>NC_139252.1:47187410-48404910 GCF_977018435.1 Lepisma saccharinum
TCTCTCTTTCCCCTTTCTCTCCCTCTCCTCACCCTCCACCCTCTCTCTTTTTTCTTTTTCTTCCCAATCCTCTCCCTCTCTCTGTTTCTTTCTTCTCTACCCCTCTATGCTCTCTTTTCAGTTCCCCTCCCAATCCTCTCTCCCTCTCTCTTCATTTGTGTCTTCCCTCTCTCTCTATTCTCTTTTCCCTCCTAATCCTCTCTCTCTCTGTCTTTATTCTCTTCCTCCCTCTACGCTCTTTTCCTTTTCAATCCAATCCAATCCTAACAAACGCATTTGACACTGTCAACCACACTCTCTTGGTAAAAAAAAAAATGGACCAGTATGGGATCAGGGGAGTAGCAGAAGAATGGTTTAAATCATATCTAAGGGACAGGAAGCAGATAGTAGAAATAACTCACATCGATGAGACTAATAACAAGGAAAATTATCGATCAAAGAAACAAAGTATTACATATGGTGTACCCCAAGGATCCATTTTAGGACCCTTACTTTTTTTAATTTATCAATGACCTTCCCCAAAACTGTAAAGATACAAACGCAACTCTTTGCTGACGATACAACCGTTCTTATAGCAGGAACAAACACTGAACGGTTAAAACACAACGTAAAGAATACAATCACGCACATCTCAGAGTGGATAGAAAAAATGGTCTTGTGGTAAACACACTAAAAAAACAAATGCAATTAGATTTCAAATCAACAGCTGTAGCAGTGAAACACCAGAAATTAACTTTCAAAATCAGGGCATAGAATATGTATCTAACATAAAATTTCTTTGCGTACAACTATCTGAAAATTTAAAGTGGGATCTACATATTGAAGCTACAGCAAACAAGGTTAGTGGGTTTTGTTATGCGATAAGAACAGTAAGAAATGTAGTAAATCTAGAAGCAGCAAAAACACTATACTATGGCATCATTCACTCTGTACTAAGGTACTGCATCATTTTCTGGGGGAACATGAACAAAAGCATTACATTATTCAGACTACAAAAAAGAGCTGTTAGAATTCTGGCAAATGCTCCAACAGATGCACCATGCAAACCATTATTTCAAGAATTACAGATATTGCCAGTTCCATGCATATACTTATATGAAATCCTAACAAGCATGAAAATTTGTCAAAATACACACACAGCAAATAAGGACTACCACACCTACAACACCAGGGGAAAGAATGACTTACATATGGAATTACACAATACCACATTCTACCAAAAAGGGGTAACATATAATGCTATACGCTTATTTAACATGCTACCAAATGCATTCAAAAACATAAAGTCATTGCCAGTATACAAGTTACATCTAAAAAGATTCCTAAAGGAACATTGTTTTTACACAGTGCAATAGTACATTGACACCGTAAGTGGCAGGAATAACAAAATAACATCCATTTATCTAGATGTAAGTATAGGTGACTATTTAATGCTCAAAATGTGTTTGTGTGTATATGTGTACTTAATGTCATAGCAGATGAAGCGAATATTGAATATAGAAAATAAATTTTTAGCCAATTTGTCTCAAGCAAATAACATTGAGCATGCATTTATTCTCTTTTATTTATATTATATCTTGTATCTCATGCTATCTATTGTATTTTATATTATATTATGCCTGTAATTTTATAGATGTATCCTAATTGTACATGTACAATGCGACAATTCCAAACTTGTGTAAAGTTGAATGGATGCTAATAAATCAATCAATCAATCTCTCTCGCTCTTTCTCTGTTTTTCTTCTCTCCCTCACCCTCCTGTCCCTGTCTGCTTCTTCTCAAACAAGCAAACAAGAAACAAAAGTAATATGAGGGACATTTCCACGTGAAGGGAAAGGTCTTCCTTAAGGCAAGTGAAATTTCCACGTGAACATGTTACCCCGCGGCAAGGAAAATCTTCCCGCAATTTCGTCGCACGGTGCAGCCGAATGAGCTTCGACGAAGCGTAAAACGCGAAGAGCGGAGATGGCCGGTAGTTAACCGTTAGCCCTATCCCGGGATCGACGCTGGAGAGAAGTAATCTAGACGGAAATTGAGGCCAGGCGACGGCCGAGGTTACGCGTCCAGTTCCTAGAAGCCGAGACAATGGAGGCTGATTTGATGGCGAGAAGGGCCCCGGAGAAAGGGACATCGACGGCGGTTCTCGCAGCTATAAAAGAAGATGGTAACGGGGTCTGCGTCTTCTTTACAACATCCTTACATCATCCAGAGAACCTTTCAATCAACGGACTTCAAAGAAACCGCGGGAAAGGCTCTTTTCATCTTCATCCCAAGGGGTCGTTGGAGTAAACAGAAGGAATGGGACAAAGCATCTTACGCACGCTCTAATCGGGACTCACAGGCGCCCGCAGGGGGGACAGCACTGCTCAAAGTGGGGGATGCTATTCCTCGAGTTAAGAAAATTCTCATAAAGAATCCCCCCATTATAATAATTTGCATAAGCATCCCCCTCACCCATCACATTTTCTCCATGTTGATCCATACAAGCATCCTCTACCCTTCTCCTAACTGCGCACAGCACCCCCTCCTAAGAATTTCCACTTCGAGCACTGGGGGCAGAATTGCCCTTCAGTTATAAAAACTCATATTTTACCTATTATCATTATTATTACTATTATTATTACACAAAACATAGAATAGAAATTGAATTGAAAATACGCGGTAGCTCAGTCGAATAATAATAATAATAATATAAAGTCGTTATGGCGTCTGACTACCATGCGAGAGACCCGGGTTCGATCCCCAGCGGGGGAGAACCGGGATTGTTTCTACCTGTTCAAGCGACTCCGACTCAGTGGCGGATCCAGAAATTACTGTTGGGGTGGGGGGGATTTCAGAGCCGGCCTCGGGGACCTCACCGAACCTACAATTGCACTGTTTTATATGAACAATAGCTACATGGTTATTTTAGCAGGACACAACTATCCTCTAGGGATTACAGTTGCTCTTTTAAGGGGTACAGGGCGGAATAGAGGGTTATTATTGTACATTGTTTTCCATTGGCATAGCAACATGTTGCGGGGCCTGGGCGAGATCAGAATGCAAAGCCCCGATCCGTTCTTTAAACTTTACAGCCCCCTACGAAATTTTGAGAAAATCAACATTTTGAAATAAAAGCTCGGGGAAGAGCGTCCTCCGCGTTGCCATTTTGAGAGAGGAAAATTCTAAAAATATGAAATACCGTATTGTGTATGCAACCCCGCCCCCCCACAGGAAGCACCCTCACCGTAACAATTCCAGCCACTCCCGAAAAAAAAATCCTGCTCCTGAGGAAAAGGGGTTGGCGTCTGAATTCTAACCCTGTGGGTAAATATACCATGGTATTAGTGTAATATAGAATGAAGTGTTTGCAAATTTCAGTAATCAAGTAGTTTTCTTCTCGGATGTTTTACCGAAGTACAAGATTTTGGTAAAAAAAATCACCCTTAACGATTTCTTTTTTTTAATTTGTTGTGTTAGAACAATCAACGTTTCACAACAAAGAGTCAGTCTATTTTTAGAAGGGAGCTCTGTGATTTGTTCTTAAGCTGGTGTTCCTGTAAATAGGTGGTCAGTGATCCAGCTTTTGCAAAGTGCACATGAAACAGACATTAAAAATGGAGAGACAGAAGCATCACTCATATGATGCAGCACTTAAACATAAAGTTATATTGTGTGCTGAGGAGTTTGTATACTGTTAATCCGGTCGACCATTGACCGTAAGTGAAGTGTCCGTTCGTCGTTGGAGACGTGAAGAACAGTAATCTGTCGTTATCAGCCTCTTTCTTAAACATGGGAAAAAGTGGTACAGTCAAGTCTCCTTCACTCCTGGATGATCTGGGAGTTAATTCTGCAATGGTTGGATGTATTTGACAATTACTTTGTAAATTCTTTCTTCTTGGCCTTCCTTGCACCACCGCATGGCGGCTTTGTGTTTGATTATTGTCTTCATTTGTGATAATATTATTTTTGTTACATACGAGGCGTATTCGTAAAGTAAGTACCGTTTGCAAATACTGCCGCTGTAGCGATGCAGTCGCGACCGTGCGAGTTCTCGCTGACGTCCTTCATCCGTTAGTTAGCCGCAGGCACGCGTGGGAGCAGGTCATGCTTTTTCTTCGTAGTTTTCTGAAGGTTTGAAATGTTCAAGAAAATCAATCGGCCCGCCGACTGTGAAGTCCGGTCCGTGATTTGTTTTCTCAATGCAAAAATGGTTGAATTCTTGCCTAGAGGACAAGAAAGATGCCTACTGTAACACATTAATCCGGCTGCGTCGTGCAATTCAAAACAAAAGACGCGGAATGCTTAGCGAAGGCATTGTGTTGCTTCACGACAATGCTCGTCCGCATACGGCCCAATAAACCCAAAATTTCATCACGTCATTCGGCTGGGAACAATTTGTTCATCCGCCAACAGTCCTGACTTGGCACCAAGTGACTACTATCTCTTTCTTCATCTGAAGAAGAAGTTTCTTGCTGGTCAGCGTTTCGACGAGGATGACGACGTCGAAGCAGCAGTGCATGGATGGCTTTCGTCACAGGCGGGAATATTCGATGATGATGGGATACAAAAACTAGTGCCACGCTACGACAAATGCTTGAAGAATGGTGGACACTACGTAGAAAAGTAGTTTAAGGTCTGTAGAATGCAATGCAAATAAAAAAAGGTACGAAACTATTTGACTTTGTTTTACACCCTTTCGGTAATTACTTTCCGAATACGCCTCGTATGTGGTATATTTTACCGTCGAAAGAAATAATCGCGTTGTAGATTATGAATTTGAATGGGTTTATAAGTGACATAGGGAGTCTGGATGTGTTCGAACCTATTGCTAGCAATTTATTTATTACAGGCTCAGCTTTTGAAGTTACGTAATCCATGTCATCGTTGCATTTCTCGTAATTTCCCACCTAGATATTTAGCTTCCTTTACTCTTCTAAGATTTTTCTCTGAGTTCTATCTGTGGGTGTTTGTTCCCATTCAGTTTACCCTTTAGGATTATAAAATGGGTCTCCTGGGTGACAATCGTCAATTTCACCGTATCACACAAGTCCTCGAAAGAGTTTATCGCATTCCTGGTCTATCTTTCCAACTCTGTTCTTGAATTACCTTCCATTACGTGATCTGCACAATATTTCCTAATTTTTTGAAAGATGGCTCCAAGTTTAGATTCCACAATTCGGGACCTAGAGTGGATCCTTGCGTTGTTCATTTTGAGGCCGCGAAGTTAGACATCTGGTGTGCTTTCCATCTGATATGGTTCGTGGGCAATCCATGTCTCTCATGGTCCTGAAAGGATGGGGGCCAACTAGCGTTGGTACAGGTAGATGTCTGTTTGAAGCCTCACAACGCCGTCAACGTCTCTACCATCTGTGAGGGCCTCTTTTTTCAGTTGGAAGAGGGACGCAAGGCCATTTGTACCTTACAGCTTTGCGCCGGAGAACCAACTGCAATCGACTTGATATATGGCATGCAAATACACTCGATATAAATGTCGATTGCATCTGTGTATAAAAAGATCTCGCTTTCACGTCCTCAGCCATCTCTTATAATACACCATTCTTCCTTTAGAGTCTGCAAATACTGTCATACACAAATCTAAGGTAATGAAAATTACGTAAAGCACTTGAAATACCTATCACTCAACCTAACCTACAAGCTTAAGGAATTACTTCGCAGACCCAAAAGGAAGAACCGTTAGTGGTCTTACATTATATACCTAATATATGCATACCTACATACGCACTGGCTACCAAGACTTACTTCATTACACAACTACATTTACCTGAAGTGACATGGAAAAATCTCAGGGATTACTGTCATTACTGTAATTATACTGTGGCAAACTGGCCAAGTTCACCCCAGCATAACAACAGTGGATGCTGAGCAAACATAGGACCTTCCCGACCAGCAATATTCCACAGCAGACGAACTCGTACAGCTCGGAAAACGTCATGTACTATCGCACCATAGTATAGGGCCACCAACGAGAGGCAGGCCCATTGTCCTAGGTGGAACTTCCACGACGTCTCCTACCAAACGGTAGGGTAAAACCTTATCGGGAGAGATCCTACATTTTTTCTTGCCATCCGAATAACAAGAATCCATGAGATATAGGGTGCAAACGTAACGTGTAAAGTACTTTTAAATAATTAAAAAAAAAAACTGCCTTGGTTAGCAACTTGTGTTTAATATGTAAACAAGGCATAATCGTGATACAGCAAGAATCCAAGTAACTTCAGGAAAATCCTGTGTGTTATATTTTGTTAGCACATAATATAACACACAGGAACTAACTAGTAGATAAAATAGCAGATAAGGAGAATAACTAGCATTCATTCTGCAATGTAATCTATGAAGCTGTATACAGCAGCGGTAATGGGATTCTATGAGTTCACTAGACGCCATCTATAACTGAAATCTGGTTGGCAGACTTTGGCACTCTAAGACTAGTTAGCCACATGGTTTATCTACTTTACAGACAAACGGCATTAATAAGGGTCCCTGGTTCGAATGCCGGTCTGGGAATGGGTGTTCTTTGTAATTGTACCATCATCTTCATCTTTGCAAGTAGCCAAAAGTGGCAGAAAAGCCAAGTAAAATAAGCCAAATCAATGTAGCATTAATAACATAAACACGCCACAGAAGTTCCCGGGTTCTAATCTCGATCTGGGCATGGGTGTCCTTGTAAGTGTCCTTTCGTTAATTTAATCATATCATCACTAAATTATGAAAAACTCAATATGCTGACCAAGGCAGAAATTTATTTTATTATAAAGCATAAACTAAACGTAACGTTGCAACCTTCTAGCAAGGTCATCTTCAGACTCTGCACCAAGTACAAACATTTGTATCATCAGCATATTGAGTTTTTCATATCATGGAAACAAGGCTTAATGGTGTTATCACTAAATTAGCTTCGTCGCTATTAGCCAAATTACAGAAAAGCGACTGAAAATAATAATAATAATAATAAACTTACGTACTATCCTGTAGCTGCCAGCATTTCTCCACTTTTGAATGGAAATCCGGAAAAGATTAATAAAGAACTTTTATCTTAAGTAAAAGTAGAATAGAATTATTATACGAGTCGGGCCGTCAGGTTTTGGATGTAGTTTCGTAGTTACTGTAAGGAGCTTCAACAATGAACAGTAACTGTTGCATGTTAAACATTCTTGTGTTGTTTTGCGTTAGATCACATTCACTTACAAAATAATCTAGAATGTAAAAGAAGAAGTTTCGAACTTAATAACCAGGCGCATCTCTTTCACCTTAAGTAGGCGCGTGGGGGGTAAATTTGACCCCCAAATATTAAATACTATTTGTAATCAAGTAAGATACATATGCACCAAAAAATACTTTTATACGATTAAATTGACTATTCTCAAGAACTTAAAGTAGTTTTTGAATATAGAAAATAGGCACAATTAGTTTTAAAAAAATAATATGGACAGACATTGCGTTTTCAACATTTCAGAGCCCTTTGTTGCAGTAGTTAAATCAAATGACAAATATTTGTGTAAATTTAGCAATATCCATTTTTTAAAGAAATACAAATATATATTTTTAGTAAGTTTTCCCTTGAAAAAATTGAAGTTCCAATACATATAAATTTTCAAAATCTCAATTGTTTTACACAACTAACTAAAAGAGACCATTGTATTATTTTTTTTATCACATATTATGTCAAATAAGCTTGTCTTGTTTTTAAAACTTCATCGGCAAAATGGCATTTCTTTCCCTTACAGAATATCCCCATATAATTTCTACGTACGTATTGGTATTTTCCACAATGATTCTCACAATAGTGTCATCTGTGAAAAGTGAAAATCCTCGAAAGGAGATGTGGCATTTTTTGCAGTTGCAAGTGATCCAAGAAGACGTCAAACAATGTCCATACTTCTTTTGTGAACATTCGAACATGAGAAGGGAGCTTCTTTCCATCGAGTTATTTTGTCTTTTCCCAGGAAATAAGTTTCATCTTCATCCGGGATATGATTCTCATCATCATGATTTGTCCTAGAATTAGTAGAATGTTCTCACTCAGTAACATGATATTCTACATCATGATCTGATTTGGAGTCCATTATTCATCTTGAAGCACTTCAGATGAACTAGGTTCGAAATGTCCTCCAGCAGCCACCGTATACGCCCCCTACGGTCTTTCATGCTACGAGCTTTTGAACGATTTCTTAGAAAAATTAAACATTCACTTTAAAACGGTGTCCCGCCAAAACGTACCAATTGGGTTTTCGTGACGAAACGTACCACTCAGATAAACAGCTACCTGTGAAGGATCCACTAAAAACTTCAAAATATTTACTCCGCGACAAAACGTACCACTTCAAGGAAAACGCTTGAACTTGCCATTGACATGTCAGACATTACAACACGGTGCGCTATCCAGCACCCACCTAGCTTAATCGTTTTACCTCATTAATCATTACGACTTTGATCTCTTAGGTGGAATATTCAGTTGGGAGCATGGACATGGAAATAAGTGTTACTATTGTAGGTTTCATGTGCGAATTTCCTGGTTGGTTGTTTTCATATTGGTTTACTTTAGTTTAGGTTGGTTAGAGTTTGAAACGCTTTACTAATTTTTTCATGGATGGTACTTTTAAGTGTTGTAGTAAACAATTTTCTCAGATTTACAACATCCATGCAGATTTTGAAAGCACGGCTGAAGAAACAAATATCAACCCCGTAGTTTTTGCTCTATTGGCCAATAATGATAGAGAGACCTATATTCGCTTGTTTCGACTCATCATTCAGGCTGTTCCGGATCTTGGGGGACCACATCAGCTGAACAAAACACTGAGTGATGCGAGTGTCGTCTAGCGGCAGAGATATGAACTGCCAGCTTAACAAAACATACACGCACAAACTGTTTGCGTTCTTCGATCCTTCTGGACTGGTATCATCAACATAAGATTAATAGTTTACTTGCAATACATTTTTGTAACCCCTCAATTATTTATGAAACACCCGGTATTATTTTAATTGAAACGTTTGGCAATGGATAAATAATTAATTGTGGCAGATTTATTTTCCTCCAGCACTTAAAATGCTTTGTGTGAAGTGAAGCCTACTCTCAGGTTCCCTTGCTGGTACTATAATAGCTTTAACCAATGGTTTTAGTCACAATATTAAAACAAATATAATCTCATGTATGCGAAACACAACTGTATTTTCAAATGCTGACCAACTACTGTATCGTGCAAGACTCACTCTGAAAGGAGGTGAATGACATATACAGAAAAACCTTTAAAGAGAAGTAGATTAGCACTTAATTGCCTTTTCCCATTGCTTCGGTAGTTTAAACCACCAAACAACTGGTTTTGTATAATTTTTCAAAACTACCCTTTCGTAGTTTATGAAAGAAAAAAATTCGCTCATTTTGAGCGAAAATTATTTTTAGGTCGTTTTTAATAATTTTAGGTCATTTTTTAATAATTTTAGGGTCATTATATGTCATTTTTCATTTGAGATTTTATACGCCATCACCAACCTACAAAAGTTAAATAATGTATTGTGGACCTGAGCTATTAATATCTTTGTATGATTTTGCTTTGACGTGAGTGAATGATGTCACTGCATCGATTCTTTACGAGGATTCCATTTTTCCATCACTTCAGTGAAGCAGCCCTGATGAAGCCATTTTGCTAGTCAAAGCACCACAAGTTTCTCTTTGCCAGGGACGTAGCTAGGTTGATCAGTTCGGGGGGGGCAAATCTGAAATTTGTTCCTATGTAAATATTTCCAGACAGTAAAGGTAAATAACTCTGTGTGTGTAATGTACACACACACACACACATACACACACACACATACACACACAGTATATATAATATTATATTACATTATAATATTGCTACATATATAGTGCATTGGTATATTAAACTACTAAGAAGTGTATATAATATACGTATATGTGAATACTGGAGGTCAAATAAAAATTAGAGTTAAACAATTTTCAGGAAGCAAATTAATTTATGTAATTACTATTAAACTATTACTTTACAGTTTTCCTTAATGTATTTTACTTTCCGCTTGTCTCAATGACAACCTCTTCTTTTTTTATCGAAACTATATCCCCTGTGGAAGTGCTAAACTGATAAATTATTCTGTGTAGGATCTTTCCTATTCATTCTGGAGGATACCGGGATTTTTTTTTTCACCTGTTCGAGCGGCTCCGGTGCCCACCCAGCGTCGTACGTATAAAGTGGGTACATGGAGGAAACTCTGGCAGGTAAACGAGGCCAGGGACGTGGTGCTGATTGATCACATCACCTCCACCTTCGGCCGTGATCAAGAAAGTGTGGAGCCCTAACTACACACCCCTATACGCTTTCATGGCATAGCGAAAAGCACAGGGGAGCACATTACTTTACTTTTTTCATTATTTGGTATCCAGTACGTCTTCATTAACAAATCATATTACATACACGCACACGCACACATATACACAGTTTTTTGGGGTAACCATTATAACTTGTTACTTATGAGAAACGCTTATATTGAAAGCGAAGCGAACAAGAAAAATATTACTAATTTCATACCTTTCATTCTTTCAAACAGGCAATGACAAATACTTTCACGAGTCATCATGTAAGTAACATTTTCTTCGTCCTCTTGCATCTGCCCCTCCTCCCTCCCCAAGCCCTCCTACCTCCTCACTAAAGTTATTGCTTGCTCGAAGGCAGCGAGGTCATTGGACTGTTCTGGTACTTGGCACCCTGGATAGAAGCAAAATCTAGCAGAATGAACAAAATGAATCGAAAACAAAGGTTTACTGGGGAAGGGAAAATTTAACCGTATTTGCGTATTCCTTACAGAAACGGTGCACTGAAACAGCAGGGTACAATAACTCAACCCAGGGATAAGTCTTCCCTGCCATTTGAATGCCATTTCCTTCCCTTAATCCCTTAAAGCAAGGAAGACCGCTCCGTGCAATTTGTCAGGTTCGACACAAAGGGGTCTAGTCATACAGTGACGACCACAGATTAGAAATAGGTCTCGCAGGAACATTTTATGACGGGCAGTTCAGAGAGTATTTGGGACGCAGTGCCGCCTTTGGTTGTCCGCAACCATCTCGCCAACATATGTTGAACAAGCTTGTTGTATTGTCTCCATTCAAGCTTTATGCTGGTCTTAGGGCCGCCTGTCAAGATGTTGCTTTCCTGAAGAAAGAAGATCGCGTTTTATTCTAATTTCTGGGCCTTCCCGATGGCGCAGTGGTACCGTCGTTCCCTTGTAATTAAGGGGTCCCGGGTTCGATACCCGGTGGAGGCACATAGTGGTTCGGATCCCACTTGAAACTGTAGGTCCAGTCCCGATTAACCTTACTGTGCACAAAGTGGTCTTAAAACAACTCAATCAATCTTATTTCTGGCTGTGAATTTAGGCAGGGACGTAATTATAACAATAATAGGACGTTATAAAAACATTAATAATAATAATAATAATAATAATAATAATAATAATGACGCTTTTAACATTGAAATTATTGTCAAATTTAAATTCTAGCACATTTAGTAGTATTCCAGCGCAAACAGCACTTTAAATTATGCGATTGATTTGTAACTCTCCTCTAGACACTAACGTGTGCAGGTTTTTTTTCAGAGGGGAGGGGGAGAGACAAAATTTCATAATTAACCACTTTTAAGCTTCCTTTTGAAAGTTGTTCAAAGACATAAATTTCGGGAGAGTTATAGCCGCATCAGCTCCCCCATGTGTACACCAGTGCCTCGAGATGTAGCAGGAAAAATAGATGCGTGCCACTTTTTTTGCAGCAATTTCGAAAATTGTGCACCTCTTAACTTGCACCCTGCATTCTCGCAAAACGACGTTGATGGTTTGTGCAAGTGTCATGCACAAAGACACTGAAGTAGGTGTTTTCACACTTTGTTTATTTCTGTCTTGAGTTCGTGTTATCAGTAGGAAGCGGGTTTATAATAGCCACAAAGCATGCTAAATAGACAGGTAAATTGGCGCCAAAAATGACAAAAAATTTGACTTCAAAAAGCACAAAAAATAGGTAGTAAATATCAACTTGTTATTACCTTTCTTTTTCAGTTTCACACCTATTTTTTTTATTCTACGTATATTCTATTTTTTAAAATGTTGTGCCGCTTTTCTGTTACTTTTAGTTAATCGCAATGTTGACGATCATGAATGGCAATTAATGAAGGAAAACTCACAAATCGCCATCACAATTATGATATGTAATATGCAGAATATTATTGGCGACTCAAATGTTCGGTTTCTTGTTGTTGTTGTTTTTTAACATTCTCAAGAATAAATTCATGTTTTTGCTTTATATTGCATATTTATTATAACGTCACGTTTACCACGGCGGACCTCCTCGGTGTGGTTTACCACGTTGCCTTGTAACCAAAGAGTGCCAGGTTCAAGTCCCGATGGAGACACATTGCACAATGGGTCGGAGTCAAATTTAAATTATAAATCCAGTTCCAATTAAGCTATTTGAGCATAAAATGGACTTTAAACTATTTTTGATTACGACGACAATGGGATCAGTTATTGTAATAGTGAAAGAAAATAATATCTCCTTCAGGATTCAAACCTCGGACTCAGTTTTACAGAAATTGTAATCTCTAGACCAGTGGTTCCCAAAGTGTGCGTCGCGGCGCCCTGGGGCGCCCTGGTAGGCGTACGGGGCCGCCGCGAGATGTTCCAATATTTTCACTAAAATTCAGTCATTGATATGATTGTTCCAAATACATGTTCTTAATATGATTGTTCCAAATACATGTTCTTATTTAGAACATTTTACATAAAAAATGTTTCTGAATTTGAAATATATGTTTATTTTTAACTTAAGGAAAGCAACCTATACACACTAACAGAGCGTTACAAGTGTTAGATAGGGCCTCCCCGGTGGCGTAGTGTTAGAGTTGCCACCTTGTAATAAAGGGGTCACGGGTTCGTTACCCGGTGCAGGCACATAGTGGTTCGGATCCCACTTTAAACTGTAGGTCCAGTTCCGATTAGCCTTATTGTGCATGAAATGGACTTAAAACATCAATTCAATCAATCAAAGCAAGTATTAGATATGCCTACATTCTGATTTGGACGCCGTGGAAAAATCTTGAAACACTAATGGCGCGGCGAAACGAAAAAGTTTGGAAATTCCTGCTCTAGACCATAGAGATTAGCTTTGTTCCTTCGTTCGTCAGTGCTATATATATTTTTTAAAACAATGCAAATATAGGTAAAGATTATTTCTCCGTTGTGTGAGGTATCGGTAGACCGTTAACATCTGCTGGCAATGCCAACAATGCATTAGTGTACATTGTTATTAGCTAGGCTTCCACTCTCCCCGACATCCATTCTAAACAATGGCATTACTTATTTCATTTATTCCAGTGTTCGTGGCGGAGTGGTAAGCGTAAAGGGCTACGGAATCAGAGATCCCATGTTCAAACCTCCACCAGCCATTGGTGATTCATTCTGTTTGTCTATGCTCCCATCACCTTTCCATCCGTCCATCATTCATCCATCCACATCGACTTGTAAAAATTAACCTACGAGGTAGGAAAAAAGGTAAAATAGCCAAAATGAAAACCTATTGAATTCTAGCCGCCTCAGTGGCTGAGCACGTTAGCTACCGAATTACGATTTTGTACGAATTTGTCCCAAATTGACTGGACGTACAGTTTAAAGTTGGATTCAAACCACTATGTGCGTCCACTAGATATCGAACCCAGGCCAGGACCTCTTAATTATATGGTGACGACATTACCGCTACGCGATGTCCTCGCCTGGAGAGGCAGGCGCTTTTTTTGTTACTGTCCATGCATTAATTTCTTGTATCACCGTTGCATATCTTTGACATTAGCCAGAAGTGTCAGTAAAGTAATGTAAAATCAGGAAACGAAAATCAAAGTACATCCAGTGTTCAAATTGAAATTTTTAATTTAACTCCTGACCAGGTAAAGAATTTTCCTCTTAAATATTCTCGATCATATTTTGCGATTGCTAACAATTTGACGTAATCATTTCTTTCAACTTCAAGTAAATATTACATTAATATCAGCATATAAATTGTCAGTTTCTGTACTGAATTTTACATTAAAATTAATACTGTTGTTGGTTTGCAAATTACAATATGTATTTGATGAGAAAATATTTCCTGATTAATTTGCCTTCCTCTAAGAAAAATAATTCTGATATGAATTAAAAGTCCACTGAGACGAGATCAGTGATTACTGAACTCTTGTACATTAATTGGAAAATTTGTGTTATTTACTTTGAACCATCAGTCCGTATGTTTTAGGTACAAATCTCAAAATTTGAAAAGGGAAGCTGATATGACTTTTCTCCTCAGCATTTTTTCAATTTGAACACTCGATATACAGACATATACATATTTCATTATTTAAGTTAAACTACGAACACACACACACACACACACACACACACACACACACACACACACACACACATAAAAATTGTTTTACAAAACTGATTGGTACTCACTTTGTAATTCGCCCACAGTTCCATGCATTTTAGATGATAGGACGTTCCTCCGTTTTCCTTAATTTTTTCACATGGTTTCTTCCAGTTGCGAATCCCTATTTTCCTGAAACTTGATTCTGCATATCCTGAATCTGTGCCAAATTTACGGCATGGAAAACAAAAGCATGCGTCAAGTTTCACACTATATTCTAGCCACGGCGCAGATGCAAACCAGTATTTTTGAAATAATCGCTTTCGCTTTCCGAACGTAGTATTTGGATAGTTTTGCAAAAGTGGTTGCCTAGGATTATCTACCCCAAGATCAGTAATTATTTTCACATTAGTACATTCACTTGTTTTGCCTAACTTTGGAACGTCAGAACTTGGATCAACATCATCTTCATTGTCGTCATGTCCCACATGTTTTGAGATAGTTTTAAAATATCCAGTTTTGATAAATTTATCCATTCAAAATGGAAATGCACAACAACGCTAGAACTCTTCCCACACACGAACAAATACACAGTGACCGTAGCAACCCGATAGCAGACCTTGCTCGCAAGCAAGAACATAAAGCTAATCTGTGGCTCTGAAGCTGAAGCAAGGAGCAATTTTAAATCTCAGAACAATGTCAGTACTGGAGAACTCTCTCCATATGTCGCTCGACCCCCTACTGTTGACCGCTCGGCCTCGGCGGAGTCTTTGATTCCATCTGTAACGGAAGGGTAATTTGCAACAAAAGGCAAAAGGTTTTCACAAACTTAGGGTAGGGCAAGGGTAATAACCTCAAAGCATTTTATGCCTTTGGTTATAAACTGGTAAGCAACGAAAGGGTGGAATTTTGCTGTCCTACATTTGCTTCCGAAGATTTTCTTCGGAACAGTGTTTCCAACTCTGCTACAAATTTACCAGAAAATAATATGTAGTATTAATTTAGGATAATTTTTAATCGATCAAAATTTTGTTTGCGGGGGCCAGAGTTACAACTGCCGGGGCCAAAGCCCCCCCAGGCCCCCCCCTAACGACGTCCCTGCTCTTTGCACGTTTCTCCCCAACACACTCCTTTTTTTGTGTTAGAAAACTTGATCCTCTTAAAGCCAATGCATGTTGCAATTGGTTCTTGCACGTTCTTTGGTTCGTTGCCTTATCAAATATCTCGAAATACGATCCTGCAGGTGTGTTCAGTCGACTGGAAGAACAGATTCCAAGAACTGTCAATTCGACGTTCATGGCGAAGACCTCTTCGTAAACTTACAGCACCTTGACCCGCACTCCTGCGAGCATCTCGACACAATGATGAATTAATCCCTTCACATATTCATGCAGATACTGTGCATCCCGTGTGAAAGTCAGTGTTGCAAACTGCGTTGGTATAAAACCTCAATATCCGAACAAATCCAATGTATGATTATTACAGCAAGGTATTTAATGACCTAAAAATTGCTCAAGAATGCATTTATTACCTAAAATAGTGAAAAATGGACCATTTAAAATGACAAATGTTTTAAACATTTCACTTACACTTATTATTAGTTCATTAACAAGAGCTAATTTTGGAGAGCAATTTAATGGATGACAGTGCAAAATGTTTAAATTTGGTTGATTGATTGATTGAGTTGGTGTTTTAAGTCCACTTTATGCACAGTAAAGCTAATCGGGACTGGACCTGCAGTTTAAAGTGGGATCCGAACCACTGTGCAATGAGCCTCCACCTGATATTAAAATGGGGACACCTTGATTACAAGGCGACGACGGTACCACTGCGCCATCGGGGAGGCCCTGTTTAAATTTGGGAATGGGAGTAATGTCCCTGGACAGCCGCTGTAAGAAACGCTCTGATTATTCCTGAACTGGTATATATGTGCAGTTTAAAATCAGTTTACAAAACTAGTGTTATCCTGTTTTGTTATTGAAAACTCAAATTGCAGTGGCTTTTGACAATAAATATGAATTAAATTGAACATTAAACACTTGGCAGAGCTTATCAAATAAAAATGAATGCCTATTGCCTGCTAGTATAGACTTGTACACTCCTGTTCACAAAGTTGCACATTTTATAAAGTTCAACAGTTTAAATATGTGCCACTAGACTTGTACACTTCTGTTCACAAGTTGCACATTTTATAAAGTTGAACACTTTAAATATGTGCCACTTTATCTCAACAGGAGTGTACATGGAGAAGCTGGCTTCTACTTCCACTGAAACATACTGGATTTAATTCATAATCAGTAAGTGACAAATTTTCACTGACATTCTGGCAACACTTGAAAAATATGGGGCTGAGATTATTGCTATAGCTAGCTCTATTGTGTTTCCTGATAATGTTGTTTGCTTATGTGTAGACAAACATTAATAAGGGAAACATTCACTAATAAATCAAATCTCAAAATATAGCAAAAAGATGCTATTATGGCTTCCAGAAAGCTATTTAAATGCTCAAAGTGAACTAAAAATTGCACAAAATGATCTATCCCCCGGAAATGGCGACAAATGCACAAAAATGACCAAACAAATTGCCATTATTTTACTAATTATTTCATGGTAGGGGAGCGTCGTCGAAAATGGGGACACTAACGTACTTTGGCTTGCCAAAAACAAAGTTTATCAATGAAAAAAATGTTGTAAAACTTTTATAATCTGAGTAGGTCCTAGACTATCGGGAAAGAAGGTTGTTTGTGTAAAAAAATAAATTAAGGGAGACAGGAAAAATGTTTTTCTGGGAAATATGCAATTTCCCCCTTTTGGACTACCGGTTGGGTAAAATGGGGTACTCATATAAAAATTTAAATTCGAGGTCTAATGCAAACTTTTTTGAAAGAACAAAAGCCGAGTTGACCATGAAAAATACAATAAAATTTTAAGACAGGAGGTATTTTCGTTATTTTTGTTTCTTTAAACACCTACGCTAAGAATATTGTGGAATATGTACTGGCAACACTTATCGAGATCCAATACACAAATTTTAATATGATTTTCACCTTTAGCAGCCTAAAAAATTACAGTTATAAATCAAAGTTTTAATCGGTAGTTTCATTTTCGTAACATTTCACACGTTGACCGGTGCAATTTTCCCTAACAATGGAGATCTTAAAGCAAAAACGACATGCACAAGCTAAACAATGGCTCGACATTAAGCGAATCCTGGGTTCCATGTCAATTCTAATTGAATTCAAACGAAACAGAATTTCCGCTTCCGAGCTGTCGCGCTTGGTGATATATTCAATTAACTTGCAATGCTGCGGACTTAATTCTTGTTAATAAAGACAGCGTTGATGCGATCTGTCAGGCGTTCAGGTAGAAGGAAATTGGGCTGTCATGTCCCGGCAACGAGATGACTGAAAAAGAACAACGCCCCGTAGGCGCAGACAAGGTGACTGTGTTGCCAGGCCCTGTAACAATTTGTTGTGCAGCGCTGCGGTGTAGAGCCCCCCCCCCCCCCTCCCGCAATCCCTGTCAGCAAAAAGTAAGTGGGAAAGTGGCAATGGTACCCGCAAGGAAGGTCAAGGGAAGCCAGTACTAAACTCTCTCCTGAAATACGGAAAAGTTATCTAGTTATTCTTTCAGTTTCCAATTAGTTGTTGCTCCTTTCTTGTTTCTTCTTTCTATCTCCTGTGCTTGTACTATCGCTCATTCGCTCTACTTGATCATTTATATCTTTTCCCTCCCTTTTCTGGCATATTTACTTCATTCTCTTGTATGTTTCGCCCTCCCTTGCCCGGGAAAACAAATGCTACCACTACCTAGATAGAGGCGGCATAATCTCCCTCGGACAAGCGAAATAGCGTTACGGTCCAGGTTAAGTTCGTGTGTAGGAACCGGTGACCAACAGTGCATAGTGATAAGCCATATCGAATAAAAACAAAGACATATGTACTTTCAAATTACCACCTCTTTACCTGTAGCCGGGAAGCGGCTAGCTGCATACCTGAAAATCACGGGTAGCGACATGCATACGAAAATGATATAGCCCAAAATTAACATGAAAATAAAAAGTATATTCTATTCATAACCAACAAAAAATGGAATTATTACAGGTCCCCACACTTGCACTCTCACATTCTCTCTCAGATTCAATCCTCATGGGCTCATCGACACAAGAAATTATACATGACATGTACAGGTTTTATGACGACAAGCCCTAATTATTGCATTCTCAATTAATTATATCTTACTTTTTGTCTAATCAGGTAATTTGTGATTTTGCTCCAGTGCTACTTAAATCCTAGCCAGCCCTTACTTAAGTTCACCTTTTGTTTTTAAAAAAGTAACTAGTCGGCGCGGTGACCATACATTACTTGACCAGTATAAACAAAGGCGTCTCAACGGCAATTACATTCACGTGGGCGGACGTTTTCCTTTTACAAGACCTCACGTGGTTCCAAACATAACAAATAACCTCCGTTGAGTGGCGCAAACATATACTCTCTAGCAGGCGGGACTTAAACACTTCGCCGCGACGAGCAATTCACATTACCAGGCAAATACTTTAACAAATAATCACATATGCGACCGGACATGGCTAGCAGCGACACAGCGCTGACACATAAAAATGAACAAACCTCAAGTAGAATATGCAATTAAGCGGGCGGCGCTTTTACTCTAATAGTACGCACTTTAAACAAATACAAAGGAGCACAAACAACAATGAATTTAAGATCATAAAAAAATATCACAAGAAATACGAAAAATTGACCTGAGACGAATAGATTACAAATGACAAGCGCGACGGGAGTTTGGTATGAAGTTCGAGTTGAGTGGGCGTTTTCAAAATGTCGACGAATTTCAAGGGCGTTCTCTAAATCAATCGGGCCGTCACGTGTTAAGGTTCACACAGATGAATACTTTACCATCTCTCAGCTTCCGGGGTGCATCCTGGCGTCTTTACGGGCGATTGAAAACACATAGTATCCACGCGAAAGGTTTCCTGGGTCGTGACGATGAAGATGCAAAAAGGGTTCAAACACCTAGTTCCCCGGCTCCTCTTCCTCTCGGGATCGGTGGATCTCCGTGGTATGGCGCGGTTCGGACGTCGCATCTGAGCGGGCGTCGTCGGCGTCGTCGGGGCGTCAACATCTCTCTCTACGTCTCTCTGTCGCGGTTGGTAGGCGTCGTCGGGGCGTCAACGTGGCGGATGGTAGGCGTCGTCGGCGTATCAATAGGGCGGCGTTCGACGTTCTCTCTCTCTTCATGGCGGCGGATAGGCATCATCGGCGTAGCTTCTTCTGACATCGGGCGAATCGACGTAACGCCCCCATCTCTCTTCTTCCTCTAGCCCGCCATAGTTTCCGGTGTTCCTCGTTTCTCAAAAATTATAAATGGCGTAAGGTAATCACGGAAACACGGTTTCGCTTCAACTTCCCCCAGCGGTTGAGGTAGGCGCACTCGTGTAGACTTACTGCCTATCACACACACTGGTGTTCGCACAACACAACAAAGTCCACTGTACACGAAAGGTAGCACGAAAGTGCTCTCGTTCCAAGAATCGCGGCAAAACTGTATATGGAGAGTTAGCACGGAGCTGCTCTCACTACAAGGATCGCGGTAAGACTGTGTATCGAAAAACCATGTCCTTCGTTTTATTTAGATTTTGAAAAACGACGCTAGGCGATCGTTGAAGCGACGCTTCCGAAGAGGTCAGTCCACTTTGCTCTATTGTCTCCAAACTAGGACGTACCGTGTCCGAAGTTGACTTGCGCGGATTAAGCTTCCGCCTGGCTGTCGTCCATAGCTCAATTGCAATCGCTGTCCACAAACTGATCAATTAGAACCGATTTGATCTGGCGTCCGTAATTGTCGCTTGATCGTGACGAAACTCCACACATCTGTCCTTGCACATATGCCGCTGCGCTGGTATAAGTTTCACATGAATCGGACCGTTGGAAACCGAGATATTTAAATGTTTGTCATTACGGTCGAATTTCCTAAGCTTTAGACGCATAGCGTGACCCTTCAGGTGCTCACCCTTAACACAAGCGAATGTCTCGTTCCTCCCGTCGGCTTGGCAAAAATCAAATATGTAATCTTACAAATTAAAACACTTAACACTTTGAATCAACACGTCTTTTTACCGCTACATACATGAATAATAATGATAATAATAATGACGGTAAATCTGACTGTCACACTCTCTCTCCCCGTTATGTTTATTTCTTCCACTCTCTCTACAGGCCCGTAGCTAGAATTGATCTCCAGGGGGGCTCACAAGTTACCGGGGGGGGGGGGGCTTGTAAACCAAGTCCATGTTTCTAAAGTTTAACAGCATGAAATGAAGGTAAATTATGTTGTATGTATTTGTGTGTGGGGGGAGGGTGGAGGGTCATTAATAATATAAAATATAGAATTTAGAAATATCATACAAATACTACAGTTTTGTTTTTCTATATCTTCTAAATGATCTCTTGAAGTGTTAATTGACGGCTGCCGACATCAACCCTTTCAATATACTCCATACTACTTTTGATGATACAGATATTTATATCATACAAGAAAAGTTGCACAATAATCAATCATAGTACCTGGCATACATTCCACCCTCGCCCTAGGTAATAAAACGCCCCTTCATTCCCAAAACATGGGAGCTGTTGACTTTTAACGCAGATGTGGAAGGAATGTGAATAATAACGTCAGATTCACAGATTTTTGTCTAAACGGGAGGCCGCAAGACAGCGTCAAAGGTACAGATAAAGAAGCTCCCCTACGAAAGACTTTCTAAAGTCTGCAGAATCTTCTAAATACCTGCCGCTACTTAGACTTCTGCTCAAAAACAAGATGAACAAATGCAATAGCCGATGTTCATGTTCCGTGAATTTATCCTTCACCAAGTTCTGAGTAACATAATATCTGCTGTATACATTTTCACTCTTCACTGCAAACAAATTATACGAAATAGTGTTACCTAATGTCGAGGGGAGCGACGAGAGTGCCGGGGGGCTGATATCAGTGCCAGGGGGGGGGGGCTGACGGCAGTGTCAGGGGGGCTGAGCCCCCTGCCTGGCTACGGGCCTGTGTCTCTATCTTCATTTCGTTTCTTTCTATATTTATGTCTTCTCCCTCTAATTTTCTTCTTTATTCTCTGTCTTGCTTCTATATTTCTTTTTCCTTATTTCTCCCTCTGTTTTCCTCTTTGTTTCTCCTGGGTTTTCTTTTTCTCTCGTTCTCTATTTACATCTTTTCCTCTCTCATTTTCTGCCTCATTGTGTTCTTTATTCTTTCTCGCTTCTATATTTGTCTCCTTCCCCCCCTCTCTATCTCTCTCCATTTCGAATCTTTCTTTCTATTCCTTCCCTCTCTCGCTTCTGTATTTCTCTTCTCTTTCCTTTATTCTCTGGAACTGTGTCTGACTTCCTGTGCTTCACTTCTTTCCTTGTATACAAGTTCCTTCCTCTCTTAGAACAATATTTTTTTTCGCATGACACAGTTTGAGTAGAGTGCCACACACGTAAATTTGCCGTTGCGTAGAAACGAATTTTCGTTTCGTCTCCCTCTCTCTTAGCATCATGTGTTCTACCCTGCTCGAAAACCTTCGCTATTGTTGCCACATTGTCATTCCATTCCTGGACACACTCGCGCAAACATCATTGAAAACAATTGAATAGCGCTCCAGCTCGCGGTTCCCACCGTTCGGTAGGGACGCTAATGTGGCAATATAGCACGGCGTAGTGCTTGCTTCTTTTATGCAGTGCATGTTCATTGGCTAGCTAGTAACTAGTGTTGCCAACTGTAATAATGAAGCACTATTTTTGTCACGGAAGGGGAAAAGGAAGGTAAAGTGGCGGTGAGTTTTGTTGGATTGGAAGCACCATATTTTTATTTTATACTAAGTATTTGACCGGTTTGACGTTGTGTGCGTGTATTGCGTGTGTGTATGTAAAAGTGTGTGTTTGCTAATGAACGTTAAATTCCATAATGCCTCCAGTTCTGTCGAAGTTGAAATCAAAAACCTTGCATAGCCAAGCTCGGGAAATTCTAAGCAACGTGCACGAGTTCATGAAGGAGGAAGCCAGTCATGGTGTTAGCATCCCAATAAAGCATTTTGGCAAGAGAGCAGCGAACAGCAGCAACAAATTGTTCATATTTCATAATTTTGGAATTATTCAAAATAAATAAATTATGTGGCTCCAACATCATTTCAACTTTGGCTCCGGCACGTGTTCTTGTAGAAATTGCATAGAGGAGGCTGTCATTTTTGCTGCTTAATGCGATACATATTGTTTTCTGTGTTAAAATTGCCATGCTTTGATGGGTGACCAAGTTCATAGCAGGGCCGGCGGAAGGGGAGGGCGAACCGTCCCATCGCCCAGAGCGGCAAAATTTGAAGAGAAGAAAAAAATAAGCCTATTGAAAACTGTGATCGAGCGAGAAATTCCTTTGCGCTGAATAGTATTGAAATAGCATAAGAAGTCTCATTATTTATTTTATATTTTGATGTTTTAGTTAGGAATATATTGATTTTCAATTTTCCGTTGCTGCGTAATGACCGGGGGGGGGGGGGGGCTCGAAATAGAGCGGCATCTGCCGCCACCTCCCAGGGAGGCAAAATGACTAGCGCCGGCCCTGGTTCATAACAAAAGAAAAAGCCGCGCAGCTTATCATCTAGTGGCAGTATATGTACTTCTTATTGTTGTGGAAGCCGGCATCCTTTGTAAATGTAGAACAAAGGCAACCGACTGTCGCCGATCTCAGAGAGGAAATAATAATACTGCTTCAGGAGGAGTGTTATGGTGCAATTGTAGCGGTTTAACACGTTGGCATGTTATTATCTGCCGTTGCAGTTCCATACCAGTGTATACGGGTTTTGGGAGTGAAAAGTTAGAACGCCACCAGTGCATTAATGCAATGAAAAATAATATATATATATATATTTTTATTTTGTTTGAAATCACTCAAATAAGGAATCGTATGAAGAAGTCTTCTTTGCAGCATTTTTGGTAATTTTACTTATGTGTTAGTTCATATTTTGCGAATTTTTAGTCCATATGTATGTAGCTACATACAAAGCCACTTG
This sequence comes from Lepisma saccharinum, assembly GCF_977018435.1. Taxonomy (NCBI): domain Eukaryota; kingdom Metazoa; phylum Arthropoda; class Insecta; order Zygentoma; family Lepismatidae; genus Lepisma; species Lepisma saccharinum. Next base: position 47,210,879 of record NC_139252.1, read on the forward strand.
TTAGTACATATTAATCCTAGTCCTGGTATAATGCATGACGTTTAAAACTCAACGTTAGATAGACCTGAATTCTCTAATTTTATTGTTGTACGTAACAGCTGTGCATCGGCGCACTGCAGCGATTTTTCTATCTGCTCCATTAGCAACACTGCTTCTTTAGTTGTTTCGCGCATCGCACGGCAGAATTATCTGCGCTGGACTTTACTCGCCCCTCTTGTAAAACTTCCATGAGGGTGCTGTCCTATTTCTTTTGGCTGGGTGAGGGAGGAGGATAGATAGTTCTCTGGCATCATCAGTGCTCAGTAAATTACAGTATTCTCGAGGATTTTTCATTAGGTGCTCTGTATATTTTACCAGGGAGTAGTGTGCACAGGGGACTGCTAACGTCACTGTCTACGCTTAATTATTTTCCAGAGTATTTAGTATGTGGTTTATAAGATATAATTCGTCACTAGCCATATTGCATTACATTTACACTAGTGTTGCCCACGGGACGAGACGGGATAGGCTTTTAAAAATTCGAGACGAGACGAGATTGATCATGTGTCCCGAGACAAACGAATATTTTCGAGACGAGACAGCATTTCACAGCATTTCCACGAGACGAGACAGGCCAAAGTCTCGTCTCGTGGGCAACACTAATTTACACTAATAGTAATGCCTGGAAATGAAGTTGGCCTCACAATGGTGTAGTGGTAATGTCGTCCTCTTCGAAACCTGGTGGACGCCCCTTCGGATCCCACTTTAAACTGTAGGTCCAGTCGAGATTAACCTATCAGTGCATAACGTGGACTTGCAACTAAAACTACTGAAATTAGAAGTTTTATAAGTAAATTGAGAGTAAAACTCGACGATACCCCCCTCCCCTCCGTTCAACATTGAGTTAACATTGGATGCAGTTGCTGTACAGTAGTGAATGAAGTTTCTTCAGTAGCCGGTAATGGTCAGAAAAGCACGTGAACATCTGAGTAACCATAATCCACAATGTAATGGACGAACTTTCACCTGCGTTTTCCTCGGTAAATTTCTTATCTCCGGAAAACGGATTTCTTCAAATTTACAGGAGAAATTACTTACCGAATTCAGATTCTTTATAGTTGTGGAAGTTCAGGGAAGTGTTTTCTCGCATCGTTCATTGAATTTTGCCGGTAAATAATCTATTTTTCGATATAAATGTGTGACCGATGCACAAAAGCTCTTGCATCCATTTACTTCCAGGTGGATGTAGCCTGTGTGTGATGACGTAATCCCGGTCAGTGTTTCCAAACACGTGCTTCTTGTAACTGAAGAAGGTAGGTTTCCGCAAATGGTTTGTGGGGCTATGTGTCAATGGTTCGTGGAGCTATGCGAGAATGGTGTGTGGGGCTACACATATTTATTTTCTAAACCAATTTTTAACTATTGTAACCTATAGTGACCCTACCTAACCTAACCTTACCGGAAATGGTTCGTGGGGCTATGTATGAATGGTTCGTGGGGCTATGCGTCAATGGTTTGTGGGGCTACGTAGGTATTTTTTGGTGCAGTGGGGCGGAAACACTGCATGCCGAGTACGGTACTGAAACTGTGACCGCCATTTTGCGTGTTACCGAAGGCAAAAAGAAACGAAGAAAACTTACTCGATATGTCGCAAATAGAGCTCATGCCCGTGAAATAAGCGAAATGCCACGTTCAGAAATGTTTCTCAATGCAGAATACGTAAGTACGAATATTGAAATTAAATGAACTAGCAAATTTCAGCCGTTTTTCGGAGATAAGAAATTTACCCTTTTCTCTGTTTCATTGTGGGTTACCAAGTTTTACTCCCGGGCCGTTCAATTGTAAAACATGCTCCGAAAAGACGCCACGGAGAAGAGTAGAATAGTCTGTGGTGGTGAAACATTGATGTACAGTCACGGGCAATAAGAAATGGATCACCTAGATCCTGAAATGCTCTCTTCCCTGCAAGGCGTTGTGCGTGTTGCGTAACTCTACGGCAGTGGCAGAACTTACCATTGAAAATTTGCTATTAAAATCCATTAATCGCCCTAGAATTAGGCCACACACACCTAACGCGTGACAGGGAATACAGTATTCCAGGATCTAGGCACAGATAAGGTTATTTTTATTTATTTACAGTGATGTATACAGCCAACCGCAGATTAAATAGGAGGAAAAAGATTTTCCCGACGGAAAATGAGTTGGCAATGCTGCGAACATAGAGGCATTCTTGATAAGACGCGTGAGGAGCGTCGACCAAACTTTCCTGAAGAGCACAACTCCAGTATCGAAGGTCATGCTACACGTGGATTGGCAACTTTCGGGAGCATGCTGTCTGTCTACACAATTCTCTCCAAATGCCTGTTTGAAGATGAATCTTCTGCTCGCATTCTATTTTTCAAATGTAGTTCTGACATTGTAGTCATTTTACAATTATTTTCATTTGTTCTCATTTTGCTTTGCTTTTATGTCACTTCTATAATTAATCGAAATTATGAAGATGGGTGATAATTAGATTAAATTGATGAAGAGACACTTAAAAAAGAGATTGCCAGACCAGGACTCGAACCCGGAACCTAAATCGGATAGGTTGGGGAAGACCATCACTAACTCCCGACCATGAATTGGCTTATAACATTTGTAATTGCTCAGGAGTATTTGTTCTGTTCATGCCTAACACCTGCTTTCGGACACTTTAATTTATAAGTGACACACTTCGTTCGGTGGGGATAAGCCAGGTATTGTTTGAGAGGAGGGACACATTTCGTTCATATACTAGATTCAATCATGGACTATACTTGAAATGTGACGTGCTAAACACTACTTTCGGAGATCAGTTGGACATGGCAATTTTGATATACAAGTTGCATTTTCACTACTTAGATTCATTATGTCCAAATTTTATGCTAATAGATAATCTCGCAACAATGCAAAATGTTGTAATTGACTCGAATTCACAATGACTAATACAGAGCATTCCCTGACATTCGCTACGAGACTCGGCGGAAAGCGGCCCGGATTCAGCGCTTGTCTTTCCCGGTGAATGGGATCCGCGACAGTCGCTAGAGTCGGCTATTAAAATTACAATTTTCATATTGTGTACTAACCTTGACTACAGAAGGTGTTGAAAATGATGTCCCTCTGCTGCAACACATTCCTGGCATCTCCGAAGGAAATTGGCATTTACACGTGCAAGTTCGTCTATTGTAATTCTCCCGATTTCCCATACAATACTCTCTTTTAATTCACGGGTGGTGTGCGGATTGTCTTTGTATACTTTATTTTTTTAGATTTCCCCATTTTTCTTTCCACTTTTATTCAGAACTGACCCTGTTACTCTAAACATTTTTACGACGTTTAATATAGTGGTGGTGGTGCCATATTAAGCTACAATCTTCAACACACGGACACGACACAACACAACTTCCGAGGGAGGATTATACTGGCGTCAGTCTGCAACGTCAACAGAAAGGGAAAGAGAGCGAAGGCAGGGAGAGCGAAAAAAGAAAAACAGACTGTAGCGTGCGACTGTCGCGGACCCCGTTCGCCGGGAAAGACAAGCTCTGACGCCGGGCCGCTTTCCGCCGAGTCTCGTAGCGAATGTCAGGGAATGCTCTGTATATACTGGCCCTACAGTTTTTAAATGTAAAATCTAGGTGACTAAAATATGCCTCAACACGAAATGAAAATGCAACATTCATTCAATACACTAAAAATGCTAACCAAAGCAGACTTTATTATATATTACACTGGGGAACAGTGAAATTGCGGCACAGTGTTTGAGAGCTAATTTAGGGCGATTTCATGCTGCTGAATAATGATATAATAATATATTTCCTGAATTGGCTCTAATTTATGAAACAAATGCAACTAAACCAAAATGGCGGAAACATCAGACATACATATAAATGAACTTCCAACAACAATTTAATATTTCTTTTTGTGATTACAATTATTAACATGATTTTTTGGTTCACTCCATGTCATGGGCACCCCAAATTTAAGTCCCTTTCGTCCGCTTTGGCCCCAATAACGAAGTGATTCCAAACAAGTTTTGCAAACTATATGTGGGACCCATTTTTTATTCTGTTGTCCCAGATTTTTGGCAAAATAAGCCTGATACAAATCTCTCACTACATCCATGATATTTCTTCTCTGTGATGGAGGACAATATATTTCACATATATAGCAAACTTCATTTGCCTAGCAATGCTTCATAAGTTGCCTAGCAACAATTTACAAATAAATAAATAACTTTCTTAATGGAAATTTCAGGCCATTATCAAATTTTGATATTACCGAGAAACGCGTGGAGTAATTTTACCTCCTACATTTTCCATGGTGTGTTTATTTTTATAACTGGAGTCAATTCAACTGAACCAATCATACAATTGGCAATCACAGCTGTTTTGTGTGCTGAAACTGTTATTAAACTTTATGCCACAAAATAAAATATTTTTTTTGTTCCCCAGTGTTATTAATAACAATAACGTTTCCATCCTTTAACAGGGTTTTCTTCGGAGTAAGATTCACAAGGCTTGATAAGATTATCATTCACTACAAAGCAATAGCTATAAATATTAGATAAACCTGAAATGAGGGGTTTAGTGTTCACCATAAGAGTGTTGCAGCAGATAAAACAAAATACATATGTAAGGAAGTGTATAAGTGTGTAAGTGTAAGTTTCTATGTGAAAATTGACTGAGTGGTAGCACTAGACGATTTTACGTCAGGGGTCCCAGGTTCGAATACCGGCCTGGGCATTTGAATGTTCCATTTATCACATCTTCATTCATCTTCATCGTCGCGATTGCCTAAAGTGGAAGAAAAGCGACGCTAAATAACAAAAATAAAAATATATGTGAAAATTAAAACGTGAATTAAAGCTGATATGTAAAATATATTTCATGAGCGATGTTCGATAGAAGTTCTGTTAAGATGTCAAACCTGTATCAAGCAAATAGTGAAGTTGTGTGAAGGTGTGAAGATAGCTCTGTGTGAGCTAGAGCAATGAAAAGCACAGAAAGACCTTAGTTATTGAGAGAAACAATGAATTTCAAGGCTGCAAATTTCTGCGAATGTCAGAATCTGAACTCTAAAATAATAATTCTTCTGTGACAAATAGTATCATGTTGTAAGTCAGTGGAAATTTGAGGTGCTTTGCGTATTGTTGCTTTTCGAAATCATTTTCGTTGTTACCATTCTTGATATAGGCAGCATTTACCGACAAGTCCTTAATTAATTAGGGTTTTTGTTCATTCCATTTTATGCACAGATAGGCTAATCGGAACTGGACCTATAGTTTAAAGTGGGATCCAAGCCTTCATATGTCTCCAATGGGTATGGAACCCAGGGCCCCTTGATTGCAAGGCTTGACGTTATCACTACGTCATCGTGAAGGCCCTCCGTAATGGGTTACATCTGCATGGATTAACATATATTTATTTTAAACATATTTCGCAACACAGACTGGAAATTAGTTTTCTTGCGAAAATACGAGGAATACCTACCACTCTTCCATTGTAACTATTCATTAGAAAATAAGATTAATTTCATTTCTATTGTTGCTATTGATTGACGAAACAACAATGCTTCAAACTCAGAAGCCAATACCGAAGATTATATTTTTGTTATTTCACGCCATTGTTCTACCACTCTCCGTTAATTGCGATGATAAAGATTAAATATGTAAGGTTAACGTGGGATGTGCTATTCGACTTTGAACCACGTTACGCTAATCAATTTGCGACGGTTTTGGCTTTTTCGTGTGTCAGTTCATCAAATCACTATATTTGTCATTCAAATTCCAAAGGTAGCAAAACAACGTAAAATAACTGAAACAGAAAACAATAACATATACACTTATCATTACCCAGAAAATCCACACACAAATCTCTATTGCATTCGTTTTGCAGAATGGCCTTGTGGATTAAAGATCGCCCATTTCCTGATTCAGCTCGAGACAATTCAGGTGCCTTATCAAAGGTGCCCTGAAGCACGCAGGGTTTCTAACCCACTTCGCCGTGGGGTCTACTATTACCTTTGCCGTTGTTTGTACATTTTAATACAACGTCATCGTGAAGTTAAAATAGTGGAAGGAACGCGATGCTGATCACATCACCTCTACCGTACAATGGAACGAAGTAACGACACCCCCCGCCCTCCTCTGGAACGAACTTCAACGAGGACAATGTTTTTGTAACTACAAGGGAGTGAGTAAAATTTTCCACAACTTGGCAACTCTGAGGGCTAAAGGAAGTATGTGCTCATGTGATTAACTTCGACGGAAAGAAAAGGCAGATGTGGAAGTGGTGAATACTTGAGAATAGCCACTGATCCCGGAACAATATGCTTCCGAGAAGTGTTGCCTCTGGTCTTGCGATATCGTCCAGGAAGGGGTTCGAGGGAACGCTTGATTTGTGCCTTTGAAAGGAACGGAAAACAGACTGTAAGAAAGGCTGTTCCAAGGCCGCAGTCATTACTTCATCGACAACTTCTGCGAAAGCTTTGCTTTTTTATCTCTGACAGCTGAAAAAAGAAAAATACATTTTACGATATATCAGTGACATTAACGATCTTTGCTACTTGAATTGATATACGGCAGCTTTTCCTATGGAAGCCACCAGCATTACTTGTTCATTCCTTCTTTCACTACGTCCGCCACAGACATTATTTAGTACTAGACCGGCAGTGTATACTTTTATCGTTAGTTACCTTGAAGGATGATCCAACATGGCGGCGAGAGCAGGCCCGTATTTAGGGGGTTGGGAGGGCTACAGCTCCGGACCTCCATCCGCAAATGGGGGCCAAATGAGGAAAAATGCTTTGAAAAGAGCTACACCATTTTAAAAATTGAGTTATATATATCTGAAATGTGTGGTAGAAAAATATAATTAACCATCTGAAAACACTAAGTTGCTGACCAAGGCAGTTTATTAAGATAAAAAAAAAAACACTTAACGGGTAACGTTTCAACCCTGTATCAGGGTCTTCCTCAGACGAATAACTAAACTAAAAAAAAAATAGTTTAGTTCTTCGTCTGAGGAAGACCCTGATACAGGGTTGAAACGTTACCCGTTAAGTGTTTTTATCTTAATAAACTGCCTTGGTCAGCAACTTAGTGTTTTTAATATGGAAGCAAGGCTTAATTATATTACAACTAACCATCTGCAATAACTTGCAAAAGTCAACATTTAAATTGTTGTTTCACTATGTTGGTAGCCTTGGGGCTCCACATAAATCAGGCATGGACATGATTTGATTGATTTGTTTTATTTTGCTTCGCTCTTCGTCCACTTTTGAATAACTGCGAAGATGATGATGAGTGATGCTTTGATAAAATTCATGAAGAGACTCTCACAAAGAACACCCATGCCCAGGCCGGGATTCGAACCCGGAACCACTGGCGTCGTAGCACGTAGTGATAACCACGACGGCACAGAGGTCGGCTCAAGCCCAGGCCCGTAGCCAGGCAGGAACCGGAGGGGCTGAGACCCCCCTTAACACTGCCATCAGCCCCTTTTGACATTAGGTAAACTATTTTGCATAATTTGTTTGCAGTGAAGAGTGGAAATGTAGACAACTCACAACTTTATGGATATTCCACAGAATATGAACAGCATCTATTACATTCGCTAATTTTGTTTATGAGCAGAATTAGCTGAAAGTATTTATAATATTCTCTAGACTTCAGAAAGTTCTTTCATAGGGGAGCTTCTTTATCTGTACCTTCACTGTCACTGTTGCGGCCTCCCGTTTAGACAGAAATCTGTGACTTTGATGTCATCATGTACCTGTAAAAGGTCAACAGCTCCCAAGTTTTCGGAATGAAGGGGAGTTTCATTGCTTCGGCCGGGAGGTGGAATATACTGTAGGCACTGTGATTGAGTAGTGTGCATTTTTTGTGTGTGATATAAGAATCTGAATAAGCTATAGTAGTATGGAGTGTGTAAGGGATAATTTCAGTATCAGTCTATTAACACTTCAAGAGATGTTTTTAAAGATGTAGACAAATGTAGTATTTGTATCACAGGGACTTCTAAAAATAATTAAATAAATACAAATGACAAAGCCAGCACGTTTAGTATAAAAATACCAACTAAAAGAGGCAAAGAAGCGAGTAATATATAAAAAAGTAAATATACTGATATATATATATATATAAATTTTATATAGCTACCTTAATGACCGCCCCCATACACACACACACACATAATTTACCTTATTTTAATACTGTCATTTTTTTAAAAAAATTGATTTGGTTTACAAAGCCCCCCTGATAACCATTGAGCCCCCCTGGAGATGAATTCTAGCTACGGGCCTGCTCAGGCCTGAATAACTTAGATTTAGTAATATTGAGCTTTCTTCCTAAGAACTAGAATTATTATTATTGTTGTTATTATTATCTATACAATTCAAGTTCTATCTGTGGCATGCCCTCTCTACAAAAAAATTCTAGCGACCCCCATGGTCCAATCTGAATATCATAGGAAGAAATTTATAGATGTTTCTTGTGACATCAGAGGTTCAAGTTCAATATGGGCGGAGTTTGTGATTCTGAACACGGGCGGAAAGAAGAATTTATCGACGTTAGAAGAAGAAGACCGAGCAAAATAGTTGTAGCAGCAAGGCGGTTTCTGGACGTAACTGCCAAATCCATGAACCATTTTGAAGGAACCTTAGGTATGCCTATGTGACCCACGAAAACTGCCTTCCACGAAGTCGCTCATTCAGTGGTTGGCACCGAGCGACACTAATGACAAATCGCCAGGTCATTACCTGGAAGGTTTCGCTCTAAATTCCTGCCACCAGAACTTCACCAGAAGGAGGACTGTTACGGCAGTTAACTTCCAGTCTAGTGGGCGGGGCAGGTCGGAACTTCAACCCCTCTCTGCGCTTAATCGGAATGCCATTGGTCGGTTGTCTGTAAATTCGATCTAAGTTGTTTTCAATGCCAAGGATCGACATGTCCGCAAATAACGATTCATTGGATTGAACCGAAATTGAAACGATTCGTTCAATTGAACTCATTGGCAATTGTATGACACATTGAATTGAATCGAACTTTAATTTTTACAACCCACTGAATTCAGTAGTTGTCAGTGCCCACACTGCAAATAAAATATTCGGGGTCATAGGGTTGGACGGACAAGACATTAACTATTACCCAAAATATGCTCCACCCTACCTTACTGTTTCGTGTTATCACGGAAGTTTGTGGAATGTAAATCAGGATATGAATCTCTGCAACTAATAACTGAAAAAGGAAATTGGAAATATCTTCTTTTACTTCAGAGCAGTGGCAGATTCTTTCTTGGAGGAAGGGGCTTCATATGGCTGGTCACGTAGTGCATGATCTTTTGTAATTTTTCCTTGATACAATTTAAAAAAAAAAAAAACTGGTTAGAAATTAACATGACATAGTGCATGACGCAGTGCATGTCATGAACTCCCCTTCTGGGCAGACTTGATCACGTCAGAGTATTCTCTGTTGCCTTGCAGTAAACATGTAGATAAGTAGACTATTTCTACGAATAATACAAGTTCAAATCCAAACATCAAACACGTTCTGTACAACAGCAATCAGCTTTATCGACTCGGCCAAAAGCTATTTATTATTTTATGTCCCGCAGCCATAAATTCATATCACAACGGTTTCCAGGAATAAAAAGGATGCAACGTGCTCATCTTTATGACAGTAAAAATCCGGTGGAAAAAAGGGAGAGCAACTTCATTGTCCAATTTTTACAGCACTAGGAATCTTGCTAAAAATAGAATCAAGAAAGATCTCGGTAGCTTAAATCTGGCTACCCCTAATGCATTACAGCAGAATCTCCCCCTCTACGATGCACTTATCAAGGGTATTAAACTTGACACGGTTTGATTGCTTCTACGAACACCTCTCGTAGTGACGTCAGAGCCTCGTTCCTGGAAACTGCAGGTCCTCGGATGGTGTCACCTGTTTTATTGACCCTGTACGATGACGCTAGGAAAAGCTTGTACGTGAAGTTAGTCGTAAAAAATTCTCTCCTCCCTCACGCCCAAAGAGTAGCTCGCTTTAAAAAGAATAGAACCTTTACGACTTTGTTTAGCTTCCAAATAGCAATTTTACAGCTTTGCAGAATCAGTCTCGAGTTCTGTGATTAAAATAGCCACGCCCGAAGAACACACAGGCTATTTCCATATTGCTGTTATGCCCTTGTACAGAAACTCCATTACAGAATTAGTTCCCGAAGGTAAGGTTTACGGGTCAAACGATAAGTTCCATCTGCTGATGGTTTTTTCTGTTCATTTTAAGCCTAAAGCGATTCTTATAAAGGGAAGTATATCGCCCAATTTTACAACAGATTAGCGTTCGATCAATCCAAAGCTCAGTAAAGGGATAATATCGTTAAGCATGTAATACAGAAGCTGGAACTTAAGCTTTAAAGATGATGTAACAAGATCAGTGGTGTTCGTGAAAGCAGACACGCACTATCAAGATGGAAAAAGAAAGGTAGATCAATCAGAAATATTCCACGAACACAATCTGCTGACGTCACGTAAAGACTTGATTTTCTCAAGAATAATAGTATCATCATTCTAAAAGTTTTATACAATTTACTTTCCAAAATGTGTCAACTTACGTTCAAGTGACCTCAGAAAGCTTTACTTTTTTCAAAATGCACTCCAGAACAGTATCCCCCCCCATAAATTTCCAAATGTTCAAATACAGAAAATGTCTTTGACACGCTGCAATAATTTTGATTTAATAAATTTGTATCTCTGCCGATTTTATCTACGATTAATCAAATTATATTAATTTTAATATTGCGAAGAGTTTTCCCAGAATATCTAGAAACGGGGTCACCGTTTATTCTGCGAATGATGTTTACATAAATAAAATAAGCAGAAGCAGTGATAAAATTAGTATCTGCCAGTGTTCAGAAGGTTACTTTTTAAAAGCAATTGATTGATTGATTTGGTGTTTTAAGTCCACTTTATGCACAGTAAGGCTAATCGGGACTGGGCCTACAGCTTAAAGTGGGATCCGAACCACTATGAGCCTCCACCGGGTATAGAACCCGGACCCCTTGATTACAAGGCGACGACGCTACCACTGTGCCATCGAGCAGGCCCTAAATGAGTTACATCTGTAGTTAAATGGTTCACTGTTTCAATTACTCATTTTAACATGTAACTCAGTTACTGGTACTTGAAATATTACTGTAGGTTACTTTTGCATTTACTTTCTGCTGAAAATTTTCTTGCAATCAAATTACACACAATCAGCAGGGACATAGCTAGGTTGATTAGTTTGGGGGGGGGGCAAACGTAAGATTTTTTCTATCAAACTATTATAAATTAACAAACTATTTATACACTATATAGGCTTATACTGTATACATACATTATATATATATATATATATAATATAGTCTTGGAAAGGAACATCGTCGCCCTGTAATCAACGGGTTCGATACCCGATGGATGCTCATAGTGGTTCTGATCCGACTTTACACTGCAGGACCAGTCCCGATTAGCCTTACTGTGCATAAAGTGGACTTAAAAAACCAACTCAATCAATCAATAAATTGGAAACGAACATCATTTTCTTCTGTAGCCCCCAACAGCTTACGGATATAGACTCGCGGAATCCACAGCCGTTATTCTGGAAACTAAATGCAGAATGAACTCATTAACTTAATGGCTCATACACCAAGAACAATGTTATTAGTCTTTAGATTTGTAAATTTGCTCGAAGAAAATTCAGAAGTTAATAAAACCCTTTTAGATGTAAAGTGCTGGAACCAGATTTACAGTGCAAATATGAAATGTGTGCGTAATGAGTTCAAGCTAGGCATCTCATGTATACAGTTTGTACTCGAATCGAATCCGGTATCTCTTAGTGCAAGGCGACCACGTTAAGCACTATAGTATAGGGCGGGCCCGAGTCATCTATGACATATGATTGTTCACTTGGAGAATGATGACGATAACAATTTTATGCACATGTCAAATTTCTTAGAATTATTTGTGGGTTAAAAACTGAATAGGATGGCACTGGATAAAAAAAATTTCCATACGCTCAAATGATTACGCTCTTGTCTTCGGTTCGGCAGGTTCAACAAGGGGTCCCGGGTTCGATTCCCGTGGAGACACATAGTGGTTCGGATACCACGTTAAACTGTAGGTCCAGTCCCGATTAGCGTTACTGTGCATAAAGTAAACTTAAAACACTAGTTCAATCAATCAATCAATAGAAAGGTTCAAGATTCGTCCCTGGTGGTCAGGCTGGTAGCCAGAATTTGATTTCGGAAGGGTTTTTTCCTTATCTGCAGCCGCGATCTAAAGGCGAAGATGTTGGGGGAGGGGTAAATGCGCTGAAGATGAATTTATCGGTATATTGCAACTTACCATATGCAAGATGTTTAATCCTGTTAATGAAGTAAATTTAATTACTACTACATATTATTAAAATCAGATATTTGTAGGATTTCGGGAAAGGGCTGCAGCAACCGAGCCCCTTCCCTGGGCACGTGGCTGCTTGTATTAGTTCCAAAATTTCTGTGCTGTCCCAACATCGTGAGGACAATTTGGGAAATACTTGAAAGCGATATGGAAGCAAATTCTGCTCTTGAAACTATATGGGACTCGATGTGATGACCACGCGCAACCGAATGAAGAACTCTTCGCAGGCCTTGTCCTTTAATATTAATTTTGCTGACTAATTGTAAGTTTTTCTGGGTCTCCTCGGTGACGCAGCGGTTGCGTCGCTGCCTTGTAATCAAGGGGTTCCGGGTTCGATACCAGGTGGAGGAACATAGTGGTACGGATCCCACTTTAAACTGTAGGTCCATTCCCGATTAGCCTTACTGTGCATAAAGTGGACTTAAAACACGAACTCGATAATTGTAAGGTTTTAGAAGACCTAAACATGGCTTTTTATGCATCATACAATTTTGCTTCCTTTCACCCTACTTTTAAAGTTTTTCTTACTAATAATTCCACTGAGTATAACACCCTATGAAACCAGTGGTCCAAGTTTCGGACATTGGACAGGTATGGTTGTATCATGTCTGTCCCATCGCCATTCTTTCGGTTCAACATTCATCCTCATCGTCGCATTTAACCGAAGAGGTAGAAAAGCGGCGTAATATAGAAATATATAAATGATTGATTTGGTTTATTTTACTTCGCTTTTCTGACCCTTTTTGGCTAATCGTGAAGATGAAGATGACAATGAGTGATGTGAAATTGATGAAAGGACCATCATAAAGAACACACACGCCCAGTCCAGGTTTCGAACTTAGGACCGCTGGCATCGTAATGAACCTGGTGCGCAACAAATAGAAACAGGAAATGCTTGATAAGTAATTTGCCTCTCCATAACTCATGATTATATTATATAACTATTATTCGCTGTATGACTAGGGATTAATTATATTTGGATGTCTAGTCAACCTTGCGACCTAAGCAGCAGCAGCTTCCGCATTTGCAGGTGGAGGCTAGATGAAGAAAAATCACAGAAAGTCAGAAAGATATAACGGTCAAATATTGAGTAACAGGTAATTAATCTAATTGCCCGTTATTAAGAATTAATTACAATTGGTAATATTAAAATCCGTCGCGAATAAGGGTGTCTAGCGACTGCCTTAGCCAACACTAACTTGCTCAAAAACCGTTTATCGCCCAAAATCGGATTTACATGCAGGAAAAGAGCAACTTCTAAACCAATGGACCGAATTGGATGAGATTATAACCAGCGGAAGACCACATCATGAAAGTACTGATTCCAAGATTTGAGCCTAATCAGAACAGAACTACGGGAGTTATGAATTATTAAAGATCCATCGCTGGATACAATGGGAGACGGTATTCTGGTGAGATGGCCCTCACTGTCCGTGTCTGACACAATAGCGGAGGATTTAGCCTAATCTCTGCACGAGGGGCTGCTACCAGAGGTTAAGGGCCGGACTGAGCGTTGACTAGGATAGGAGGACAACGGTCAAAGCACCAGAAACAATAAATAAGCACCTAGACACAGAGACTAGAGCGTCAACTCGTTCAAATCTGGAATAAAAGGGATGATTCGGAATAGCGAGAAAACAGTTTGCCTAGAATCGTCACCGGAGTGTGAGCTACGCGCGACCTAGCTGCGAGTCGCAATCGGACCCGAGGTCTGGATTTGTTTTTTCCTCGAGTGAGTGTTTTAGAGCCATGGAGTAGAGCAGAGTAGACCCAGGGGGGTCGTTTCCCCCTCGTCGTCAACGCATTCGTGTGGTATGTGAGAATAACGCCAGACACGTCCACCTGTGTCAATCGTCCGAAACAACGTCCTAAGTTAGCAGAAGTTAATAACATTTAATATCCATGTGTGTCCATGTGAAACCGCGAACGGCTCATACGTATGTTCGTCTCATCGCCCAAGCCACGTATCTCTACGTACGAGTGACCGCGAAGGACTGACCTATTACTGCGCTAGTTGTCGTATGGAGTCGACAGTGTACGTGTACCGTCATGGACGTCCCTACGAAGTGATCGAGTGAAGCCAGGATCCATTTTCGCCAACCAGGATAACAGCGAAGTATGACGCTGGAGTGTGGACGTCTTCCAAAACTGTAGGACCACTTTCACCCTACCCAGATCAGAGGGAATGCAGCGAAGGTAAGATCCAACCATGTGCGTGTGTGAGAGAGATGACGCGAATCTACCGCGAATCTGCGTAAATCAAATCATTGCATAACTTAAATCAGTGCTATGGCATACCTAGACATCGTTATTCCGGCGAACAATCAATGTTATAGATCAGAGTTTATGTTTACAGCTAAACAATAGTTCATTGAAATATATTTGTACCTTCTGAAAAGCTAAAAGGGTTCATACAAAGAACAATTACTCACTTTATACTTAAAACCCTAAACGATAAATTGTAAAAGGCAATGTAGCCAAGAAATAGCATGAGTATAGTCAAAGTATTAATTAATCTAACCTTTGTAATTGTCATATTGTCGCAATATGCCATGGAATGAGTGTATGAATGAGAGATCGAGTGAAAGAGGGCAAGATGTACTGTGCATTTATCTGTGCTTTAATATATGTGTATGTTCAGAACCACCGTAGTATTATGTAACGTCATTTCAGGTACTTAAAATCAAATCCTCCTAGGTTTATTCTCGGTAACTCCGACTGTAGGCACTTATCCTGTCCGTATTATAATTCATGTAATGCTTAATCCGCGTAACAGGTGTCACGGGGAGCGATTCTGCGTTGTTGCGTTGCTTAGTTCAGTTGAGTTAATGTTAGCACGTAACAAAGATATACAAATTTTGAAACATAATACTTATAGAGCATACAGACGGCTGTAAACAAAAATGATACATACCTAGTTTTCTTCCTTAATTGAAACGTGGTTTATTCTTCATTATACATGAGATCAACCACCCTGCATGGGCGTCCGGAAGAGGGGGCAAGGGGGGCCGTGGCCCCCCTGGAAATTGAAAGTCAACCAAAAAATATGTATTTCACACATATAATTTCATTTTAGCCACAATAATATGTGTTAATTATTGCATGAACACCATAAATTCAAATTTAAGCAATGTTTTTTAGGGAACAACACTATTTTTGGGGAAAATTTTCCTTCGCTTGGAAAAAAAAATACCTACCTTGCCCCTCCCTGGAAAAAAATCCTGCGGACGTCCATGCCACCCTGGGAATCGAACCCAGGATCTTGTGTGGTAGTCAGACTCTCTTTTACATAGAATGCCAATATGTTGGATATTTGGTCGATCCTGATCCATTGTGTCACGTGCCAGTTCCGACGACACAATGAAAAGTGCAAGGAAGAAATGTTTCCCGAAAGCGACGATAGATGGCAGCACGCCATATAAAGAAGAGCAGAGTTCATTGTAGAAACTAGGAGCGGAGAAGAACGATTATATATATTATAGTAAATGCAAAATATATAAAGGAAGAGTATGAAAATTATAGAAGGAGTGAATAAAATGTTGTATATAATTAGGAATATGCTCGTATATGAAATAATAAGGAAAGTTATTAAGTGAGCAAATTAATTCAGAAATGTATCTCTCCTTTCTGATCCTAGTGATCAAAATTTGATTTAATACCTCTGACGAGGAGAACATCGTCAGCTTTTGTATTTGTCCGTCCCTCGGTGGCGCTGTATCCAAATTAGACGCCCCGAAGCACTTACGGTTGCGCTCCTTATTAGACGCACTGGATCATAGACAGCGCTTGCTGTTAGCGATCCTTGGCTATTCCCCTTTTGGTCGTTACATAGGAGGTGGCGCTATTGTCAGTTTAGTCGACCCTATCTATAAGTATAGCTTGTATAGTTTGTATAATGCCAGAGAAGCGGGAAAAACGAGAGCATATATGTAATAAAAAAGATTACGCTTTAAAAGGAAAGACAATAAATTAGAAGAAAGAAAAGAAGAATAAGCCTTTTCCAAAAAATGGAAGGAAGAAAAGAAGCGGGGAGCGGGGAGCCCGAGTTGTGCTCGGGCATTTGAATTTGGCGGCTTTTTGTGCATTTCAGATCCAGTCAATGTTCCCGTAGCAGGGAATTATACAGTAGTACACACATAGAAACATTTCGTTTTGTACAGTTTTGTACAGTTTGCTTGAATGTTTGTGTGTTCAATCAGCTTTCTCTCACTTACAAGACATGTAATGTTATAATGTTGTCCAGAGCGGACTGGGGGCTCGCTGAACTGGGTTTAAGATTCAACATACGATTTACTTTAAATTATGTGTGCAATAGTTTCAATTCCCATTTAGGTTTAAGTTACACACTCTCTCTCTCTCTCTCTCTCTCACACACACACACACTCTCACTCACTCTCTCTCTCTCTCACACACACTCTCTCACTTTCTCTCTCTATCTCAAAAACAACTGCGCATCGGATTCCGCATAGTGTACACAACAATACCCGAGAACAATTCGCGTTACCCGATCTGAATTTGGAATAAACTTTCCTGCCCGAACCTAGCTCGAGTAACTCGCTTAACGTTACACGTTGCAACCCCGAACACAGCTAGGGTAACCCGCTTCATGGCCGTATTTAGAGGGGGGGGGGTTCTAGGGTTCAAACCTCCTCCCCCGAAACTTCTGACATGTTGGATTAATGGAAGTTCAGAGACCAAAATCTGTAACAAATTTTCAATTATTTTTTTTCGAAGCATCACAAAAATACATGGAGACAACGTTGAAACGATCGAGCTAGAATTTTCATACTTTTGGAATTCTGAAACTTGAGTGAAACAGGATTTATTCTCAGAATCGTAGCCCACCCGCGACCCCACCATTATCACTTCTGTTGTCCTCTTTCCAGTGTTGCTCCTGCGTCACAAGGAATATAGACTGAAGATTCTCTTATGATTGTCCCAAAATTCCCTTTCCAGCTTTTAAATTCCCTGTCCGATCAAGTCGAAAATCCCCCTTGATAGGAGTTCAAACCTAGGATCTCCAGTTTCGTAGCGCATTACGTTCGCGATTGAGGTTACAATCCATGCACCAGGCTAAGTTTTTAAAAAGAATAACTGGTTCCACACTTTTCAAAATTCCAAATTTTAAAGTCAAACAACAAAAGCTTTATGACTAAAATTTCCATCTAACTTTTAAAGCTTTTCTCTTGAAGGTATCTAAAGTTTATTGACGAAGTATAATAATTGTGCATTTCAGTACACACTGTATGAAACAAAAAAAAAACAAAAAACTTTGTGCTGGATATTCATTCATCTGCTGGATTGAGTAAGCCCCCTCAAGGATATAACAATAATATAATAATAATTATTATTAGTATTATTATTATGGAATAAAATTGTTTTATTATTATGAAATTTTAATTATTATTGTACAATTATTGTTATTTCTATTATTCAAATTTCTGGCAACGCCCATGGGAACAATTATGGATGACCCCCCCCCCCCCGAAATTTTTTCCTGCCTACGGCCATGACCCGCTTGTAACTCGATTTATAAAATCGAAACACCCACTTAAGGGGTTGATGCTCTGTATGTTGTAGTAATTGTACTCAATATACTTTTTACTCTTTTCAGCACTGTTTGGGTAAAATAATGGCAGTGAGTGGAGAGGCAACCACAGAAGACGAAAATGAGGACAGGGTGTTCAATTTAACCATTATTTTTTTTATATATATAATAATGCAACATCTAAGACGATGTTCACCGTAGCAACTCTGAAGCCTATACTCCTGGGAGGAACCGGACCTATTTACGGAGACATCGGAACATCGTGATTGTAAGGTAAGTGGCAAAGGTAAGTACAATGTCTCAAAACATGTACATATATTCGTATTTGTCTTTCAGCAGCGGAAGAGATTTATTTGGTGCGCGATTTGTTCGCCGGGAGTGGCTGGCTTCGGTGCTCTGTACACTCGAAGATGCACCACAGGGATTCGCGATTAAAATTACCACCTGAGCGCTAGTGTCGCTTCCAACATGGCCGCTCTTTGTAGGGCAAATCTTTGTTTACATTCAGTAGTACATACGTAATAGCAGCGTGTTGTCATTGCTGGTATGGAAGAGACGTTTAAAATACGCGATATTTTTAAATATTGCGAATGCGATGTGAATTCCAGGAACATAACGAAGGTGAAGCTGTGCTGAGCGCGAAACATTTAATTATGATAGCCAAAAATAACACGGAAAACGCAGACGAAACTAATGTATACGGAATGGTTCTTCAAAGCAATGTTGTTTCATCTGCACCTCGGTTGTAACTGGGGCTCTCAGAAATGATTTGAAATAAAGCAATTCACCTGTATTGCAAAGCTTGGGCAGGAGAAAAATGTAAACACGCCGTTGCAGTTTTTTCCCCAAAGAGGCAGGCTGGTTTAATAACAACACAGGATGATAATAATAATAACAACAATTTAATTGAGGCTATCTTCAGTCTTCACTGAAAATTGACTTACTGAATGAAACAGCAACATTAGCATGTCAATTTCCTTTTTCTGACCCAATGATTACAGACATTAATTAATTCTCAAACTGTTTTCATCTTCGCACTTCATCGACTTGCACCTGTTCCAAATTACATACATACTATATTGTTTTCGAAGAAAAAATGTTATATTCATAAAGAACAATTTAAAACTTACTTTCATGGTAATAAAATAATCTTTCGGAAAATAAAGTGAACAGACTCGTGCGTTCTGTTCTTCGTAATTTCCTTGCCGCATTTCAGTTATGCCAGTCTTCTCAATCAGTTCTGTTTTCACGCGAAGGGTTAATCTAGAACATAGTTGGACTCCTTATCTCACGCTCTTTTTCCTTATCCTTTCTTTCTTCATTCCTCTTCCTTCTTTTCTCCTCCTTCGCTCTTGTCCTTTCCACTCTTTCTAACACCTTCTTTGTTTATCTTCAGTCCCCATTCCAGTTCATTGTGCCTTCTTCGCCTTTCTTCTCTATTTCCTTGGCCTCCTTCCATTTTCTCACTAGTGTTGCCCACGGGACGAGACGGGACAGGCTCTTAAAAATTCGAGACGAGACGACATTGATCATGTGCCCCGAGACAAACGAATATTTTCGAGACGAGACAGCATTTCCACAACACTATTTCTCACTAGTACTCGCTTAGTTTTAAGCCTTTCTCTAATGGCTGGAACTTATCGCAAGATATTCAAGTGCCAGATATGGATTTATTGTTTGATTTGCATGTCTAATTTTTCTCTTATGCTATTTAAGATTGCTAGATCGAGAGATCAAGATGTTGGGTGGTTGTTCGATTTTGTTTTAATTGAAAATTTATTGCTTTTTGCATTAATAAACCCTCGTTAACACAAACTCGCTTAAGACGAACACTCGGTTAACATGAACAAAATGTTGGTCCCGGCAGGGATGTATTCTATTTTATAGAGTTTTATCGGTTAACGCGAATTTCGGTTACCACGAATTACGAACTGTTTTTTAGTCCGTTACGTCATTAGATCTCATTTAACACGAACTTTAAAAGTTCATAATAATTTGTTTCTGTCGTTCCTCCGCTAGGTAGGCTATGCAACAAATTGCTCAAAAATTTCTATCATCTTGTCAACAATCAACTTATACAGTATTGTAACCAACAGATTCAGATCAACAATGTGTTCAAATGTGTTTTTCTATTCTTTAAAACATAGCCAGTACGAGTCAGGGGGTGCTCATTCGGTGGCGCAGATCGTATGCGCAGTTGTCCGTGGATGCATGACGTCACCATCGAAACACTCGGCGCGGAAAAGGCTGGTTCCTTATGCAAATATTGAGAAATTTGACGACGAATATCTTCTAAAATATAGTAGCAAGGGAAAAGTTACAACTTTTACTGTTAAGATTCATCCTTTCTAATCAATTTATCACAAAGTTGATTCAAATGTGTAAAATGGTTTTTAAGAAATCGTGTTACGAAGGAACCCCTGTTTTGTTCTCTCCAGGCTTCCAATGTAAGGGAGTTTTAACTTAAGCGCGTTGGATTTCTTTTTGCTCATGTTTTGAAATAAGATTATTTTGTTCTTGTCAACTGAAATCATGCCTAAATGCTATGGAAAGCTGTGAAAACTATTATCAGAAAACTAACGGAAGAAAACTAAAATATCACAGCTTGATTGATATAAAAAAATGCGAGATTGCCCATTTTTGTGAAAAAGGCATTGTGCGAGATCTAAAAGCAGAACTTTGTAATATTGTATGTAAATGTAAGGGTGTAATAAACGTGACTGCTTCCCAGGCACGTATCCAAGAGGGGGGGCTTAGGGGGCTCAAGCCCCCCCGAAAGTTTTCGGTTTACACTAGATAAAATGAGATTTTTTGTTTCTTGTGGTGTCAAATAAAATAATGTGACGTTAATTTAACGAGAGAAATAATTATCGAGGCAAGACGGAGAATATTCTATAACCCTGTTATTGGTAACAGCTCGTATCCAAGGTGGAAATCAGGGGGCTCAAGCCCCCCCTTCAGAAAATTTTCAGTTTACGCTAGATAAAATTAGGTTTTTGGCTTCTTGAATAATATGGTGATAATTTGAGAGAGATAATTATCTAGGCAAGACAGAGAATGTTCTATAAGCCTGTTATTGTTAATAGCGCGTATCCAAGGTAGGGATCAGGTGGTTCGAGCCCCCCCCCCCGCTCCCAAAGGAAATTTTTCAGTTTACACTGATAAAATTAGGTTTTTGACTTCTTGAATAATGTGACGATAATTTAAGGAGAGGAATAATTATCGAGACAAGACGGAGAATGTTCTATAACCCTGTTATTGTTTATAGCGCGTATCCAAGGTGGGGATCGTAACTCGTGGACTCCCCCCGCCAGGAAAGTTTTCATTTTACACTAGATAAAATTAGGTTTTTGTCTTCTTGAATAATGTGACGATAATTTTAGGAGAGAAATACTTATCAAGGCAAGACGGAGAATGTTCTATAACCCTGTTGTTGATAATATTGCACGTAAACTTTTCTTACACTTTCCGTGTTGTCGTAGCGAACTTGAACACTATGTAGAAGAGACTTGTCAGCATTTGGAAGCTGCACAACAAAGGTAGCGCCGCAGGTAGGGCGATTCGGATTCATTGTAATTTTTTAATCTCTGGAAAGCGCGAGAGAGAACGTTCTTGAAAAAGAGAAGGAGTCGGACTACTGGCAATATTTACGAATCGTGATATCTGCGAAACGTTCTAGAATATAATGAGGATATTAATACGCGGCTTCAATTTCCCGGTTGATCTGTACAACAGAATAGGTGGAGACTTCAGAGGTAAGTGTGACAATTCATACAGTCGATTAGTGATCAGTCAGTGTCCATTGGTTGCTTTATAAGATCTAGTGATTCGAAAATGAAATGGACTAAATGCCGTAAAGTAACGAAGTCTACCACTAGTTCCAGTTCGGTCCAAAAGCTAAAGACATTGACGACAGCGGAACTTCGAGTAGTGCTACGAGTAGTTCGGGTGGAAAGACGAAGAGATCGAAGGTCTCTCTCTCTCTCTAAAGTGAATATTTCGGCAGTATCGGGCTGGGCATTGGAGCGATTTATTAAAAAAGAAATAAGCTGCACAGATCAACTGAAAATCAAAGTTTTGAGTGATGATTTCGTTGTGCCAGGACCAAATTTTGTGTATGCAGTCCGAGAATTTCATGGCATAAAAAAATACTTTTGTTTAAGGCTACTGGGTTCGACACACACTCAACAGACAATTTTGGACACTTGCGAGTGCTTAGGCATGAATATGAACAATTTGGTGGGTTTCGGCTTTTATAAGAGCTGCAAACATGGGAGGACAAGACACATTAGTGGTGTTCAGGCTCGAATGAGAGAGAAATATTCGTGAACTGTCTGATTCCAGTTCCCTGCACACAGTTTGAATCTTGCGTTGTCGAGTGGATTGTGCATTCCGTGCATGTGTAACACCTTCGTAAAAACACTTCTGGTACATAGATGTTTTGATGCCTGATGAGAAGAAATGGACAAACATACATACTGAGATGGTTCCGGCACACAATATTAATGCATGGAAACAAAGGAGTTGAGTGGTAGAAAATGTCCCGATTTCACGTTCTGATTAAAATGACAGCCTTAAACAGTGGCAACGATTTAGGAGACAGTTGCCCCCCATTCTTTTGCCTCCACACTATCACACTATGGTCTCTATTTTGGAACCTAATTGCCACCACTGGCCTTAAACATACAATTGTGATACCCCTTTAAAAAATGGTGTTCAGCCGCCGGCCCGAAAGGAATTCCTGGATGCGTGCCTGTTGCTTCCCGTAAAATATCACTGCACTCTCCACGTTCTTCTTCTTCTGTCTTTTCTTTGGCGCCGTCAATAGCTTCAACACGTTGTTTTTTTTATATATATTTGTCACATATTTGTTTTAATTAGTATTCAGCTCGTTCCGCCACCTGAACGCAGCAGCTACGGCTCAAAGGGCAGTGTATTTACACCGGAAGAAGGCTCGGAAATGGCAGGCTTCAGAAGTTAACTCATCCAAATTAAATGTGCTCTCTTTAAATTTAAATCATAGTTCACAAATAATTTGATTAAAAGTTTTAAAAGTATCTGTTTTATTTAATAGCGTATTAATTGGTTCATTCTTCTCCAGCATAGCCATAGGCAGTGACCACACTAGAGGGGGGGGGGGGGCAGGAACGCCTCCCAATTCTCGTTCGACAATTTCTCTCTCTCTCTTATCTGCCCCCAGTAAAACGACAAAAATAAATAAATGAATGAATCTCTTTTAGCCAAAATATGCATTTTTGTGTCGTATGTAACGGAATAATAAACATGATTGCCCCGGGAAAATATGATTTACCTCTCCATCTTTACTATTGCGCCGTCACTAGCTACAACATATTTTGATTTCTATTGTTCCCACATATTTATTTTAATTTTAGTATTGTGAATCATATTCCACTGTGTTACCTCACGTAGCCCCCCCCCCCCACACACACACACAAGTACGACTTCAGTTGTAAGTTTTAGACTAAGCTTGTCAAATATCCACTTATATCTTTGTATTCTTGAGCAATTTAAAAAAAATCATTTCGCCCCTTCTTCTGGACTATTTCATAGGAATGTTTTCCCACTGGAAGCCCCTTTGCAGATCGAGATCCGGGGCTATAGCCTTCCCAAGCCAGCGGCCCCTCCAAATACTCTCTTGGCCTTATGAAAGACAAATATATGTATTTCTACGAAATATTAATTTGACTTGGCAGTTTCTCTTTTCGAACAGGAATAAGTTTTAAATTTTAATAGCTTATAAATTTACACTATCGATTTTGAGTAAAGGTTTTGCGTAACCCTAAAAGTACATTTAGAGACTGCAAGGTCAACTCTCGATATTTCAGATATATTAATAATTTTCATCACAACATCTTGTAATAATTATTTGTTACTTCAATAACCTCCTCGCAAATGTTTCTCGCATATTAAAACATAGATGCCAATTTCTGTTTATTTCCTTGTAATGCTGATCTCCGTGGCGAAGTGGTTAGCACAACGCTTTACGATGCCAAGGGCCCCCAGGTTCGAATCCCCGCCCGGGCATAGGTCTACTTTCCTTTCTTCAATTTCATCATATCATCACACATCCTCATCTTTGCGATTAGCCATATGTGACAGATAAGCGAAGTAAAATAAACTAAGTCTATTAATCAATTATTTTTTTAAACTCTTTAATTCTTCTTTAGCATGCTACGTTTTTGTTAAAATGATATTACGATTTGTAAAATGACGAAATTCTAAAGGAGAACACGCAACTTTCTTTGTAGCGCATCGGTCAGAAAGTTTCAGGAATATGGATTTTCAAAATACATTTTTTCACATGTACTTTGCCCCCTTTTTAAAGTAGCGCGTTTTCAATTATGTTACTAATCATTAAAAGGATGCCTCAATACCATCTTGGAGGATGACAATTATTTTTTTGCCCCTCCTAAAAGTAATAATATACTTCCGTTCTCTGAATCTCCCATATAAATGCTAGGGGCCGTCTGCTTCAGCCGAGCTCACTGCTTCTCCGGTGACGTCACGCGTTCGTGCAAGATCGGCAATCTTCGGATGGCTTTACCTAATCTCTATATTCCTTGAGTACGAGTAACATCAAGATTAAAATTTGGGTGCAATTGCTCGACAATCACGATCACCGCGTCAACAATGAGCTTATAGGCAGTGACATGCGGTGACGTCGACACTTGGGGTAGCAGTCAGTGGCGTGCTCAAGGGGGTGGGGTTGGTGTGGGTCACACCCCTCCCCCCTTTAGGGCCCAGTATTCCTAAAAAAAGAAGGTCAATAACAGGAAAAGATTACAAAATGATGAATGAGTACTAAAAAAAAGCACACGTAAACCCCACCCACATTCGAAAGAAAAAAAAACGATTTGATTTGACTACTAAACCAGAGATCCTGGGTTAGAATCTCAGCTTGGCCATGGGTATTCTTTGTGTGTGTCCCTTCATCAATTTTATCGTATTATCTTCGCGATTAGCCAAAAGTGGCGGAAAAACGAAGTAAAATAAACCGAATCGAGCAAGCAATCAATGATCTGATTTCATTTTTGTTACTTATCGTCGCTTTTTTGTCACATTTGGTTAATTGCGAAGATAATACGATAAAATTAATGAAGGTACAAACACAAAGAACACCCATGCCCAGGTCGGGGTTCGAACCCGGAACTCCTGGTGTCGTAGCGCGCTGTGATAACCACTCCCGCACAGTTGGTTGATTTGGTGTTTTAAGTCCACTTTATGCACAGCATCAAAACAGGAAACAAAACACACTTTTTTGTAGTTTCTTCAATAATATTCATTTGGCTTTTTGAGTTCTGAGATACATTTTTCATTCCAAATTATTTCATTCTTCGCTGCAGAGTACAACACATAGGACAAGAATGCGCACTCATCACAGGTTCGAATCCTGGCCTGGATTGTTCATATGAGGTCCCTTCATCAATTTCATCATATCATCACCCATCCTCATTTTCGCAATAACCAAATGTGGCAGAAAAGCGAAATAAAATAAACCAATCCAACAACAATGTGAACGCGCGTTCTCTTGCCCAAATAAATACATCTGTATTTATGACTGTTAGAGGCCAATAGTAGTATATTTAAATAAAACACTACTAAAACGAGAGTGAGAGAGAGCCCGAGCAAATATTTGTAATTTAATCATTATATATTCCATACTTGAAAAAAAAAGAAAGAAAGCATAACATTATTGTCTGCACATAACACGTTCCCATTTCATAAATAATAAAACTACATCCCATATTATACATACATATTGTACAGTGGGATCCATGAGTATTACCGTGCAAATTGTCCATCACCATGTTCCTGCACTTTATTTGACCCAATAAGAGCTTCAAGAATTAAAAGAAAACTCAAAACAAGCTGTTGACAACTTCTGCACCAGCATACATAAAAATCCATCACTTAAAAACACATAGGATGGAAGAGAAAAATTAATGAAAATAGTCATGGACAATTTGCAGGGTAATACTCATGGATCCCACTGTACAACGTGTAAAATGTTGTGTAAATACAGAGAACTGCAGAAAATTTTACCCTGAGTTCTTTAGAGGATTTACAAAAAAATCTGAGAAACCAATCCCCTATCTGTCCTATAGGAGTTAGACTGGGGGACCTGAAAGCACGGGCTTTCAACCATTGCAGCGGGGAGAGGGGGCAAGGGAGGTAGAGGTAGAAATCTTCCTTTTCTTTCGGACGGCCGTTTCTACCTGGAAACTGGTCAGGCGGAAGAAGATCGAGCTAGGGTATCCAGCCAGCTTTGCCCGCGGAGAACACCGAAGGACGAGAAGAGCGTGGAAAAAAGAGGTGTTGCATATGAGCTGTGGTGGCTTTAACAAGACAATAAATATTGTGATTTCAATATAATTCGAGCTATGAGATTGCTTGATCTATCTCTGCTAGACTAGCTACTCCTCAGTGCACGTCACTGCTTATGGGTATTTAAACAACAAATTCAGTTGTGTGTTCAGATGTGTTTTTCTATTCTTTAAAACGTAGCCAGTACAAGTAACATCAAGTTGCAAGCAGTAAGATGGGAGTCATGGCCAAGAGGAAGCAGACAGGTATAGATCTGTAAACAAAACTGAAAATCCTAGAGGAAGTAGACTGTGGTGCATTGAACAAAACTACAAATGCTGAACAGTGTGGAATTACCAAATCTACAATACTTAAATACATAATACGTATTGTAAATGGTTAATGTGTAGAAAGAACTGTATTGCAACAAAAAAATTTGAGTCCCCGGTTAGCACGATTTTTTTTAACACGAACTTTCGATTTTTCAGTCCCTTGGGATTCGTGTTAACGAGGGTTTACTGTATTTTGCTAGTGCTAGAAGTCCAGAATGTGGACGTGTCTTTGGGTTAATTGAAAGCTTGCTATCGAGTTAAGAGATTGGAAGGACCACTAGTTTAAGCAGTTTGATGATGCTTGTTGAGATTCTGTTTTTCTTTTCTCTCGGTAGATGGCATACATATTTGTCAAACAAATATTAGCCTATTTAGATATTTACCATGGAAGTAATGTCCAAATTTTGAGGATGAAACGATAGGTAATTTCATCTTCCTTTTTATATGTTAATGTATTTAATCAATTTGCAGCCCTTTAAAGCTGAAATTAACTTTGTTAAATACTACTACTATATTCATTGTTTCCAAAATAACATATAGAGGCCTTAGGTTAATATTTAAGGCAAGTTCAATTAATCAGATATCCTACTAATATTTGGAACACCTCTCACAACTATTCCCCACATTCTCCCACCCAGTGGCGGCTGCTGGCCTGGTTCTGTAGGTGTGCACTTCAGCCTTGCATCCAGAAGAGGTGTTATAAATAAGTCACCCCTCTCAAATACTCGCACCCATTTATGCGTACATAATGATGCTAAATGTATAGGCAACCAAAGTTGTGACCACCTTTCACTGAAAATGAGGTTATCCTCCTTGATTAGAAGTAGGGAGAACGCTATGTTCTAGGCCACCCCCGAAATTTTGGTTTACTTTTATTGTGTATACCTATACAGTAATATACTCAAAATCGAACTTTGACTGTTACAAAAATGACACAATACAAGTGCAAAAAAAAAAGTCAAAGCTCAAATTCCAATTTTCATAGTGCAAAATTGCTAATTTTCTAAAATCCCTCTATAACTTTTGCTAAACTTTTATTTTTCAATAATTAAAGCGAAGTGCTAAGTTAAAAGTAAGTGCTAAGTTACTTCCGGTCCACTTCCGGTTTACTTATAAATTATTACAAATTTTAGAAAAATACCCCAGCATCCTGTATTTGTATATCTCTATATCACCATATGTGTACTAATTTTTATTTCTTATACTGTTAGTGCTTCACTGGCAATATAATAGCAATATGAACCCTACTGCCGCTCTTCGAAATGTGATTCTCAGTCCTCCCTTCCACATAATCTTTTTTTAGATTTTTTCTAAGTCTTACCGTTTCCAAGATACTTCCGGTCGCCATTTTGGATTTCCGATCATAGGTTCCATTCATACTTTTTCTCACATATAGGTGTACATGATGAATCACCAAACAGATTTTTCCTAAGTCTTACCGTTTCCAAGATAACCCTACTTCCGGTCGCCATTTTGGATTTCCGATCATAGGTTCTATTCATACTTTTTCTCACATATAGGTGTACATGATGAATCACCAAACAGATTTTTCCCAAGTCATGAATTGGAGGGTTCTATGACCCTGTTTGTCAAAAATTCGAGATATTTACAATTTAAGATTTTTTAACGCTGGACTTGGAAAATTTTCGATTGATGAAAATTGGTTCCATGACGACCTATGTTTATTTTGGTATGGGAGGACAGAGGACACCGAGACTCGACCGACACACTAAACCCGACCTTTCTACGACTATTCGTTCAAAAGTTACGAGTGATCAAAGTTTTGGGAGGGGGGTGGGCTAACTTCTTACCCCTTGACCCCAGGACCACCAAAACTTTGTATACGTATTCTACACCTCCAAAATCGCCAGGGGGCATCTAACGATGCCTTATGGGGGTGTTTTTCGATATATTTTTTCGATAACTCTTACCATTTTCGAGATATTTGCAATTTAAAATTTTTTTAACGCTGTGGACTTGGAAAATTTTCGATTGATGAAAAATTGGTTCCATGACGACCTATGTTTATTTTGGTATGGGAGGACAGAGGACACCGAGACTCGACCGACACACTAAACCCGACCTCTCTACGCGTACTCTACGTCACCAAAAAAAAAAATCGACAAGGGGAGATTTTTCGATAACTCTCACTGTTTCCAAGGTACTTAGGTTTTTGATAGACGACAACGACGGAGTCATCAATGAGTAAACATCTGAACTCGGTGAACAAGTCAACTTTTTTCAGTACGTCAACATTTTTTTCTCTTATTTCTTAGTGAATGGGCTAGGTGACTTGCAACGACGAAGGCCTTCTAGCAATACGAACTTAGCTTAAGCCGGCGTAATTCGCTAAAATATCTTGAAATTGGTATGAGTCAAACGCTGAAACAGACAATATTATTACACAACTCATTGCACTGACTGAGGCGCGAACTTTTTTTTTCTAACCTGACATGATATATAAATAAAATACTATTACTAAAAAGGAGATAAATGGATTAACTTTTGCAAGCAACCAAATCTTATGAAATATTGATAAAAGATATTAACAAATGAAAATTATATTAAAGAGGAAATAAAATAAAAAGTAGGCTTAATTCAGGAAATGCATGTTACTTCTCTCTAAGAAATTAAAAGTTAAAATATACAAAACAGTAATTCTGCCTGTAGTATTATATGGATGTGAAAGGTGAAAAGTGGAAGCGGCGTCAAACGCTACAACACGTTAGCCAAAGAATTCGTTTGGGTGGACGACGTGAGAAAACTCATCGACAGATTGTTAGTGATAGCCGGTGAAGAGAATGCAGGCAATCGTAATTTTTACAACGAGAAGGTTGGCATCGTGGACATGATCAGCACCAAACTTTCCAACTTCATCGTGAACGACGACAAGGGCATAGGTTACTTGATCAAAATTATCAACACGCTGCCTCCGAGATTCTGGAAGGTGGCCGAAGGAAAGGGAAAAATATTTGGACCTAAAAGGGATGAGAAAATAGGTTAGTGGAGAAGGTTACATAATTTAGAATTACATAATTTATATTTATGTCCAGATATTATTAGAACAATTAAATAAAGAAGACTTAAGTGGACAGACTATGTGGTACAAAACCCGAATGAAAGAGGAAAGAGGAGTTTACAGGATTCTTGTTGGGAAACTTGATGGTAAGAGGAGGCCTAGACGAAGATGGAAGGATAATATTGAGATAGACCTAAAGGAAATTGCTAGAGATGGTTAAGAATATATAGATGGATAGATGGAAGGCCTGTGTTGCTGCAGCTACGAACTTTTGGGTTTAAGAATACTAGAGAGTTAGTTAGTTATGAAATTACATGGCACTATAAAAAAAAATACAATCCCTGGCATAGAATGAACTTTTTAAAAAATGAAATTTATTTCTTCATAATGAACTTTAACCTATAGCATTGTACAAAAAAGAGATTACTTGAAAAGTAAAATTAATGCAATTGAAATAAAAGTATCAGAGGTGCAAATAAATTTAGAAAGGGGTGGCAACCTAAAATAAACTTGATGAAAAATGGCTGACTATTTTAAATAGATGGAAAAATTGCTTTAATGATTTTTTAAATGTTCATGTAAGAGATAAATCAGAAATAAATGAAGCAAAACTTATAGTCTCAGAAACTAACTTGATTGAATTTAAAAATGCTTAAAAGATAAATTATTCGTATTTGGAATACCTAAGAATCTTGTTAATATGTCTGACAAATGTACAATTTATGAAATGTTATAAAACAAAGATGCATCATATTTATTGCTCTTTAATTTTGTCTTAGAATATGCTGTTAGGAAGGTAAAAAAAAAAAAAAAAACTAACAAAGTACTGTGACTCAACTGCAAATAATGTAAATACAATTAAGAATAATGGTAAAATATTTTTCAAAGTATTTAAGGAAGTTAGCACAGGCCGAAACTAAGTGATAATTACTCGATTTTTAAACTAGTTTCCAAATTCAAGTACTTAGGAGTAATACTAACAAATGAAAAGTAGGATTAATTCGGAAAAATGCATGTTATTTTTCTCTTTATAAATTTTTGTCTTCTTGTTTAATATCTAAGATACTAAATGTTAAAATATACAATAACAGTAATTGTGCCTGTGGATGTGAAAACTTGATCTCTTGAAGATAAATTGAGGTGTATTTGAAAATAAGATCCTTAGGAAAATATTTTAGCCTAAAAAGGATGAAGAAACAAGTGAATGGTGAAGTTTACATAATTTAGAAGTACATAATTTATGTTAGTTTCCAAGTATTATTAGATTGATGATTAAATCACAAATACTTAGGTGGGCACGAATGAGAAAAGAATAAAGGAGAGTTTACAGGAGTTTTGTTGGGGAAAACCTGATGGTAAGAGACCAAAACGAAGATAGAGGCGGACCTAAAAAGAAATCGGTAAAGATGGAATGGAATATATAAATCTTGCTCAGGATAAGGACAAATGGAAAACTGCAGCTATGAACTTTTGGATTTAAGAAGGCTAGAGAGTTAGTTAGTTAATTGATATTCAATGTAATATAATTTAACATATTTCAGAAACTAAAAGGCAGCAACATGGTATTCATATTGACAAGGGAATTCCTACAAAACTTTTTTTTTCCTCGTAAGTTTACTAATAGCACTTACTTACTAATTGTGAAGATGAGGATGATAATATGTTCCATCGTTCCTATATAAACGTTTCAACGTTTTAACGTTTCGATAAACGTTTTAGTATTACTATTTATTTCTTTGAGTTTATTTTTATTTTTTTAGGAATGGAATGGGATTGCAAGACTGCATTATGAACACAGCACTAGCAGTGCTCATAAAACCAATAATACTACAAGAGCCAATCTCTTCTCTCTCCTTGCATGCTGCAAACAGTGGCACATGAGAACATTGTAACTTGTGCGAAGGGAAGGCACCTCAGTCTGTAGGCGCTGGTAATACACAGCTTATGTGACTGGTGATGGGGTGTGGGAATGTTTGATATTTTGAAGGAGATAGTGTTCAGTGAATAAGTATAATAAGAAATAATTGCATTACGCATTTACTTGGGTGTGTACATGCGAGTGTGCAAATAGGGAGAAGCTGCTACTGCTCCCACCCCCTTATATTTAGTCAGAAATACACACACACACTCTTGAACTATGAGGGGTGGGAGTGTGTCTTGTAGCTCCTACCCCTTCTTGAAGGCAGTGTTCACCACTGCATTTTTACCAGTCTATCTCTGCCACAATCTTGCAATAATTCTATGAAATTTAGTGCAAAAGGGATCAAAGATAAGACAGTAGATGCCATGTATCTGCTTCAAATGCAAAGCCTACATGAACAGGGCAACACTGAAAGGGAGACAGTAGTGAGGCATGCCCATATCCAGGATTTTATTTCGGGGGCGCTCATCCCCTATCTACACAGGCGTCGCCAGAAATATTTGTAGAGGGGACAGGCCACTGAAAACTTGATTAGTAAAAATAATAATGACAATAATAATTATTGTCATTTTACACTAATAACTATTATAAATTATTAAAAATAAACCAATTTTAATCGAAACTTATGGTTATTATTATTATTATATAAATTGAGAGAATTTGCTACTTGATCCACAGTGTACTGAAATTTATTTGTATTTCGTTATTAACTTCTACTCATAAAAGTTTATATTGCGTGACCTTTCACAAAAAAAAAAACTATACATTTTGAGAGCCGTGGATACATTTATTCTTTGGATTAAATGGTAGAATATAACCTGATTCCTCTATTATACAGTAAACTTTTTGCGATCTAATGTTTAATCCTGATAAAGAAGTAAAATTAATTACCACTATTTTAATAAGACATTTGTAGGATATTGGGGGGAGGGGGGCTTCAGCCCCCTTACTCCTACCCCTGGCTACATATCTGCAGTGAGGATAGCAAGTTCTGTTGGAGCTTCTGTTAGAGCATGTTCTTGGAAACAAATCTCTTGGAAGTATCTGTCTGCATGTATTTTACCATATGATCAATGTGGTTTTCTGCTTCCTGATGCTTTCACCATGGTTAGGAATGTGGGTTCAACTGCTAAACTGAATTCAATTGAATATTTGTTTCTTATTGTGGTGTTTCTCTGCCACTTTTGGCTAACTGAAATGATGAGGATGAGTGATGATATGATGAAATTGATGAAGGGACACTAACAAAGAACACCGATGCCTGGATTCGAACCCTAGCATCGTAGCACTGTGTGATAACCACTCTCATGGAGGTGAGCAAAGTGCAACTCACGGTTTCTCTCTCTTAGCAAAAGAATTACTCGTGTTATGGCCACAAATACATTACTTATTATGAAGAAATTTCAACAAAAAATTGTGAAAAGGTAAATACATTGTTTATTGTTCATTCCTGATGTGAATACCATAAATTACTGCGGGTCAGGGGTGTCCATCCCCCCCTTTATGCCGAATCATTTACTCATATTATTTTGGTCAGACAAAATTTGCGGAACAATATAATAGACACATAACACATTGTGATGTGCGTATTACTCACAGCTAAATAATGAAGAACTTTAAAAAGATCTAAGATCAATTACTTATGTGTGTGAGTACGATTTGTCGATCAAAACAATGTTTCAGAGGCCAAGACTGTCTCCTTCTTCAGGTTAATGCGTATTCTTAGGCACCAAACATGGTGTCACATCAAGAAAGTGTTAGTTGAGGATACAGGTTAAAGGTTATGGTAAAAAAACATTTATTGAAGAACCCGCATTGTAGCTATAAAAACCATCATTCTGTCCACACAAAAATCTAAAACCATGCATGTATTTTTCAAAAAATGGGATAAAGCTGTGAATAATGACGCCAAGTTGGGTTTCCATGTTACGTTCGAGGTCAGGAGGGCCGCTGAGGTGGAAATCGAGTTCACTTTGGACTGGTGAAGCACGGGTTTCATGAGGGGAAACCAAGGAGGGGAAGTTTGCTTTCTTCTGTGTTGAGCATACGCTGCACATTCACATCTCACAAGCACTGGCTGGATGGCTTCTAACAGCCGCTTCGGATGTTTCTTTTATGAGGTTTTAGATTTGTGTGTGGACAGAATGATGGTTTTTATAGCTACAATGTAAGTGTTTTTTTACCATAACCTTTAACCTGTATCCTCAACTAACACTTTCTTAACGTGACACATGTTTGGTGCCTAAGAATACGCATTAACCTGAAGAAGGAGGGAGTCTTGGCCTCTGAAACGTTGTTTTGATCAACAAATCGTACTCACACACGTAAGTAAATGATCTTAGATCTTTTTAAAGTTCTTCATTATTTACAGACTCTACTTTAGGTTACACTTTCATATTTGCTAACATAAAATGTACAAAACTGCTCAGACTCACTGCCATTGTTAGTGTACTGAATCTTATTCTTAACAGCTTGTCTGCTTGCCTAACCCTGTATTAATGCGAATAACACGTTCCCTCCTCTTCTAAGGGTATAAGAAGTGGTGTTTCATTTCAACTCCATCGCTGTGATCACCCGCAAGTAGGTAGTAAAACTACACAATAACCATAACCAAAAATCAATAACAAGTCAATCAAAGAAATAATCCCTCCAATTTTTGTGTAAAGATATACAGGGCATCCCCTGACATTCGCTACTCGGTGGCAAGCTGCCCGGCATCAGCGCTTGTCTTTCTCAGTGAACGGGTCAGCGACAGTCGCTAGAGTCGGCTATTAAAATTACAGTTTTCATATTGTGTACTAACCTTGACTACAGAAGGTGTTGAAAATGATGTCCCTCTGCTGCAACACATCTCCGAAGGAAATTGGCATTTAAACGTGCAAGTTCGTCTAGTGTAATTCTTCCGATTTTTCATACAATACTCCCTTTTAACTCACAGATGGTGTGCAGATTGTCTTTGTATACTTTATTTCCCCATTTTTCTTTCCACTTTTATTCAGAACTGACCCTGTTACTCTTAAACGTTTTTACGAGGTTTAATATAAGTGACTGTCGCGGACCCGTTCACCAGGAAAGACAAGCGCTGATGCCAGGCAGCTTGCCGCAGAGTCTCGTAGCGAATGTCAGGGAATGCTCTGTATAAAATTGGTATTGGCATGGCACGTCATGCATCCAATCTGTGGGCACCCTTGCTGCGGGTTCACTGCTCTTGTGCACTATAGGGCCAAACGTACCTACCCCTGGCCCACCCCTTGCATTCATTACAGACTATAACCTCAATCTTAGTTAAAGCAGGCAAGTAAGTTGTCATGTTTTTTAAGGTAAATTTATGCATAGTTTTGGACATGCAAATAATAATAAAGACTACTCTAAGAGAAATGCTACAACAATCTGAGTTTTAAGCACACAAGAACATATTTTAGTTCCTCGGATGTATTTGATTGGCATTTTGTTGATCAATTAAGATTTTCTCAGTTTTTAATTTTTTTTTCTTCAAAGTGACTGAGATTTCCAGATTTTTCAGGTGTGTGGGAACCCTGTACTATCACTACTACACCTAGAACCACTAATAAATGTCATCACCTGTCACTCCCTTCCCCAAAAGCAAAAGTTCAAATTGTACGCACCGGACCCTATGGCAGAGTGGTTAGCACATCTGATATGCAAGATACCATGCAATCTGTTATACACTAAGGTTTTTTTTTTTTTTAATCTCAGCCCATGAAAATGTAAAATCGGCTTTCCATTGTGTGTCATGTTGAGATGTTCAAATTTATATTTATGCTAAAAACAAGAATGGAATGCAAATATAAGTATGAAAACTAATTGATTTCTATTAATAGCTACTTAAAAAGAAGTCGACAATTTATTTTAATGTGTGTGCTTTATTTATATGTACATTAGAAAATCAAATCAAATCTACATTAATTGCATAACAACTTTCTAGAAAATAAGTTTCAATTAGAATTGAGCCGAAACTGATACCAATGTATTGGTATCAGCCAATACCAGTGGTATCGATATAGGAAAGTATCAGTTGGATTTACCAAACTTTTCCGGTGTTTTGATTGCTCACAGGGTCTGCAAAAATGCAGTGCAACATTTTTCTGGAATCTAATCTATCCTGGAAGTTATGCAAAATTTGAAGTTTCCTTTGACTTCCTACCAGTATTCTGATGTAATTTTTTAATATTTTAAAGCAAGACTGGTAAATTGATGCTTATAATTGGAGTGGAATAATACACTAATATTAAAAAATATTTTGAACAACTTTCAATTGTTACAATTTTCAAGCATTGGTTCAAGCATTGGTATCGGTTTCATTTGGAATTAGTACAAATATCGGTATCAGTTCAAAGTGGTATTGGCTCAGCCCCTAGTTTCAATAAATGAAAATAAACAATATATACCTAGTCAACTCAGTGCACTATTCTTTTCCTCTCTGTGTAAATTATAAAATACAACTTGAATACACAAAAGTACAGTACAAATCTTGTTTATGATCAAGTATACATTATGCACAGAAAGCCTAATCGGGAATTTGCCTACAGTTTAAAGTGGGATCCAAACTTGTATGTGGCTCCACAGGGACCCTTTGATTACAACGTGATGGCTACCACTACACCATCGAGTAGGGCCCTTCAGTATACATTTTGATTTGATTTGATTTAGTTTATTTTACTTCGCGTTTTGTGCCTCTTGGCTAATTTGCGAAGATGGGGATGAGTGATGAAATGATGAAATTGATGAATGGACATTCACAAACAACCAAGCCCGACCGGGATTCGAACCCGGGACCCTTGGCGTCGCAGCGCGAGCTTCAGTATACATCATACAAGAAAAAGAGAAGTACATAATTCAACAAAGACACTTGTGAAAATCACACACCTATTAATATACACAATGTCAGATAGCTTGAAAAACAAAATAAGACCTTTTACCTTCAAGTATTTCATAAATCTTAATATTGAGAATATGAGCAATACTAAATAATGTTAGCTTTGATACTAAACGGTGATACTAAACAGTTATGACATCACATTTGGCCGCAATTTTGTATGCAGCAAAATACATTTCTATGATCAGAACAGATTATTAAAATAGTATTAATTTACTATTGCAAGCCTTCACATTGTTCACTTACAAGTTTCCATTTTTGAAAACAAGGAGCGAATGTAGTGTGTTGCATGTGTTAATTTTGTGCTAGTATACAATTCAGTATTCACTTTCCCTATTCATTTGAACTTTCTCTTTACATTAATACCACAGAGAGAATTCCTCTTTCATTGAAGAGCCCAACTTACAAATATTTACCAACTTTAGTATTTTATCAATGGGCATTATTTATCGTGCTAAGGAGACATTGGAACATAACTGAATTACTTATGCTAACATGACAATTGTGCGTAATCACTGTAAGTATATCCTCTACAACACCCACAAAACACATATTATGAATAAAATATAAGAGAAAGAAAACCCCAAAACAACTATTACAATGTAAACCTAAATTCTTCAACCACCTCTTATACATAAGACCCACATGCATCTTCTTCATCAACATGTTCATTTTCCATCTTCACTTACCTGGAAGGGAAAGAAAAAATAAACATTAGTAAAACAATATGACTTGACTATATAAATATTCCTGTGAATATAAAACTACAACAGTGCATTTGTTTATGGATGGAAATAATATTACATTGCGTGGTAATGAAATTAAAAATATTGTTAGTTAAATCTAATGGTTAAATCAAATTGTTGACAGACGTTCCAATAGCAAAATTCCTTATGGAGTAAAAATTGAATGTTTACAAATTCTCCAGTCAAACAGAGAGATGATTAATGAAAAGTGTAATTGAGATTCCACTGCATTAATGTGAATATGTACAGGGTGATTACAAATGATTCATCGGAAATTCCAAACTGGTGGATTGGGCACTGCGCTCAGGATGATTTGGCACTCTTCAGGTGGCCCCCAAGGTCTCCTGGCCTTACAGTTTGTGATTTTCTTCTTTGTGGATACGTGAAAGACAATGTTTATGTACCACCCTTGCCAACAACATTGCCTGAACTCCAGGATCGCATCACTGTTGCGCTGGTGAACATTGACAGGGACATGCTCGAACGTGTGTGGGTTGAACTTGACTACCGTATAGATGTTTGTCGTGTAACACAAGGAGAGCACATAGAACATTTGTAATGATGTGTAAGAAACTTGAAAATGTGCTTTTTCATACAATGTATCATTCACTATTTTTTCTGTAATATGTATAATGAAAATGGCATTTGTAATGGCATTTGTATTTAAGAATAACAAGTATTGAAAATCTTGAAATAAAAACTATTTCATAATATCTGGATATTTGTTAACTTGCTGTGGGAGAACCAGAGGGACGTAACTCCAATTTATCAAATTTACAGGGGAGAGGAAATTATGTATTCTTAGGAACAATTAGAAGTGGGGATATATTGATCCGACTC
Organism: Lepisma saccharinum; assembly: GCF_977018435.1. Lineage (NCBI taxonomy): Eukaryota > Metazoa > Arthropoda > Insecta > Zygentoma > Lepismatidae > Lepisma > Lepisma saccharinum. The sequence goes on from NC_139252.1 coordinate 47,248,936, forward strand.
CTAATAGAGTTCTTCAGAGGAGATATGTTAAACAAAATGGAAAACTGCGTTTTTTGAGTTAGTACCTCTGGTTCTCATACAATGAATTGATACTGCGTGTGTATAAGTTGATTATAGGAATGACAGCAGGAGGGATACTAAGGTGCCTTTCCGTCAAAAAACCGGCTCTCTTCTTACACTGTCCCCCACCAGTTCTTAGAATTTTTTAGATTATTAATATACAATTACATCACATACAATATTCTGTATCGACATTTGAATTTCTGGGAAACACTGACCTATACAATTTGGAGTACATTCTCAAAGAGGAGAATATTATTAGAATTTTAATGATTCAGTCCTAATAAAAATTAAAATTCATTCCCAAGGTTATCTGTTTAAATCTTACCAGCGATTGAAGTGGGGGGATCATTGGGGGGATGCTACCCTTCCAATTAAGAAAATTTGCATAAAACATCCTCAAAGCTAGAATAATTTGCTTAAGCAACCCCACCTGGTTCATTGCATTGAACCCAGGGACGTGTGGTGAACTCGGTGCATAAGGTAGCAGATGATGCTGGGTAGATGAATATTTAAAATATGTGTACACAAATTGGAAGTAATTAAATTTATAACCATCATGATTAGTGATTTAAAACATTGTGCACCCCATCCTATACACAAATACATTGCAGCATTGTTTACTTACTTAAAGATACAACTAAAAATAAACTTAATGGTGTAACAGTAGAAGGGCCAACACTTGACTTTCATTGAGTGAAATGTGGTCCGTGCATTATCCCTGCTTTCTGGATTTTGAGAATTGGTGTCGTACATCACCCACCCCTCACAACTCAAAGGTAACGAAACTTATGGTTGTCTCTCCCTCATCACTTCTGTCGGTTGAACAATTTTTATTTTATGATAATAAATTTTCAAAGCTAGAGAAGTGTGCAATGACAAAATGGAATGTTTATTATGCATTCAGGACTATTCAAGTTAATAAAGATCAAATCATATGATTCAAATATCTATGAAGCATAATTGAGAGAAGTAGAAGAATAGATGAGGAGGTAAACAAATGGGTGGTGGAATATATCAAAGAATTCGAAGATTAATATGGAACAGGGATGTACCTATGAAATGCAAGAAGATAATACAGGGTGGGAAATAACCTTTTGCTAGGGGTCTGCAGGAAAAAGTAACAACAATTAAGAAATTATGGTAATACCAAATGTTTACTACGACAATTGTGGTTGCAAAAACAAAATTAAAAGTTAGTATGTCCGCCGTTTGCTTCTCTCACAGCACGAAGACGATCAGGGTAGGAGCTCAGAAGATTCGCAAACAATCCGTATTCCATTCCATGTCACGGAGGACTTGTTCCAGATGTGCAAGGAGTGTTGCCCGGGAATAGTGGTCCGGTCCGCGTTCCACTATCATCAAGGACTCGACTGCATCCTTCAGAATAGCCCCAAAGTGCTCTGCTGCATTCAGGTCCGGTGATGCACCTGGCCATTCAGAACTGCTGAAGAAGTCAATGCCACTTCGCCGAAGAAGGTCTTGGTTTTAGCATTTGCCTTGAAGCAAGGTGCTTTGTCGTGAACTAACTTATAATTTTGTTCTTGTAACCACAATTGTCGTAGTAAACATTTGGTATTACCATAATTTCTTAATTGTTGTTACTTTTTCCTGCAGACCCCTAGCAAAAGGTTATTTCCCACCCTGTATATAACACATACTATATGCCAATAATTACGTACCGAGCAGGAACTTGGACAATGACAGAGAGACGAAAGATGCAGGCAATGGAGATGACATTTTTAACAAGTATATTGGGGAAGACTATGTCATGGTATCCAGTGACGTATAAAATCACAGTTCGATATTTATCATTTTTGTTTATTTAATCATATTATGACTTGTGTAAAGTGTGTATTATGTAATCTGAATATTTCCGAAGCATAAAATTGATATTTGAGCAAGACATCGCAAGTTGGGGGGACAGGTTTTCTGAGTCACAGCATGAACCGTCAACACTGCAAAGTACATGACATTTTCTCAACCAAAGCAGCTTGTCACGGAGGTAAGATGGACTTATTTTTGTCAGGACCAACAGAGAATTCGCCGTGGGAGGTCAAGCTGCTTTTCATCAGAGCTGCACGGCAGACCACGGATTCACAGCTAGAGGCCAGGCAGGCGAAAACTGAAGACACGCCCTTTGACCGCGTTTCGACACAATGAGCAGAGGTTGTTGCACCTCGTCCAAAAACCGAAGCCAAGCCAACTTTAGCATCCTTCTAACTGACATTTTTGAATCTCATATAAATCTGCAGGACTTCGAGTTTGCCACACAGTTTGTCAGGATTTTTGTAGAGAGAGCATCTCCACGCTAGACTCCTGTGCACTTATTGTTTTGTTTTCGTGGACTTTGTTCTATTTGCGGACCGTCAGCAAGTGACCGCATCTAAAGTGATCAGTGTGTGCTTTGTCCTGTGAAGCCATCCGCGGTGATTTGTTTTTATGAAACAAGAACTAACTATCATAACCATGGGCAGCTAACACGATAGAGAAAAAGGGCCATCACCCTTCCCCGAAACCCGCAACGACGCTCCGCCACCACCATCTGGTGAAGTCAGCCGACACAAACGCTAACACCACCGATGCACAATGCCGCAAAGCCAACCAACACCCGATGCCAAGAAGGATGATTCCAGATCGATGCCCGACAGAAGCCCGATACCAGAGAGAGAGAGAGAGAGAGAGAGAGAGAGAGAGAGAGAGAGAGAGAGAGAGAGAGAGAGAGAGAGAGAGAGAGAGAGAGAGAGAGAGAGAGAGAGAGAGAGAGAGAGAGAGAGAGAGAGAGAGAGAGAGAGAGAGAGAGAGAGAGAGAGAGAGAGAGAGAGAGAGAGAGAGAGAGAGAGAGAGAGAGAGAGAGAGAGAGAGAGAGAGAGAGAGAGAGAGAGAGAGAGAGAGAGAGAGAGAGAGAGAGAGAGAGAGAGAGAGAGAGAGAGAGAGAGAGAGAGAGAGAGAGAGAGAGAGAGAGAGAGAGAGAGAGAGAGAGAGAGAGAGAGAGAGAGAGAGAGAGAGAGAGAGAGAGAGAGAGAGAGAGAGAGAGAGAGAGAGAGAGAGAGAGAGAGAGAGAGAGAGAGAGAGAGAGAGAGAGAGAGAGAGAGAGAGAGAGAGAGAGAGAGAGAGAGAGAGAGAGAGAGAGTGAGAGTGAGTGAGTGAGTGAGTGAGTGAGATGATTCCAGGACGACGCTTGAGAGATGCCCAATACACAAGAAAGATTCCGGACCGACGTGTGAGAACGTACAGCCGATGCTTGTGAGAAGAAGGGGTACGCGACGTCCTGTGAAAGTGCCCGATATCTTCGCAACCACTCTTCGTCGGGGTAGACCTCAAAGGAACATTTTCGCCCCAAAGGAACATTGTGCAAATCCCCGCATCCAAGAAAGATGAACGATCCCACGATGTTACCCAGACTCTGCTAGAGTCTGGGTAGAGTATTCTTCAGATGGTTGATGTCCATGTACGCATCTATTGTTTGTATCAACGCTGTACAATAAAAGCCGAAGTCTCATTGATTTGCAAAGTGACTCAGGAACTCTGAACCTAACTTCCATGTCTGATATTTTTCAGTAGTGTTATATAAAAGGTCATTTCATGTTCATATGTAATAATTTGATTGTCTGCATTTAGAGTTCAAAGCTCCTTTCTATTACGTTAATTTTCCGTGTAAGTGTGCTCCATTTTTTGTGTAACTAACCACCAAGTCACGTCAATTAGCTTGTCAAAGGTTGACTGATTATTCTTTAAATTTGTTGAAAGCGTATGTTTTATTGCAAGGTTGTGCGAGTGTAGTATTCTTTATTGCCTAGTGTTTTTGTTGTAATTTTTGCTTGCGCCGATGATTAATTTGATTTGTGTATTCCGGCAGCTGGAGCTGATTAAGTTTTGCATCACTATGTAATGGTGTATCTGTTCTCAATGGACAAGAGAGGCTTGTGCGCATTACCCCCTTCCGAGAGACTTGGTAAATGTCCTGCTTACGACTTTGATGCATATGTTCATTCGAACGAAAGGTTTAACTATGCCGACCTAATTGTTTCAGATTGCTTTCCGAGTGCTGGCGCATATTTGGTTCAAATGAGCACAGGAGTGGGCAGACTAATGACCTAAATTCACATAAATGTTTAAACAAAAAGGAAATGGTACGTTGATTAGATCCATGATTTGTATGTATATTCCCATGTGACATATCCCAGGAGTGAGAATGAGTGAGAGAATGAGAGAGTGAATCAGGGAGACCTGTAAGATGTTTGTTGTTCCAATATTTTCTTTGATACAATATACTCATATTTTACCGTTCGTCCAAGTTATCATTTGATGTTTTCAGGTATCAGGTATAATGCTATTTCTGTTTTGTTATTGTTCGAGTCGACACAACTAAGGTAAAGCCAAAAGTGTAATATTTCAAGGTATTTTATCTCCGCCTCGCACTAGTACGACAACATTGAGAGTCTCAGTACCCGAACTAAAAACCTGGATAGTTTGCAATCACACGACCGGTATCCCCTACCTATTGTGACGTCTGGCTCTGTGGTGGGGAATGAAAGATATGTCACCCGGAGACCGGGAATGTGATTATTTACAACTAGAAGGGATAGAATAAGGAATGAGGAGATCCAACAAACAGTGATGAAGCTTCAGGACAGGATAGATCAGCCACAGATGAGATGGTTTGGACACACGAAGAGGATGGGTGCAGAAAGACTGCCAGTAAGAGCATACAATACATAAGGAGTGGGAATAAGGCCAAGGGGGAGACCAAGATGTCTGTGGAAAGAGCAGATAGCGGAGTGTTAGGAGAAGAGGACAAGATTGGAACACCGTGGAAAGAGAGGAGTGGTGGAAGACCAAGAAAAAATATAGAGGCTTTACTTCTATACCGACCCAGCCAGATGCAGGAAACTGTGAAGGATGATGATGATGATTGTATTGTGCTACTATGTATAAATGTAATGTGTAAAATCTATAATGGTAATACTACGGTACAGAGTAGTACATAGGGCATAGGGGAAAAACAAGTCCCTATCAGTCCATACAGGTGATAGATTAGACTAGCTGGAACCACTGCAGCCGCTGACAGGTTGAAGGGTGAGGTAGGTGAGACACTTAGAGAAAAATATTCTGCCTACCTTCCATGGAATCGAACCCAGTTGAGCAGTTGAAAAGACAACTGGAGGAACTCTTTCCAGGCTGTGTAAATGTGCCGAGGCACAGTAAAACGTGAAAACAAATGTTGCATATGAACTGCAACTTCAACAAGATAAAAAAAAAAGGGTTTTAAAACTCATAAAAGCTTTAAGATTGATCTATCACACCTAGACTTGTTATTCCTCAGTGCATGATACTGGTTAAACCACATAAGCACGCTCCACTTAGGAATTTCCACTTTGAGCATTTCTTCTAATAATATGGTATTTGTGTTACGTAAATTTGATCAGCTAAAACGCACAACCATGAAAATAGGTGGCTGGGCAGAATTGCACTGGTGGAAGAGCAAAGCAAGATCGGGACAAAAGTTGCTGTGTGGCAAATTCTACCGGGCTGCGTTGCCTAGTTTGAGTGTCAGAGCGACCTCTCTCTGGGGCACTTTTGTGTCATCCCTGACCTGTCAGTTTGTATCACATGGATTGCAAAGACCAACTCTAGGATGAGATCTTCATTCTCTTAAACCTTCGAACACAAGAGGCTGTGATCTGATGCGGCAACGGTGCTAACTTCTGCTACCCAGCTAATTTCACTGCCCTCCTTATGTTGCAAAGTTGCAGTAAAGTGAATAGTAGTATAGTCCCTGCAAGACCAGGCTACTGTTTTGCTACAAATTGGGAGATAGTTACTGTTCATATATATATTAGAGAACATATGTGTGCAACCTGAATTCCATATTTTCCAGGGGGGCAAGCTAAAAAAAACTTCAAATACAGCAAAAGGTATAATCTGGGAAATTTTTACACTATGCTCTATAACCATACTCTAACAAAATTTCATTCTTGTGAATAAAAATTGTCTCAAAATGAACATTTTCTTAACCTTTTGGGTCCCAAGTGTCTTGGTCGAGATACCCAAATGTAACCCTCATGGTCCCAAGCATCTCAATCGAGACACTGTGTCAAGGTCGTAGTTTTTACGTTATGACTTTTCTATTTTTGGCTAGAATTTCGATTTTTTTATATTGTTCCTAACACATGTATTTAACAGAAATGTTTCTTGTACTTTTTTTCTTCATGAAAATGGAGGGTAAAAGGTGGGAAAAGGGACTTCTCTTTTGTGTCTCTTTTCAAGGGAAAATTTTTGCCGACAAAGGAAGACTGGCTTTGTTGTTCTAAAGCAATGCTTTTCACTCCCGCCTGGTAACTGCATTCGAAGGTAGCTTGTTTATCAATATCCGATGTCAAAATAAAAGTTTTCCGTGAGGGTGCAGGCAGGGGGTGGGGGGAGGGGGAAGATTGGCTATTGAATCTGCATTGTGAGAATGGAATTTCGAGGCACGCTGAAGGAAACCTTTGTTTCTGAGCACAAGTACAGCACCATGAATAACGTAGTATGGAAAACGACCCAAGAAACTGGTTCCCGCGACTGATGAGAACATAGATGGCAGTGCGATCAGAATCGGTGCTCATTTTCTTATGAAAGTAATGTGGCTTTGATAGTTTTTAGAAAATATTGCGTAGATTTGTTTGTCTTGAAAGGCGGTACGTGAATTGATGGAAACAGTTATATTTGTGGAGTGATTTGCAGTCACGAAATGGCATTAATTTGGAAAGAAAAGTAAAATAAAATGAATAAATAAATAGCATGCGTGCATAACACAAGAGGAAACATCGCAATGTGATTCCGGACGTCAGGTCTTGGACTGTGTATTAGAGTTTATTTTTCTATGTTATTAGATTATTAGAATATAAATAGTATCCTGAGAGATGTTTCATACCGAGGCGACAAAACACAAGTGTCGCTTGAAAGCGAGCAGTCGGTAATCAATGCAGCCTTTCGAACCGTAGGGACACAAGCTCTGACTGTGCCGTTTCCTCAAGGAGATTTTAGACCAAAGTGACACGCAACAAACGATACGAGGATTTCACACCAAAGCGACACGGGTCCTTCGGTTCAAGGCAACTTTCATACAGAAGCGACGCATGTTGCTTGGAAAGTAGCCAATGAAGAGCAACATTTCACATCGTAGCGGCATGACAGGAAGCACAGGCCAGCGTTCGGTTGGTGAAATCCTCAAGCGATAAGTGTCCCGTGCCGCTTGCCGCTTTGGTGTCCAATCTCACTAAAGCAAGACACTCATTGCATCGCGTATGCGCGAACAACAAACCACGGCAACATGTTGCAAGCTATTGAGGAAATGGCCCAGTTTGAGCGACGCAGAAGCGACAAAGCGACAGTGTGAACATCCCGTGTCGCTTGTCCCATTGGTTTGAAAGTTTCCTTATCCTCATGTCGATGGCACTCAGAAAGTTTTTTTGGGGTTCCCCTTGTCGTTTAATGGAATCATCATTATCATCATCGCCGCGATTAGTTTAAAGCGGAAGAAAAGAGACAGTAAATATCAAAAATACAAATGCTTCAGTGTGTATATCTTTAAAAGAAATGATGATGATAATAATAATAATGAACCTAATTCATATACAAAAATTTAGTTCCCAAGAGCATTCCACACGTATTTTTTCTTCCGTATTATTAACGAAAGTATGACGATAACAGGATGTGGTCAACTGTCTAGAATGTTCGTTAATATCTTCGCAACCACTGTACCAAATATCACAGCAATTATCACATTCATAGAAATGTTTCATGTAAAAGAATCAGACGTTGCAGCGAAACCTCAATTTACTTCCATTATAAGCAGACGAATATCAAGCACCGGGTTCAACACCAGCGCCTCTAGCGGATCATTTTCGAGTGGAACCAACCAGAGAGCGCAGAACAGTGCCTTTTTCCACACTACGTTATTCAAGGCGCTGTAGCACAAGTGTTCCACAAGTTGCAACACAGGTTATATATATCGTCTGAATCTGTGATTCATTCTGCGTACAACAGTATATCTTTCATATCTCTAGGGCATTTAGTTTCTGAGCTATAGTCATTTCAATGTAACTCTGCATTTCGCTCAATTCCGAAGCTTGAGACAGTGGCGTACAAGCCTTTTGTTTCAGGGGTACAACTCGCGTTACATTGGTCATATGACAATGATGCAAATATTTTTCTGTTTCTTACATGCCAGCGATAATTTCTATGTGCATTTTGAACTTTTCATATACTTTTTTTCAGGGGGGGGGGGAGAAACTTTTTTTTTAAAAAAGTATTTTTCAGGGGATTTCCCCCCTTTCCCCTTCCATATGTACGCCGAATGTGCATAAATTTTATATCGTCTGAATCTGTGATTCATTCTGCGTACAACGGTATATCGTTCATATCTCCAGGGCAAATAGTCTCTGAGCTAATGTCATTTCAAGGCACCGCTGCATTTTGAAGCTTGAATCAGTGGCGGCCGACCATTCCTTTTGGGGGTACAACTCACGTTACATTGGTCATATGATCATAATGCAAATATTTTTGTGGGGTGGAGGGGTGGACCCAATTTTTTTTCCGAAATTTTGGAATTTTGAGAGTAGGCCCCCTCCCCCCGCCACATATACGCCGAATTTGCATAAATTTAATATAGTCTGTATCTCTGGTTCATTCCGCGTACAACGGTATATCACATCTCTCTCGGGCAATTAGCCTCCGATCTACACTCATTTAATTGAAACTCTGCATTTTGCTCAAAATCAGCTCGGGACCAAGGGGGTTACATGTGAAAATGGCTTTTGGACTCAAAAGGTTAAACACATTATTAATTTTACTAATCCAATATTCCTATAAATAATATGTAAATAAATGAAATATTTTGTTTTTACATAAAATAAGGGTATTTTGTAAAATAAATTTCCATTACGTAAAATGCTAAACCTGAACAATATCTATTAAGGAGGTGAACAATCATTTAGGGTCTCCATGAAATATTACTAGCTTAACAATATCTGATTAGTACAATATCTGTTATCAGCACTGGTCACTTTTAGATCAATATTTTATAATTTTCAGTAACAATTTCATGCAGGTCAATCCATAATTTTATTGGGCATTTCTGATATGTAATATTGAAGAAATATCCATACTCACTGTCTAAAAGATGATATTGAATAGCACTAAAATATCGTATTTCACTGCATAATTGTCAGATCCTGTTTTTTCAATCCAGAAATTGGTTTATAACCTTTCATCGTGTAATCGTCACACATGGTCAGCAACAACTATTGCATTAATTTTTTTCAGTCTGGAAAAATGTTTGCTAAACAAACTGTCATGAAGAAATGATGTGTGTAAGTTTGGACTATTCAATTTTATTGTATATTCATGAGCATTCCGCATCCTAATCCTGCACCAAAGACAGCTTACCTAGTAATAAATGATTTTTAAGTACCATGGTAATACCAGCACAATTTTTTAAAAAATAAAGAGCTTTACATAATGGTCTCAGTCAGCGACGATTATGTGGTGAAATACGGTAATAGCCTGTTTTATAACTCATCCAATTATGCTTACACGAAGAACATTGGCCAGGTATTGATAAACGATCCCTCCACATTCCCAACTTCGTCCTGCATACTCCTCACCCTCTCCCACTTTTCTTCATCAGTTTGAAATCGATTCCAGTCAAATTGTCTCCTGTAACATAGTAAAAGACGGTTGAAAGACAGTTTAATTGAGCTCAAATTACAAACAAAAATTTGTAATGTGGTAATGCATAATATTTTCAGTACCTGGGAATCAGAGAAAAAATGAAAGGAATGAACAGTAAACAATGTGCATAACTTCTGTCAAATAAATGCCGGGAATTGTTAATTTAAATAGACCGTGGAAATGGTATGATAATATATTTTTTGCTGTACGTTGGTACCAATGTACCAGGTGGTTATAATTAAAGTGACGGTGTTCAGAGTGGTACAGCACGGGCTGTAATGAGAGTAGCAGTCTGAAACTTCGTAGATATGCTAATGAAGCAATGCGCTCGCGAATTATGCCCAAAAAAAAAAATAGTTCCAATTCTCGCCACCAGGCTAAAAAACGGCGCTGTAAGCAGTCAAAACGTGGAATTTTCCATAACTCTGACGTCAAAGTCGGTGAAATTGCCTAACCATTGTGTGAGCTCCCTGGTTGTTGTTGGTGACGCTTGTTGCTTTTTCCTTTAGTAATGTTCATGTAATTCGAATAGTGAAATTGTAGCGATATTTTATTACAGACTATTGTTTTCTGCGATTTATAGTGTTTTTCCTGTAACTATACCAAGTTTTGACTGCTTACAGCGCCATTTTTACCCTGGTGGCGAGAATTGGAACTATTTTTTTTTTTTTACAATTCGCGAGCGCATTGCTTCATTAGCATATCTACGAAGATTCAGACTGCTACTCTCATTACAGCCCGTGCTATACCACTCTGAACACCGTCACTTTAATTATAACCACCTTGTACTTAATTGTCATGTAGAGTATTGGCACGCCAGTTTGCTTACAGCTGTTGCTTAAGTTAGTCGACCTCAAGTGTGCTTTGCGATTTTTAATATCCTCAAATTTTGTTTTGCCAACAAAATTTCTTGTTCTGAATCATTGAAAATCTTGGGAGAAGGCCTTCGATGAGTCAGCTTTATCAAAAACATGAACATAAAGAGTGGCATAAATCATTCAAAAAAGGCCAAGAAGTGGTTGAAGACGTCCCTTGTTCTGGTCGACCTTCAACATCTTGGACTGACGAAAAACATTGACAAAGTGAGGAAAATTGTGATGGAAAATAGTCATTCAGCTTAAGGGAGATGGTTCAGGATATGGACATGTCTCACGAATCCGTTCACACCATTTTATTTGATGTTTTGGGGGCATGAGATGAGTCGGCTTGTTCTGAAGAAGCTAAATTTTCTTCCAAAAGAGCACCACAAAGAAGGTTGCTCAAGACATGCTTGAATGAGCCAATTCGGACCCTACATTCATGAAATGCATCATAACGGGTGACGAGACGTGGGTTTACGATTTTGACATGCAAACCAGCCAACAAGCTTTGGAATGGCACTTCGATAAAAAAAAAAACCGTCAAAGTCAATCAAAAATCAAAGTCATGTTGGCTGTTTTCTTTGACTATCGTGGTGCTAACCAGTCAAAAACATGCAACAGTGCAAACAGTCAACAAACACCATTATCAAAGCATTTGAGAGAGAATGTTTGCCGAAAGAACAATTCTTGAATTTGGCAGCATGACAATGCGCCGTCCCACACATCGATCCTTGTACGCACATTTTTAACCAAAAACTCAACAAATGTCATCGATCAAGCACCATATTAGCCAGATATGACCCTGTGTGGCTTTTTTTGTTCTCCAAACTCAAATTACCACTTTGTGGAAGACGTTTTGAGTCCATTGAAGCCATAAAGCAAAATTCGCAGAAGGAGCTGAAGGCCATACCAGAAAGTGCCTATAAGAAGTGTTTCGACGACTGGATTATTCATTGACATAAGGCTACTGCATCAAATGGGGCCTATTTTGAAGGCGACAAAATAAATTTGGATGATGAAACAAATATTTTGAGTTTTATTGAACAATTCCCGGTATTTATTTGACAGAGCAGTATATCATTTTGTTCATAGCCAGGGATGGCCCAAGTTGAGTATGGAGCCTGGGGCATACAATTTATGCAAGGCCTATAACCAAAATTTTTCAAATGCCTCAAAATCATAGATTTCTGTGTGAAGTACCAGTGTCCTTTATGATCACAATTTAAATATTACAATTATTAAACAATTAATTATTATCTAAGAGAAATAAGAACATGTTGAAGGTTAAAATCAAGTACACTGCTCTCCATAAATTAAGCAACAAATGGTGATCATCCAATAGAATCAAATACAAGGCCGGAGGGTGTACATATTTTATTTGTAACGAAAGGAACAAGTGTCCCACGCCCTACAGAACAGAAGAAACACAAAACAAGGTACACTCGTGAGCAAAAGAAATGAAATGTACGCATGGAGCATCACAGGTGGTAAACGTTGGAGACTGAATGTGACCGTTGTCTGACACTAATAAGGTATATGATCACCGCACGCAGCAATGCACGCCTCACAATGCCGCTGCATGCTGCCAATAAGGTCCACCAACTCATTGGGTATGAGGGTCCATTGTTGGGAGAGAGACAGTTGAAGGTCTTGGAGTGTTTGTGGAGGGGGCACAAGGCCAGCGAGACGTCTCCCCAGAGCATCCCACATGTGTTCAATGGGGTTAAGGTCCGGGAAACGGGATGGCCACACCATGCGTTGAATATGGTGCTCGTCCAAGAACCGATCGACTAGTCCTGCCCTATGGGGACGGGCATTATCGTCCTGCAGAATGAAGCCCGGACCTCGTTCTCGTGCGAAGGGTTCCACATAACGTGCAAGGACCTCATCCCTATAGCGCTGACCTGCCATGGTGCCACATGGGAGGATATAGAGGTCAGTACATCCACCAATAGAAATGCCACCCCATACAAGCACACCTCCACCACCATATCTGTCCCTTTCAACAATATTGGAGGGATGGTAACGAGTTCCTGCCTCTCTCCAGACCAATCAGCGTCGCGAATCACTGTCCAGTGAGAACCTGGACTCATCAGTGAAGAGAACGGACCGCCACTGGTCCAGTGTCCAGTTCACATGTTCTTGTGCCCAACGTAAGCAGGCTGTCTTTTGACGCTGGGTGAGTGGTATACACAACACTGGTCTTCTGGCATACAACCCACCCTCGTGTAGCCATCTGCGTACTGTACTCGTTGACATAGGCCGTCCTGTGGCAGCAATAGCCGCTGCACGCACTTGGGTAGCTGTTGCGGACCTGTTACACCGACTTGTCAAACGGATATATCGGTCATCCCTGACCGATGTCACACGCGGTCGACCTCCACTGAAACTCCGCGATGCATTTTGCGTTCTCTGGAACTTGTTCCATAACCTGCTGACAACTGAACGATCAACATTGAGCCACCTGGCCACTTCGACCTGACGCTGCCCTGCTTCTAGTCTACCGATGGCACGCCACCGTAATTCATCAGCCAAATGATGCCTGGTTGCCATATTCAACCCTTTCCGCGCACTTTACTCACCTCTGCACTCTCCAGATAGAGATACACACATCTTCCGTGCACGTGCGTCTTCGACTCCAATACCTGGTACGCCAGAAATCCGTGGGAGGCCACGATGATCGCACTTTATGACTCACCTGTTTTCCCTAACGCATTCGTTGCTATCTTTCAGCGTGCCCACCACTCTTCTTCTCTTTTCTCCAACTGTTTTCTCTTTTACCTCAAATTTTCTTGTTGTTGCTTAATTTCTGGAGGGCAGTGTATTACGGAGGCTAATAAAAGTTTCAATTTCTATTTTTCATTTCCAATGTACCATTGCTGCGATCTTTGTTATATTTAATTACAAAACTGGGTATGTTCAATATCTATCAAAAGTGGCAACTTTTAATTATATCCAATAGTGTTCTTTATCATAATTCTCTTTGTCATATCTCCATATCATAATTTACTTTTCATTTAATTTTGACACCAGTGCATTCCATTGTTTCACAAGATTTTTTCACTTCATGATTTCATTTTATAATTGAACAAATAGTGCACATTAATTTATTTCATTAATATATTTGAACACGATTTTCACGTAGTGCATTGTTTAGAATATTTCAGTGATTTTAGATACAATCTATGAGGTCTAGAAAAATCAAATTAGTTGCTTAATTGGAAGCACCAGCATTGTATGAATTCAAAATAAACCACACACAATTACTTTTATCTAGCATGTGTCAATCCCTTCATCTCCACAAAATGGCCAACATCATGAAAGTGTGGGATCCTTACACCTCTGCTCCTACGTGCTTCCAACATAGGTGTGCACTGATGAAAGTTAGGTCAGGGGGAAGTAATGCTTTATTGCATTCATGAGTATGTCCGGACTCACTAAAAATCACTGTATTACTATTCCAACTTCTGTGACACCAATGTTCTTTGCCCCTCCCCCTCCCCTCTTTGTGGTTCAGAGACTAATTTAGATATAAATGTGGTTTCGTTTGAGGTTATTTTTGGAAGTTTTAGCTTTAAGTTCACTTTATGCACAGACAGGCTAATCGGGACTGAACCTACAGTTTAAAGTGGAACTTGAACTACCGTGTGCTTCCACCGGGTATCGAATCCAGAACCTCTTAATTACAAGGTAACAATGTTTCCACTACGCCATTGGGGTGGCAAAAGTGGTTTAGTACAGCATATTAAAAACAACTACACATAATTTATTCTTTACAAAAATGGACAATTTATTCTGCAGACCCATATAGGTCACACAATGAACGAATATAGTATGTATGTGGGAGTGTTAATAACAAGAAATTTGCTAGAGAATGAATTGGGATAGTTCAATTACATAGGAAATAATGAACCCCCCCCCCTCCACAGTTGATTTGCTTGGAACTTTCCTCGGCTGGAAAATATTTTTTCTTGAATAGCATAATATTGTTTAAGAATGGCTGTAAGATTCCTCCACAATCTACATTAAATTTCTAAGTGAGAGTATTAGAGTGGGCAACTACCCCCTTCTTGGCCCCCGAACTACTGTGGAACGTGCCTCCACCAGGTATTAAACCTGGAACCTCTTGATTACAAGGAGAGGATATTACCACTATGCCATGGCGGAGGCATACAAAGCTCCCTCTATCCACACACATACATTGTATCCATAATAAGACATACAACAAAATAATAAAAAAATGAATCCCTTGTTTATTTCCTTGTACAATAAAGAAAAAATATTTCACTTAATTCTAATCTCTACCGGAAGATTAATGTACTGAAAATGTAATCATACTATCTTGCATCTAACAACCTTACCTAGGTAAGTATTCCTGTGCTCTGAAAGCTGCCAAATGAGCATAATATGTGGGAGCTGGATATGACACACTTTTAGCGCATCTTGAGAACATATGACACAGATAAAATGTTAACATCTGCAAGTCATCTTGGTGCAAATTCTGATCATCCCATACTACACGGTACCTGGTTGGCCTTGTTGTGCCCTACAATAGAAGACAATATACAGTTACAAAATGTCATACTGACTGTCTGTCTGATAGTGAATATTAGCCAAAAGGGTGTAGGGTCAGAGCACAACACTCATTTTTGGAGACTAAATTTACAGGGAAGGCAAAAAAGGGAGAAACATCCAGAAATATGCAAGAAACGGGGATATTATATGTCATGCGTTAATGGACTAGTGCAGTGGTTCTCAACCTATTTCCTATCACGACCCCTTTTATCACATCCTCTTGCCAGCGAACCCCATATGTAATTTCTAATTTGTAATAAAAGCGTTTATGTGTGTAAGCACATATACAACTCTGGGAAGAACAATAAAGGATCCCAAACAAAACCAACCTCTTTCCAATTGTTGACGAAATAATACCTCCATTGTTGATTTTTAAACAAACATAGGACAGCTATTGTGAATTGGTGCTTTGCCTTACTGCTTTTACAGGAATCAAATCCCCCAACTAGCTGAATTTTTTACCTCTGAAACATGGCTGCTTCAGCTGGCTTATCTGGCCGACATCTTCACTCATCTAAATGACTTAAATTTGATCTTGCAAAGACGGTACAATACCATTTTATATGTTCAAGACAAAGTAAACCAACAATTTTGAAAATTTTCCTCTGACTCAAAGACTTTATTTCAACTTGCGATTATTCTTTTGACATGAAGATGCTGTCCAGTTTAATGTGCAAACATCTAGAATGGCTTCAAGAACAGATGGTAGAATATATTTCTTTTGATGAAAAGGCCGGTTCAAGATGGACATTAAACCCCTTCGTTAAAGAGGCCATCAAAATAGCCAGTCTAAGCCCACAACTTCTTGACGAACTGATAGAATTATCGTGCGACAAATCTCTATATGTTAATTCATTGATTGATTTGGTATTAAGTCCACTTTATGCACAGTTAGGCTAATCAGGACTGGACCTACAGTTTAAAGTGGGATCTGAACCACCATGTGCCTCCACCGGGTATTGTATTGAACCTGGGGCCCTTTGTTTACAAGGGGATGATGCTCTATACATTAAGCATTCATTGTATGTAATATCAGTGAAATTGGTTTATTAATAAAAAAGTTATTTACATGTCAAACTCTACTGATTTTTGGCCCACCATGTATTTCAATCCAACTTCTTCTGCTTGTGAGATTCCAAAGTATAAATATAAACATACCTGAGGGCTGTGGTGACTGGCTAAGTAGAAGTCCCCTTCTACAGGGTTTGTGATTAATGTGTCAACAATTGTCCCTGGCTCAACATTCTTCTCTGGCTCATCAGTTCGGAAGAAGCGGGTGTGATGTCGCTTCTGCACCATGATGAATGTAAGAGGTGGTTTGTAGTTTTCTTTGTGAATATTTTCACAGGCTTTGCGAATGCCTTCCAACTCATAATTCATAACCTGTGTATCAATCAGAATTAGACATTAAAGAAAGTGGGAGAAACAATAAATAATGAGTTCAAATGTATCTTAGTAAATACATGCCAAAAATGCACCATTTATTCTGGATTTTATAATTACAAGATCCACATTTGGAAAGTGTCTAGAAAACTAAAACAATTCCTCTAACCCTCCATTGGTCACACGGCGTTTACAAGATGCCAGAGAGTCTATTAGTAACGATAACTTCTGAAACGAGGTAGCTTGGGTATTCCCTGGCCCGGTACCTTTCTGGTATGTGCAAGTGATTATTCAGAATGAGCTACGACAGTTCAAGTTTGTGCGGTGAGAAGATATTAGTGATATTGCCTGCACAGACTCTCTGAGACGCCACGCGAGTACTCACGTTACAAAATTCGCACATACAACATCTGTTATAAAACACGAGTTAATTTGTGCTCAAAACAAATAGTGTGTTTTATCCAACTAAAAACGTAAGTTTTTGTTGTGTATTGCTCGAGTTTTGTATTTTAAAGCACTCAATGAATATTTGTTGCATTTGTGCCCAAAACAAATAAAGTGTTTTATCCAACTAAAAATGTAAGTTTTTGTTGTGTATTGTTCGAGTTTTGTATTTTTTAATAAAGATGTAGGTTTTGTATTTTTTAAATAAATATATTGGTTTGAAAAACAATTCACGCTTTGGTTCACCTGAACCATAAAAATCCTCAAAAACGTATGTTTTCAATGCAGGTCATCGGGTGAGTGTCAGATGCCACGCGAGCATCGGTGTTAAGAAAATTGGCACGAGCAAGGGAGGGTTAAGAGTCAACACTTTATGCTGTCATACATTCTGGCTAACCGTGATGATGAGGGTGAGTGATATGATGAAATTGATGAAGGGACCCATGGTGTTGTAGCATGCTGTGCTAACCACTCTGCCACAGAGGTTAGCCTACTTGTACATTTTAAAGCCATACTGTAACAACAAACAAGATCATTACAAGCCAGGATTTCAATACAAACTTTGGTGTCAATATCATGAGTCAATCATTGTAAAACATTTACTTCCAGGCTCCAAAATACATAGGGTAGTGGATAATTGAGTTGCTAATCATTAGGGCTCGGAAGTTGAGGAAAAATCCTTTTTTTCCTAGTGTCCGAAGACGAGGCCCAACATAATATATGTTCATTTTGGATCATTTTACGCCAGACAAAGGTGGGTTTTATTTGTCCTTTTTTGCCTTTTTCGCCGTTTTTTGGTTTATTGGTTCTTTTTTAAGGTCTTAACAGCTTTTTTTGCAACTTCACCTTCTTTCGACTATGTTTTTACTGCCCATTCTCAATTCAAATCATCAGCAGTTCATCACCTCTTAAACATCCTTTCTGTAGTAAAGAAATATATATATATATAAATATTTACCCAACTGAGGTAAGTTTTCTGAAGTCCTATTTCTGTAACCCTAGTGTGGTTAGGCCAAATATGGTTCTTCAAATATGGTTTTTCAAATTATGTTAATCTAAAAAAATATATAATGTCTGAAAGAAGATGCATTTCATTCATATTGTTTTTTCACACTGTGTGTTCCATACCACCAGAATTTTGTATTTTTTATGCATTAAATATGTAATTAAAACTGAAGTTATTAATTAATTTGGATTACATTTATACGTCCTTTTTTCCGTTTT
This sequence comes from Lepisma saccharinum, assembly GCF_977018435.1. Taxonomy (NCBI): domain Eukaryota; kingdom Metazoa; phylum Arthropoda; class Insecta; order Zygentoma; family Lepismatidae; genus Lepisma; species Lepisma saccharinum. The sequence goes on from NC_139252.1 coordinate 47,267,199, forward strand.
TAAGCCCTTTTTTTGATATTTTTAGGTCTTTTTATACGTCTTTCTTTGGCAATTTATAGGTCTTCAACTAATCATATAATGATTATGTAAATATAATATATTTTCCAATGTTGAATAGGAATCATCAATGGCAGTATATTTTATTTGCTTCACGTTATCACAATTATGAAGCCTTAATATATTAAAAGTAGAAAAAGACAAATCTACGTAATCCACACAATTCATGGAATTCCTTATAAGTTGAAACCATGTATGGATGGCCAGAAAGATCCAATGAGAATAAGGCAGGGGCGGCGCGTGCCTTTTCAGTCAGGCAGGGCACATTTTTCTTTTGGGTGGGGAGGGGGGGGGGCAGTTTACCTCTATATTCCTCTTTAAGGTTTTTGAGGGGAGTTTCTTGATATGGAGTAAGTAAATTGTTCGAACAATTTGGAATAAAATTAACATTCTGATCAAGATATCTCTCCAAAGAGCATTAAATACTCACTACGTAGGAATACGAAAAATCAGCAACATATGGAACAAATTACATAAATAAAAAAAACTCGAATACTGAAGTCGGAACCCTATACGCTTGCAGTAACTAAACTTTGGGTAGATACTGGAATGATTAGAAAAATGTTACACTGCAGTTTCTCTTCCATTGTCAATGAATTGAAAGGCGTAGATATTAAAGTTTCTACATGATTCAATGTCATATTCACCAAGTATCCACTAATATCAATGACTAACTAGGAAGATGATGCAGCGTTAAGTTCAGTTACAACACTTTACATTGGCCATGTACCCCCAAAAAGTTCGTTTATACTTACGAAGATATTCTGCATGTCAAGTTGCTGGAACACAGACACAATTACACAAATAAATAAACACGTACAGTAACTATAAAATCGCGAAAAACTAATTATTTCATAAGCGACCAATACTCACAGACGGAACGCAACGCAAACTCACACACTAACTCAAATCCAAATCCGTATTACAATGGGAAGAAAGGAGGATCTTTTTAAAAATACGAGGGACTAGTTTGTGCAATAAAAAGTGTTGTCAACTTTTCAGGTCGCCGGAACAAGCGCGAAGAAAAGCATTCGAGGGATTTTTTTCTATCTTATTGCTGCAGGCTAGAAGAACGAATGAACTGCCTGCCAAGCGTTGGAAACACTGAACAGGCAAACATGAATGGGCAGGGCACCTCGTTCACTGCCCAGAGACGGCTACGAATTTTGCGCTTTTCCATTGTGAGGGGACCGTCCCTTGCCTATGCTGTAAATGTTTGGATCAGTCAGTGACGTCACGTCTCCTGGGCAGAGCCGAGATTTTAATCTCTCCAACAGGACGTAGAAATATATTAACCTCGCACAGGGTGCATACCCTGTAAGTCTGGTTGCAGCAACGTAGGGGTTGAGGGAAAAAACAAAAAAAATATTTACGCGTATATACCGATGGTCTCTTCAGATGAACTTTTTATGTTAAAATTGTTGTGGGGCAGTGCCCTAGTTGCCCTTTATGTAGCATCGCCACTGGAATAAGGGTTTCAGGTTAAGATCTAATGAGAACCAGGCCTGTGGGGCTATGTAATAAAAAAAAAGTGGATTGGAGTGAAGTTTCGTTCAGCTTTGTCATTGAATCAAGTTTTGTTATGCTCTTGAAATTGCATAGACAAAAGATTTAGAATTAACTTTTCTTAATTTTATTATAATGATAATCCATTAACAATTTAAAAGGAGCTTAGCCTCGATTTACATGAAAAATTCAAACAATGAAGGATACAGGCAGTGCCTTAAATCATCTTAGTGATGTAACAGTACATTTCCTCACATTTGAAATATTCACATGTAAAGATAAAAAATTAATGTTACCATTTTTACTTACGATTTGGTTTGCTAGCTAGCTTCTGTTATCTTTACCATTGTTTTGAGAAAAGGGTGACACTTTAACTACACCTTTTCATAATTACAACTGTAACCAATAAATCGAGAGCTCTCACTGCTTTGTGATTAACACATCACCACTTTTCTACTGCATCATGATGAAGTCCTTAGTAATATTGCCCCCTTTATTTCTATGACAATGGTGTAAACATGTCCTTAATTTTGGAATTCTTAAGTATCTTTGCTGAAATTCTAGGACCCAAACTAGCTTAGGTGCTGCATCACTCGTAAAACTGTACATTAACAACAGTCACAAAACTTATATATATATACGGTATTTATTTCCTTTATCACGTGTGTACTTCCTTTGAATCAGTTGCAACGTCATGTACTGCTGCTTTGCAAAATTCTCACGAAAACTTGAATGGCCTTTCTCCAAAAAGCTTTCCATGCTCACAACTGTTGTTACTTGACCTGCGTCAAAATCTATCGCCCTTTGTTTGGTCTAGTCCATTTTTTTAGGAGGGAAATTCTTTTTAACTTTTTTCTTTCCGGACTACAAAACAATTGGTTACACCCAGATATAATGAGAACCAGGTGACAACAATAGCTCAGTCTTCAGAAGAGGCAGAACTTAGATATAATGCCTATGTTCAAGTGTGTCTGAAATCTGATCAAATGTAGATTACCATAGAGTACCTGGCGTGTGCTGAATATCTTGGCAAAGTTCACAAAGCAGCATTTTCAACTCGCTGTGCAAAGCTTTAGTGTCATTTCCTTCTTGATTAACTAATGATAATGTGCACAAATTTTCTATGCAGGAATACTTGCACTGCAACATAACTGTGCAATTCACTGGAACTGAAAAAGTTATACTATCTACATTCAGGCCGGTAGCCAGGCAGGGGCCAGGTAGGGGGCGCTCAGCCCCCTTGACATTAGGTAAAACTATTTTGTATTCTATTTTGTTTGAAGTGAAGAGTGAAAATGTAGACAGAATATATTTTTTTGTTTACAACTTCGTTCGTTCATCTTGTTTATGAGCAGACGCCTAAGCAGCGGCAAGTGTTTAGAAGATTCTCTAGACTTTAGAAAGTTCATTCATAGGGAGCCTTCTTTGTCTGTACCTTCCTTTGCCCTGTTGCAGCCTCTCGTTTCACAGAAATCTGCGACTTTCATGAAGAGAGAAGTGGGAGGCCCCCCTTCTCCTTCTCCTCGCTCCCCCTACTTCGCTGAAAGAAGGCAAAGAGAAAGAGAGAGAGAGAGAGGAAGAGAAAAAGAGGAAGAAGACCGAGAAAGGGAAGTTCTCCTCTTTCTCTCTTGTAGAAGGAAGAAGAAAAGAGGAAGAAGGGACACCTCTCTCTCTCTCTCTCTCTCTCTCTCTCTCTCTCTCTCTCTCTCTCTCTCCCGCCACCCACGCCCCTCCCTCCTCCCGCCGCCGCCCTCTAGCTTCTTCTCTCTCTCTCTCTGTGGGGAGGAGGGTGCACCCCCCGTGTGAGAGAGAGAGAGAGATAGAGAGAGGGAAGGGGGCCACCCCCCAACCCCTCTGGCAGGGGAGAACTGCCCCCCCCAAACACTCTCACTCTCTCTCTCTCTGGTGGTGGTGGTAGTAGTAGTACTCTTTCTCTCTCTTTCGGCAAGGGGGGGGGGTCCCACCCTCTCTCTCTCTCTCTTTTTTTGACCCCACCCACCCTCCCTGGGAGAAAGAGAGAGAGAGAGAGAGAGAAAGGGTCTTCTTCTTCTTCAATCCCTCCCCCTCCACCCCCGGGGGTGGTAGGGGAAGATCGGGAGGTGGAGGGGGGTCCTGCCCTCATGGAGGGTGGAGATCCACCCACACCCCCCGAGTGAGAAAGAGTTGCCCACCCCCAGGGGTGAGAGAGAGAGAGAGAGAGAGAGAGAGAGAGAGAGAGAGTCTCTCTCTCTCTGTGGGGGGAAGAGGGGCGCCACGGGAGCTCGGGGGGGCTTTCTTTCTTTCTATTAGTAGGAAGGGAGGGGAGGAAGGGAGGGGGGGGGCGAGAGAGAAAAGAGAGACCCAGGGGTCCCTCTCTTCTTTAGTAGGTTTCCTTTCTCTCTCCTCTCTTTCCCTATCTCTCTCTCTCTCCGAGAGAGGGGGAGGCTTTGGAGGAGAAGACGAGGGGGGTGAGAGAGAGAGAGAGAAAGGGGGGTTACGAACGGGGGCTGCTGAGAGAGAGAGAGAGAGAGAGAGAAATGAACTCCGCCCTTGGGCATCATCTATATCTCTCTCACTCTCTCTCATAGGGGGGTTGTGGGGGGGCAGAAAAGGAGAGACCTTTATTCTCTCTCTCTCTCTCTCTCTCTCTCTCTATCAGCTCTCTCGCTCTTTCTCTCCTTCACCCCTTTCCTCTCTCGGAGGGCGAGGGCGAGCAAGGTCATGTCATAATCCATATTCCTTCCGCATCTGTGTCAAATGTCAACAGATCCCAAGGTTTATTGCTTTGGCCGGGGGTGGAATGTACGGTAGGCACTATGATTGAAGTGAATATTGTACATTTTTACATGGATGATATAAATATCTGTATCATCAAAAATAGTATGGAGTGTGTATTAAGGGATGGTGTCAGTGGCAGTCATTAGCACTTCAAGAGATGGTTTAGAAGATATAGAAAAAAACCTGTAGTATTTGTAAGACATTTCTAAATGTTATATTTTAAATTAACTTAATGACCCCTGACACACATAATTTACCTTCATTTAATACTATTAAAATTTTGAAAAATGGACTTTGTTTACAAAGCCCTCCTCCCCCTGGAGGTCAGTTCTAGCTACGGGCCTGTCTACGTTACGTTTCTTTAATGATCATCGATGAATTGGAAGGCAACAAAAAGTACTTTCTCCTGACTGATGGCATGTTCATGTCAGAATATGGGTCTGAGCATTCATAATACCTGGGACCTTGTTTTGCAAATGCGATAATACCGAAATATGTTAATTGTTGCAAAAAAGTATTTATCTATGTGTTGACATGTTCTACTTGCATTTTTCATGCTTTCTAAATCACAAAATAATGTGAATTTGGCATAAAATGCAAATTGTTCCGTTTTTGTGAATTTCAACACATTTGTTCTTAAAAAAAATTTAAAAATACTGCTAAAATTCAGGTTTTTGTTTTTAAAAATATGAAATGTTCCATATTTATGTGTGTATAATGAGCACGCTTTCCAAATATATAATATGTTGTCAGTGTTATTCATGGAATAATTTTGACAGTTACATGAAAACATACATAACTGAACGATTCCTACACATTTTCAGCTTCTATCAGAACGTTTTACATCACCGAGCAAAGCAACAGAGTTCTGGTGGGAGTTCAAGTGCACACCTACCATCACTTGGGAACCGGAACATCAGTATTCGTTGCTTTAGAATAACATTCTCAAATATAGTTTACAATGTAGGAGTCACGAAAGGGCGTAGAATAGGCCTTGCAACTCACAAATTAAAATACTAAATGCATGGCCATGAATTTAGGTGGGCGACAGAAGTTTGCGCTGTTGCCACGACGGAGCACAACCCCATGTGTTCGGAGGTTTAATGGCCGTGTGCACAAACGAAGATCAAATTGTAAACTCGGATCGGGAAAGGATCACTGATAAATTCCATTGCATGAATACGGTTCAACACTTGATCGCGATCTAGGAACATCAAAACGAGTTTATCTTCTGATCGGCCATTCGCCACCGTTTTGGTGTCTGATCCTGGTTCACGATACTGACACTTCGACTGCAGGCAGTTGTTTTTGAATATATAAAGAGCGGAAAGTGATATCGAGGGTTTGCAAGCGCTAGAGATGTTGGCTGTACAATGGTGATCATTCGAGACATGTGTAAAGTAATCTAAAAATTGCCAAAATAATAATAATAATTTGTGGTTCTGTGCAAAGTCGAAATGTTTCTAAATACTGTACTTTCTATCCCAGACACAAAACATGTGCAATTGTATAAATTTACGAAAATACATGTTACTGGCTATTTACACGACACGACAATATAAATATATAAGAATTAAGAAATGAAAAATTCAAATACTTACCACAATACAGTAATAATAATAATAAAATATCTTTATTGAGCGGGCGAGGTTCAGCATATGCTGTTCTCTCGCGAATGCATTTTGTAAGGCATTGAAGTCCCGTAGAAGAAGGTTCCATGTTTTCTCCTTATCCTTTTGTCTTGCGCCGTCAGTTCTTTTTTAAGATTATTATTTCTTTACACCCTACTACATCCTTGTACTCGTCGACAAGGTTGATCAGTACATTTCTCAAATTCAGATAAGTTTGCGGCCCGAATTACTTTCTTCTCCTACACGTTGATACTTTAACACATCACACTACTCGGTGGGGTTCTTGATTGTCATTTGTTTTAGCCAACCAATCAGGTATAGCCTTACAAATTAATCTCGGATCATTTGAACGGAATCTCGTGAACGTCGTTTTTCGTTGGTGCAATGCAAATCTTTAAACCAAGTTCATTTAGAGTGGATTAAAATTGATCTCGTTCATCTGAACTTCGAAATAATCGGTGTTGGTGCACGCGGCCATAAGAGAATGAAAGATCTCGTTGTACAGTTGGTCTTTGTAATCTATGTGATGCAAACTGACAGTATTTGCTCAAAATGTCAGGGATGATATAAAAGTGGCCTGGAGAGAGACATCGGTCTGATGCTCGAACTAGGCAAAGCAGCCCTGTTGATGGTGACACACAGTACACGAGAACTAGCAACTCTTGACCCGCTCTCGCTTTGCTTTTCCCATATGTCGCACCAGCCACCCATTTTCATGGCCATGCGTTTAGTTTAAAAGCACACTGAAAAAACTGTGATTTTGGGTATATTTGGCAGAGAAGTGTACTCAAATGAAAATTCAAATTTTGGGAAAAATAACACCAAGTGAAAAAAAACAAACAATTAAAGTCCCTACTTATACCAAGTAGGCTCATGTCAAACATGTCTACTGATGAGAACCATACTACAGATACTTTCTTTTCTACCCATGAAATTCCATTTGACCAGCACACAGTCAGTACTTTATTTAGAACAACTATGAAAATCTTACTTTACTGAAAAATCCTTCACCAACTCCATCCCTGTAGTAGATGATTTTACATGGAGCTTGACCTTTGTTCTTCTCCATGAATAAATTCAGGAACTTTGTTACAATACTCTCCATGTCCTGAATCATCTCCACCCTTGGAGGTTGCAGTCTCCACTCAAATCCATATTGGAAAAGGGCTGTTCCCTCACAGCTTGCTACCACCTACAAATGAAAAATTATGAACAGTCAACATTTTCTATACTTATTGTGCATATGCAATGCAATTAACTTTCCGAGCACTGGTGTAGTAACCAAAGTTTGATTGGTTGATTTATTTCGTCTATGAATCAATATCATGAACATTGCAATATAATACTACAATGAAATACAATATATGTATACATGAAATATAGTAAAATATAGTGGAATATAACAGTCTAATGTATTGAAATAATGTATTGAAATGGACTTTTACTAATTTGTGTTTACAATACCATGAACATTAGAATATAATAAATAATATGATGCCAATACGAGCGCTATTTCTTTTTTCAACCTCCGATAGGGCATTAGATCATAACCACAGTGAATAGCAAACTGGGTTTATTGACAAAAGTTACGTACATGTATAATCTACTGTTCAACGTAATCACCAAGAAGATTCAGACATTTATCGTACCGATGCACCAGCTTTACAATACCCTCTGCAAAGAAAGGTGCCGCCTGTCTGTTGAGCCAGGTCTGCCGAAGCTCCGCATTGTTGTGGAAGCACCGCCCTCCCAGTCACTTCTTCGTTGCCAGGAAAAGGTGGGAAGTCACTGAGTGCCAGGACACTCAGACAGCATGCTTCTCCGGCACACAGTTGGCAGGAGAATAGATTGTAGCAGACATCTCTATGTGTCCATCTCTCAGCTTCAACTGAAGCGTTGGCCTTGGCAGTGGTGGTGGTAGTGGCAGGGGGGATGCCAATCACTCTGCATGACATCCCGCTTCCTACCACTTCACGGGCCTCCTGGCGGCACCATCGGAGGTTGAAAAAAAAAATAGCCCCCATACAATGCATGGTTTCAGTGGAATATAAGAACATATCGTGGAGTATGACACAGTGTAATGGAACACTGCAATGGAAATGCCACTTTATACCAGTTTGCACATCATGTTTGGATAAACTCCCTGGTGCAGTTTGTGTGAATTCATGTGATTCATCTGTATTAATCTTTGAGAACAGATTTTGCCTGAGAAATGGACATTTGCCCCAGATTGGAACATACTTTCTCTATCCGGTCCTAAATAACTGAGCCCAAAATATTGGCTTTGCTGTTGTAACATACTTCTTGGTGTATAGTCAAAGCTAGATCTATGTGAATAATCATGCCTGGATGTTATGTGTAATAGTCAAGCATTCACCATTAAATTGTAAGGTCTATTCCAGAAGCAAGTTGGAAGAAAAGCTGATAACTTGTGTGGAGATACTCAGAATTTTAAGTTGGGTTACATTTTTATGTGCTAAGCAGGGGCGATTCCCCCGTGTACGAAGTGAGGAACTTTCTACAGTTCATTTGTACCTTCTAGGAGTTTAACGCATGTTATAAAATTATGAGCGCAATGTACGTAAATTTGCCAAGGTTAGCTAATGTCAAGAGTTGACTGGCCTCGCTCGCTTCAGCAGCAACCCAAAGATGATGGTCACAGGCTTGCTGCCATTTGCTGAGGAACATCGGCGGTCATCCTACAGACAGATGGGTGAAGAGTGGAAGGGGCAGCGAAGGGAGGGCAGGGGGAGGTTGGGAAGTTCGGCGAGGGCCAAGCAACCAGCATCAGTTTCCTCCATCAGCGATGCCAACCCCAACAAAATGATACTAAACCAAGCACAATTTCATCTCTCTTGGCATAGCACCCTGTTTTTGGCATAATGGTAAAATCTATCATAATCTGCAAACTCTATTCCCTGGGAGAGGGTAATCGAATTTAAAGGAATATGTTTGCAAGAAATTAAAATAAAATGTTCAAATCTTATTTCTACTACACCAGTGGACATGTTTAAAATGACATGTTTAAAACAAAAGGGAGTATGCTGATCCAGTGGCAAGCTTTTTACAATCATGCCACAACCTATCCTCTATTTTTTCTTCATCCTGCCCAATTTAGTTTTTTCAGGAGATTTTATGACTTTATGGTAGGAAATGGGTAGAAAGTTGAGGGTAAACAATTTTCTCAAACCTTTCGAAGTTCTGTGTTTAACCCATGTCTTTTTTGTACAATTTTCAACAACTGGGGAGGGAAAATTTACACTATTACATAACTGTTAATAATAATTAGCGCAAGTTCAAAACTCTAGAAAAGTAGATGATGAATTAAATTATCCTAAAAAATAAATAATTAATAATAAATCCTAGCACAATTTAGAAGCATTTAGAATAATTTCGAAGTTTAAAGCAGCAATACAGACTGTGGCACCATCTCCAATGACGTCACCATGCTTCTCATACACCAAAATATGTCCGTAGCAAATTTCATTACAGTATGACCAATAGTTTGATTCTTATAAGCGAAAATAGGGGGCCAAGAGCGAGTGAAACACCCTGTACATCTCCACAGTGAAAATTGCTAACCAAATCAACTAAACATTTCTCAGTTACAAGGAAACTTACTGCAGCAACTGATGGCTTTCCAGAACGTGGAGCTGGGTGGGTCACATCTGCTCCAATAAGCATGGTAGGCTCATCTAGACATGGTCTGGAAAGAAAATGAAAACATTTTAGTGTTCAGTTGCTTATGTTACATCATTACCGAGTACTGTGAAACCTCGATTACACATTTTTCAGGGAAGAAAGGTGAAAAAACAACTTTAAATGTGCGATAATGTAAATTTGGGGGACATTTCATAGCTCTTTGCTCTACTGCAATCATGAACATTAAATGTACGACGGCTGTATACAATGATTGTCTAAACTGCATTGTGTTATCCTTGAAGGTGGTGGGTCCTAGTTTATACTTACACATATTAATTCTGGAGGCTGACGTAGTGTTGCCATCTCTGGCAATTTCCATATTTCCTCATGAAACCATTGTTTGGGGTTGTGTGTGACCCACTTTCTAATAGCATTATATAAGGCTTCACGGTCTAGGAATAGTGACCATGAAGGGGATATTTCATCCCATGGAAGAGGGTATAGTTGCCTGGTGCCAGGTAATGGAAATAGGGCAGGTGCGGAAGTACGAACCCTGGTGACTGCTGCTCAGTTGGAGTCTGTTTGCTGGTGTGAAAGTGCATTGGTGGTCATCGTGAACTATTTGTTGCAATATGCAGTGACTCAAACCAAAAGTACAAGCCTGCCACTCAGTCAAACAAAGTTCAATGTGAAAGAGCACCAGGCTCCGTGAGATTGAGAGCCACTTATACAACACTGATAACAGTGGCGTATACTGGGTTAAAAACCTGGGCAATCGCACCATATCATAGTGTTCGAATGGACAAAAATTTGCTGGTGGAGGTGTTTTTTTCTTCTTTAGCTCATTTGGGGTGGGTGGTTGAAGTGATGTGACATTGTGATTAAAAACACATACCTCATAAATAAAATGCTCATTTTGTGAAATATTTATGTAGGCCTATATAAATATAAAACTTCTACCTACCTATTTTTCCGATTTGAAGTTCGGGGTCTCCTTGTTGACGCAGTGGTAACGTCACTGCCTTGAAACTAAGGGGTCCCAGGTTCGATACATGGTGGTTTGGATACCACTTTAACTGTAGTTCCGATCCCCATTAGCTTATCTGTGCATAAAGTGGACATAAAAGAAAAATCCACAACGATTTGTAGCTTATCATCAAAATTAAGCTGAATAGACAGCTTATTAATTATGCTCCTTATTTCAGTTCACTTCACAACACAGCACATATCATTCACAAAAATTCAATCCACTCACTACTGTATTCATCACAACGATGCCTCTAAATAAATTCCACGCACCAAGGAATCCTTAAAGACCACGGGACGCCATCTAGATTCTAGACTAGAACTGGTCATTGTCATTTCAGTAATTTTTAGATGCACTCATAAACAATTCCCTGTCAGCCAACAATTTTCTCTTCCCTACTCTAAAACTCCAGTTGTTTGAAGGTCAACAACCTCTTTTTCAACTCATGTGAAAGCATTCAATGATGTTCTTGTCCCTGCCATATGCCACACTTTCCCCTTGCCTGCGATAATTTGGCTTCAAAATTCCCCATTCCTGAGAAAATTACATGCTGAAAAAATTGGTTTGCAAGATTGACTCAGACTGTTGAGGTAGTTCAGAGGGAATTTTCCCGCCATGTGCAACCCTGTTCTCCCTCCTGAAACAGTTTGGCTCTAAAATTTCCTGGGGAAATTACATGCTGGGGAAAAATTGGTTTGCAACATTGATCGGGTGATCCTTAAGATAGCTCTGTCATGTTTGCCCGTCACCCCGTGGAGTGTCCCCAGCCATGTAATGTTTCCAACTCCTAAAAAATTAAGTTCATCTTATTGAAATGAACAATTTTGAGCACATTTCTGATAAGACATTTTTTCTGTATTTTGGTTACTGAGTCTGGGCTTCACAGGTAGCCTACATAGCCCTGAATATATGCCCCTGACTGATAAAAATATTCCCACCTGAGGTTGCCCAGGAATTACTCTTCAAAACAAATGTGTTTTGTTTAATGTGCTATCCATAAAAAAAGTCACCATTTTATATATGTATAAACTAATGATTTAACTGGATATGAAAGGAAGTACAACTAAGGGCCGGTTTTTCAATGTTCAGTTAAGGTTCATGTTAGCACGTAACTGAAAGTTTGTGAAAATTTCAGTTTTTCAATGTACTGTTAGTTCGTAACTGGAACTCCGGTGGCGATTATCTTTACTGGTACTTCTTCTTGCAGTTACCAGCCTAACTGGAAGTTGCGAAACAACATGGCTGCCACATGCAGCTATCGAAGTTCTACACTCGCAACTTCAATGTCAGATTAAACAAGATATGATTCATAAAAATGTTAAATTTGTACAGAAGAAGACTTCTTTTGTTTGGCAGAGCTTACCAATGTCCATGCAAATATGGAAATTAAGCAGCGTACTTGCTAGAATTCGCTTGGTGAGGTTGCGTTGGAGAATTTGTCCATTGTGACAAGGATATCCGTTCTACCAGGTGGTTGAATCTCCAAACGGTAATTTGCTGCAGTGGTTAGCAGCACCACCTTGCGGAGCGTGTTGTGTTTTGTAATATGAGTTCGAACCCTGGTCGCAGATATATATATATATATATTTTTGTCAATTATTTATTACGTGTGTTGCCTTCAATTCATGCTTTATTGTTAAACAATCTTCTTGGAAAAATATTACAGTAAATTTTAAAATTATTATTACTCGTACCTTTATATTTTTAGAACGACCTACAAATCATGCTTACTGACATGTCTTTTCTCGCTCAACAAACATGCATAGAGAGGTGCAAAGCATGCAGTCAAATGTACAATATCTACATATTAATAATGTTTATATCAGCAGACAGATATTATTAATGTTTCGACTTTTGAGTTCTTCACGCTTCTTCTACAAAAAAAGTATCTGCGATTGCGCATCATAACAGCATTCTCCCCCCCCTCCCCCCCCGTTGGAATTGACTTTTATTAGAAGAAAGCCAAATCTGTAGTGCTTGTTTTCGTTAATTTATTTCTTAAGCACGCAGAATGTATATGCGGCCATTGTTCCAATAGTTTCTCGTATGTAAGAACGTGCTTTCGAGTGCGGCACGCTTGTAGTTCTATATTTGATCGCCAGGCTGTGTGCCAATCCACGCAGTTTGAATCTATACTAATAGATGGCGTGCAAATCGATTCCCTATTTTTCGCACTTCAGCATTACCAACATACTATTTTCGAGTACTAACTCCCAGTTACTTTCTCATTGCTAAAACCGGTGCTGGTTAAGAGTGGCTGGCAGATAGTTAACAGAAAGAATAACTGGACATTGAAAAACAATTAAAGTTCCTTTACTTACACTCATACACTAACATACACTCACTCTCTCTCTCTTACTCACCTGAAAGAGTGTCCTAATGTGTGATTAATTCCTCCCAGTTTTGCATTGACTTTCTGTATGACATTTAGCATAACTTGTGTGTTGCACTTATACTGAACAGTCTGAGCTTTGAGGCACTGTGTTAGAAGACCAACTTGAATTTCTGAGACTAATTTAACAGCTTCTGTAAAAAAAAAGAAAAAAAATTAATAAATAAAAAAAAATAAAAATTCTTTCCACCACTGTAAAATATAAATGCTTGATGTACTGACTGTTTAATCATATTTTGTTTGTATAATAGATAAAAAAAATGCTTCCTTTTAAATTAATTCAATGAAAAAAGAATACATATGGATGTTCCATTCTTTACTCTTACAGTGAGAACCAAACACTAGGGATTTAACAAAGCTGAAAATTCACCGATGCCTATATACTCACCGATCATTTTTGGAACCGATACCGATGGCGATATTTAACCGATTCCGATACATAAGGTTATTACACAGAAATGATATGTGATTTTCAGCATGACAAAAATAAATTTGCTATGTACATTTGTATTGCATATCATATGTATACTGTATACATATATATTCTCAAGTGGCCGCGGTGGCTCAGTCGGTAACGCGTCTGACTACCATGTTCAAGGTCCCGGGTTCGATCCCCGGCCGGTTCAAATCCGGGAACTTTTCTAACGATGGAAGCAGCCCCGGCGCCCACCCAGCGTCAAATAACATGGGTACCTGGGGAAACCTGGGGGGTAATCACATCACCCACGACCGGATCAAGAAAGTGTGGGGCATTACCCCCACACCCCCTATACGCCTTCATGGCGGCGTGATGCTAAGCACAGGGGAACACTTTACTTTACTTCACTTTACTTTATATATTCTCAAGAGATGCGAATTTACATTTGCATCTACAAAGGGTGGTTATGTGAACCTTTAAGAAGAACATGGATTCTCAAGAGATTTAACATTAGTACACAAGCAGCTCTTTGAAATGCAAAATGAATTCCTTAATGTTGGAAATTTACTGCTGCCAGATTCAACTTCAGAAACACAAGTTTTGGAAGAACTTCAGGAAGTAACCTACTTCTTCTCTTATCGTAAATCTGTTCAGCAACACTGAACACTCAATCACTGAATACTGATGCAGTAGGTATGCCCAAGTATTTCCTCCGCACTTGCTTCAGGTTTGAATACTCACTTTTGAATTTCCAATACCGATACCGATGCCGATATGTCAATTTCTGCCGATTTTCATACATCTGTAATCGGCTTCGGTACATCCCTACCAAACACTCTTCCTTTCATTTTATGAGACAAAGGTAATTTTTGAATAAAAATGATTGCCTTCTCTCTCTTTCATAGGAAAGGAAAAGAAAGAAGGAAATAAAAAAATTCCTTCTCTTTATTTCACATTTCTTTCTATCTCTCTCTCTTTTCCTGAGAGTGAGAGTGAGAGTGAGAGTGAGAGAGAGAGAGAGAGAGAGAGAGAGAGAGAGAGAGAAAGAGAGAGAGAGAAAGAGAGAGAGAGAAAGGAAAGAAAGAAAGATATGGGCAGGCAAACATGCTTCACTTTTAGCAAAAAAAATGTTACTTTCTACTTAATCTTGGAAACTGAGCACAATACAGTTGTGAATCATACCTTGTCTTGTTCAGCATAAGTGAGAGTATAAGGTAGTGTTCACAAAGGACTCATGTTGTAATGCAATTAACGAACGAACTATTTTACTTCCTACAACATACAAAGAAAAACTGCACAAACATAACACATGTTACATATTTTTACTGACAATGTTTAATCAAAACTACTTACAATTTTCTTTTAAAAGTCAGTCTCCTACATTTAGGAGATTGTAGACAAATTTAGATTGACAAAAGTCAATGTCTACATTTAAGGGGGGGGGGGGGTAGGCAGAGAGAGAGACATACGTTTGATATGGTTTCATTATTTGGGTTGGAAAATGAAGTAAATAAGTAACCTTGTCTTCTAACAAAAACTACAAAAGACAACTTTCGTATCAATGATGAAGCTATCCAGTATTTGTTTACAGTTTGATCAACAAGGCAAGAGAAGGGATTAGACACACATTGTCTCAGTTTCACAGTTCCCTCTTCCTGCATAATTGTAGAGAATATTTAAATATAAAGGATATTTGGGAAGAATACAGGACTGGTGATTACATATTCATATACGTATATAATGAGTATGTATTTTTGCTTTTAATTCACTTTATGCACAGATAGGCTAATCGGGACTGTATCTACAGTTTAAAGTGGGATCCAAACCTCCATGTGCATTCCCCGGGTATCAAACTCTGGATCTTTTGGTTACAAGGCAATGACATTTATAGTCCTTTCATCTACGATACATATATGTAAGGTAGGAGACAGTACACACTTACCACCAGAAGGACAGAATAATGAAGATGGCATAAGAACAGCACTGTAGCCAGAAAGAAGTGATAGACAACATGAGTTGACGAGAAAATACTTTTGCCAATTTTTACTGCACAGTTCCACCTACCTATTCTAAAACTTATTTCTGGCTACACTGCTGTAATGAAACCACCTTCATTATTCTGTGCTTCTGCTGGAACATGCGGCTAGGGCATGAAATATTAAAACTATCTCCTGTATTACATATTTGTCTTTATCCACACTTCTGGCTCTTTTCCTCATTCAATTCATGTATGTATGTCCCCCTTGTTTATGTATATACGAGGGTAATTCGGAAAAAGAACCTCCATTTGCGCATGTGCGAGAAATAGCCGGGGATAGCGACGCCAGTCCTGTGGCACTGTGCGCAGTAGTTCAGTAGACAGTGAGCAGTGGAAGGACAAGGTTGTGTTGTAGTTGATTCGTCCGTTATAACAATTGAAAATGAACGCTCCAATAGAAAATCCTGCCAAAAGTGAAGTGCGTGCAGTAATAAGATTTCTCTGTGCAAAAAACTTTCGGCAGCTGCGATTCATTGCAAACTGTGTAATGTTTACGGACCAAACGTGATTAGTGAAGGTGTCGTACGTGAATGGTATCGCATGTTTAAAGATGGCGAACTGACGTGCACAATGCAGCAAGAAGTGGGCGCCCATCTGTAGTCAACAATGAACTCGTACAGGAAATTGACTAAACTGTCCGTGAAGTCTGTCGGTTCACGATATCTGAACTTTCCGTTCACTTTCCCCAAATTTCTCGGACTGTTTTGTATGAGATGGTGACCGAAAAGTTGGGACACCACAAGTTCTGTGCTCGTTGGGTTTCAAAACTCCTTTCTGAGAAGCACAAAAAACACCGAATGGGTTTTGCTTTGGACTTTCTCTCACGTTATGCCAAGGACGGAAAACAATTTCTTAACAGAATTGTGACTTCCAATGAGACCACGACGCACTCAAGAACTTTTGGAGCAGTTCCGTTGGGATGTTTTTGATCATCCACCCTATAGCCCAGATTTTGCACCGAGCGACTACCACATCTTCAGGCACATGAAACAGTGGCTTGCATTGCACTGCTTCGACAATGACAATGTGCATCACGATGCTGTTAGAGGGTGGCTTCGTTCCCAGGCGGGAGATTTTTTGCAGAAGGAATTTCAAACCTTGTAAAACGTTATGACAAGTGCCTCAAATTGAATGGTGATTATGTCGAAAAGTAATGTAATGTTGTACTTTTCTAATGTGCATAATAAAAGTTCTGTATCTATGAGCGTCTGTCATTGATAACCAAACGACATTTTTTTCTGAATTGGCCTCGTATATTCCAATTGCGCTTTTTATCACCAACTAAATTATTTGACCCCACCTGCAGACCACTGTGATACTATAGTTTTATCCTTTATAAGAAAACAAATAGAGGTTTTAAACTTATGGGATCATTCGAATAACTGGCAATAACAACAGACCAATATGTTGTACATGGAATCCTAATTATACATTCTCGGATTTTATATTTTCGTACATTACACATTCAATTTGATGGTCTATACATAGCTAAAAGTTACAAATTTTTCCTCGATTTCACTGTATAAGATTATACTGATATTCAATTATTTCTCTTGACGTTTCAGGAGAACACACGCTCCCTTCAGACATTTATTTTATGACCATTGTTATAACTGTATCTTTAGTCAAACTAAAAATAAATCTCTGATGAAGGGAGTGTGAGTTCTTCTGAAACGTCACAACCAAAAACTGTGTTTTTTTGCTTATAATAACCATAGACTACAAGAGAAATAATTCTAAGGTCTAAATCACCATCCCTGAGACCTTCTGTAAACAAACGGTCTTACCGATTCGATGTATCACTCCGTGTCAGCTGATCCATGACCGCAATCATCTGCTGTTACACTCATAGTTCGCCGCACCTATTCATTTCATATAAGAGCCTCTGAATGTGAGAACCCGTTCTCAAAACATCAGACGAATATGCAGCCGCATACATTGTTACTCTCCCGGTCATTCTCTCTCTCATAACCCTTAAAACTGCAGACACTGACACACCACTGCACTGGGATACCAACTTAACCACTTCATTTACTGGTGTCTCAGGATACCACTGACAGAACGTTACATAAATATTGAGTAGAATCTGTTTCTCGCCCCTTTTCAAAGGCTGTCCTTGCTAGTATTTTGAAAACAAGCTCGGAGAACATGGAGACCTTCCCTCATGCATAGAACTGGACATGTTATTTTTCTAAGGCTAAGTCAGGCAATATTACTAAGTTGCACTACTTCCTTGCTGTTCACATGATTATTTTTAGAAAATAACCAATGTTATAAAATATCATTATGTACACAAATCTCTAAGCTCATTGGAAGTTATATTACTACAAAATGTTCACACTTATCTTGCCTTGCCATATCACCAAGTTATTTTACGAAGTGCACTATATTTGGCGGAACAAAAATCGTTATTAGGATGCTTGTCAAAGTTTCCAACCGCAATAAATTTACGAACTTTTTGTCTTGTTTTGATCATCATCAATATATTTACTGGACTTACAGCAATGCATATGGCTGTTTATGCCCATTATATATTTTATTTACATAAGATACAATTTACATAAAATGTACAAATAAATTTCAAATACACTCCTATCTATATCAAACCTTAGAAATATACATTACTATGCTATATCATTTTGTCTAAAAAATGCAAGTAAAATATATTCAAAGAAAGAAGCCAAATTTATGGGAAATGATTACTGGTGCAAAGAGTTAACCATAAAGGTGAAGCAATAAATACAAAAAGAAAGAGCATTGGGTTTAAAGTGAGATGTCATTTGCGGCAGTTTATCCCATACTACAAATTTGCCATTGTTTTACCTTACGTAATGAATCCTGTAACAACGCTGGATTTTCGTGTGGATTCTTTTACTTCTATGAGTTTGCAATGCTTTCTGCAGGCACGTGGTTTTGTTTACAGAAGGTCTCAGGGTTTGTGATTTGAACTATAGAATGCAAGCAATACTTACATACAAGAAAAAACATGATATTCAATTGTTTGTTTGTGCAATTATTGTGTAATCCTTTATTACAAGTTCTTGAAATTGTTAAATCGAAATATCACTATGAGCAGCTAATGAATTCTTGTGCTGTACCAATGACCATTATAACTATTCTCTACTGCATTACTCACCCCGAACCCCTTCATATGGAGGGATGATGACAAAAACCATGGTGCATCCTTTTTCTTTGAGTTTACTGAAGCATTCCCTTAGCTCTTTCATGGCCTTCCATACATTATATGAATCAAACTTCATCCACAAAGGTTTCTGCACACACTCAAATTCATTTCCCATTTTATTACCAACTGTGTGCAGCTTATCTTCAAACGTCCTAGAAATTTATGCATGACATTAGTAACGAACTTCAGTGACTAAACACATGCTCATGAGGGGAGGGGAGAGGGCACAATTTATATATAACTTATTCACTTTATCAGAAAAAATATAGCTCGCATGCATTTGAGTTCAGTAACTTCTGGTATAAAAGCAATTTGTCAGTCATACAGCATGTATCAAGCAAATAAGATATGTGTCAGAGCAACAAAAATAGTTGCAAAAAGTAATTTTTCATCTTCCATCTGCCCCAACTTACCTTCTTTATCTCAGAACTTAGAGGTGCCATCCCATACCACCGTATCGCCATTCTACTATTAACAACTTTCTGGTTATTTTCACGAAATGTCAAGTTTTTGATGCCATAAGGTATTTCAAATTCACATTAATCATTAATTATATTTGGAGTATCAGCTGCGGCGGTCTAGTTAGTCACCTGACTGCCATGCGAGAGACCCAAGTTTGATTCTCAAGATGGGTGATCTAAGGCACAAATTTTTCCAGCCTCACCCCTGTGGTTCACCCAGCCTCACATAAGGGAGTACCTAGTGGAAAACGGCAACCAGAGCACTGTGCTGATTACATCACCTTCAAAAATGGCCAACACGAGAATGTGTAGGACAATACCTTCACTCCCCCTATGTGTCTTCATGGTGCAATGTGCACTTTCTTATTACACAATATCATAATTTCCTAATAAACACTACGGGTATAAAATTTATTATACTCCACGAGGCCTTAAAAAGATCGCTTCGCGGACTTGCAGCAGACGACAATATGGGGGTGTGTGTGCAAGAACCAATCAGGTCCACGAATGAGCAAGCCCAGTTGCCATAGCTAGCTTGCTGCACCCTTCTGGAAAGGTGAATGACCTCTGCCTCTTGCTACCTTGGCCTGTTTGTTCGGCTGAGGAGCAGACGACAAGAGAGTATTGGCAAAAGGGGAGGGGGGAGGGGGAGGCAGGGAGAGAGAGAGAGGTGTCTCTCTTTCTCTTCTCCTCTCTCTCTCTCTCTCTCTCTCTCTCTCTCTCTCTCTCTCTCTCTCTCTCTCTCTCACTGGGCAACAGTGTGCGAGCGACTTCTGCTGTTAATGATGTTAGTCCACGAAGCGCTCTTTATAAGCCCTCCTGCAGTATAACAGCCATTCACAGTATTCTGTTTATATCTTAAATTATGCCAGGAAGCAAGACATTGTAACAAAACCATGGTGAGCAACTCAGCCCTTATTTTCCGGGATCCCCAGTATCAGAGCAAATTTGTTGGATCCTCCTGGATCCCGTATTGACATTCTATTTCTCCTTTATATTACATCAGCAACCAAGATTGCAAAATTTGAACTCATTCTGAGTTCAGCGAACCATGCAAAACTTCAGATTGACTACCATATCTTGCACCTTTAATCTTTGCTGAGTGGAAGTGACATCATATCTAGCAGTAGTTGATTAATGCTTAGTTCTGCAGCAGCAGTGAACAAATACAATGGGTTACGACTAAGAAACATGCAAATTTGTAAATTCTTATTCTCTATTTTGATATTTATATTGTATAAAATGTAAATTAATTATTTTGTTTAATATTATCCATTCCATAAACATTTGCTGGAGTGATGCTGTGCCGTTAAAAATGTGTAAAATTTGTCGCGTCTAAATTCATGGCTCAAAGTTGGAAATCTCCCTTAAATTCATGGTTAGAAATCTCCCTTAAATTCATGGCTCAAAGTTAGAAATCTCCCTTAAATTCATGGCTCAAAATTGGAAATCTCCCTTAAATTCATGGCTCAAAGTTGGAAATCTCCATTAAATTCATGGCTCAAAGTTGGAAATCTCCCTTAAATTCATGGCCAAACGTTGGTCACCTTAACCAAAAGGTATGAGATATAAAGTAAAATGATAGATGATTATTTCTCTTGCAGTTTAAGTTTCTTAGAAGCACATAAACACAATAAACACAATTTTTGTTGAACACGCACTTCTTCATCAAACATTATTTCTAGCTTGAATAATGTTATAGTTCTAAGAACCGTAAACTGCAAGAGAAAAATAATTCTACAATGCAAGTAATACGTACATACAAGGAAAAAAAAGACAGATAATGAGTGTGATTTAAAAAGATGAAAATACATTAGAACCTCAATTTTGTGTTCTCAGATTTAAAATTTTCCCTCATGATAAATTCAATCTTAATGGTTGGAACAGAGCAAGGTGTTACAAAATTATTCCAGATTTTACTTCATGATTTATGTTTTTCCCCTTGGTCCCCTGAAAAACGTAAAACTGAGGTTGCACTGAGTAACCCTAAAGTGAAGAAAGAGCATGGCAAAATAATAGCATGTTTGTATATTTGCTTATTTCATTTTGCATCTCCATTTTTGAAGCTATTGTGACAGTAACGATGAATGATGAAGTAGATGCCATACCTAGGTTTCAGAAATATGAATCTTGACTTTGTAGAACATATTTCCATGCTAACTACGCAAGGCTGGCTAAACAAAAGAAAGTATAGTGCAGCTTAAATGAGTAAAAACTAACTACAAATGGTACCTTATGAAATTCTCCTTGAGATACCCGTCCAGACAGACAATAGAGTAATAACACTTCTCAGCTGCTTCGCGAAATTTCACTGGATTCCATTCTCCATTCCTTGGAACCACCATCTTTTGAAAGAGAAAGAAATAAATTTTATGGAAACTGAAAATCAACATTCCATGCTCTTAAACCTAGAAAGCTAACATGTCCCGTGCCAAACGTTAAAGCTAACCATTCGTCTGCTGGACTACAGATTTCTTCAGAATTAAAATGCAGCCTAAATTTTGCAAAACTATTTAATTTACTACGAAGGTTAGTATTTACTTCCAAATTGCATGGCAGAAATACAAAATACATTCTTGTAAGTCTTGTGTGCACTCAAAACAACACTTTGACAGGTAATTCTTGAAGCTTTCCTGGCGACAAATGATGATGAAGTTTTCCTGGGATATCAGCAAGGTGATTTCTGGATAGGCTTCCGAGCATTCGAGAACTAACGTTACTCTCATCTTCAGGGATAGAAGTGCAGCGAATTGTTACGGTATGGTTATATGTATTTGGTGTGGGAGGGGTATGATGTAGGTGGTGGGCCAATCAGGTGCCTTCTCTACGACTTCCGTGCTCCCAGTCAACTATCGCTAGCCAGGCTAGGTCCAGTTCTAGTCCCGTGTCCCTGTTGGTCGTGGTTGTGAAGTCGATTCTATAGCCCTCTTGGATGGAATGTTTTGTCAACCCCGATTTTTCTGGATGAGAATTCTTGATGTAGCTGGCATGTTCTTTGCAGTGTTGTTTGGTTGTCCTCCCCATTTGTCCAGTGTAGGCTTTACCGCAGGTACAGATGATACTGCAAAGCCCAGGTGTCTTCCGTCCTAGGTTGTCTTTAGGGTTTTGAAGCCGGCTTCTGACTTTCTGTGGTGGTTTGTGGATCATCTTAATGTTGTGCTTTAAAAGAATGCAGCTGATGACTGTGGAGAGCTTTCCAGTGTATGGGACGAGGGCTATCTTCTTCTACTCTTGGTTGTCTGGGGGTTCCACACTTGTTTGTTCGTTGTTCTTGTTGTGCATTACTCGCTCTAGTGTCTTGTTGATGATGCCTTCAGTGTATGCATTTTGTCTGAAAGCTGTGTGCAGGTAGGTGTTTTATTTCATTTTGAAGGTGCTCTGTATTGCTGATGGAGATGGCCTGGTGAAACAACATAGAGAGTATGGTTGACCACTGCACTGGATGGTGAAAACTCTTGGCGTTAAGGTATAG
Organism: Lepisma saccharinum; assembly: GCF_977018435.1. NCBI lineage: Eukaryota > Metazoa > Arthropoda > Insecta > Zygentoma > Lepismatidae > Lepisma > Lepisma saccharinum. Next base: position 47,289,784 of record NC_139252.1, read on the forward strand.
GTCAGTGTGAGTGGGCTTCCTGTATACGCTGTGTCCTAAGATCCCATCCAGTTTGTGTGTGATCAGGATGTCCAGGACCAGAAGGCTGCCATTATTCTGTCTCCATAGTGAATTCGATGTTCAGGTGCTGGTTGTTCATATGATCCAGGAACATCTGTAGCGCTGCTTCGTTATGCGGACAGATGACAAAGATGTCGTTTAGGTATCTGTAAAATTTAGTAGGTTTCTGTGGTGCTGAACTGAGTGCCTCATGTTTGAATTTCTCCATGAAGAAATTGGGAGTATGGATCCATTGCCACTCCGTCGGTCTGTTCGTAGTACCTGTCCTTGTTGCTGAAGTAGGTTGAAGGCAGGGTGTGTTTGAAAAGGCTGGTGCGAGGTGTTGCTCCAACAGTTTCAAGGAATACTGAAGAGCAAAACTACGTCGAAGCTAACTAGAAGGTCACCGAGAGAACTTCTGATGTCTTGCAGGGTCTTGATTAAGTCCGATGAGTTCTTGACATGGTGTTGGCACTTGCCCATCAGAGGTTGGAGTAGTGCTGTTAGGAATTTGGCCAGTCTGTAGGTAGGACATCCAATGGCGCTGACGATAGGTCTTAATGGGACAGCAGCTTTGTGTATCTTGGGAAAGCTATAATACAGTCATGAAGGTACTGTTCTATTGGATGTTAACCGATCCTGGGTTTCTTTCGGCAGAGTGGATTTCTTCAGTAGAGCTCTGGTTTTCCTCTCTATTGCAGCTGTGGGGTCTCAGAGTGGATTCAGGTGTAACAGCTGCGTTTCCTTTGTCTGCTGATAGAATGATGATGTCCTGGTCTTCTCTCAGTTGCTTGAGCGTGGCTTTCTCTGCTGCTGTGATGTTCGGCTTTGATGGAGCGGTCCTTTTAAGGACCACATATACTTCTCAACAGATGTCCTGGGTGGCTGTGGCTGGTAGGTCTTTTGTGGTTTGCTGGATGCTGCTGAATATGTCTGTGATAGGAATGGTCTTAGGAGCCGGGGCGAAGTTCAACCCCTTCGGCAGGATGGAGATCGTGGCTTCGTTGCATTGTTTGTCCATCAATTGACAACAGTGCGGTGGATGGTGTTCTGCCGGTTTTGCTTGTCGGTTGACTGTCGGATGTACTTGCTGCTCTGCTTGTCCGTGGTCTTGCTGACTTGTAGTTCCATGTGGACTTCTGTGGTGGTGTCTATCCATTCCCAGTCCATCGGAGACACAGAAGCAGAGATTTCCAGGTGACTATGCAGTAGGCTTCTGTTTGTCGATGCAAGTTCGCATCTTGTGAAATGTATTCTTTATCTTAACAATGTGATGCTGGTGCATCTTAGTATCCTGTCTGTTGTTGCATTTCTGATCGGATATTTCAGTTTGGCAAAGATGGGTATAATTTTCTTGCCTCTGCAGCTCTGTAAGAAAACCAGAGTTGGCTTGGCTTTCTTGGTGCATAGATCTTCAAATCTGAGGACTCGTTTTAACATTTCATAACAACAGGGACACGGGACTAGAACTGGACTCAGCATGGCTAGTGATAGTCGACTGGGAGCGCAGACATCGTAACCTGATTGGCCCGCCACCTACACCATACCCCTCGCACACCAAATACATATAACCATACCGTAACGATTCTCTGCATTTCTATCCCTGAAGATGAGAATGACGTTTACTCTCGGAAGCCTATCCGGGAATCACTTGGCTATATCCCAAGAAAACTTCTTCAACTTTGACACCACAAATGGCTTTGGAGCAACGGCAGCAGAAGAATATGGACTTCCTCCTCTTGCTTGAGGGTCAGGCTGAACAAATTTTTCTTCCTTGTTGTTGTTCAGCATCAGTCTTTCCGATCCAAATGAAGGTAGACTGGATGGGGAGCGGAAGGTTTTAGCGGAAGGGGGTGAAACAAGAAAATGGCCCCATATGCGTATTCTGCCAGACGATGCGTCAGCTTTCTAGGGTTAAAACTTGAAGAAAATAACATAAGACACCATGACTAGCAACTTGATATTTGATTTGCGAAGTAGCAACTTATCAGATCCATCAACCATTAATTTGTAACGAATTGATGACGATGATAGTATTATTACATTCTTGGCATCATGCATGTATACAATGACTATGTCAGTTTTTTGCACTACACATCCAATGGTGATTAATGTTCCAACACAACGGAACATTACTCACCATTTGATTTCTTTTTCACTTAAAAATGTAACTTTGTCAACATGATTTTTGTATAGCTCGCATACAAAAGATCCTTGGGATCAGAAAATTACACGTAATGTATAATACAGTGGAACACCCGATTTTATATTCCTGAATTTTACATTTTCCCACATTATACATTCAATCCTAGTGGTCCCAAAACAGCAAAATGTTAAGAATTTTTCCTCGATTCTACATTTTCCCCCATTTTACATTTTCCAGCTTGGTCTCCTGAAAAATGTAAAATCGAGGTTCCACTGTATATGTCTGTGTGCAATGTGTACCCTGGTTTTGATATGAAAAGCAGAAAGAGAAATATATCTGGTATATAGAGTAGCAGAGTTAACTAAGAAATTATTTTCTTTAACCTGTTTCTTGTAAAATGTCCCGCACTGTGACCATGCAGTCTAAGGCGTCAGACTTTGGGGTCATGCTATGGGATGCAAGCTGGTTCAAATCTCCTGGGAGAAGTGTAACAACATTTCTCCCGAGATTTCAATGTGGAACATGATGATTAGTGTAACCTCGTTACAGAAAATCTACAAACAATGATGCGGGGGTTGTCCTGCTGACCACACACCACTCCATAGCTGATTGATCACCCACCTCTGCTGAGAAATGTTGGAGTGAGGCAGGCCTTGACCCTTGAAGGGCTGTTACACCACGGGTTATTATTTGTTGTAAAACTGTTGCTATGTGGACCAAGATGGAATAACATTGTGCATGTACAATGAGTCACCCAGACACACTAATCCCCCTTCCCAACTGTGTTTAGCATCCCAAACCTTTGATATTTGTAACCATCTCGTTTATTCTGTAGTAGAAGAGCATGAGATCAACATGGGAAAGAGGACAAGTTACACTTCAGCGCTACCTTCAAATTGCAAGTTTTGCACTACACGCAGGAAAATAGCAACAGATGCTACAACTCGAAAATGCAACCTTGGTGTGGAAAGCATATGAGACTGGCACATCGTTTTTTTTTTTTTTTTTGCTTTTGAATATTGTTTTTCAATTAAATATACAGGTCTGTTAATAATTACAAATATTCACTTTCACTTTTTTTAAAGCAAATTTCATTCTAAATGCACAATACCATGAAAATTTGAAGAATAAAGTAAAATTCTACTAATGTTATAATCTTGCTAACAAAATTTCTTTTCTTGCTAAACCAAAACGAAAATGCCAAGACCAAAATCTGTAAAATAATAGACAACATCTTCTTCACCAAACTTTCCAATAATTATGATCATATTATCAACTTGGACTACAACTTTTACTTTGATATTCTTTCTGAAACCTACTACACAAAAGTGAAAATTAAACATATAATTTACGAGTCTATGAAGGACCGAAATTCAAAAGAGACCATAATTTTGCACCAGATTGAGAATCATAAGGACGAGAGGGACAAGTTTCTGAACTGAATCTTTTTTGGGAGGGGAATCACAAGAATCAAATCCATAAGTGGAAATGAACCATTTGTTCAATTTGTAACTTTTTCTCTTTGCAGACTCCAAACTGCACATAAATTCCAGATCTGCAAAATTCCTTGTTTTCCAGATCTGTAGCAATCCTGCATATGAAACTGATCTGTTGGTGACACTTTCATAAGTCTGAAACTGTTGTTTGAGAAACTACGGTTGCCAGGGGATGGTAGATGCACATTCAATCTCTGCCTGAACAGCACCACTTTGCTTGATGGCACAAAATGTTTCTCGTGCAAGAAATAGAAATGCCACAGCTTCCATGTGATGGTAGGTGCTTACTCGATCTTGATCAGAAATCTACCACTTCACTTTGTGATGTGAAATATTCCGACAAAAAGTGAAAAATCATGGTACACAGGCATTTAATTTTTTACACAAATAAATATAGGTTTATGTAGATGCTGTAATTATTCTGTGTACACATGCAGCATAGTGTTTTAAAGAAAAATGTGCACATGTAAATATGGCACATAACTGTTTCAATTACAATCAGAATCTAATACCTCTGTATTGATATTAATTTCTCCTCTATGATATTGGGATGCAGTTTGTATGGAATAACCATAAGGATAAAAATGGAGGTAAATACAGGGGTGGGCAGGAGGATGAGCAGGAGTATATGGCTACTGTCTAGTTATCATCACATAATGGATGATTCTCAGTGTTGATGGGACTCTCCTTCTGTTTTCTTGTTTGTGTATGTGGCATATGGTGGTTACTCAAGAACATATTCAACTTCCACGCTAATAGCCATTTAAACTATTACAAGCTTTAACTCTGGTACCTTCCTAAATGTCCTTTTCCAGTTTTCCCTTCGTCCCAAATGAGAAATTGGTATTGTCTAGAGAGAACACGTGTAATGATTCAATGACGTGTCTAGAGAAACCTAATGCTTATATTTTTGTTTGTTTTGTTTTTAAATTATGTTCAATTATCCTTAACTCTGTCCTTCACTGGACATTTGAATTGATCAACTTACATCTATTGCATACACATTTGATACTGTATAGTTACTATTTATGTATATTTGATACTATGTAATAGGGAGTGCATGAAATACTTTTTTTGTACTGGAAGTGACATTTCATATTTTTATGTCAGGTTTATGTGCTGTCTTGAAACAGTTCCTCCATAATCTGTTGGTTTCTCAGAGATTCCTTTGATAAACGGCACCCCCACCCATTTCTTGTTTCACCCTTGTTCATATTATTTCCTACAATGTTGTTTACAAAGTGTAACTTTCCTTTTCTCTCATTTTAATTTTATGTATGCATCTATCAATAATGATAGGTCATATTATATTTTCATCATATCTAGACTCTTCAACCTGCATTAGGTGTGCAATTTTCTGTAACATACTTGGGAACATAAGGGATGTCTGTCACCCAACCCTTTTGTCTTTAAATATTAAATAAATTGAACTATACTGTGCATGCCTGCTTTCTTGTGCACAACGTTCTTTCGTTCTTTCTATGTATTTGTTGTAAGCTCAGCTGCACTTATATACAAGGGTTGATCAAATGAAAAGGTACAAAACGACACTGTCGGTGTAAATGAATACTTTATTCAAAGTATCCTCCATAGGCCTGAGCACATTGATCCCATTGATGAACGAGCTGAATGATTCCTTTTTCCCAGAATTCCTTTGGCCGTGACGCGACCCAGTCCTTCACAGCATCCTTGAGTTCATCGTCCGAGGTGAAGTGCCTTCCTTTGAGATGCTTTTTCAGAGGACCAAACACATGGAAGTCACAGGGGGATAAGTCCGGACTGTAGGGCGGATGGTCTAGCTGCTCCCACTTGAACCGCCAGTTCCGCGTGTGTGACCCTGGAGACGTGTGGACGTGCGTTATCATGGAGCAGAACCACACCCTCCGTGAGCAGCCCCGGTCGTTCGTCTTCCCCGTAAACGTTCACCATCCGGCGATGAATATCAGCCGGTTTAACACCTTCCGCTGTCAGAAAACGGATAACGCCTCGCTGCTCCTCAACAGTTGAATTTGCCAATGTTAACGCCATCCTGTCCGAACACACACTGCCGCGTCACTTGGACGGCGCTCTGTTTCGGAGCCTCTGCTCTCTCCTGCGAATGCACGTTCCCCTGCATGCTCCGATGCCGCGTGGCGACTCCAATCGCACCCCTACATATCACGCTACATTCTCCCATCGCGGCATCGGTATTATATAAACGATTCCGTTGTTACGACGTTTCGTACCTTTTCATTTGATCAACCCTTGTAGTTAACATCAGCTGTATGATTGGGAGACTGTGGGCAACCATTTACCTAAATATGTAACAATCAAAGCAGTGCCGTGTTCACTTGTGGTCACTTTTGCCACTAACTTACAGCACTGTGTCCTTCTTTTATTCATTAATTCACCCCTGTATAACATTTTGACCCTTCTGGCTTTTTTCTTGTTATGTATTTAGGCACATGGCTAGGGTGACCATAATATTTTGACCCAAAAACAGGACATCCCAAGGAGATCAGTCTAACCCCCTTCCAGAAAAATTGGCTAGGCCAATTATAAAATTGTTATTATTAACATATTATTATTATTATTATTATTTGTTGAAGGATGTATTACATACATAATACATCATAAACAATAAATGATCTCCTGTAGTCAACGGTATTAATTATTATAATCTCTGTATGACTTACATATCGTTTCTCATCCTTTCTGAGCCAGCCTCCATGGTAGAGTGGTTAGCACGCTACGATGGCAGGAGTCCCGGGTTTGAATCGTGGCCAGGACATGGGTGTTTGTGAGAGTCTATTCATCAATTTCATTGTATCATTACTCGTACTCATCTTCACAATTAGACATAGGTGGCCCAAAAGCATAATAAAATACACCAAATAAATCACTCATCCTTTCTGATCAAACTTTGATGCTAGTCCTACGCTCAAGTTGAGTAATTGCAGAAGTATTTATCAGAAAGAACCAATCTTCTTGAAAGTAGCTTTATTCTTCACCAACTGTTTATAAATCTCCCTGAAAATCTTACCCCACACATCAGACACACAACTCTAGCTATTTCTTTTGAGTTTGTGTCAAGATGCATGAACTTTAAATTATTGTTGCAGTTCCATAAACATGTGTCAAGATGCATGAACTTTAAATTATTGTTGCAGTTCCATAAACATGTGTCAAGATGCATGAACTTTAAATTATTGTTCCAGTTCCATAAACATGTGTCAAGATGCATGAACTTTAAATTATTGTTGCAGTTCCATAAACATGTGTCAAGATGCATGAACTTTAAATTATTGTTGCAGTTCCATAAACATGTGTCAAGATGCATGAACTTTAAATTATTGTTCCAGTTCCATAAACATGTGTCAAGATGCATGAACTTTAAATTATTGTTGCAGTTCCATAAACATGTGTCAAGATGCATGAACTTTAAATTATTGTTGCAGTTCCATAAACATGTGTCAAGATGCATGAACTTTAAATTATTGTTCCAGTTCCATAAACATGTGTCAAGATGCATGAACTTTAAATTATTGTTGCAGTTCCATAAACATGTGTCAAGATGCATGAACTTTAAATTATTGTTGCAGTTCCATAAACATGTGTCAAGATGCATGAACTTTAAATTATTGTTGCAGCTCCATAAACAAACAGCATGATTATTCACTTGTCTACAAATAAAGGAACACACAAAACAATACATATTTTTTTTTAGCATGAAATGTCTCTCAAATTTAGACTTGGTTCTCAAGATAACTCCTAGACTTTCATAGAACAGGACAAATAGTGGCTTTTTAATAATATGGATGGGACGACCAGGACACACCTCTGGTCAAAACATGATGTATGGTCACCCTACACATGGCCAACAAGTGTCACCCAAGCATGTAGCTGATGTTAACTTAAAATATTATATCGCTTAGAAGTGCAGAACAACTCCACAGCTGAGGCTAGAACAAAGACAAACATAGAACATTCAGCTACACAGAAGTGCATATGCACAGTACAGGTTAGTGTTGCGATTTTGCAAAGAATATCGATAGGTGACACTGGTCACCTATATGCCTTGTGGTGGTGTAATGTCAAGAATTCTTTCTAAAAATGTAGTCTTTCCTGTGAAAAAAAACAACAACTTTCCAACTGAAATGGGTAACCAAGGTTTGATTCATTTACATAAAAACTGAATCACCATTTTGAACATGAGTTTTCCTGATAAACTTTATACTTTTTTTAATATGGGCTGGACAGCTGCTCTTTCTAAGACAAAAAAATTATTTGAGAATTCACTGAAAATTCCACGTGTCAATATTTTCTAAAATATTGTATTTAAATGAAAAATTTATTATGTATCGAACTCTATACGCTTGCGTTTGTTTGAAGGAAGATAATTAAATTTTCATTTGAATCTATTCACTTCCCTACCCATGCTAGTACTTACAGTGCTTTTATACTGTAGTTTCGGTGGATCCAAAACTCGTGCATCTACTTTGGCTAACTCTCCACCAAAACTTAATCCAAATTCTTTTGAAGCAGTATTGTCAGCTGGAAAGTTGACCAAGGACCACTGGAGGTAAAAAAAAAAAAAAAGTTACATGATGCTTGCATAAGTATACTACACATTTTTATATACATTTTCAGGAAAAAATGTAGACTCGACAATGATTTGAATCCACATCTCTTGCAGATTATGCTATTGTTCTACCAACTGAACTGGTCTCACCTGATTTTTTTCAGTGTCACTGTTTAACCTGTGTGTTACCAGGACTGGCTTGGTAGTTCAGCTGGCAGAGTAATTGTATGTTATGACAAGCTCCTGGTCGAGCCTACATATTGTTGCTGAAATTTCTTTGTAGTACATTTTGTGTGTGTACAAAATCATAAGGTAATTTTATGCCTATAGTTTAAAAGAAAACATTACAAAATGACATCAGTTGAAATTCACTATACCATTTGCATGCTATTTTCTAGGGAATAATTGGTACTCTATCTGTATCGGCCGATACAGACACATCAGTGTATCAGTAAAATTACAGATTATTTTATCTATCCGATATATTTATAAATATCTTCTAATTCAGTGCAAAATTCTGTCATTGTCATAGTTTTTATGTATAATCACCATGCTCGCCTTTTTAAAAAAGTAAATGTCTAAATATGCAACTTCTTTTGCATCGCAGTCACTTCGAAACACACATATATTAGGAAGGTCAATGATCCATTCAAGGAGCATTTGGAATTTTATATTGGATTGGTAGAATATCGGTTATCAGTATAAGCAAATTTTAGATCAGTACTTTATCGGTATTGGTAAAAATCTCATACCGGTCCATCCCTATTATTTTCTAATAATTAAATTCAGGCAAGTATACCTCATATACTAAGACAATAATTTAAATGCCTTCTTGTTATTTACAGTATACAACTGAAGGTTGTTTACAATTTCACACCCCAATAACATGAATTGCAAATGGCATACAAAAGCATACTAATTCATACAATACAAAATACATTATATTTTATATTCATGTCAATGCATTTCCATATAAATCTGTTCCCTGATCACATGATTATATCAGCCAATACATTGTACAAAACCCTTAGGTTTTGGGATCGAACTCTGGCTAGGACAGCCTAAAGCTACTCGCTGGTGGGAGGTACGATGGTGGCTTGGGGGTAACACCCCTGAGAAGTAAAGGCAACACGTAAACAAGCAAAGGAGGCTCGCCCCTGTGAAATAAGAACAACACAAACACTCGATATTAACACTTCGGGGTTGACTGGTCTGGCAGGGTTGTAAGAATAATAAAAAGGGGAATAAAGGAATGTTCGTTTACTTGTACATCTAGATGTGACAACATGGTCCCTGAAATGAAACTTCGATAGAGCATCACTCCTCGCGGTAACTCCTTTACGTATCAATCCTTAATCAGCACATAATGTGGAGGCAAGAACTGTTCACGCGATGTTCACGCGATAACTTTCTGAGTACAACTCAGGCTGAGAAATGTTTTCTCGAACTATTTATAAGGGATTTGAATTTCTGATCGTTAAAGTCGTTGGCGAGTCCGCGTCTGCCATTATAGGTATTTCCTTGCCTAAAGCTAACGTCTTATTTCACCGCATCCTGTGGATTTCTGTTAGAATCCCGTGTCAGCAGAGATTACAGATCCACTGTAATTTGCTTTTAAGAAGCTACTTTTCCAGCACTTCAGTGGGGCCCTTTTGGTGGTGATTAGACTATCGAGTTATGACGCCAGAGGTTCCAGTTTAGAGTCACGTGTTCAGCATGATACGACATTAACCTGTTCTGTACATGGTTTCTAGCACAAATTGGAAATTATATGTACTAGGTGACATTTTGAAAACATATATTTGCATGTAGGTATAATAATTGTAATGGTGTCACATGATTCACAATTTGCAAACTTTCACAATAGAGGGTAAAATGAAGCTTCAAGCAGTTCATAAAAATAAAAAAGTTTTACTGTCATTAGGCATACTTACATCATTTAGTATCTGCTGTCTCCTAATATGTGGTTTCTTTGCTGCTTCCCGGATCATTTTTGTTGTTTGACTTCCGTCAAGTGTTTTGTTCACTACCTGTCCAGCCACAATGGTGCACAACTAGAAAGAAAAGTACAATGCAAAAATGGATCAGAACAGCAGCAATACCATACAACTGAAGCAGCCAGCACACTCAAAACACTTCCTTGAAAATGTAAAGTAACTGAACATAAGGTTGAGAGGTAACTTAAGTATGTCAGCTAACTCTTATAATGGTAGAATAAACTTCAAGTATACTTCCAGCCATGGCCGTATACATAGAGAAAAAATTTGGGAGGATTAAACTTTCAGCAGTCCAAGGAAAGTTTTAATTTAATTTTTAATCTTAATAGTTATAGACTGTTAGTAATAGTAATAATTATGGTTTGATATTAATGATTATATATGTGAGAGGGTTACTAATTATTATTATTGTTGTCATTAAACAGGTTTAGAATTTCAATAATATATTTCCTTTTAAACAATCTCATATCAATGTGTCACTAAGTTATTGAACGCCAATATGCCCTGCGTTTGCGTTCCCTGATTTACGTAATATGGCTAAAAAATGTGTTAATGCTGTAAATAAAAAAGTAAAACATTACTAATTATTAGAGTCCGGATGTTCAGGCACTGAAAAGTATTACAAATGGCAGGCAAAAAGGCAGTCTTTACAAATAATAATTTGAATAACAAGGGTTATTGAAAAACGAAATCAAATAGAAGAGAAATATAATTTTAAAGAATATCTTGTCGGAATGACAAAAGAGGCATAAAAATGCAAAAATGTTTGAAAAAGGTAGCGTACGGTAAATAGGCAAAAAAAAGGCAACGTAAAGTATTGTTCAGAATGTTAAGAACCTTCGGATCGGTGTACTTCTGTGTTCAATTTTTGTCTACCAGCGTCCGAAACGAATAGGCATTTTGCCTAAATTCTAGGCTCTACTAATTATATATGTGTTTGAGCTATATGGCATTATAATAGCTATTTATCGCAGTATACCTACAACACTCCACTAAACAGCTCTCGTTATAGCATTTTTCTAATATCTTTGATGGCCGGATGACAGGTAGGCTTGCCGTATATTCCTTGGGTTTGACCTCCAGGACTGCCTGTCTTGAGGGAAAGCTTGGATCTCTACAGCACGGGTGACATGCTCTCTCGAACACTGGCGTACGGAGCACCTGATTGGTTCTAGGGCTCATATGACCCTTCCTGCCTTTTTTTTTTTTATGTCACAACGTGATGTATGCCAGACAGTAGTCTGAATTACTAATAAGCACTGTTGTGTCAGTAGTGTACGATAGGTGGATCATCCGCCGACCTCTGTGGCGGAGTGGTTAGCATGGGTACTGTGAGTGGACTTCAACATCATCAATATCATCACCTTTAATATTTATCTTCGCATTAGCCAAAACTGGAAGAATAGCGAAGTAAAATAAAGCAAATCAATCAATAGTTAGATTATCCACAATAATAAATATCCACACTATTGTTCTAGAAGCGCTTATGATTCGGATAGGTTTTTTAATGACTTGCGTCATGCCGAAATGTTTCCTTGGTTAGCTGGGTGTGCTGAGAGAAAGAAAATATTGTTTTGCTAAACATGTGCAAGAGACTCCGAATGGAGTATGGTGTTCTGAATTGACCAACCTAATTAAAACAAGCTATAAAATACAAGACTTCCAAACCTTTGTTGCTAAGTGAGGCATCTCATTTGCTAGCTTTTAAATGCATGGATCATGTTTTATCGGAAGCCGGCCGACTTCAGGTAACAAAACAATGAAATTCTACTTTCAAATAGAGTATTAGGCACAAAAAAAGTGCATAGCCTTCCTTTGGACTTGGCGTTCCCACCTGAAATGCTCATGCTACGCCAATGCAAATCGATCGATCTATCGACGTGACCATAAACAATGTTTTCAAAATTATTCCAAGTAATATAATGAAATGATTTACTATTGATTTGATTATGTAATTAATGCGTTGTGGACCCATTTAACCCTCCCCTTACATACAGCCATGGTTCCAGCTATGATTTGTTAGTTTGGTATGAAAAGAGCACACAAAAAATCACACTCTCAATGGTCTTTAATTTCTGAACTCACTCAATGTGTAAGTATATACAATACAGGGTGTCTGGGCTAGAGGTATACAAAAATACACACATATATTTTAGTATCTGTTAAGTTACTTACTTGTCCCATTTTTGTTCAAAGTAACTCACAAAGTTTTTATGTACGCTGGTACACCACAATGTGGGCACCATCTGTAGCTCGACAGATATCCAAATGATACTGAAGCTCATGCCAAGTGTTGACCAGCATTTGAGGTGGTGTTAGCGCAATGATACGCTGTCTCAAATCACCCAAATCATGAACTTAATCAGGCCCATGTAATTTTCCCAGGAATGGGGAATTTTGAAGCCAAATTATCGCAGGCAAGGGGAAAGTGTGGCATATGGCAGGGACAAGAACATCATTGAACACTTGCAGGGAAGTTGAAAAAGACGTTGTTGACCTTCAAACAACTAGAGATACAGTGGGGAGTAGAAAATTGTTGGCTGAGCATGAATGGTTTATTACCGAAATGACAAGGACCAGTTCTAGTCTAGATCGCGTCAAGTGGTCTTGGTGCGTGGAATTTATTTAGAGGCAGCGTGTGAATACAGTACTGAGTGGATTGTATTTTTGTGAATGATATGTTCTGTGTTGTGTAGTTAACTGAAATGAGGGACACAATTAAGAAGCTGTCTATTCGGCTTACGAATGACTATAAGCTCCAAATCGTTGTGGATTTTTCTTGTATGTCCCTTTATGAACAGATAAGATAATCGGGATCGGACCTACAGTTAAAGTAGTATCTAAACTACCATGTATCGAACCTGGGACACCTTAGTTTCAAGGCAACGACGTTACCACTGCGCCAACAAGGAGTACCCCGAATTAAAATCGTGAAAATAGGTACATTGAAATTTCATTTTTATTCTTGTATATAGGCTTACATAATATTTCACAATATGGGCCTCTCATTCATGCAAATAAGAATGGAATTCTTGAAATCCTTTCCTTGCTGAAAGTGTATATTTCCAAGTGTTATTTATGAGGTATATATTTTTAATCACAGAGTCACATCACTTCAACCCGCCACCCCAAATGAGTTAAAAAAACAAAAACACCCCCACCAGCAAATTTTTGTTCATTCGAACACTATGGTATGGTGCTATAGCCCAGGTTCTTAACACAGTATACACCAGTGATGAGTGTATATTATGTAATGTATACATTAGAGATGGACCAATATTCATTTTTTTACACTAATCAAGTATTGAACAATACCATAATTGATATTCTGATTCGATATAAAACTGCAAACATTCCATGAAGCCCTGATTCAATCATTGTTCTCCTTAATTAATGTTTGACTGCAATAGGTTCTGCCTTGAATAAAGAAACTGTGAATTTAGCCATTTACATTAGAAAACAAGGACGTATAAAAAAATAATAGCAAAATGGTAGAATTTTTTCACTAAATTAAGGGCTACTTGTAGAAATATCAGATCAGTAAAAATATCACCAATGGTTACATCAACTGATACCAAGTGAGTTAAGATTACAGTCAGTAGAGTATTAAATGCATTGTAGAAAGAAACATCGAATCGCTTATTATTTCTCACCTCAACAGGTAAATAATTTGTCTTTTCAATATTGCCCACATGCAAGCATGGAAGATTAGGGTACTTCAACTTCTCCTTCCTTATGTTGTCAAAGTAATGTTGCACAGTTATTCTTTGACCCTCATACTCAAACCTGCAAGGAAATAAATTTTAAAATTAGAAATTTCTTTTGGTAGTTTGTTATGCAAAGCGTATATTAAAATGTGAGATGCAAAAATATAAATATGGAACTCTGGGAGGCTTGGACATTTAGCAGCATGTTATAAAAAAGCAATAGTGGTTTTGGTTGTGCATTTTCACTGAAGAAAGAAAATGTTTCTACTAGGATAATATATATCTTACAAGGGTACAAGCAACGGCAAAGGTAATAGTAGATCCCATGGTGAAGTGGGTTAGAAACCCTGCATGCTTAAGGGGTGCTTTGATAAGGCACCTGAATTGTCTCGAGCTGAACCAGGAAATGGGCGATCGTAAATCCCCAAGGCCATTCTGCAAAACGAATGTGAAAAGAGGTTTGTGTGTGGATTTGCTGGGTGATGATAAGTGTATATGTTATTGTTTTCTGTTTTCGTTATTTTAAGTTGCTTTGTTACCTCGGAAGTTGCTTTGCTACCTCTGGAATTTGAATGACGAATAGATTGATTTGATGAACTGACATAAACGAAAAAGCCAACCCCGTGGCAAATTGGTTAGCGTAACGTGCTTCAAAGGCGAATAACTGGGTTTAGAACCTGGTCTTCATCCCACCTCCACCTATCACATCTTTAATCGTTATCATCGCAATTAATGGAGACTGGTAGAACAATGGCGTGAAATAACAAAAAAGCTAGTGATAACGTCAAGCTTTGCAATCAAGGGGCCCTGGGTTCCATACCCGGTGGAGAAACATAATGGTTTGGATCCCACTTTAAACTGTAGGCCCAGTTCCGATTAGTTTTCTGTTCATAAAATGAACTTGAAACAAAAACCCAAACTTATTAAGAACTTATCGCAATATGCTGCCTCTATCAAAAATGATTTTGAAAAGCAACAATACGCAAAGCACCTCAAATCCCCACCGGCTTACAACATGATACTATTCATGATACTATTCATCACTTAAGAATTATTATTTTAGAGTTCAAATTCTGACATTTGCAGAAATTCGCATTGCTCTAGCTCGCTCAGTCGCTATCTTTGTGTAAGCTTATATTAAATGTGATAGAAGCTTATCTTCAATCCTTCACACAACTTCGCTATATACTTGCTACAGGTTTGACATCTTAACAGAACTTCTATCGAACATCGCTCATGAAATATATTTTACCTATCAGCTCTCAACTCGCCTTTTAATTTTCACATACATTTTAATTTTTGTTATTTAGCATCACTTTTCTGCCACTTTTGGGCAATTGTGACCATGAAGAAGAGAACATCCAAAAATAACCACGCTGGTATTCGAACCTGGGACCCCTGACATAAAAGCATCTAGTGTTGCCACTCAGTCAATTTTTACATAGAAACTTACACTCTTACATATGTATTTTGTTTTACCTGCTGCAACTCTTATGGTGAATTGGTGAATACTAACACCTCATTTCAGGTTTATCTAATATTTATTGCTTTGTAGTGAATGATAATCCTATTAAGCCATTGTGATTCTTACTCCGACGAAAAACCTGTTAGAGGATTACGTGTGAAGTGTTATAATAATATATAATAAAGTCTGCTTTGGTCAGCATTTTTAGTGTATTGAATGAAAATTGCATTTTCATTTCGTGTTGATGCACATTGTCGTCACCCAGATTTTGCATTTAATAAATGTAGGTCCAGTATATATTAGTCATTGTGAATTCTAGTCAATTAAAACATTTTGCACTGTTGTGAGATTATCTATGAGGATAAAATTGGGACATAATGAATCTAAATAGAGAAAATGTAACTTGTATATGAAAACTGCCATGTCCAAATGATCTCCGAAAGTAGTGTTTAGCACGTCATATTTTAAGTATAGGTGCCAGCCCCCGTGGCAGTGGTTAGCACATCGCCCTATGATACCAGAGGTCTCAGGTTCGAATCCTGGCCTGGGCTTGGATGTTTGTGAGAGTCCATTCATCAAATTCATCATATTATCACTCATCCTCATCTTCACAAATTAGCCCAAAGTGGCACAAGAAGCAAAGTAAAATAAAGCAATTCAATCAATCAATTCAAGTATAGGCCATGATTGTATCTGGTATATGACGAGATGTGTCTCTCCACTCAATACGTGGCTTGTCCCCACCGAACGAATTGTGGATTAATGTCACTTATGAATTAGGTGACTGAAAGCAGGTATTATAACTTGACAAGTTTAAAAACAAGACGCTGCAATCCATTGTTTGCGCACCTCGCATCACATTTCCCCACCCCATTGTCTGAGGCGACGTTCGTTCGCAGTGTTGCAGACCTGGAGGGAGCGCAATCGTCTGAGAATTTTCAACGAAATTTGAATGTGTAAGGCATGAATTAGTGTCCCCTCACCTACGCTACATATTGATTACGCTAAATTCAAAATACATTTTGATATTTTCCCTTTAAACCTTAAATGAATTAAGTTATATTAGGGATATTTCTTACCAGCATAAGAAATGTATGAAATAAAATGATAGAAAAATGAAAAATATATAAACGATAGAACGGAGCTCACCTTCTAAATGTTTTCCAGTTCTCCTTCTTCAGTTTCACTCTCCCACTCATCCGAGTCTGTGTCTACCGATGAATCTGTGTCCGTGTCTGAATCTGCTTCACCAAGTCTAATTATCAGTTCATCTACACCCTCATCCTTAAGTCCATCTCTTTCAAAGTAAGAATCTTCAATTTTTTTCACGTGTTCACAACATTTAATCCATTTCTGTACAGAATATTCACTAAATAATTTTCCCAGCAATTCTTTCTTTGCGTCCAGTGAATGCCTTAACCTTGATTCCCCCCAACACAAGTTCAATGGGATTTAAGTCTGCGTGGTAAGGCGGAAGTCGTATTATGGTGTGCCCCGCGTTTCTAAATTTCGTGTCAATCGCATACTGTTTCACATAAGGTAGACTTTGAATTTTTAAGTACAATTGCCTTTTGTTCATTGTCCACAATGCTTTCACTCTATTCTCCGCAACAATTTCACTTTCGTTTGCAGGTTTGTCTGTCGCTGAGAGCCACTGTACCATGAAAATCGTCATATTTGTTTTAGCTTAATTTTGCTGAGTTGGCACCACTGGTACTCTCAACACCAGACCAGTGAGTAGAAGAGTGGTGGGGAGGATGACGTAATAGGAAGTGCTCCGAAGCGATCTGCGCATATCGGGACTTAACTTGTCAGGCTATAGGCATGAACATATTGTAAGACAGTTCATGGCCGGGAGTTAGTGATGTCTTCCCCAACCTATCCACTTTAGGTTCCGGGTTCGAGTCCTGGTATGGCAATCTCTTTTCTAAGTGTCCTTTCATCAATTTAATGTGATTATCATCAATTTAATTGATTATCATCAATCTTCATTGTTGCGATTAATTATACAAGTGACATAAAAGCAAAGCAAAATAAGAACAAATAAAAATAATTGTAAAATGACTACAATGTGAGAACATTTGAAAAATAAAATGTGAGCAGAAGATTCATCTTTAAACAGGCATTTGGGGAGAACTGTGTAGACAGACAGCATGCTCCCCAAAGTTGCCAATCCACATGTAGCATGACCTTCGATACTGGAGTTGTGCTTCTCAGGAAAGTTTGCTCGATGCTCCTCAAGCGTCTTATCAAGAATGCCTCGGTGTTCCCAGCATTGCCAACTAATTTTTTTCTCGGGAAAATCTTTTTTCTCCTATTTAATCTGCCGTTGACTGTACTAGACTTCCTGGATTTTAAGGGACAGTTATTTATGAGTATTTACCAGTGGCGAAGTGTGACATTTTTACGTAGTCATCGCAAGATTTGCCAAACGTCAACGAAGAGGGGGGGGCACAATATTTCTCTGCCAATTCAATGTTAAAGCTCATACCATAGACCTTACGACTACAAAAGACACATAATTCTATCTCATACGACGAGAATTATTAAATATGATGAACACTGAAATGCAAACACCTCAATTCTCGAGTTTAAAGGTAAGAAGAACCTCTATGGTTCGCAGTCAATTGTTGTTTTGATAATGAAAAGCAGATTCTTATTGTTCAATGTGTGCTTTTCCTCTTAACAGGTGGAAATAGCAGACATTCGAGTGGTGTGGCCAGGATGTTTGAAGAGAGGGGGGGGGGTTTACATGTACTTTTTAGTAGTCATTCCTGAAGTCCTCATTTTGCCATCTTTTCCTGCCTTAGCTTTCTTCTTTTTTCAAAGAATATTGAGCTCAAGCAGAATTATGATCCTCACCACCCCTCCTTGAGCACGCCACTGGACACTCGGAAGAATCTTGACGACTCCAGACAAACCCTGCCGTGGCTGTAAGCATGGGGATGGGG
Source organism: Lepisma saccharinum (assembly GCF_977018435.1). Taxonomy (NCBI): domain Eukaryota; kingdom Metazoa; phylum Arthropoda; class Insecta; order Zygentoma; family Lepismatidae; genus Lepisma; species Lepisma saccharinum. The sequence goes on from NC_139252.1 coordinate 47,308,146, forward strand.
GCTGAGAAAAGGGCCTGTTATGACCCAGACTGCCAAGAGTGGGGGAAAGTACAGGTCGTTGGACCTGTCTGTATGTTCGGAAGCATTCGGTTGTTCTCGGCACCGGCAGACCAGAGAGATTTGCATCATTCTGCGATGAGCTGGGCTCACGAACACCATTGCATTCAATAGGGAACTTGGCGGGATGGTTCGGCACGAGGGGTAGTACTGGGGCCTCATTTCAATGCGCTAAGATTAGCAAATCTCTTGCGTATTTCGAACAGTTTCATGCTGTTGCTTGGCTTATTTCGGACAAATATGCGAGTATTCTGACTTATTATTTTCCTGCTTCTCTAAAATATATAAAATGCAATATTTTTATTATTTTGCTTGGTCATCGCTGCATCTCCCGATGACTGGATGCCTCGCCTCTGGTATTTAAGTAATATACCCTGCATCCCATGTTGTTTTTTATATACATATTAGGGATGGGACCGATCAATTGTTACTCTTATCGGTATCAGCCCATCTAGGTTTATGAGTAAAATTGCCGATTATTTTACCGATCCGATATATCGATAAATATCTGATAATTTAGTGCAAAATTCTGCCATTTTGTTGTAATTTTTATGGATAATCTCCATGCCCTACTTTCTAAAAAAGTAAATGTCTAAATGTGCAATTTTGTTTGCACTTTAGTCACCTTGAAACAATTTATAAAGGTCAATGAACCTTTCAGGTTCTTCAAGGACCATTTCTAATTTTATATCGGATCGGTAGAATATTGGTTATTGGTAAATTTTATATCGGTACTTTATCGGTATCGGTCAAAATTCCATATTGGCCCATCCCTAATATATATACCTCAGAAAGTGTGAATGCCAGAATTTCAAATTATACCTAGTTTTCTTCAGCTACAGAATAGGCTATGAGCCTATAGTGAGAGGTTGACTTGGGGATCAGGGATAGAGTAGTGATTGAACCACAATTTTCAGCATAGTTACCTTATGTGAACTATGAGAGATAATCAGAATATTAAAGTAGCTGTCATTACAACCTGAAATCCGACCATTACCAAAAATTATAGCACAAAATTAATGATAATTGCACATCTTGCATAATTCTCAAATGTGCGTGCACTTTACATATCTTTGGCAGTCAAAAATAGTATGACTGATTAAATTTGACACAATATTTTCTAATGCTAACACTGATATCAGCCAAAAATAGTGCAGGCTCATCCATAATTCTATCATACTTACATTTCTTGTGAAGAAGCCCTCTTAACTTCCTGAACTTTGTATATTCTTTTAGATGTTGGATCACCAGGTCGCATGTATCTCTCTACTTTCAGTCCTGTAAATAAAGCAAGAGCTATGTTGAGTACTGAAACTGACATGTTGGGTTTTACAAATCTCAGTTTGATACTATTGTATTAACACAGATACAACCTGAAGGTGATTTCATACTGAAGTGACATGAAGTAGTGTATTCTCCATGTTACCATGTTTACTGGATTTTTTTATGTGTGTGTGTGTGTGTGTGTGTGATGGTGTGTGTGTGTCGATATAAGAATGGTGGGCAAAAAGAGCTACAGAAAAAGCAAACAGACAGTGACAAAACATTGAATTCGAAGGGTCCGTCTTTTCTCCTTCCACTGAAGATGCAGCGCTAAAGTCTGCGAAAATTCAAACTTTTTCCCACTACCTGGTGAGTGTTTTATTTCTCCTTCTTTGCTTTATATATATATATATGTTTAGCTTTAATGTATGAAAAAATGCTTATTATATATTATACAAGCTTTTAAACCAGACCTTAAGTAAATTATTTAAAGAGCTTAAAGAGTAGTTTACATACACCAGGGTCCTTCCACGTCAAATCATCCAGGCCATGTCACCCACCATCTCCGATTTTCATGAAATTCGGTATACTTATGGAACTTTTGATGCTAATTACAAAAATGACAACTTTTTTGAGATTGGTCAAGGGGTTCAGAAATTACATGTTTTTAAAAATCTCCGTGTACGCCACATGTGGCTCCACTTTGAATGGCATGCATTAGGTTATAAATTATAGTTTCTTCTCTCAGGTTTTCCGTAGAAACTTCAAGTTTGTTTTCTTTTGCTCAGGATAATGTAAGATTTCATTTAAATAAGGTTTCAGATCAGTGTATCAATAATCATGTATTTTATATATAGTTTCATGTATTTTTTTAGAAAAATAAATGACTAACTTCAAGAGCAAATTTCGTGCAATGCCCCCCCCCCTTCAATTTCCCCCAAATTTTATATACAGGTAGCTCAGAGTGGGTACTAATGCTTGATGGAAAAATTGGGGTAGGCAGTTCAGAGACAGGGTGATAAAAAAATCATTTGCATTAAAAGTTAATCTTATTAAAAATGCTTATGTATTTAGCACAAAGTCTGAAGTACAATATGTTTTGAGGTATAATATTCAAAATTTCTGTTCACTATGTGTGAAGGTAAGCATAGGCATAACCTGCGGGGGCAAAGGGAATCATTTGCCCTCTCCAAAATTTATAAATTAATTAAAACCTACAAATAATAATTGCAGTAGAACCCCGATTTCAAGTTCCTCAATTTTACATTGTCCTGCATTTTACATTCAATCTTGGTAATCCCCAACATAGCAAATTGCTAATAAATTTAGGTTTTAAGGTTTTTTTCAGCTTGGTCCCTGAACAACGTAAAATCAAGGTTCCACTGTATCTAAGTTAGTTTCAACTGTCTTCAATTTTTTTAAAAAAATTATAATCATCATCATTAGCATTCCGAAGTTTAGCAAATTTTCTTCGAGATCATTCTTCTTTTTGTGCATTTTATCTCAATACGGAATTTATTTTTTTTGCTACTCTTCACGGAGATAGGTAATATGAAGTAAGAATTAATAATACACATTTGTGCTGATTGACGTTTTTTCCAAATGGAGCTTTTCTTGACACATACCACAGAAAATCTCCTTGTGATGGGGTGGTTGGAACATTTATAGAAGACTTGTGTAGATATCAACAGTATCATGTAACAAGTGCAGCAATGAGGTACCAATTCCATACAAATAGTATTAGAGGCATAAGTTTCTTATTAATCATGTAAGGTGAAATGTCAACAAATCGCAGTACAATGTGTTAGTGATTGCAAAGTACTATACAACAGCACCAGGAAGATTAAGTATGCACTGTTTTGAACTTAGGTTACAGGCTATTTACAGTGTTCGGTAAGTTACATTTTACAAGCAACCGAGTTTCAGTTACTAATTTAAAAAGTAACTCTGTTACAGTTACTGGTACTTTGAAAGTAACTGTGAGTTACTTTACAGTTACTGTGTAAGAAACTTACAGTTAATGATCATTGATTTGTGTAAAAATTACAAATTGCGTTTCTAGTACATAATGTCTTCATATACTTACATTACTACTGCAAATAAATGATGAAACACAAGAGTCAACTTTGATTGAACAATTTTAATTAAGAAATCATTTGTATGCTGACCACGGTATTTTGAATATGGTGTCACTGATTCAACTTCCACCTATTTCTTTCTCCTCCATTCCAAGTTCAACAAAATCCAAAGATCAACTCCTTCAACGATGACTGTTTCTTAGCTCGACAGTCCACCTAAAACACTGAAGTTTTCACATACAAGTAGATATGAATTGAAGTAAACCGTGGATGAAGTTAGCGTGCAACAAAGCATAGCTTCCTTGACAGGCCGGCAATTCCAAGAAAATCCTTTTACGTAGAATCCAGAGAAGGTACAGATATATTTTTTTTACAGTTCGGAACAGAAAATGTGAATGGCACAATATATGGTGCATGAAATTTTGGCAATGCATAGAATACAATCGAGTAAGTATTTTTCGGTACTATCTTCATGGGCGTAACATGGGAACTATCTTTCGTTGAGAGAATCAAAGTTTTCAGTCCCATAAAAATAGTGTCAAAGATTATTTGCTAAATACATTTGAAAAATCACAATAATTACTCTTTTTTTGTTTGTTCCTCAAGTGCCAGGAGGTTCACAAAATATATTTAACTTGTAGGTTTTAATTAATCTATAAATTTTGGAGAGGGCAAATGATTCCCTTTTGCCCCCACCAGGTTACGCCTATGCTTGCCTTCACACATAGTGAACAGAAATTTTGAATATTATACCTCAAAACATATTGTACTTCAGACTTTGTGCTAAATACATAAGCATTTTTAATAAGATTAACTTTTAATGCAAATGATTTTTTTATCACCCTGTCTCTGAACCGCCCACCCCAATTTTTCCATCAAGCATTAGTACCCACTCTGAGCTACCTGTATATTATAAAATTTGGGGAAAATTGAAGGTGGGGCATTGCACGAAATTTGCTCTTGAAGTTAGTCATTTATTTTTCTAAAAAAATACATGAAACTATATATAAAATACATGATTATTGATACACTGATCTGAAACCTTATTTAAATGAAATCTTACACTATCCTGAGCAAAAGAAAACAAACTTGAAGTTTCTACGGAAAACCTGAGAGAAGAAACTATAATTTATAACCTAATGTGTGTCATTCAAAGTGGAGCCACATGTGGCGTACACGGAGATTTTTAAAAACACGTAATTTCTGAACCCCTTGACCAATCGCAAAAAAGTTGTCATTTTTGTAATCGGCATCAAAAGTTCTGTAAGTATACCGAATTTCATCAAAATCGGAGATGGTGGGTGACATTTTCACAAAATTCTGGATGATTTGACATGGAATGACCCACCCACCACTGATCATTGTATAACATACCATTCCAATAACCAGGTTCCCCCAGATTGTTCACACGGATTCGAGGGAGCCGAAGCGAGTATCTATTTGCCCTATTATTGCAACCTGCAAAGTGTTTTGTACTTATACTTTTTGAGGCCAGTCCATGAATTAGTACTAACAAAGCAAAGATACATGTTTTGACATTATCTTCGATGCTCTTAATATGTTGACAACACTTGGCATGAAATTCCACTATCTTAAATCAGAAAAATTGAATGAAAGTAGCATTTCACACTAGGTAATTTAATATACTTACCCACAATGAATTTTCTGAACTTCTCCAAAATTGGTTCAGACAGTTTCCTGGAAAACAGCTCATCTCGAGGTTGTCCTTGATCATTACGTCTCAGGCCACTCTCATAAAGTTCATACAAAGTATAGGTTACCTTCTGGTTCTTCGGGAAGGCTTTGTGAGCCACTAGAAATTCAACAGGAAAATTGTCAAGAACATAAGACTGCAAAACAAAATCTAGCAGATATGTGCAATACAAGATCAATAATTTAAATATAATTTAAATCAAATTTGATAGATCAAGAGAATTTCTTTCAATTTTAGATTACTAACTTAAATTTGACATTAAACACATGCAAAACATACAATAAACATATGCTAAAAGCAGGTACATATCTAGAAATATATTTCGAGGGGGGGGAGTCCGACAAAGCATATCAATAATAATGATAATAATAATATTAATTATGTAAAATAATTAATATTGTATTGTTATTATTACATGAATAGGTATAATTTGGTAAAAAAATAGAAGTATTACAGTATGTATTCATTATCTAGATTACAAATAGTTAAGATCATCATAATTTGTATGAAAACAACTGCCCTGGCAAGGAAATTAATGTCAAATAGATAAAGAAGTGAATATTTATTGAATAACAAAGAAAGGAGTAAGATTCAATTGATAAAAAGTAAAGTTCCTGATTAGTATTTTATGCATATTATCATAAGTTGTAGTAGTGTGCTTAAATCTTTGGAACTGTCCTTCAAAACCGTATGATCCCAATTTCTCGCCTTTCAATAATGCTGAACGCTGTACTAAATAACCATCGATTATGTAACAAATGCTAAAGAAAGTATATCTTGATTATTTAACTTTTGTAATTTGTAAGTCTGGACTCCCTGGAACACCCCCCTCCCCCAAACATGCCCATGGTTAAAAACCAGGATGAGGTGAGGTGTTTCAGTAACGAAGCATGTTTCATTCCCACTCTGACTGATGGATGATCCATCATATTTATTGCTAACTCTTTCATCTGATTTTTATTTATATTCATCATCTATACTTGTCTAAAAGGTGGAAAAATAAAGTCAAATAATCAAAACAAAAATGGGGAAACGAAAATACATAGAGGAATGACTGCTGGTTTAGCTTTTAGTGTAGAATACACTTTGTGTGTAAAAAGTACCATTCATTAACCACGCATTATTTAATTCAAAATACATTTAAAAACACCAACATGAAAAACAAGAAAATAAGTTCACAAAACTATATTATTTCTTGATACCGTGGATAGCACCCTTGACCCACTTCTGTCTAGTGCTGCCATCATATGATAGGCCAAGGTACTAGTTACCATTGACTAGATGACAAGCCCAATGGTGAACTGTGGAGTCCTGACTTGCCTTGCCTATCTGTGCATAAAGTGGACTGAAAACCAAAACTCAATCTCGAAATAGATATCCCTTAATGTTAAAAATATTGAACCCCCTACAGGGAAGCAGTACCCAGAGGGGAGGGGCCTCTTGCTCATCAGATGCTACACTGTTTATGTTAATAAAAAATAACAGGTGGCGCAAAACTAATCATCCAATTTGACCTGACCTTTATTTTGACATCTTGTTGTTTACATCAGTAGTGTCTTGTCAGTTAAATAGACAATACTCACGAAATTTATTGTGTGTGAAAATGAATAAGTATACCCCAAATACAGCCTGCAAACATTAGCTCTTTTGCGTGACACTTTTCCTGGCAGAGTAATATCCCGTTTTGGTGATTTGCCATGGCCAGCCAGGTCCCCCAATTTCATCGCTCCAGATTTTTTCCTTTGGGAATATTTGAAGTCATTGTTTTATGTAAATAAGCCAGAGATGTTACAGCAACTAAAGGACAATATTCAGCATGAAATTGAAATATCCTCACAGATTCTTTCCAACACCATGGAAAACACATTAAAAAGAGCCAAAATTTCCATCATATTGAATGGTGGTCATTTATTGGATGTTATCTTTAAAAATTGAGGACATAAAACTTACAAGTATCAATAAAAGTTTAACACACAAAAAAAATACTTTCTTTAATTTAAAACCCAAGCTATAGGCTAAGAAAATTAGGTGATGACTTTTGCGCCACCTTGTATTACTGTCTGCTTACTAGACCCTTCCCTTTGAAATATACAGGATGTAAAGACAAAAGAATGACAATTTCAACATTGATTTGTGTACTACTGTTGCACTTGCTGCTGGCAGCAACTTAAAATGAACGAGTAGATTATATTCACCAGATAATAATACATTTATTATTCATATACACAGCAGACATGGACTGACATGAAATTCTTACGATACAGAAAAGGCGCCAATGTGCAACTTTCTGACATCAATCTATGTACAGGGTGGAGCATTTTTGACTACCTAGTTTTGTTCTGGGAACATTGTGCAATAGGAGGAGCAGGGGAAGAACTGCAGTGCTTCGTGGCCTTGGATTTCAGTAGCCATGGAGCGGTGGCCTGTGGAGCAACATATATCTTATGTACAGAAGGTTGTTTTGAGATGGCCTGCAGCTGGTCAACAATGGTGATGGGAACGCTATTCACAAATGGTACAAGATTCCTCAGCTGCAAAACTTTCAATTGGTACTAACAGAATGGAGCCATGGTACATATGTGCCTTGCTGCCTCAGCAAGGATACATTGAAGGAATTTTAAATTCTTCCCAGGTCCCATCATTTTTAGTTTTTTCCTTTGCCCCCCCCCCCCCCCCCTTGCCCTGAGGTCACCAGATTTCTTCCCCTGGGGCTACTTGAGGGGGAAAGTGTCTGCAATACAAGTGGGAAGTGATGAACGTAGATCCTGAAATCCTTGTGTGTGTCATGCAAAGCATCGGAGACCATCCGGTGCAATGGATTGCTAATGGAGGTGCATATTACCAAGATAATGTACACAAAGTGTCTGACACATTTTAATTATTAATAAATCAGAAACTAATGAAGATAAAAATAAACTGGTGGCATTGATAGATAGATAAACTTAAGAAGTTTTATGTCCTGTATCAGTACACTTCTATGTGTGCTCCTTTTGTCACATGGAGAATGTCAAGACAATAATAGATTTCTTCCCATGTTTGGGCCAGCATGTCGACATCTACAATATCTATCGTGTTGTTTATTCTGGCTTTCAGTTCATATGTTCATCACTTTTGCCTCATAAAATTTCTGCCACATATACTCAAAGAAAAAAAATTCAATGTGGTTTTGTTGGGTGATCTCATGGGCCAAGGAATCGGACCACCGCATCAAATTCATCTTCACGGCAAGCTTTTGTTTAAAACACGATGAACAATGTTGACGAACCTTACAAAAGTGATGAAAATGAAATCAGAATAAACAACAAGATAAGATACTGTGGACGTCGACATGCTGACCCAAACATGAGAAAAATCTATTAGCGTCTTGACATTCTCCATGTGACAAAATGAATGCACATAGAAGTGTACTGATACAAGACATAAAATTTTGCACTAAATTGTATGTTATTTATACATATATACACATATCGATGCTGAATGCCAATATATCAGACGATACTGAAGAGTGTAGCTTAATCTACCCAATCCCTACTAAGTAGATGAATATAGTGCTCACCGTCAATGTTAACAAATGGTTTCCATTGAAGAATAAAGCTCGGATAGAAACCAAACCATCCTTCTAAACCACCACCTAAATCAAATCTTCCTTTCCCCTTCACCCAAGGTTGGAAATAAAAGGATCGGCCAGCTGGAACATACCTGGAATATTGAAACACATGCAACAATACAAACTTAGTTGCAATTGATTTATTAAGACTACAAGGGTACAAAATGTGCTTTACCATCCATATCTTTCAAATACAAATATTTCTTCTCATTGAAATTAGTACCGAAACATAGCAAGAAAGTTCCAGGTGTGGTTAAACAGACAACCGAACTCAGGGGTGGCCACAGGGAGGATTATGGCGCAGGCTACACCATCGAAATTTTTTGGTGGGATTTCTTTCTCTTCAAATAATATAAAATTCAACATTTATATATTTTTCTAAAATATGTGTAAAACATTTGCACCTTAAATAATTCATTACATGAAGAAAGGAAAGTATTTAGGAGCAGGGGTGCCCACAGGCAGGTTTGTAGATGCACGTTGTGTACATCCGACTATTGAGGGGGAGGGGGTGATGGGAATTTGACGTGAACAATATAACATTGGGCACAAGTTTAATTACGTTATCAATTAATCATTGCTATTATATAAATAGCAATTTGTAGACTTCCAAGGGACTTGTAACTGGTAATAGGTATTATCGGGGGAGGGGGGAAGATATATAAAAGTCTTATGTATTAGGCCTTAAATTGACATGTGGATTTTGGGGGGATTGAGAATTAAATGTTGGGTGGAGGAAGGGGGGGGGGGTTATCCAGCTCTTCGTGTTAAGTCTTAGATTATGACTGGTATTTTAGTTAGGTGGATTGACCATTAAATTGAAAGCATATCCAATTCTTGTGTATTACTACAGTTGCAGAAATTCTGGTGTGGGGATCGAGAATTATTTCTTTTGGAAGAGGAAATATCCACTCTACAATGTAAGCAGTAAGTCCACAATTGGCATGTAAATTTTAGTGGGAGGATTGAGTATTACATTTAAAGGGGGAGATATGAAGCTCTTGATAAAGTGTTAAATTTTAGATTGTCAAGGGCTTTCTGTAGTGGGGGGAGAGTTCCAATATTATATTTTGTGGACTATATTTAGGGATATAGTATCCACATGTTTTCAGTGCTGAACATATGAAAAGAGAAGCTGGAAAAGAGTAAATATCTGAGGATCCTAAGAAAGTGTTGACAACGTTGACAACCCAGGACACTTCTGTACAAAACGTTTAATTTATTTCTGAAAGTTCGTTGCCAAGTGACATATGTTATGTGACATATACATGTGATGTTTCTACCCTATATCAGGGTCTTCTTCAGAATAGGAAACAAATTTGAATTTCTGATTCCTGTCCTGTGAAAAAGGTGTATTTCATGATTCAATAACAGTTATTTTTCTTTTATTATTTTTGTCATTTTAATTTGCTTTTTTTGCCACTTTTGCCTATTGTGACAACAAGGACGAGTGACGTTTAAATGAAAATGATGAAGGGACACACAAAAATACCCATGCCAAGGCCAGGATTCACACCCATAAACTTCAATGACAAGACCTAAAGTAGACTACTTGACACCAAGCCGGCTGCTATTTGTAACTACGAGAATCATTAAATAAAATAATGCACCCAATGTGGCAACACTGCAGAGTGGATGATACAATCAAAGTAAAAGTTACACCAGTTGCAGTTGAAGGCTTGTGCACATGTATTCATCAGTTCCCTAGTGTATGCCAATTGCAAGTGACAGAGTGTTAGAAATTACTTCTGCGGGCAACTTGGGTATTGTGATGGTCGAAGACCAAACATCGAGCATGAAAATTGAAGATTTACATGGTAAAAACCCAACAGAATATCTACAGTGCTTTGCGTGAAGTTTGTGATGAGCAAACCGTGAACCGTAGACATTGAACCACGATGGACTGATTGAAATCAGGTTATTTTTTAAAGAAAAAAAAATCACTGATTTAAATCACTCTAAATTAATAATTATTAGAATAATGTACATAAGGATTTTGTAGATATCAGAAACACGTTTGGTGAACGTACATTACTCTTGTAATCATTTAATGGTGATTATTAGGTTCTAACATAGGAAAATAAAGGAAATAAAATATATATACTGATGGTATGAAGCTCATACAAAAGGAAATGTAAACACAGGATTTCCCTTGACTTAAAATTGAATAATTTTATGGGCAAAAATAGCAAACATTTTGTGTAGAAAAATATACAAAATATTAATCATAAACCATAAATAGTGTCAATATCATTAAATTGTAAATAAACATGGCAGCTGATATTTTTCGAACTATCATTAAAAAAATCTCCAAAATTCAGGTACAAAGATTATAAAAATATTTAAGTTATTATTTTAAGTTGTTTTAGTTTCACTGGAAGAAAACTTATGAAATTATTATTATTAGTTTCAATAACAAACATTTCCATAAACAGAAAAATGTATTGTATGTAGATTAGGCACACACAGGAGACTCCTATGTAGAAAAATGTGTTTTTTATTTGCTTTAATCAAACTGTTCAAATATTTTACAGGGCCATTTACTAGAAAAAGCCTTTCTATAAAAAAACATATATCTATGTGCATGGTGCCAAAAACCATTCAATCGATCTTAAGTATGTTTTTTAAAAAGAAATCTATTTTAAAAAAAACCAACAAACATTATTTTCTTAATAAAAATCATGATATTTATCCACCCTGCTTTGCACTATAGTTGAAATCATGAATGAGTGACGTCCCATCACCTGCATGACGAAAAAAGTTCAACGAATGCAAGCAAAGATGAAGCAAATGATCACCTTTGCCTCTGATCACAAAGAAATCATCAAGACCTGTAGAGTCTCATATGAAACTATTGTCACAGCAGCATTTTATCATTGCTGCAACCAAAATTTACACAGAAGAATGCAAAAACCAACCTGGCTTGTTTTGGGATGGATCACTCATTTTGCACTCCTGCACCGGAGGAAGTTTGTGACCGATTTGCGAACAAATTATGATTAGAAAGTATCGACTCATCAGCCATACAGTCCAGACATGAGTCCACCAGACTTGGACTTCTTCCCCATGCATGGACAATGTTTTCCCTCCCTGGGAGAGTTTTCTGCAGCAGTACCCCAAGTCATAGTGGTACTCTAACTGGCACAGCAAATCTTCCAAGATGTTGAGATAAGGTTATTGAGAAGCTGTGGGACTACACTGAAGGACCATAAGGAGATACTGTCTAACATGCAATAAACATGTAAGAAAAAGAAAGTCTGCATTATTTGTGAAATGACCCTTGAATTCTGGGAAACTTTAAATTGTTACAATGATCAAGTAGTGGCATTTGAAAAAGTCTGAGTAATGAAATGCATGTTCTTTCCCATATACATACCTGTAGTTCAATGCATGCTGCAATATAATATCTATAGCTTGCATGGCTTTGCGAGGTGGGTCCATGGTTTCTCTGTTTTGATCCATGAACTCTTGTAATTTCTCTGGATTTATGTATGCAGCAAATGTTATTGTAATGGAGAAAGAGACATCTCTTCCATTCTCTTCATTTTTTACAGTTACTTCTTCATTCTCAAGCTGAAAATGGTAAACAATAAATAAACTGACTTGACTAAATAAATTTGTATTTTGGTTTCATATGTGACTTTAGCTGTATTGGGAACTCTATTCAGTACAATTCACAACAGCAGATATAAGTCAAAAGTGTGGGCCTCCTTGATTGCATAGTGGTAATGTCATTGCCTCGTAATCAAGGGGTCCCGGGTTAATTATCTGGTGGAGGCACATTGCACAGTGGTTTAGATCCCACTTTAAACTGTAGGTCCAGTCCCAATTAGCCTATCTGTTCAAACCCAATTCGAACAAATGTCAAAATGGGCCCCTATGATTTTGTAAAAACAAAATTCTCTGATTTTTGCTGTAAGAGCTTATTACAAAAATAGTGATAGGTACGTTTCCATGCAGCCTTTTGAGTAGGTTACACATCACAGTGTGCAGCATGGCCCCAGGAATTTTAGCCACTTTTCACACATCAGATCTTTAGAATCCATTTCCTCGAAGTTCATAATTCATGTTTTTATGGAATGGTCGGAAGGCACCAGATCATGGCATGGAATATTAAATGTTTCTGAAATGCACACCATGTGGACACGTAATTATCATTGTTTTTGTAATATTCTTTTAACATGAATGCACACTGTGCCTCTATCCAGGACTCCCATCATAACTGATTGGTAAAGCAGGGCTGCAAAAGAGAGGTATAGGCCCACCAAGCATTCTGAAACCTCGGAAATTTTGAGAACTACAGGCTTTCCCATAGATTAACCCTTTTGGGACGAGGCCAACAGATGTCAGAAGTAACTAAAGGACAGACGATTTTTATTTCGTCAAACAAATGTTTTGGTAATAAAAGTTTAATAAACAAGTAACTGAATTAAAAAAAACACACGGAATCTTTTTGGGTTTAATCTCCAAGCTTTCACCTCACATCAGCAATCTTTTTTTAAAAATGAAATTTACTATTTGTACTATCGTATTCGCCTTTATATAACTTGAGGCAATCAGCGACTAGTGGTGGTTTGCCCTGATCGATGAGCGCTAGTGGGTAGGAGCTGGCCAAATTTTGAAAAAAAAAAAAAAAAAATGAAAAAAAAAAAATTTAGAAATTCCTCTGTCTGTTGCTTCCGAAAATAGGTACACATCGACATGTTTACCTTACAGAACAAAAGGCTTGGAAATTCTCAATAAAACGAGCCCTTGTTTGCATGTTGCGTGTTATTATAATGTTTTTAACAAACATTTTCGAACATGTTACACTTTGCTTCAAATGAGCCTTGTGCTTGGGGGATTTCCATGCGTCACGAATATTTCGTCTACCGGCACAAAAGGGTTACACTGGTGACACTAGTGCCACTACTCCCACCCCAGGGTTTCAGATGCCTTGGTGGATCTATAGTCATGGATTATCTCTGATGGAACAACTAGCTATATACAGTGTTGCAAAATCGCCCGATTCATTGCTGCTCCCTTTATGCATCTCTCAGTGTTTGCAGACTATGACGATGGAACGTGATGAAAAGAGAAGAAAGTGTGACTAAATATCGAGAAGACAATTCAGTCTAAACTATCTCACTAATCAATCACTTTGATAAATGTCCTCGGTTAAATATGAAGTCTTGATTGGCACATCATTTTATGTATATACCTGTCAAAAATTCAAATCAATGTAATAGCTCAGTAGGAAGCTACGGATATATGTTGAAAAGGAATACCAGCTTACATATGCTGATGAACAGTGTTTATGTTCAAACAATAATAAATATTTTTATAATTATTATATTGATAAAAAACTAGAAATTACAAAAGTTACAAGAGCATCAAATTATGCATTTGTTTACAAGAACATTTATAAGAAGAAAATATTTCTTTATTATCTCCTTGTGAGGTAGAGTAAGTATTTTTCTTAATATTTTGGCATGCATCAGTTCTACATCTGAGTATACTCAATATGTCAGTTTCTTCAACCAGGTTTACAAGATGGCTTCCATTCTTTTTTATTAAAACTCCACATATGGTTAATTCACATCCAAAATGCAGAAGATATTTCTCTCACTTTGTCTTATTTCTCAAAACATTCATTTGAGGTAATGAATTATTCATCTACTAGCTAGATAATGCAGATGCAAGCAGATAATAATTTCCTGCTTCCAATTCTTAAACTTGGCACTTTTCACAAGTTCCAAATCTTTTTTAAAGATTATGCCATTATGAAAGCATTTTCAAGATTCTGTTATGAACAAAAATGTCTCTATATAAACTATTCAAGATTAACTTGCAAAGTATAATCTTTCAAAATATCAAGCTTTATACAAATATCAATCCTTCACCAATAGCCACATTTTTACTTATCTTCCAACCATCATGAGATCCATCCAAAGCCACAGACAACTAGTATCAGAGCAACTAGTTCAAGCCCGATTTTTTAGTATGTGCAATCTTCAATTGTTTTTTGTCTTATATTTTTTTCAATAAATGCTTGACAGCTTGAATGTTTGTATAGTAAATGTACATATTTGTTCTGTTACAGCTATTTTACTATGTATATCACGATATACTTATCTAATGATTACAATTACCATTTTTTGAATGTTGATACAAAATACCAAGTATGACATCATATTAGACATTGAACAATTTTAAAGAGTTGACCTTTGTATATAAACCTAGATGCCAATGCAAATGTAGACAATTTCAATAAATTTAATTATAAATTTGAATGTAACTTATCTTGCTTGCCTGAAAGAACACATATGATTGAAGATATTTGTTTTTCATATTGTCAGTCAAAAATAACTGTTATGAATATGAATTCAGAATATTGCACAATTTGATAATTTTGTCATGATATACAAATTGGCTTTTTTAAACATCATATTTAATGAAATTAGTTTAAATAGTAATTTCAGACATTTAATTGCATTATATGAATAAATTTTGAATAATCATATGACTAAATTATTATAAATATTGCACAAATGTGGAACTTTGAACTTATCCTAATCATTTTCAAATGTTGTTATGACAATGTATTAATTTTATTGTCATAAGACCACTTCCAACTTCTATGATTTTACAAGGTGTTCAAGAATAATAAGATTTCATGGCATCTGTTGATTTGTCAGGTACAATGGTCACATGCACACACACCTAAACATATGTATTCAATAATATACTCACTTTTTTGCCAAATGGTAAAAGTTCAGAACTGTACAGATTCTTGTTTTTATCATATGCTGGATATCTATCAGGGTAACACTTTCTTCTTAATTCTTCCATTGCCATCCTAAAAAAATGAAAAAGTCATTGTAACATAGTGCTATACAGAAAGGCATTTTGCTCAAAAATGAATAATTAACCCGTGGCTCGACAGCCTTTGAAGGGCCTAGGCCGATCTCCCGACTGCCAGTCTCCGACAATTCTACCTAGAGGTGTGGAGCTCTTCAACCGGTAATGGGGTGACGTGGGATCAGCACATCAAACCCTCAGCCGTTATAGATTTCCGAAACCGGGTACGCTACTCACTCGTAGCTCCCCAATTTCCTCACGATGGTGGGTTGCCACCGGTCCCACACACAGGCCAAGAAATAAGAGACTGAACCCAGGCAGACTCGAACCCATGCCCTCACTGAACCCAGGCAGACTCAAACCCATACCCTCCCACAGTCGGAGTCCAAAGCACAGTGCCTTAGACCGCACAGCCAAGGAGGAGGGCTAAAATGAATAATTAAAGAGTTAGTAATTTTATGTTATGCTGGAACCCTAGAAGCTAGCAAGAAAACTTAAAATAAATAACTCTTTGCAGGCATAAATGAAGTGGTAGCATAATATTTTGAACTTTATGATATGTAGCGATTTCCGGTAAATAACTACGTTTATTATATATAAAATTACCGAAAATCCTACAAGTTTCATCTTTCTGCATTTTTGACACGTAATACCAGAAAATTTGCATAGTTGTAAAAATTCATGCTGTGTGGCAGCACCTGTTCAGCCATTCTCGGCCATTTCTGGTATCACACGATCAGTTACAAGACAGCAGTTGCAAGACGGCGAGTGCCAGAGTGTCGTAACAGCAAGGCAGTTGAACACAGCAGTAGGTCATTTCCTCTGGCTTCAACCAGTCTGCCCGAGTGCTAATCACGCATCACCTTGGTGCGGAAGCAACAGTTGCTCCGGCAAAATTCGAATTGGGGCTCGCGTATACTTGGCCCGTTTCGGCCAAGTGCGATGCCTGGGAGAAAATGTTCACGTAATTGAAAGTATCGTCAACGAACTATAATACTGCTATTATTGATGATATTACGTGGAATGAACTAGGAGCAAAGTTGGAAATTCACCCCCATGTTTCTTGGACTACATAAATATTTGTGAAGCTGCCATGGAAAGAAGGAGAAACGTCGATGCAATTACAAGAACATCATTTGAGGTGCAGTACTAAGGTATGAAACTTATTTTCTTGACAAAAGTGTGGCCATTATACTTAGTGTTGCAAGTGGTTTATATTACGAATTCAACAGTGCTATAACCAGTGATTTTGGTGAAGGTGTAAAAGTGCTTCAAGTATACCTTTCACATCTAATTGGCAATTCTTGCGCTGAGAACAGTAAAAGTTTGCAGCAAAAGAATACTGTATAATTTGAGGAGTTTAATTGCATTTTTCTTAACTTGCAAACAAGTCGTTTTGGACACAATCTGATTAAAACAAGTGAATCGTCGCAAAAATGCAACTGGCCTAACCAAGACGTGAGACGATAGGTGCATAATGCATTGCTAACGCGCGTACGACACTCAAGAAAGTAATTGCCCCTCTTTACATCCATTTTCCCTAAAAGAGCATTTAATGCGTAGCGATTCTTGTACTACCAGTATACAAAAAAATGGAATAACTTTTAAGGCTGCGTCTTAAAGCACACTTGATTATTATTATTGAGCAAATTAGAATGAAAGCCAAGTTAGGGACTAAGGTTAAAAATGATAATTGAGAATGCCGAGTGTTGAACACTGGCGTGTTTAATAGGATTTTTCTTGCTGAGCGAGAATATAATTTGGTTTTAAGAAAAAGTATAAATGCCATGTTTCTTAGTTTTTTTTTTAAGTACGCCAAACAGAATTAACTAACCTATTAACTAACCTTTCTACAATTGTAAAAATTGCATTTGTTAATTGAACACACAATGCGTGGTTTAATGCAAAAAACTGTATCCTATTCAGGTGTGGAACATTGTTGATTGTAAATTTAACATTGTTAATCCTCAAGAGATAAAAATCCAGGATTGTTGCTTGGTTATCGTAGATAAACCGTAAAGTAGAAATTTATGATGCGAACGCATGTTTGTCCTCGGACATTGTCGTTTGTAAAAAAAAAAGAAGTAATCTAATTGTTTCTCAAGGTGTGTGTTACTATTATAACCTTGTTGTTGGAAGATAAATGTATTCATGAATAAATTTGTTATTGATATTAAAAAAAGAGTCACGAGTACAGTAATTTAACCTTGCTTAACAAATACTAAGTCTGGCCTATTTTATAAGTGTGCATATATTTATGTATGTGTAGATACTTGGTTGATAAACAATGTTGAATGAAAGTTAGTTGTAAGGAACAACAGTATATTAACGCATGTGCAATTTTGAAATTCTTGTCGCGTCACTCATTTTTGCAGGTGTGCGTAAAACCTATACGTGAACTCAACCATAAGGTATCTCTCCTTGTGCAAAATTGAAATTTAGGATTCTGTAGTATTTGGAAATACGAGTCTTGGGCCCAGTCAAACGAAGTTAATACTGACATGCTGTGAACAACACAGCAAATACGTCACGAAGCTTCCTTATTTTTTTTTTTATTTTCAGTAATTTTGTACGGTCTTGCTAGTAATACCTTTTCGATCACGACCTTGAACTATTTTTGTAATTTGGTAGCAATATTATTATTATTTTTATCCTAGCAAGTTAACCGTTACAGATAATAGAGCACAAGCAGAAAAGAATAGGACAATATGTAGATGGTGATACACAATGAATATGATTTGATCATTCACGGAAGAGTATATATATATATATATATATATATATATATATATAAAACTTACATGAAAAGAAGTTTTGAACGAACTGGTGTAATTTCCACATCATAATGTACAATATCTTTATTTGGCAATTTCACAGGCAAATAATTTACTTCCAGATCTATTTTCCTTCCTGATGTGCCCTGGCCTCTACGTTTAGGTATAGGAAGCTGTGGTCCTTGGTGTGATTCAGGTTTCTCCAAACTTGAATCTTGAAATTGTCTGGTAACTTTTTGGATTGGCGGTTGTTGAGGAGCACTTTCTGTGAGAACGAATAAATAATTACAAATTACATTGTGGAAATATCATTTGTATACATATATTCAATTCAATGTAATTAGTGACTTTATTACAGCTTATTAGTATTGAGTTATGCATAGCTATCGGAAAAAGTAGTGTTAATAATAAAAAAACGTTTAAATTTTACCACCAATTGGATTCCTGTTATTCAGAACAATACAGCAGCTACATTGTTAAAACTCGTCTTCAAAATTAATTGATTGTTGCGATTGCAGTGTAATTCCACTTTTATGTTCGCAGTTTTATGTTTTCCCCACTTCATACATTTCAGCTTCCTGGTCCTAATAAAGCAAATTCTTTTTCTCAACTTATACATTTTTCTGCATTCTATGTTTTTTAGCTGTAGTCTCCTAAACAACATACAAACAAGGTTCAATGTATAAGATAAATAAATGATCAGGATAATGTTACAATATTTATCAAATATATTATTCAGGGTAATGTTAAATTTCTAAAAAGTAGTATCAGCATAAAAAAAGTTGTTGGGGTTCACTGAAAAAATACACCATAGAGTTGCAGGCTGTAAACCAACTTTTTCTTCATCTTCGTATATACATAGAAATTGCCATAAAATTTGAAGTTGTCGGATTTCTGTTTTTGTTATACTTGCATTCATGTTTTTCCAGTGGCGGAGCGTGACCTTTCCAACAGTGTAAGCCTAGCATGATGAAGGCTTGTGTTTATTTTTGGGCTGGGTCAGTGATTTATCCACAATCATCAATCTCTCCCCCATTTTTTCAGAACACTTCCCTCAAATTTTTCACAAAACCCTAATTTTGGCACTAAATTTAATCTTACACCCTTTAAAAACGAAGTTACACTAAATCAGATTAAATATTCTGGATAAATCCCTGAGCTTGGTGTTTTCTTTGCTAGGCTGTATATCTCCTACATTTTAACTGATAATTACGTCAGTTTTAGTCCTATAACAATGAGTAACGTAACCATAAAAAAATGCAATGTTAGATAAAATGAAGAATAATGATAATAAAGAAACGAAAACAGAAAGAAACAGAAAAGTGCTGAATACTCTTTTTACAACTGCTGCATAACCAAGTATCAGCTCATACCATGAATCACAAAATCGGGGCACTTTATTTTTCATTTCTGTTACCGTGCCTGCTAGAGAAGTGGTGGGTGGGCCTACCTACATCCACAAGTTTCTTCTTGGCAGCAAAATCCTAGCTGGACAACGGCGTCTTCAACAAGTTCTCCACCCCACCGCACAATCATACTCGTTTTCTTTCATAATGCAGTTGTTGTTGTTCACTATAACACTACAGCAGAGGAATGACAGCCCCCTTTTCAATGGATGGAAGTCGCAAAGAAATACCGCGAGACTTTAACCATGCACACAACACATGAAAGGGGAAATAAAAACAAATCACATCCAAAAGCGGTCACTGCTCAATGCACTGATGTTTCGGACTCAGAGGGGAATATCCCTTTCGGACATAAATAAATGCCCTCTCTTGCCTTAAAATTCCCTTATATTTGGTAAAATAAGAAAGACAAAATAAAATATGAAAGAAATGCTCGCTAATTCTGAGGATTTATCCAGAAATTTCTGTGAAAGGAGAAGTAAGTGCTATCTAAGGGTAGTGTAAAAGAAAATCCTGCACCTGAAAGACCATAAACAGCTATTTCGTACGTTGTTCAAAGAGTGTTTAAACCACGGACTATGTAATTAATAATATTTTGTTCACATTTGACATGAGATTTGTAAAACTGGTTCAATATTCAGTTTTAATTAAACATTTTAATTTTTGAAAAAGTTATTGCACTTGTTAGCTCAATTACTACCAGCTGAGTTCAAATATAAACGAAAAACAGAAATCTTAATATTTCCAATGTTTGTGCTCTCCTACAAGCGAAAAACGGAAACAAGCGTTTGTATATCTAATTTTCCCGTTTCTCGCTCATTTTTAGATGTTTCTCCTTTTTCCTCTTCCTGTTAGTTTTTTGCTTCAGAATTCCCTGTTCCTGGAAAAAAACTCCTTGAAACACCACTGGCTCAAATTTCCTTTGCAGCCAACCATTCATTCATACCCGACAACGCTGGAGAACCCTCCTCTTGCAGGACCTGGGTCTCGCGCGTGTTCACGGTTAGCCAGTGAAGCCAACCCAAGCATAATGGTGCTAAATCTCGCACAAGTTTTAAAAGTCGTTTGGAAGTTGGGGATATAAATTAAACAAGAGGGCCGCTGTTCGTGGTAGTTGAATTTTCTCAAACTTTTCACGTATGACGTCGAACTCATCCCATTGGTTGAACCATTCGAATTTATATTTATTTCTTGTTACAAATAAATATTAATAATATGTAGATCGCAGAACAATTTAGTAGTATGTAGCATAATTATGGAGTTTAAACGAGACCATAGATGTCCGGAAGGGGCAAGGGGAGAAAGTTCTTCCTGGAAAATGAATGTCAACCATAAAATAATATATTTCACACATATCATTTCATTTCAGTCACATCAAATTATGTTAATTATTGTAAGGGCGTTGCAGAAAAATGTTAAATTCAAATTGAATTTGTATCTTTTGAGGAGGCAACTTTATTATGAGGAAAATATACCTAGTTTACCCCCACCCCTGAAAAAAATACTTAATCCTCCCTGGTGGAAAGAAATACTGCGGATATCCATGAACAACACTTTTTGTAAACATAAGGTTTGCAACGCTGTTGTAAGCCTCTCGCCGGAAGGTTTACACACGTGGGTTTTGGCCCGCTCTTCTCCAGCCAGAGAACGGGCCTTGCACCCAGATGGGGTAGGCACTGCTCGTTCGCGGTCAGAAATTTGTAAGGCAAAATTCAGAAGGCTTACAGCTTTCCACAAGCAGAAGGCGGGAGATCCCATGTGCCGCCTGGCGCTGAAGTGTTGCAATCTAACAAACATGATCTCGGACACTGTTGTCGACCCGATTTGAACTTCGAAGTTGTTTACGAATTTTTGCCAGATAATAACATACAATTTACTAGAACTAATGAAGTGTAAGCCCGGCTTACACGGCTTACATGGACGCTCCGCGCCTGTGTTTTTCCTATTATATATTATATCTAATTAATGCGTGGGCTATCCAGAAAGTAAGTGGTGGAGTGGAGCGAGGGGCGGGGCTAACACCACCATCTTGGTGTCGGAGCATCCCCTCACTTAGTATGCATCCAGCTGTGGTAGCGTGCGGTTTGTGTTGCTTCTTATGTGTTCACTGTGAATGTTTAAAATGTGTGCTGCAATCGAAAATCCCGCGAGTTGTGAAGTGCGGTCAGTGATTAGATTTTTGTTGGGTGAAAAACCATAAACCAACTGAAATTCATCGGCAACTTTGTGAGGTGTACAAAAATGATGTAATGAGTGAAGGCAGAGTGAGGCAGTGGTGCAATATGTTTAAAAATGGCCACACTAATGTGCACGATGTAGAGCAAAGTGGCTGACCGAGCAATGTGACGGATGAACTGGTGGCGAAAATCAATGCAAAGATTAGTGAAAACTGCCGCTTCACAATTACAGAGCTCTTGCTTGAGTTTCCCCAAATTTCACGAATGTTTGTTGCACGAGATTGTGGTAGCTAGGCTACCATACATTTTGTGCAAGATGGGTACCAAAATTCTGGTCAGAAGACCACAAAAAAGAGCGCATGGCAGCATCGTTGAAATTTCTCAAGGCCTACGAAAAAGATGGTGACTCACTTCTCGATCATGTCGTAACTGGGGACGAGACTTGGGTAAAACATGTGAATTGTGAGACAAGAAAAACAGTCTATGGAGTGGGGACACACAAGTTCTCCCAGAAAACCAAGGAAACGTTTACAAACGTTGTCAGCAAGAAATATCATGGTAACTATTTTTTGGGACAGGGAGGGTGTGCTTCTGGTGGATTTTATCAAACATGGTTCAACAATAACCTCTGATAGATATTGTGAAACATTAAAAAAGTTGAGACAATACCCACCTGCCCGCACATGGCCAATCGCACTCGAGAGCTCTTGGATGGTTTTGGATGGGAGGTGTTTAATGAACCATGCAGTCCGAATCTCGTGCCGAGCGACTATCACTTGTTTCCACACATGAAGACCTGGCTCGCAAACAGTGCTTCAACGAGGATGCGGAACTGCAGGCAGGCATGAATGAGTGGTTAAAGTCCCAGGCGGCAAAATTCTATGACAATGAAATTAATAAGTTGGTGCACCATTATGATAAGTGTCTCAATTTGTATGGAGACTATGTTGACAAATAGTGTAAAGAGTTTGACTTTCAAATGCATATAATAATTTTTTTCCCTTCACTTGGGTTTTATTTATTCCAAAACGTAAGTTACTTTCTGGATAGCCCTCGTATATATATATAATTAATAACAATTGTTGCAGCAAATCAGAATACGTCACTGTACCATGTTGACATTCAATCACAGGTGCGATTAGATGAAGAAACAAGGTTAAATTTACTCAAGAAATTCCTTTTCATTAAGAGCCTGCAGTTTCTACATGAAACAAAAGTAAATAGAAAAATTCCATAATGTAGAACTGCTACAATCATGCCTAGTTGAAATTGTCCCATAGTTTATTCACATTAAAAAAGGACATTGGCCCACTAAACAAATAGCTAAAATGTATTATGTAATAGCAAAAAAATTTAGTGCTTGCAACTATTTGTAAGTAGCCTATTGGTTTAGCAATGCCCTAGTTATTACAATTTACATGCCACAAAAGACCACACTTCGAGAAGATATTACTGCTTTTTCAAATATTTTGAAAAAAATATATAAAAAATATATAAATATAAAATTGCCTTCAAAATTGCATTATTTTAAAACTTTCAACCACCATTGCTTAATCCCTTAACATTGTATGGTGAGAAATCAAGATTGCAACAGTTGAATTTTAGTATTGCACCAATACAATTAGAATTAACACCTCACCTCAATAATAAGAAATATAGCTGTAACTTTGACTCAGTTTTTTCTAAATTAAACTAAACTCCATACCACAACATCTTTGTATTTCTCTGTAACCCTTAACTTCACAGGTGTGATCTCACAGACCGCTAGCGTTTATTGTTATTCTGTTGTTCACGCGTAAGGGTGGAATAGGAGATTGCAGCGCTGTCTAGTTGTCCCTTCCCAAACCCTGCATTGGTTTATGTCGTCAGTAGCCACTTGAATGTGTCCTTGAGAGATATTTATAGCTTTTTTCGTGCTTAGTGATTTTCGAGCCCCGACCTGGGCTTGCACGTCATGGATTCATTACCCAGCCCTTTGTCTACTGTGTGTGTTGCAGACCCTGATTTTGAGGATACTATTTCTAAATGGTCTGAAGACCCTTTAGGAAGTGGTGTAGAATCAGATAGTGACACTGTAATTGAAAGTGAACATAATTCAGAATCTGAACATGGTGAAAGTGAAGACGAATTTATTTTGCCACCTGTGAATTCCGGGAGTGAAACCAGTGATCAAAGTGATGAAGATAGAAGTGCAGAGGCTGAATCGTCAACTAAAGGAAGGAACGAATAGGAAGACTCCTTATGTTTGCCATTATTGCAAGAAGCCCATCTGCCTTGAGTGCTCTAACAAAATTTTCAACAAGTGCAGAGAAAACTTATGAGCAGAAAGAAAAATGACCTAAAAGTACTAGTGCAATTTTTATTTTAGTGCGTGTTTTATGGGTCTTTTTTATATTTTTATTATTACATGTATAATAAACAATAAAAATATAACAAAACGTAAAATTTAGAGTAAACAGTATTTGATTTTTTACAGTAATAATGATATGTAATATTAGGTTCATTTTTTGCAGTTTTGTTTTAATACATTTTTATTGTACTATAAAATTTAAAATACTTTTTTTTAGTTATTTGTGTAGCCTTTTACGTAACAAAACTAAATTAGTTCAGTTAAATAGCATTCAGCAGTTGTTAAGTATTTTTTATGTTTATTTTAAAATAGAGGTCTGTGAGACTGGACCTGGTACAGTGTGTGACAAAAACATGACCTGGGAAGTTAAGGGTTAAACCAGGTTAGAGCATCAAGTTCAATCGTCATTGTTTATTTTCAGACTTCTTACTTTACTTCTCAAGTAGCTCTTAAAATTGGCCTTCTTATCCTGAGTCAATACTTAAAAACTGGCCTTCTCATGCTGAGTCAATACTTAAAACTAGCCTTCTCATTCTGCTGAGTCAGTATGTAAAACTGGCCTTCTCATGCTGAGTCAAACCTGAGACCAAACATATCAAATGAGAAAGAAGTCTGCTACATGGCAACCAAAGCGACATGTGACACATGCTGCTGGGGAATGAGCCAAGCAGCAGCAACATTTCACACTGCAAGCTGCACAAGCCTAAGTTTGACTGGCAAAATCTTCATGTGATGCCTGTCACTGTGATTTCTCTATCAAGAAACATCACCAGCGCAACATTTTAAGCACAACATTTATTCATTAAAAATAATCCATATCACACTGAACCCGTGATTAGACCATGGCATAAAATTACATCTAACTAGAAATGCATGACAATGCAAGTACTTTCTGAATTTCAATTAAGTATAGTTGTAGTTACCTCTCGGTGGAAGGGAGGCAGCACCTGTCGGTTGTTTTTCCCACGGTGATTGGACTGTTTGGCTAGAAGCACTAGTACTTGGTCTACTGTCCCTCTGTTGGAACCATCCTGCACTTGACGATGCTCTTTCATCACTTGCATGTTCTCTTCCCCTCTCTCTGCCTCTATCTACCCAACCTTCACCACTCCCTCTACCCCTATCACCACCTCTTCCTCTATCCCAATCACCACCTCTTCCTCTACCCCAATCACCACCTCTTCCTCTACCCCAATCACCACCTCTTCCTCTACCCCAATCACCACCCCTTCCTCTACCCCAATCACCACCTCTTCCTCTATCCCCATCACCACCTCTTCCTCTACCCCAATCACCACCTCTTCCTCTACCCCAATCACCACCCCTTCCTCTACCCCAATCACCACCCCTTCCTCTACCCCAATCACCACCTCTTCCTCTATCCCCATCACCACCTCTTCCTCTACCCCAATCACCACCTCTTCCTCTACCCCAATCACCACCTCTTCCTCTACCCCAATCACCACCTCTTCCTCTACCCCTATCGCCAGCTCTTCCCCTCAAACTTCTTCCACCTCTCGCCCATCTTCCCCCTTCGCCACTTGCTTCGCCTGAACCTGCACCTTGCATGGATCGTCTTTTCTCTTCTGAAACAGGAAAAATAAAGCAATCAAATTGGCGATTGCAAAGTGCTGTATTTGTGGGCATGTAAGACACTCCCCTCGTTACAAATAGGTCTGAATAACAGCTACATGCCGATACAAGAAGGAAGTTTGTGAATGGATCACATCATAGGATGCTGTGGGGACTAAGACAGCGGTTAAATAATTTATGAAGTGTGGTATTAGAAATGCACTGGATGGTAAAGAGGACAAGTTGTTGTACGAGGACACAGATTCTGATTTAGAAGAGGGTTCAAGTGACTCTTCATTTACCTCTGGAGATGAATGTCTGCGTTTTGATGAAGAAGATTACAATGTATTTTTTCCTAGTTAGATAATGTAAGTTATTTGTTGAAAGTAGACCCAGTGGCATGCCCAAGGGGGTTATAAACCCCCCATTTGGCCCAGTATTCCTAAAAAAAAAAGAACATCAAACGCAGGAAAAGATGGCAAAATGAGGGCGGACTACTAAAAAATGTATACATAACCCCCTAAATTCGAAAATCCTGGGCACGCCACTGAGTAGACCTACATATTGCTTTATATTTCAAATACTGTCAATTAATTATAACATTCAGTGATAAAACTTTTTCCTCAAAAAGTGTACAAAAAAGGGGGTGCATTTACATACTGGCAAATACAGAATATGGTAATAGGTACAATGAATCTTACTTTTGAGGTTTTTTTTATTCTTCTAACAACTTTTTGTTCCCTCAGAAACTTTTTCAAGCTTACATTACCAATAGACACACAACTTTACATAACAAGTTACTGTATAATTAAACCAGCTTGGTGCATGCTCATATTCAGTTGTCGACTTTCGCAAAATTTCAAGAATGGGAAAGCATGTACAAGCTGAAAATCTCGTGCACATGGGATTCTGCCCTTTTATTTGGAGGGGGAGGAAAGGCACACATTTATGATTCTAACGTGTAATTCCTTTAAAGGGGGGGGGGGCAGTGAATTTAAACAGACATAGATTTAAAAAGCCTGTTAATTAATATTAAATGTACATCTGACAGTAAAGATAATAGTTGACAAAGTGTTCATCATGCTCATCAAGTTCATTTTACACACTGTATTTGAGGAATTGAAAACAAATGCCAATCGGAGGAAGACAACAGCAGAGGTTGGTGTAATTTCTTTTCTTTAAAAAATGATGCAATGTAGGAGAAAAAAAATGAACATAGCAATGGACCATTTATACTTTTGTTCTGCTTCAAATCCCAGGGGTACCAATTTTCTGCTCTGAGAAATAATCAGTGTGCGCAATCACATGCACATCTCTTTTGGAAAAGTTACCTCAATCATCACACTGTGAAACAAACATACATAACATAAAAGTAACAACTAAGATAATGGATCAGAGAAGTTGTATACGTACCTTGTAAATAAGGTATAGAATCATGATAACATCTGTCAAATTTTGCTATACATGAAATTTTGATTCTTTACTAATGATATCAACATATGGAACATGTGTGGAAAGTATTTAATGCATATTGCTGTTGAAGGTATTTAATTTTCTTATGAGCAGGCTATAAACAGGATATACAGGGTGTTTCTAAAGGTCGTTTACAACGCTTGGGAGGTGATTCCTCACACGAAAACAAGCAAAAAGTCTAAGTTCCATCTTTACGACTGAGGCTTCGTTTCCGAGATAGGAGCCTCGCAAAAGGTGACAAAATGATCGTCACACCTAACAGGGACGAATACTATAACAGATAGAGAGGCGGTTCCAAGGGAATCATAAAGGAATCGTATGTGCTCAGTCCGGAAGTCACTATGAAAAGTTCTCTGCACGCATGCGCAATGGAGTCCTCAAAGGAATTGGGGATTTCCAGCAAAAAGAATGCATGGAAAAGGTATGTAACGCAGCAAGAAGGACCGTGACAATGAGAAATGCGTTAAAGACAACACATCCCGACCTCAAACAACAAAACATGAGCACGGAACACAAAATCCGAAAAATTGAGCACGGTTGCATGCCCCAGTTACACGCGAGGAATGAACGAATCATGTCATGTGGCATACGAGAGACACATTACTCCACCAGGAGGAGGGAAAGAAAAACACAATATCAGATGATTGCGACAACGTGTATTTTTACACGCGACAACTACGTAATTCCCCCCCCCCCCACACACACAACAAACAACAAATGCTACAATATCTTACACACAGACCGTGCGTGTCACTGTACACCAACTGAAGATGTCACTTTCACCACACAAAGGGGGTGGGGAGCAATACCAAGAGTGTTCGCAAGCGATCACTGTGACGTAAAAGAGACCAGTTTTGAAAGCGTTGCGCAGGCAAGTCTGGCTCTCGTAGTCTACGCTTGACCTTCATGACTGCTGTACCCGCGAGAGGAGCTCGAAGGGTTGGTTCTCTCCGGCATTCGTCCCAGTCGTGTTGCAAGTGCTGGGATATGATCAGCAGTTCGCTTTAGGTTGCCATACGCATTGAAGAGTACTACTGTAGTATGTTGTATTGGAAGAAGTTGACGTGGTGGAGTGGGCAAGTCAAATATCACAACAATTGGTCTGTGGTGTTCGTACGGTGATATGGCCAATTTGTGCAGTGTGCCAGTGTTAAACAAAAACGATACTTTGCAGTTCCAGCTCCCTATTACACAGATGGCTGCGTATACGACCCAGCAGCTAGCAGACATGCATCTCATGTATGGGGAGGCACGTGGTAATAGCCGTGAGGCAAGGCGTCTTTACGGAGAACGCTTTCCACATAGACGTTTACCGTCTCACGCCTTCTTTCAGGTAGTGGACAGTCGACTGCGTGAAACAGGGTCAGTGTTTCCACCGCGGCAAGAAGTTGGAAGACCCCGAAGTGTACGCACACATCAGTTTGCAGAAGATGTGTTAACAGGGGTCGCAGAACATCCTGGCACCAGTACGCGCGTGCTCGCTTGGGCACGAAACACGTCTCATGTGAATGTTTGGCGAGTGTTATCAGAGGAAGGAATGCACCCGTTTAAACTGCAGAAAGTAAAGAACTGTTACCTCGTGACTTTTGCCCTCGTATGGAGTTTTGCCAATGGTTGTTGCATCAGCTGGACACAAACCCTCACTTCGGGGCAAAGGTATTGTGGACAGATGAAGCCATTTTCACCAGGATGGATGTCTTCAATAGTAGAAACATTCATGTGTGGGACTTTGACAACCCACATGCACTTTTTGTGGCCCATCAACATCACAGGTTTTCAGTGAATGTGTGGTGCGAGATAGTACATGATCATTTAATTGGATCATACATTCTCCCTGTTCGCCTGAATGGTCGCACGTATCATGCATTTCTTAGTGAGTTTGTGCCTGAACTGTTGGAGACCGTACCTTTGGCACTGCGGCAATAAATGTGGTACCAACACGATGGGGCACCAGCTCATTTCGATCGTAATGTACGACATTTTCTGCATGACGAGTTTCGAAATAGGTTCATTGGTAGGGATGAGCCTGTCTTTGGCCACGGAGGTCGCCAGATCTCAACCCTCTAGATTTTTTCTTCTGGGGAGAAATGAAAACCCTCGTATAAGACACACCTGTCACATCAGCTGAGGACCTCGTTGTTCGCATCAACGTCGCCGCCGCGACGGTAGCAGATACACCTGACTTGTTTGCT
The DNA here is from genome assembly GCF_977018435.1 of Lepisma saccharinum. Lineage (NCBI taxonomy): Eukaryota > Metazoa > Arthropoda > Insecta > Zygentoma > Lepismatidae > Lepisma > Lepisma saccharinum. The sequence continues at coordinate 47,337,649 of NC_139252.1, forward strand.
CGTAGTCGACAATCCTTGATTCGTCACTGTCATCTCTGCGTAGACGTGAACGGCAGACATTTTTAAAACCGTCCGTGATTATCGCCCTCGGCAAATCCCAGTGAGAACACTCTTGGTATTGCTCCCCACCCCCTTTGTGTGGTGAAAGTGACATCTTCAAATGTTGTACAGTGACACACACTGTCTGTGCGTAAGACATTGTAGCATTTGTTGTTTGTTGTGTGTGTGTGGGGGGGGGGGGGGAGGATATTACGTTGTTGTCGCGTGTAAAAATACACGTTGTCGTAATCATCTGATACTGTGTTTTTCTTTCCCTCCTCCTGGTGTAGTAATGTGTCTCTCGTATGCCACATGACATGATTCGTTCATTCCTCGTGTGTAACTGGGGTATGCAACCGTGCTCACCTTTTCGGATTTTGTGTTTCGTGCTCATGTTTTGATGTTTGAGGTCGGGATGTGTTGTCTTTAACGCATTTCTCATTGTCACGGTCCTTCTTGCTGCGTTACATACCTTTTCCATGCATTCTTTTTGCTGGAAATCCCCAATTCCTTTGAGGACTCCATTGCGCATGCGAGCAGTGAACTTTTCATAGTGACTTCCGGACTGAGCACATACGATTCCTTTATGATTCCATTGGAACCGCCTCTCTATCTGTTATAGTATTCGTCCCAGTTAGGTGTGACGATCATTTTGTCACCTTTTGCGAGGCTCCTATCTCGGAAACGAAGCCTCAGTCGTAAAAATGGAACTTAGACTTTTTGCTTATTTTCGTGTGAGGAATCATCTCCCAAGCGTTGTAAACGACCTTTAGAAACACCCTGTATATCAGGAACTGCATGGAAAGTTTTACGGGAAACAAGCATAAGAATTTGTTTTTAGAAATTCATTACATCATGAATTTTTCAATTCCTAAAGTGGTAGTTAAATGTAAGTTTACTCACATTCAAAATTCCATAAAAATCAATTTGGGGTGGTATTTTAAAATAAAGAATGGGCCCACATGTTGGGCTGGCAGAAAGGGGGGGGGGGGTGCCATTGCCCAGAGCGGAAAATTTCCATAGTGGAAAAATTTGGAGAAGAAAAAATTAAACCTATTGTAAACTTGAAAGTTTTGTATTATATTATAACTTGGAAGTTAATATATGCCAGCCCACCATTTTGAAGGAACATATCAGTAGTCTGACATTAAACCCACTGAGTGCCACAAGGGGGGAAGCAGATTCGATGCCTTAACTCCGTTGAGATATCAAGTGGGGGATGTCTATGATGCGCTCCTTCAAATAAGTGGCGACACTAAACTGTGCAAATGGTCGCACATGAGGCTCAGTGTATTGCAAACTATTTGCTTGGCTTTACCATTCCTTTGCTCACTAGTTATCTGGTACTATGACTTTATACTCCACGTAATGTAATGAGCAAATGTCTTCAAAACATTAATCTACGATGTGTTAGATGATTTATTGCAAACATATCAGGGGTTTGAAAGATGCAGGAGTGGTGAAAAATTTCAAACTTTCTTAGACGCCACTTGGCAGCCTAGCACGGCCTACTTCCCTCCACTTGTGGAGGCATGGGGGGGGGGGGGGAGGGGGGGCAACCTGTGAGTCCCAGTTGATGAGAAAGGATTGGCATCGATAGGCAACACTATACAGGGTCGAAATCGAAAGAAGCAGCAGTTTCAGTATGATGAAACTGTTGAAGATCCACAAAAACCGTACAAAGTTGATTTTTATTGCCAGGTCCTAGATGATTATTTTAGGTCCAAGAGAAAGATTTGAGCAGCTTATACATCATACTTTGATTTGATTTGCTTTATTTTACTTCGCCTTTTGTGCCACTTTTGGCTAATCTGCGAAGATGGGGATGAGTGATGACATGATGAAATTGATGAATAGACACTCACAAACATCCATGTCCACGCCAGGATTAAACATTATAGTGAATTTTTCAATTTCTTTTATGATATTAGTAACCACAAAGATGTGCATTCTGATTTTTTGTCTGAAAAGTATAGACGGAATGTTAACACATGAAGGCTACTGAATTAAAAGATGAACTAAAAGTGTTTTCGGCTATAATAAAACAATTACTACACCAAAGGAGACAAACTGATAAAGGGTCATGATTTTGTGAGTGTAGAACTTCGAATTTATTAACTTTGTCGGTAACCGTAGCAAGTGGCGAACAAAAGTTGTTTTTTTTTACATTAAGCCTAAAAAATATACTATCTTCGGTCACATGTCCTGAAACATGCTTCTTTCCCTTTTATGCAAGATAGCATTATACGAAAAAGAATATTACATGCAAAGGTAAAATTCCCTGTGCATATAGCACCATGTCATGAAGCCACATTTAGAGGATGTGTGGGTAGGCGGCAATTTAGGAGGTGACGTGATCAGCACAACTCTCTGGCCACCTTTACCTCCCAGGGTTACCCCCAGGTACCCAACAATTTGAGGCTTGGTGAGCCCCAAAGCCGCATTATGCCTGTACAACACAGGAAAGAATTCAGACCTTAGATCACCCACGCTGGAGATCCTGGAATATTACATGTAAATATTTTTTAAATCCAATCATATATCACAGACCTACAATGGTAAACATATGAAGTGAAGTGAAGCCTTCATTTCTTTCCTAATACTTGTTACATTTAAGATACGTGGGCCTCCCAGATGGCGCAGTGTAGCATCATTGCCTTGTCATCAAGGGGTCCTGGGTTCGATACCCGGTTCATAAAGTGGACATAAAACACTAAATCAACCAACCAACCAATTTAACATACGTTTGAGAGAGAGAGAGAGAGAGAGAGAGAGAGAGAGAGAGAGAGAGAGAGAGAGAGAGAGAGAGAGAGAGAGAGAGAGAGAGAGAGAGAGAGAGAGAGAGAGTTTTTTCATAAAATCTAATAACAATATAAAATTAGTGTCGCATTTTTTAAAGTTTAACTATGGCCGAGCGAGATATCCTTGTGTGCTTAATACCAGGGCCGGATTAATGTGGGTGCTATTGATGCTGCAGCATTAGGCCCATTCCTGAAATACGCCCAGATGAAAACAGACTAGAATTTTCCGAAAGCTGAACAGTTTTCTCTTGTTATAATAACCTGAAAATAAATCTTAGAATGAAATTTGGAGCCCCAATTTCAGACGCCTAGACACAGCGTTACTTATTATACAGTTACTATTATTCTTTGCGCTGTGACGTAACTAAACGTCATTGTTTTTATTGTTCACTGAAGATTTCAAGCATCAGGCCCAATTTAGTTTTAATCCAGCCCTGCTTAATAGTATTGAAATAGCGTAACAAGCCTCATTATTTATTTTATAGTTTGATGTTTTACTTAGGAATATATAATTTTCAATTTCCCGTTGCTGAGTAATGACGCAGGGAGGGGGGGGCGTTTGAAATGGAGCGGCATCTGCCGAAACTGCCCAGGGCAGCAAAATGGCTAGCGCCGGCCCTGATTCAACCCATATGAAATAGTTTCACAGTGCAGTGTTCTACAATTTTTACTTTAAGTGTCTGAAACTTCTTAGAAATGGCCAGTTTATTGCAGAATTTCAAACATTTCCAGTTCTGGATATTATAAAAATATCCATATCACATACCCCTAGCTAGCAAAAAAATAACAATAAAGTTTGCATGCTCCAAAATTGTGCCAATTCCCAAGAATTTGATTAATTTGCCTTTCTTTTTCTGCCTCTTTTGGCTAAAAGCAAAGATGACAATGGGTGATAATATGATGAAGGGTAAGGCTACCAGACGTACCGATTTAGTCGGGACAGTCCTCTTTTTTCTGATCTCATTCAGGACGTCAAAATGTCCCGATTTCTTGTCAAGCCATTTTTTCTTTAATTTTCTAGTATATACTCATGTCATAATAAACAGAAAAATGCACATTTTCTACAAAACATTGTTGAATGTGAAAGATAAAGAATAAGATAACATGCAGGAAGTAGTCAGGTTGAGGGGTAGAGAGTGGTTGCAGTTGTGTTCGTTGGTAGCGGTGGCCGACTGTGGGTAATTGTTGTTGGATGGAAAACAACGGCACAAGTTGAGCACAACAACCAATGCCGTAAGTTAGTCCTCAAATGTGTGCTGTGTGAACAACACAGTTGCCATTCTCTCCTTCGTTGTATATCCGTGTTGACTTAGTGATGTGTATGTTTGAAGTGTTAGATATGGCACCAAAACGTGTGTTTTTAACAGTGACCTGCAAAAGGAATATCCATTCATCAAAAATACTATTTCTGACTCTGATGTCCGTTGCAACACATGTTCTTCGTAATTTAATATTAGTCATGGCGGTACCATCTGTTTTCTTCATTTCCAGTAATATGCTTTTGTTCTTGTTCCATTACATATTGTGCATAATAACATTTGTTTATTTTGATTAATTAATAACATATGTATAATTTATGAGTACGCCCACGTACATGCGGTCATGTATTGCAACATAGGAATAGAGTTGTAAAAATGTCCCGATTTCACGTTCTGAAAATACGGTAGCTTTAATGAAGGGACACTCACAAAGATTGATTAATTGATTTGTATATTATGGGCACTTCAGCACATAGGCTATTTCACCCCATCATGTTATACGGGGATAAACCCCTCAACTAATACAAAAATAAGGGCAAGTCTCTAAAAAATTCCTTAGTCAATTTTTAACACTAATTCATTCATTCACAAGTAAATAACTAAAACTTTACTGTCTGTGATGACTAAGATATCCTTACCTAGGTTAAAAGCTGAGGCTGTAAAAGGGCACTCAGCACACACAAGGACAAGACACAGGACAACACACACACAGTCCTACAAAGATTATACTGCCCATAGGTCCAGATGCCATAGCCTCATTTGCCTGCAAGAAGCAGTTGCCTGGACATACTATGTGGAAGTGAGGTTGACTTTTGTGTGTCTTACCAGACGGTTACCCCTTACACTCACAAAAGAACAGCCATGCCCAGGCTGGGATTTAAACCAGGACCCCTTCCATCGTAGCACACTATGCTAACCACTCTGCAATGAAGGTCAGCACTCCAAAATTGTGAGAGACATGGTTGTGTAATGGATCCAATTACTTTTCAAATACTGCATTTTAAAAAATCATGCTTTGCTAGGAAGATTACAGTTCAAATCCTTTCAATCTGTGGTTTTGTTGAGAATGCTTGCAGATAAGGATATGGAAGATATAGGGTATTTGAAGAGGGGATGAGGGGGGGATCACCCTCTGGTTGCTAATCTGGTGGAGAGAGGGAGACAATTACGTAAATATTACTGGAATTCCTCTCCCCCCACCATGTAAATTTTTCCAGTATCACACTGTCTCTGTGTGTATAACACTGTGTACAGTCGTTAAAAAAATATCCCCCCCCTAAGACTTGAAATTAAGGCTCTATGGAGGAAGTACTTTTCCCATGACTGTACATATTACAGTAGGGCTGAGTTGACATACTTTGAACATAAAATGTTTCTGAAAGTAGCCGTGGTTCATTTCTTACATCAGGGATTCTCAACCTTTTAACGTTGGGAATGAGATATAAAACATAAAACACCATTGTTATTTGGTCTAGGAATTAATTTGTGCGGTTCTTACGCACACATTGAAGCTGTAGTTCAAACACAAAATACATAAATACCTTAAGAAAAATATTGTCCATCGCGAGCCACCACTTTAGCCCATCTGTCAGGCAAGTTACGGATTCCGTGGCGAAAGAAGTCCTCATCCTTTGAAGCGATCCAGTCAGAGACCCATTTTCCGATATCTTCTGAAGAAGTGAACCGCTGTCCAATCAAGTCGTTATTCATGCAATCGAACAAGTAGTAGTCCGAAGGAGCAACGTCTGGTGAATACGGCGGGTGGGGTAAAACTTCCCATCCGACATTTTCTAAATAGGTTTTGACCGGTTTTGCGACATGTGGGCGAGCGTTATCATGTTGAAAAATAAGTTTATCATGTCTGTTCTCCCATTCTAGTCGTTTCCTGGCCAGAGCTTGCTTCAAACTCATTAATTATCGTCGATAACGTTCTCCATTAATAGTTTCACCCGGTTGCAGCAGCTCATAGTACACCACACCTTTCATATCCCACCATATGCACAGCATAACCTTTGCACAGTGAATATCTCGTTTCAGTTGTGATGGACCTGGTTCACCTGGCTTCACCCAGGCCTTTTTTTTGTTTCGGGTTCTCGTAATGGATCCACTTCTCATCGCCAGTAACAATGCGATGCAAAAACCCCTTTCTTTTCTGTCTTTGAAGCAGCAATTCGCAAATAGTTTTTCGTCTTTCAACGTCTCTGTCTTTCAATTCATGTGGAACCCAATGTGACATCTTTCGAATCATTCCCATGGCTTTGAGGCGTTTGGAAACTGTTGTTTGATCAACGCCTAATGTTTCTGCAAGTTCTTCCTGCGTTTGACATGAATCCTGATCGAGCAATGCTCTCAATTCTTCGTCTTCAAATTTTTTTGGCTGTCCAGGTCGCTCTTGGTCTTCCAGGCCGAAATCACCACTTCTAAACCGTGCAAACCACTTCTGACACGTTCGCTCAGCTAGCGCATGGTCACCATACACTTCCCCCAAAATACGATGACTTTCGGTAGCACTTTTCTGCATGTTAAAGTAATGAGGCAGAACACCCCGCAAAAACACTTTATCTGGCACGAACTGCGCCATGTTCAGTTGACTACAAAATGCTGTTGTTGATGCGTCAATCAACTGCCCTATACTACGAACGATGCGCGCTGACAAGAGTTTTCAACGCATGTATGGATACACGAAAATGTGGGACGATACGCTCGTTACGCCATCTCTTGTCCAGGCGCACGAATTAATTCCTAGACCAAATAGAATTTTTTCTAATTTTTAACCTTAAATCGAAGTGGAATATGTTAATCAGGAGCAAGTTATTTATTGGAAATCACTCAAATTAGCTTTGCTTTATTAATGTGAGACTTGCGATTGATGCTTAGAGCACAAATATTTTATATCAAGTCTTATAGTTGACAATGAAACATGCATATCATCCTCAGGGTTGATAAGAGATTCTCGGTGCAAACAGTTAGAAAGTACATATCTATTACATCTTAATCAGTGTCACCATCTGTTGGGAATCACTGTCTTAGACGTATGAATGTTGTGCAGGAAACTAGGGTTGGTCTTGCATAGGAATATTCCTGTTGATGTTCTTGCATAAATGGTTCTGGAAAGTTGATTAGCATCTCAAGGTGACCCATGCAATATTTTTTTTTTAAAAAAAGTATAAATGAAAAAGAAGAAAAAAAACTTCAAATTTTTACAGTATTCCTTACTACATTGCCACGAATTTTGAGTAGCTGTTTTTATTGGCTTCTGTTACATGTATGAAATGAAATGTTATTTTGTAAATGTAGTGTTGTTGCACATAAGATCATCAAATGTCTGAAAAATCGTTAACATGATTGCACAGCTACTGAGTGCCCATAATAGTAAAAAAACAAACACCATTTCAAGTAACTGGCAGAGATGGAATTGACAAAGTTGTGAAGCCGTACTGGAAACAACAAATGAAACCCTCAAATATTGCATGAATGAAAAATTGTTAGGATTGTTGTGCAGTGGCTAATATATGCGAGAAATTAGTTATGAAAGAAGCCTGATTATCAATATAGGTTTCCAGGCATCAAATTGCAGGCAGTGAAAATGTTTGTATATTTTAGTTCTGTGTCAAGTTTAAATGTTTGTAGAAGCAGTTGCATCCCTAAAAAAACACTGATTTTTCTGAAAAGATGTCAAAATATAGAACTACCTAGCACATTCTCCTTTTTTGAGAATCTTGAAAATGTCACGCAGTGACAGTTTTCATTTTTCTCATTGTATACAAGGTCTCAAATTTTTGTTTGTTTGCAATAGCTGTGTAGCTGCCAATTTGCCTGATTAGTGCACCGCAATTATAACTTCAGTGATAGCTGAAAGAACGTTCTCTAAGCTGAAAGAACGTTCTCTAAACTCAATGCAATCAAAACAATTTTGAGAAATCATGGTCAGGTGATTTCTGTGTTGAACTATGTTGAACTAAGATGATAAAAAACGACGATGGCAAGGGCCTACCTATTGACTGCCACCCATCCTCACTCCCACTTGCTGAGGGGGAAGATCATCCGAACAGTTATGGGGTGACATGTGGTCAGCACGATGAACACCCAGTTGTTGTTATAGGTTTCCGTGACTGAGTTACGCTAGTCATTCATAGGTCCACAATTTCCTCATGATGGTGGGTGGCCACTGGTCCCGTACACAGGCCGAAATCTCAGGAGAAAAGTTGTTCATTTACCCTCAGGAGATTCGAACCTGATTAAGTCCCGTAGCCGGAGCCCAAAGCCTGATGCCTTAGACTGCATGGCAACATTGCGGGATGCTGTCTTGAACATTGGAATGATACTTGCCGCACTTTCATGTCATAACAATAATGCACCAGTAATCTCTAAAAACAGGTAGAGATGAAGTTTAGCATCAATATGGTGAGTTATGATTCAGGTTTCTTCTCAGTTTGTAATGCTTCTTGCATGTTATGTTTATCATGACTATGTTTCCAAAAAAAAAACCAGGAATTGACAAAGTCAAGGACAAACTGGACAAAATTTAGGTTGCAGACATTTAAGGTTCTTTAAAGTGTTCGAGTTGTTGGGATATTTTCTGGGAGCGAGAAGTCACATTTAATATGCTCGCAAATACCATTCAAAAACTTTGTATTTTGGGCTACAAAGTGGCATTGGTTAAACATATTTCACATGTGACGCAATGAATCTATGAGCATGGATGGAATATAAATTGACAGGGTGTGAAGGCCGGAAAGCTTTTTGCCTGACAGAGTATGAACATTTGGATTATTGCATACTATTTTTCCTTTAAGTAGTTGTTTTTGCATTTCTTGAATATCTGGAATGAGAACTACCATTTCTAAGGAATTTCCAACACTTACTGCAGAAAATTACTATTCTGGCAGCAGGCATTCTCTAAAACTATATTTTGGAAGGCATCTGAGTATCAGTTTGATATAGGGAACACACATTTCACTCGTTTATTTCGTCATTTTTTACATTCGTACTTACCTATTATGCATTGCGAAACATTCTTTAAGGTGGGATTTCGCTTCTTTCACAAAAATAGCTTCAATTTTCCACATATCGAAAAATTATTGTTTCTTCCTTTTTCGCTTGTGTTACACACAATATGGTGGCCAAATCTTGACTAGCGTTGTCTATCATCAGTGGGTATGCAGTGTTTCCAACCTTCTTCACCGAAAAATTCCTACTTTTGTGTTACTGATTTTGTATTTTTTTCCGGGTTCGAAAACCCCATGAACCATGCACGTGTAGCCCCACGAACCATGCATGACAAGGTTAGGTTAGGTTCTGTTAGGTTAGGCAAACATAGCTAGTTAAAATTGTCATGTTCTGGCAAAAAAATGCCGTGGTTGGAAACAATGACTGGGGGTTACGTCATCGAATGCAGGGAACATTTGGTTCACATAGTCGAAGGTAATGGAGGCAAGAGCTTTTGTACATCGGAGAGACATTAATGTAAAAAAATACATGATTTACCGGCCGAATAAATTGAACGAAGGGAAAAAACACTTACACGACCTTTCAAAAGTCTACAGAAACTCAGTTCCGTAAGTACTTTCTCCTGTAAAATTGAAGAAATGTGTTTTCCCTAATCAAACTGTTACTGGCATCTGAATCCAGTGTTACACATACTAATAATAATAACAATAATAATAAAGTTAATATTTAACTGGTTAATAAGATAAATGTGTATTATTATTATTCGTCAATTAATAATTGTTGTTATTACATGAACAGATAAAAAGATGATACAAGAATAGATATAAACAACAAGTACTATTCGTTATCTGGTTGTGTGACAGCTGTCATACAAGTTCCTTTTGATTTATTGTGATTTCATCATGCTACAATTGCAATTTTTTACATGATTCGATTTTGATTAACGTCTGTTAACACATACTGCGGAGTTTTAGCGATTACTTAAGATTTAGTTCAATATATGCTTTCGTGGTTAGGCTAGCCAGGCCAGGTTCTCTTAGCATTAAAATAAAGTCCCTAAATTAATTCTACTTAGGTTCCGATTTACATTCATTCGCACTAGTCTTTTATACTTATTGTTGCTTGTCAACGGAGAATACCTTGTCCATGTGAAGGACGCATGCTTGCACAAGGTAATTTTAAAGTAGTTTTTTTTTAACATAAATTACCTTTTTTTTCGAATCCAAACAATGATCATTACTTTACGGAAGGTTCAAATTTCGTGTGACAATGCTTTCCAAAATTCTATGATCATTAGTCTTCCTGCTAGGAATTTTTTTTAAAAAAAAAAACATAAAACAATCGGTACAGTTACCCAAAAAATTAATATCAAGAACTATTTTAAACCAATTATTTATTGAGTAGTAGAAAGGTTGTTTGGTTCATCTGGTGAAAAGTAAACGTCACGATCATTATTTTTATGCATATAATTACTAGTAATGAGCAATTTTCACAGGCATTATGCCATGCTGTGTACTCACAATATACCCCTTACCCCTTTTGCGGAAATAAATTAATTTCATGTTGGACAGTACAACGGTAATGGCAAAAAGTAAACTAGTCCACTCTCGTTTTCTACAAGTCACGAAATAATGGAATCTCCTACTTTAAATTTGTCACGTTTGAGTTAAGAGAAATGTCCATTTTATTCCTGGGAATGTAAAATATAAAATAGTACCTGTTGCTTATGGATGCCCGTAGCTCTACGCTCTTTGCTGCGTGGTCTCGCATTCAACTGTCAGTATGTGAGTAGAATCAGGTTGCTATGGCAACGACCTTAATCGGCTAAAAGGTTGTATAATCAAAATGATCGGAAAAATAAAAAATCAGTATTTTCTTTTTTGCAATATCGCTCCGCAATAAATTTTCTGTGTGCAATAGGAAACATAAGAAATAAGCAAGTCTGTTTATTCCTGGAAGTGTGCGGGATGGGATATCAAAGTGAGGGAGGGGATGCAGGGGAATGTTATCACCCATCCCCAGCTGGCAAAATTTTCGTAAAGCCTAACCTACCCCTAGGCCCTAGATAATCCCAAGGATCCAACATTCTCTCAGCTCAGGGGCGCACGTCACCACGAGATCATATCATATAGACTTCAAGAGTATTTAATTAGGACTGCATGCCTACTACTATCCTATTACTGAAAGTCACTTTTTATTAGCTATACTAAGCTAAGCACTTTACTTGATCACATCCCTACTACATTCTTCCTTTTCTTTGTCTAAAGGATTAAATATGGTGCACATAGTAGCAAAAGTGACTAGGAGCCGGCTAGCGAAAATTTATTGCTGAGGAAATATATCCCCTGCCCCCTCCTTATCGCAATATTGTTGCAGCACAGTGTCAAGCTATAAAACTTCTTCAGTAAATATGCGATATCGCCCGAACGGATTTCTTCAAATTTACAGGAGAAACTACTTACTAAAATCACTTTCTGTAGCATTGTCGAAGTTCTTCGAGGTATTTTCTTTCGCGGAAACTGAAAACTTCACCATAGAATGCTGCAGAACAAGAAATAATCACTTTTTATGTAAGGAACTTGCATTTTCTGTAAATCGACAACATTATGCTGTTGTTTCCATTGTACCTGCAGATGGCACGAGCGTCGAAAGTCACGCGATCTCGCCAGTGTTTCCAAATGTGCCTTTTTTTTACGAGAATTTTTTTCCCTTTTTTTTTAACTATGCTTACCTAACCTAACCCAACCTTGCCGGAAATGGTCCATGGGGCTATTGTGAATGGTTTTTGGGGCTATCCGTCAATGGTTTGTGGGGCTTTCGTGAATGGTTTTTTGGGGCTATCCGTCAATGGTTTGTGATGACATAATGAACACGAAAGTAGGTATTTTTCGGTTAATAAGGTTGAAACACTGCATACCCACTCCAACTCGACAAAACACAAGCACGACGCGCGATGATCCATGACGAGTGCACGCCATATTGTCTGTTACATAAGCGGAACAAGGAAGACAAATAATGACTCGTAATATGAAAAGTCGACACTACTTTATGGAAAAAGGAAACGAGTGATAGGTGTTCGGGCGATATCGCATAATTACCACTTCTTTTACATGTATTTTAGAAAAAAGTTGAATTTTATATTATTATTAATTTAAAAAATTCCCCTCTTAATGTTAATGGCGCGGTCCGCACCATTATTCCTCCGTGGGCAACCCTGCCTCAGTTAACAGTTTCCACTTCAAGTGCTGTCCCAAACATTCTTTCCCCTTAATAATAATAATAATAATATATCTTTATTGAGCGGGCGAGGTTCAGTGTACGTTATTTTTGCATTTCTGAAATAAAATTTTCGGGAAGTTTCAGACATTTACAGAAAATATCAAAATTTATAACTCGGCCCCCACAGAAATTTCCTATCCACTCTCACCACCTGATACAATTGTAAAATCATATGACCTTGATGATACACGCTTAAAAAAAACAACTCCGGTTTACGTGTACTCTACATAAAAGAATAGTAAAGTAGAAACTGCTTCCTCATCATGATTACTCGTAAATACGTACCTTTACAAACAGAATTGTTTCTCGTTCAGCACAAATCTACGTCTCAACTGCGAGCCAGTATTGTGGAGCAATCAAGAATGGTGCAATGATGCAATGTTGAGCAAGAGATAATATTAGATAATAAAAAAAAAGTCACGTGCTCCGCCTCAAGGCGGTCACCTTTTCTGTATGAGCCAAGGAAATTTCTCGCAAGGAGACAGTTCATCCAATCAATTTTCTCCAAGTGTAGGAGAATGTGTAATGTGTACTGCCGAGTCGGGAATTTCCCGAATAGACAGACTACTAAAAAAAGTAGGCCATTCGGTTTAGGTTGAGCTCTGGCCTTCTGATGTGTAGAAGCCTGTCGCTCAGGCCGACGATGCAAGAATTCCACTGAGATCAGAATTGCTAACCGCCTTAACAATTACTCATATCCATAATCTGACTTTAGAGCTTATTTTCATTGGCGTATATATAGTTCACTTAAGAGGGGGTTCAACTTTTGGTATGATTAAGGTTTCTATATTTCATAAGTGAAAATCCGGGACACAGCTGACCTAAATTTTTTTGAAGAAGGGGGGGGGGGGGGTTCTGGACCCGACAAAGTTATGTGTATGCCAGGCCCGTAGCCAGAATTGATCTCCAGGGGGGCTCACGGGTTATCAGGGGGCTTTGTAAATGAAGTCAATTTTTTAAAAGTTTAACAGTGTTAAATGAAGGTAAATTTTTCTATATCATTTAAAATATCACTTGAAGTGTTAATTGGCTGCTACTGAAATCATCCCTTACTACACACTCCATACTACATTGATGATATCAATAACAGTGCCTACCGTACATTCCACTCCCCGGCCGAAACAATAAAACTCCCCTTCGTTCCCAAAACTTTGGAGCTGTTAACCTTTGACCCAGATGCGGAGGGAATTTGCATAATGACATCAAAGTCACAGATTTTTGTATAAATGGGGGGTCGCAACAGGGGCAACGAAGGTACAGATAAAGAAGCTCCCTTGTGAAGAAACTTTCTGAAGCCTAGAGAAGAGAATATCTATCCTAAATACTTGCCGCTACGTAAGACTTCTTCTTATAAATAAGATGAAGGAATGTAATAGCTGCTGTTCATGCTCCCTGAATTTATCCTTCAGCAAACTTGTGAGCAAAATAATATCTGCTGTCTACATTTTCACTTTTCACTGTAAACAAATTACACAAAATAGTTTCACCTAATGTCAAGGAGGCTGACCTCAGTGCCAGGGGGGCTGATGGTAGTTCCAGGGGGGGGGGGCTGAGCACCCCCTGGCCCCTGCCTGGCTACGTACCTGGTGTATGCACATATCCATTATCATATGAGGCGGGCGAACTCAACAAACGTGCAATATGAGAGAAATGCGTTTCAAGTTGTCAGGCACAGTGCGAACTGTGCAGAAACTTGGTAACAATAGATCGGAATGTTTCAGGCGTGATTTCCAGTTTTTCTCTCACAGTGCACGTTTGTTGAGTTCACCCTTTGTATCCGCAACGGATCCTTTTCTTTACACTTCTTAAAAAGAAACAGAAATCTATTTCGAATTATATCATTGGCATAGGCGTGCACAGGGGGGGTTAAAAGCCTAGACGAAAGTTCAGTTTGGAAAGAAAAACCTAATTTTATCTCACTCTTTTAGTTTTATTGCATTGATGGTGTATGTGTGTATATAATATTATATACATATTATAGGTACATATTATTTAAATACATTACATAATCAATTAATCCTCTCAATAACAAATCAACAGCAAAAATTATATAAATTGTCTCTGAAATGTGCGCACACCTTTACCTCCGTTACGAAGACGGGAATGAGTGATGATATGATAAAATTGATGAATGGACACTCACGTCACAAAGATCCATGCTCAGGCCAGGATTCGAACCCGGGACCCCTGGCGTCGTAGCCCGTTGTGCTAACCACTCCGCCACGGAGGCCGGCCTCCGAACAAATGTTCCTGCATTTAAGACAAGACTGTTTGGCAGCAACAGTCTGAAGTTCTTAGTTGTTATTATTTCTCTCACTCTCTCTAGTAATTTACAATGCAGTACAGAAAATAAGCAGGGACGTAGCTAGGTTGATCTGTTGGGGGGGGGGGGGGGGCAAAACCAAAATGTAAGATTTTTTTCTATCAACCCATTAACAATTAACAAGCTATTAATATAATGTACAATTTTCCTACCTCTTGGGTTAAATGCGATGATGAGATTGAATGATGACACGATGAAATGGCGATGGGACAGACATGATGCAACCATAACTGTCCAAGGTCCGAACCCGTGACGATCGCGCATTCTTGTTCCTCTGTGTTGTACTCTGCAGTGAATGATGAAATAATTTGGAAAGAAAAATGTATCCCAGAACTCAAAAAGCCAAATGAATATAATTGAAGAAAGTAGAAAAAAGTGTGTTTTGTTATTTGTTTATCTCCTCTAATATATTGAATTTCTGCCACCCCCCATCGTTTTTACCAGCTGTATAGATTTAATCGCGATAAGTAGCTAATGAGCTTATGGAAGTCACGAGGGACAATCATAAACAGAGAACTCTGAACTCCTGATTTCACAGTGCCCTGCAGATGCACTGGGAGGAAGTTACTCGTATTTGTATTTCCCCCTTTCTTTAGCGTTGCTTTTCCATCACCTTACCTAAATTCTGCCATGACGATGAAGGTTGATTAAATTAAACGGATGAAGAGTGGTTACAAAGAAACACTCATGCACAGGCCAGCGCTCGATCCCGCATCTTTCAGTAACGAGATCGAGAGATGGAGAAATTAAGGAAATCAAGCAATGCAGTTTTTTTTGGAAAGACGTTAATCATATACAAATATGGTGTATCAAAAATCCAATTGAAATTTACGTACCACCGAGTAAATACGCAGTTTGCTTTACCGATACCCACGTATCCGAATAGTTAGAGCTTTCCACTCATCTTTGTTGTCGGCCGACCTCCGTGGGGGAGTGCAAGTGGCCCCGGATCGGTACCAGGTGGAGGCACATAGTGGTTCGGATCCCACCTTAAACTGTGGGTCCAGTCCCGATTAGCTTTTATGTACATAAAGTGGACTTAAACACCAAATCAACCAACCGCGGGGGGAGTGGTTATCACTGCACGCTATGACACCAGGAGTTCCAGGTTCGAACCCCGACCTCGGCGTGGGTGTTTTTTGTGTTTGTCTCTTCATTAATAATTATATTGTACCATCTTCGCGATTAACCAAATGTGACAGCGATGCTAAGTAGCATAAATCAAATCAAGTCATTGACTGATTGCTTGGTTTGTTTCACTTCGCTTTTCCTACACTTTTGGCTAATCGTCAAGATGGTACGAAAAAATTGATGAAGGGTCAAACACAAATAACACCCATGGCCAGGTCGGGGTTCGAACCCGGGATCTCTGGCTTAATAGTCAAATCAACATGTTTTGGATTTTCAAAAGTGAGTGGGATTAACACGTGCTTCTTTGCAGTATTCCTTCCTCATTTTGCAATCCTTTCCTTTCTTTGACGTTCTATTTTTAGGAATACTGGGCCCTAAAGGGAGGAGGGGGATTATGACCCACACCAACCTCGCTTGGGCACGCCACTCATTGCTACCCCAAGTGTAGACATCACCGCACGTCACTGCAGGTACTGGTGTGTCAATAAGTACTTTGAAATGCCTCTTAAACGAAAATGATCGCAACAAAGTAACTGGGAAGGGATTAGTAACGCCTAACAAAACACGCAGAAGAAAGAAATTTAAAACTTAAGTGAACGAATTTCACATGTTTGTTATTCGTAAAACAATTAACGAATTTCACGATAATGAAGGACAGCGTCCTACTCTAGATTCGTAAGTAAGCGTAAGTGTTTTAATGAGACAATAGCATATAGCTTTTGCCAGTTTCATGTCTCAAGTCGTTTTCACGTTCAGAAGACACAACGGCGCTTATGGAGAAACCGCACAGTGTTGCCAATACAGCGCTAGCTCATGTCGCTGAGAAATGATGAGCTTCCTTCACAATTTAAGTAATTGCAATTCTATTATAACAAACTGCATGAAGTTAATATTTTTACTGAATGGAAATAAAATAACAACTCGAAAACTTGGTGGTGATTAGCCGGAACGCTGCGGTGAGTCAGCTCAAGATGGCCAGACAACGTCTCCTTACATCGCGCGCGGTTCGGGTTAAAAAGAAACTCCAAATGCATGGAAGTAATATTTCTGGGAACCTTTGAGTGGTTATAAAAAATAATTTCATTATTTTCTCCACAAATTTGTCGCTGGAAGTTTTTACTTGGAATTACAGAACAGAAAATGGCCAGCAACGACATTTTCTACTGCACGAATCTAAAAAATCTCCACATACTTTATTTGAATATTTTTTAATGCGAATATGCTTTAAAGTATTAATAAATTCTGAGCACCACCATCACCTATGGCAATTAAAAAACAGTGTCAATTTTTTTCATAATGAATGCTTCAATTTTACGGCATGTTTCAACGTTAGGAATGAAAACAATGTAAAAATTTTGTTTTCACAGAAAATTTGAGTTTTTAATTTATCTAAAAATATGTAAGCAAGTTACCAGTTTTTTGTGTTCACCATCGTATTCTGCAGGTACCGATTTTACATAAGCTAAATTTGTAAATCGAGAAATTTCACAACAGCGCGCTCGTATTTTCCCATAAGAAAAGCATTGTCCATAAGAGCCCATTGTGTCTTCTGCACGTGAACACGACTTTTTTAAATTTTTTTAGTAGAATTGTAACTTCCGCAAATTGCAACACTGCTCCTATGAGTCACCACATGGTCACCACGTGACGACTTCGGCAGACGACAAACATTACCTGCTTTGCGCATGTCAGAGCTCAGGCTAAACCGAATGCGCTTGAAGATTGCGGTACGAATTTTCAGCGACGCTTAAAATAAAAGCAGCTAAATCCGACAATCTAAATACAGTCTCGTAGAAGTAGCGGATAATTCGTATGATTCGCTCAGATAGGCTAATGGACATTTCCACTTTGACATGAAAAACGTTTTAAATCCATTCATTTTACAGATAATGACACAAACATGAGATGTGCAAAATATCTCGGCGATATTTGTATTCTCGAGAAACACGCCTTCAAACACCGCTGAAATTCACCTCCTACGTCACGGATTTGAAAACGTCCTCTCCACAGACACGAGGTCCTCTGACTTTACCACTTAGAAATGCGTCCAGGCAGCGCTTCTGCTCGTCCCGTCAACTTAGCATGAGCCGCGGAAGCGACAGTAAAGTCACTTGTTATTGTGTAAAACAAGTATCTTGTAACTTCCAGTGCAAAAATCTGTGCTCCATTTCTTGGCGATGAATTATGCCCTAGCAGTATAGCAGTATTTACTATAATTCAGCCACCCGGTAGAGGGTTTTCCCATTAGGGCGACAAAGCAAAACTTGTAACAGTCAATGGCTGAACACGTGAACAGCCTTGTTCATTGCGGATACATAGGTTGGTTCTGACTGGCAAGAACTGAATGTTATAGGAATGCCTTTTCTGGAATTACAATTATTTTCGTCATAATATTTTCTTCGCAAATCTTAAGATAATACGTTTATAGAACACTCCGGTTTACACGCTAATTTCTGCAATATAAGAGGTGATACGGCATAAAAAGGTACGGGGAGTTTTTAAATTTCCTGCAGTAAATGACAGTTTTCTTCAGTTAATATATATATTGCAAATTTCTGTATTTAGCCTACTTTTACGTCGCTTTTCCGTCATTTTGTTTAATCGCAACGATGAGAACGCATGGTTAATTTAGTATGTATCTTCTCTAACATCACATTTCTTCCCACTTTTGGCTAATCGCTACAATGAAGATGAATGACTTACAAGCAGTATTCGAAGTCGGGGTGCAGCAGTAGCGAAGCATAGTCTTACGAAGAAGGCAAGCAATGTTTCAGTACAACAAAACATGTAGTACAACGACATGCCGAGGGGAAAGATTCAAGGTTTATAGCCTCATTTACCCAGTCGCTGGATTTGTCAAAATATCGTAATAAAGTGACTGTACTAAAAATAAACCATATGATCCGCAAACGTCACATTTACTTTTTAAAAAAAATCCAGGTAACGTTATTCATATGATATTAAACGTTTTGCATATGCGAACTTTCCGCATACGACTAAAGGGAGACGGAATTTCTTACTTACTTATTAGTACCTTTATTTGTTCATTATTATTTAATAAGGTCAAACGGTGACCAAACCGATTTAGATAAAAAAAAATGGGAATCATTTGTTTATTTTACGCTGCATGATGTAATTTAGTATTTTTGGGCACCCTAAAAACAGCATTGGAGTAACTTAAACACTAAATAAAAAGTTAAACACAAACAATAAAAAATTCATTTCAAAGCAAAGAAACACATGCATAGACGATGTACTCACCACAATAAATTTCAAACTCTTGGTGTTGGTCGACCCCCTTCCACGATTTTCATTTTAACACTTATATCTCTCGAGCTAAACGAAGCAATTTTCAATTGCTCAATAATACACCCGCACTTCACTTCAACCGTTCCTAAATACGCGTTCATTCCGATAAATTCACAGCACAAAACACGAAGCAACAAACACTCACACTATCCCACGCGCTTTCCACAACTGCAAATGCAAGCATCTACACAAGATCACTTTGAAAATCTCTGAAACAACAGAAAGTGATACCAACCTATTTCATTAATTTTATCCGTCACAAAGGAAAGATATATCAGTTTGGAGATAAAAATTACGCGGAGGAATCAGAATCATTTCAGCAGAACGAGTATGTACATTAATATTTAAGTAATAAAGTGTCATTCAATGGCGTGCCTGGGGCGAAGGGGGGGTGGATGGTAGACATAACCCCCTTTTGGCCCAGTATATCTAAGAAAAAACGTCAAAGGAAGGAAAAGATGACAAAATGGGGACCGTAAAAAGACCCTGGGAACACCACTTGCGTCATAATAATAGAACTTAAAACATATTCGGGCCTCCCCGATGGCGCAGTGGTAGTGTCGTCGCCTTGTAATCAAGGGGTTCCGGGTTCGATACCCGGTGGAGGCACAAGTGTTTCAGATCCCATTTTAAACTGTAGGTCCAGTCCCGATTAGCCTTACTGTGCATAAACTGGACTTAAAACAACAAATCAATCATTAAAACATATTCTTGTGCTCATAATATGCAGAATGTATACGATTTACTTCTATGCCATGTACAAATATCAGTATATAGTTCTTTCTCAGATAGCTTTATTTTCACCCCAAGTTTTATTCAAAAGCAGTCAATATATTGATTGTAAAATTTGTGAAAGAGCTCACTTGAATTACTGCGTAAATAATTTGGCAGTTGCAAACACTGGTAGCGGTCAACACTTCTGGCGTAATTTGAGCTGGACCGACCAGGAAGCAGGACCAAGGTCCGTCCAATCTTCCCTCCCTCCCTGAGAAAACTCTTCACGGGGGTGCAGAAATTCCACTGCCCCAACTCCCAATGTCAACTTTTTTTACGCGTTTTACATTTCGCGAAATCTAAAATAATTTGTAATATAATATGATATATATGGAATTTAGAACAGTGATAATAACTTCTTTTAGTTATTTTATGACAAACAATTATTATTATATTTGCGATCTTGTTTACGTGTTCATGAAGACAAATATTCGTTACTAGTCTTTGCTGGCAACGTACCCATAGATGAATCCTTCTGCTTTCGGTTGAACTCGGCTATTTTCGGGAATCACGCAAGCTCGGAAAGCACAGCTTTTTGTAGAAGCTTTGTGGACGGATTCCACCAGAATTCACGCTTCGCCATGTGACTCCTTCGGAGGCCTTATTTTCCCGCAGAACGGCTGCAAGCATTGAGGCTGGTGCTTGCTACAGAGCTGCTGGGGGAGTTTGCGGCCGCATTTTTTCGCGAAATCGAGTGCGATGGAAACTAAATACGGTTAGAACATTAAGTACATTAAATGATATTCGAATTATGCAAGCAGTGCTTGCATTGCTTGTACTATATCTTCGCCTCTGGGGTGCAGGATACCCCCCCCAAACACACACCACCAACAAGCACAATCTAAGTATCACCCAACCTGCCACGATACGAGACGAACTTTTTCTTCTGTCCCATCTCATTTCGAAAACATTCACTTGTCCCATCTCCTTTTATGAGACGAGACGGAAAATGTCTCGTCTCGTGAGCAACACTAACATTAACAATATAAGCATCCCCCTAGCTGTCCCCAAAGTCTCGAGCAAACATCCTCCCATGTAACAATTTCCAGTTCAATGAAATGCCACTCACAAGGAAACAGTCATGCCCAGGTCGAGAGTCAAACCTGGAACATGCGATTTCCTCAGATAAATCATGAATTTTGTGTATAATAATTACAACGCCAGTTCATTCCTGGTAATTCTGAATCTGCGGTTTGGTTTACATATATAAGCAGGATAATATTCAGTTTTCGAGGGCTCGTACCTTCGAAACGAGGAGTCAAAAAAAAATATTAAGAAAGTTTTTTTTTTTTTTGTATTTATAATGATAAGCCTTTGCATACGTTGTTAATTCTATATTTTTCGAGACGAGAACGAGAATTGCCCTCCGAAACCGAGACGGATGTTTATAAATCGAGACGAGACTGTCAACGAGACATTTACAAATAAACACGAGACAGACATTTACAACTCTCAACGAGAACGAGACCAAGGCTGCCATGTCTCGTCTCGATAGGATCCTTAGTGGTGAAGTTGTGAACCAACCAATTAATGCGTTCGGGGTAACAAGATGAGGCGGCTTTTTTTCGCACTACAAAATTCAAAATATATCGTACCATTTCAATATGGGATATTGTTATACACATGGGCGTATATATAGTTCACGTGGGGGGGATGGATCAACTTTTGGTATGATTAGGGTTGCTTTATTTCGCAAGTGAAAATCCAGGACACTGCTGGCCGGAAGCTTGTTGGGGAGCAGGGGGTGGTCGACCCGACAAAGTTGTGTGTATGTAGTCACGAAGTCACGCTATTGATTCTTTTCTGTTCATCTTGTGTGACTGCGTTTTTAAAAACCAAATATCTTTAAGATGACTCGAGGGGGAAAAAATAACTGATTTGACAGTCTCAATGCAGTTTCTTATCTCAGAAATTCCGAAACTATCAGGAAATTGCAGACATTTGGTCTGCAGTCCCATCTGGTGTGTGGAATTACGTAATTTCCTTCCCATCGCGTACCCCGTCCTACGTCTCTAATTTAAGAGAATAAAATAAGTCCGAAGAAATTTTTATGAACAAGCGGATAGAACAGGTAACTCTGGTAATTTTACTGAACCAAAGGAGGGTGGACCCGTTGAACCCCCCCTTAAATATGCCCTTCGTTATACACATTATTTCCTTGTAATAATTATACATAAACTAAGTATTAATATGTACTGTACAACTGATGTAATCTTCTCAGTGTATTCTTTCTTAATTGCCCAAAAATATTTGATCATAACTTGCGCAACAGAAATGAAACACAAACTGAAATTGCTTTATGGAAAATAGGCTTTATAAATAAAGTGAAGAATGTGAAAATTCTTATTTTGCACTACATAGGTTACGGTAAATTTCGATAAATATAAGTTTAAAATATATATATTTTTGAAAGTTTGGTCAACAACCAATTTTACAAGCAATATTTTTTGCATGGCCTGAGAACATGCACGCAGCAGAACCCTTTCATTTATCTTGCACGTGAGCAGCAGGGATATTTCATGGAAGAATGGTCTCATTACAAAGCATAGCTTTCCTTTCCACTATCGCTCCTTCTTCCATTATTTAAATCTAGGGTGACCAGATATTTGTTGACCAAAAAGAGTATAGTCTATAGGTTGAAGGTGCGCATGCACAAATCGTAAAAAGAAAACGAAAATAAGAGTGGCTATTTGTTATTGCTTGTATTATAGCCCCTAAAAAGTAGGCCTACACTCTACAGATTCAAATTACTTATGGGTCTAATGTAATTAGCTAATTACAAATACTTACTCATCAATTTATACTTCTGGGATGATTTTGCTTACTTCAGTATGTTTAAATCGTCCTTTATTGCCAGTCCAAACTCTTCACAGGTCATGTCCACATTGAATTTCACTTTCATTACTTGTTCGAGTGTTAATACCAGGAGTGTACTTTTTTTCCTCTCGCCAATCAGTTTTAATAACACTGAAGAGTCTTTCACAATCAACATTTGTACCATGCAGAGTAAACAAGAATTTTATAAGAGGCACAATCACTTTTAAATTTGACCCAGCCTGTACTATATCTTTATACACTGACCTCCACTTACCCATCATTGTTTCTTTTCTTTCCCCCCCAATCTTCAAGATGTTTTTCAACGGCTGTTGAAATTGCACAGTAAGTGTCAAAAATATCATTATCATTAAATTGCAATGAATTTGAAATATGTTTTGCTTGTTGATGGAAATATGAAAATGACTTGAAATTGTTCATAGGAAATTCTTGAGTCAAGGAGTAAATACCTCAGTTTGTTGACATCTTAAAAAAACGAAGTGACCATGTTTCTAAGTATTTTATCACTTTACAATAAAACCTATTTGAAACAGAGTATGCATATTCCTCCTTCATACTCCCTTCTTTTACAAGTTTCATAAGTAAACTTTTTGCTGAAAATGGGAAAAAGTTCTGTTCCATTCTGTCCCTGTAACAGAACTTCAATTGCTGTTATATCACCCCTTTCAATTTTTAAAATAGTATCATTAAACAGGAGTAGCTGTGCATGCAGGAAATATAGCAACAGTTCACTTGTATCATCTTGACTAACTAACTAACTAACTCTCTAGCCTTCTTAAACCCGAAGGTTCATGGCTGCAGCAACACAGGCCTTCCAGGTTTCCCTATCTTGAGCAAGATCTATATACTCTTTTCCATACCTACCAATTTCCTTTAGGTCCATCTCAACGTTGTCCCTCCATCCTCGTCTTGGCCTTCCTACAGGTCTCTTACCATCAGGTTTCCCAACAAGAATCCTGTAAACTCCTCTTTCCTCTCCCATTCGTGCCACATGGCCTGCCCACCTAAGTCTTCTTGATTTAATTATTCTAATAATATCTGGACATGAATACAAATCATGTAGTTCTAAATTATGTAACCTTCTCCACTCACCTGTCTCCTCATCCCTTTTAGGTCCAAAGATTTTCCTAAGGATCTTATTTTCAAATACTCTCAATTTATGTTCCTCTTTCAATGTAAGGGACCAAGTTTCACATCCATATAATACTACAGGCAAAATTACTGTTTTCTATATTTTAACTTTTAGTTTCTTAGATATTAAACGAGAAGACAAAAGTTTATGAAGAGAGAAGTAACATGCATTTCCTGAATTAAGCCTACTTTTTATTTCCTCTTTAATATAATTTTCATTTGTTAATATTACTCCTAAGTATTTGAATTTGGAAACTGGTTCAAACGAGTTGTTATCAATAATTAGATTTTGATTATTACCTAACACTTGGTTTCGGCCTGTAAGCATATATTTAGTTTTCTCTTTGTTAACTTCCAAACCTATCTCTTTAGCAGTTTTGAAAAATATTTTAGCATTATTCTTAATTGTATTCACATCATCCCCCAGTAAGTCTACATCATCTGCATATGCTAACAACTGAGTCACACCATTTAATTTTAGTCCTTCTTTAGTTTCTTTTACCTTCCTAACAGCATATTCTAAGGCAAAATTAAAGAGCAATGGAGATAATGCATCTCCTTGTTTTAACCCATCATGAATTGTAAATTTGTCAGACATATTAATACCCACACGAATTTTACTTTCTGTTTCACTGGTGCATACTTTTATCATACTAACAAGCTTCTTAGGTATTCCAAACTCGACTAATATATTATATAGTTTATCTCTTTTGACCGAATCATATGCTTTTTTGAAATTAATGAATAGCTGATGGACATTTTGATTATATTCCCACTTTTTTTCAAGTGTCTGTCTGATGTGAAAAATTTGATCTATAGTTGATCTATTACGTTTACATCCACATTGATAATCACCTATAATTTCATTAGCATATGGGGTTAGTCTTGTTAAAAGAATGTTAGATAATATTTTATATGTTGTTGAGAGTAGAGAAATTCCACGGTAATTATTGCAGTTCATTTTATCACCTTTTTTAAATACAGGAACAATTATGGATTCTTTCCACTGTTGAGGGATTTCTTCTTTATTCCATATTAAACAAATTAATTTATGAATTTGACATATTAATGAATTTCCACCATATTTAATTAACTCAGATGGTTTTAAATCAATGCCAGGTGCTTTGTTATTCTTTAGCCTTTTAATAGCATCTTTAACTTCAGTCAAGTTAGGTTCTGGAACTAAAGGTTCTGCTGTGTGTACTTCATTTACTTCTGATTTATCTCCTACATGGACATTTAAAAGGTCATTAAAGTAGTTCTTCCATCTATTTAGAATATCACTTGGGTCAGCTAGAAAATCACCGTCTTTATCTTTTATCAAGTTTAATTTAGGTTGCCACCCCTTTCTAAATTCATTTACACCTTTATATAAATCTCTGATATTTTTATTTTTGCTGTTTGTTTCAATTTCGTTAATTTTGGTTTTCAAGTAATCTCTTTTTTTACTTCTAAACGTGCGGTTAACTTCTCGCTTTATTCTATTATAATTGTTTAGATTTGTATCATCAGAGTTATTTAACCACCTAAGTCTAGCCTGATTTCTTATTTCTATTAGATTATGACATTCATTATCAAACCATGGCTTACTTTTTCTCGGTTTATGGTATCCTATAATTTCTTTAGCTGCTGATTCTATTGCATTACGTATGTGCTCCCAATTCTTATTTACGTCTGTTTTACTTATATTTTCATCATCATTTAAATCCTGCAAAACATCAAATCTATTTGACAGTTTAATTTGGTAATCTTTCTTAATTCTTTCATCAGTAAACTTTCCTGTATCAAATTTTAGAACTTTTAGATTTTGTTGCTTATGATTTATCACTGAGAGTCTTTCTCTTAATTTAGCAATTACTAAATAATGGTCACTGGCACAGTCAGCACCTCTATGTGTGCGAACGTCAATTATACTAGTATGCCTTCTCTTATCAATGAGAATATGATCTATCTGATTATGAGTTTTACCGTCTGGAGAAGACCAGGTATATTTATGGATATCTTTATGTTTAAAAGTGGTACTTTTCACAATTAAATTCTTTGAGGTTGCAAAAGTAATCAATCTTATACCATTATCATTACTTAATTCATGAAGACTTTCTTTACCAATCGTGGGTTTAAATGTCTCTTCTTTGCCAATCTGTGCATTACAGTCACCTAACAGAATTTTCATATCATACTGAGAAAATTTATCAAAGACCTCTTCTAACTCTGTATAAAAATCATCTTTAGTATTATCATCTTTATCTTCCGTTGGTGCATGTATGTTTATTAAAATAATTTTACACCACCTACCCTGTAAAACTGCATATGATATCCTATCATTAATAAATTCTACTGTTTTAAGAGCAGAGATAATTCTATTATTTATGAAAAAGCCTGTTCCAAAATTATGATTTTCAGTACCACCATAGAAAAAAGTATAATTTTTAGTTTTACAATTCCCTTCTCCTGGCCACCTAACTTCCTGGACAGCTACTACATCTAATTTATACTTAACTATCTCATTAACTGTACACTGAAATGCCCCAGGCCGGTAAAGGCTCAGAACATTCCAGGTGCCTAATTTAATATCCTTATTCCTAATGTAGATCTTATCCTTAGTCCAGGGACCTCCCAAAGTAGTCCCCACCCGGAGATCCGAACGGGGGACTATTTTACCTCCGGAATATTTTACCTTGGGAACATCCATGGCCTTATATTGTTGTTTCTTGACATGTGTTTTTACACTGCAGAGTTGTCAGCTCTACGCCTAACCCCCAATATGAATGGAGGAGCTACTACACAAGTGTATCATCTGGGGAAAAAAAAAAATATATATCTTGAGGAAAAAAAAATGACTATAGCAATTGGGGCATTCTCCTCACTCAAAAATAGGCCTTTATCGCTTCATAATGACATATATTTTTTTCTACACAAGAAAGTAAAGAGAAGAAGGAACCTTGTCTTTCAGTGGTATAAAAGACCCTCATAATGACACCCAATAAATTCACAGAAACTTTCAAATTTTTTGTTCTCACAGTAAAAGTATTAAAGTGATTGTATATTTTGATAACCAAGTTCTCAACATCTATGGGTATTATTTTCGCACAAGGTACAGAAATTGCATTATGTAGAGTATGAACCCCACAACCAATAGGCAAAATATTTTTTTTCTAATCTGCACTCAGGGATGTAGCTAGGCTGATCAGTTTGGGGGGCCCAAACTTAAGATTTTTTCTATCAAAATATTATAAATTAACAAACTATTTATACACCATATAGGCATATGCTGTATACATACATTATATATGTATGTGTGTGTATATATATATATATAGTATTGGAAAGAAAAGGAAGGGCCTCCTCGGTGGCGCATGGTAGCATCGTCGCCTTGTAATCAAGTGGTTCCGGGTACGATACCCGGTGGATGCTCATAGTGGTTCGGATCCCACTTTACACTGTAGAACCAGTCCCGATTAGCCTTACTGTGTATAAAGTGGACTTAAAACACCAACTCAATCAATCAATAAATTGGAAAGGAACATCATTTTCTTCTGTAGCCCCCAACAGTCTACGAATATACTCTCGCGAAATACACAGCCATTATTCGGGAAACTAAATGCAGAATCAACTCATTAGCTTAATGGCTTATACACCAAGAACAATGTTATTAGTATTTAGATTTGTAAATTTGCTGGAAAAAAATTGAGAAGTAGATAAAATCCCTTTTCCGTGGTTTTAGATATAAAGTGCTGGAACCAGGTTTACAAGTATTGGCAACAGTGCAAATATGAAATGTGTGTGTAACGAGTTCAAGCTAGGAATATCATGTATACAGTTCATACCGGAATCGAATCCGGTATCTCTTAGTTCAAGGGCGGGCCCGAGTCTTCTACGGCATCTTATTGTTCACTTGGGAAATGATGGCGATAAGAAATTATATGCACACGTCTAATTTCTTAAAATTAATCTTATTAGTGTGTGGAAAACTGAATATATGATGGCACTGGATAAAACAAAGTTCCCGCTCAAATAATTACGCTCTCGTCTTTGGTTCGGCAGTTTGAACAACCTACCTGGGTTCGATACCTGATGGAGGCACACAGTTGTTTGGATCTCACTTTAAACTGTAGGTCCAGTCCCGATTGGCCTTACTGTGCATAAAGTGGACTTAAAACACCAGTTCAATTAATCAATCAATCGAAAGGTTCAAGGTTCGATCACTGGTGGTCAGGCCGGTAGCCAGAATTTGATTTCGGCATCCGCCATCTAAAGACGAAAAGGTTGGGGAGGAGTAAATGCGCTGAAGATGAAATTCTTGGTATATTGCAACTTACCATATACAAGATGTTTAATCCTGTTAATGAAGTAAATTTAATTACTACTACACATTATTAAAATCAGATATTTGTAGGATTTCGGGAAAGGGCTGCAGCCCCCGAGCCCCTTCCCTGGGTATGTGCCTGCTTGTATTCGTTCCAAAATTTCTGTGCTGTTCCAACATCGTGAGGACAATTTGGGATATACTTGAAAGTATACTTGAAAGCGATATGGTAGCAAATTCTGCTCTCGAAACTATGGAACTCGATGTGATGACCACGTGCAACTGAATGAAAGAACTCTTCGCAGGCCTTGTCCCTCAATATTAATTTTACTGACTAATTGTAAGTTTTTCTCAGCCTCCTTGATGGCGCAGTGGTAGCGTCACTGCCTTGTAATCAAGGGGTCCCGGGTTCCATACCCGGTGGAGGCACATAGTGGTTCGGATCCCCGATTAGCCTTACTGTGCATACAGTGGACTTAAAACACGAACTCGAAAATTGGAAAGTTTTAGAAGAACTAAACATGGCTTTTTATGCATTGTAGCTACATCCTCATCGTCGCATTTAACCCAAGAGGTAGAAAAGTGGCGCAATATAGAAATATATGAATGATTGATTTGGTTTATTTTACTTCGCTTTTCTGACACTTTTTGGCTAATCGTGAAGATGAAAATGAGTGATGTGAAATTGATGAGAGGACTATCATAAAGAACACACATGGCCAGTCAGTCCGGGATTCGATTCATATGAATCTGGCTTTTCGTCTAATTCTAGGAATTTTACCTCAGGTGTATGGTAAATTATGCCTAGCTCCCTCGTTATCATCTATGTTGTGTGTTGGTTGAAACTGAAAGCACCTCAAATACTGTCTGTGGGTGTATGTAACATACAGAATCGTCTCTGGAATACCTTGGCAAGGAGGTCCAAGGCTCTTCATCATTGGGCATGGATCACCCAGAAGGAGGCTCAGAGTCAAGGCTGCTCCGACCAATGATTTCAACAGTATCCACTCTCTAAAACAGTAATTCCCAACCAGGGTGCCACAAGATCGGTCGGCCTAGGGGTGCCGCAAGATATTGTAGGGATAAACAAAAAAAATTAAAAAAAAATTATAATAATTACTTTCATTCCCAACAGATGGACGAGCAGGGTATTCACTGCTTGGTGAAACAGCGGGACAAGTGCTTCTGTAACTTTGGAGATTACGGTTGAAATAAACCTTGTTGATTTCATTCTGTGGTCCCTGTTCAGTTTTCATTTGATCCACCCTAATACTTATAATACATGTAGTTCTTTAATTGATTCAGTGTGACTTAAACGAAAGCAACAGAAAATCACAGTTTACGACTTGTGCGCCTTTTCCCAAACACACTAGAATTAAAGTGGAACAAAAGAACATTCAGCTTCAACCTGGAATAAACATTTTCACATCAATATTGTCGGAATTCAAAGTAATAAAACTCACTTTATACTAAAAATAATAATATATTTTTAACGAAAAGCTAAAACAAAATGTGAGGCACAAAATATAAAAAAAAAAACCTTCTATCACTTGTAAAGTGCAAAAATGTATATCTCTGGGGTGTCATTTAAAAATCAACCACACGTTAACAACAATGGCACGGAGTGACTAGGACGGCAGAAATACCAGCAGAGCATAAGGATTAATTCCAAGCGCTCTGCTAGAATATTAAAAAAAAAAATGCAGGATGGATGTGTAAAATCCAGCACAGAGACTAAACATTAATTCTGTTGTCTTTGGCCCATCGCTTCATCACACGGATAATCTGCTCCACCTGTGGCTTTGCAGTGTTCCTTAGCAACTGGATTATGTCACTGAGAACCTCCCTGCAACGAAACGGGAAATGTACATATGTATAGACATAAGAGAGATGACACTGGCTTTTCTAATCTAATCTTTTATACATTTTAGTGGATTCATATTTAGGATTGATTGATTTACTTTATTTTACTTCGCGTTTTGTGCCTCTTGGCTTATTTGCGAAGATGGGGATGATTGATGAAATGACGAAATTGATGAATGGACATTCACAAACAACCAAGCCTGAGTGGGATTCGAACCCAGGATCCTTGGCGTCGCAGCGCGATGTGCTAACCGCTCGGCCACAGGGTCCGGCACATATTTAGGAGAAGATAGACTTGGTAGTAGATAAATACGGAGAAACTAGTTCTCACTTTATCCACGGAACTGTTTTTTTCTTCTTTGTTCTATTAATTTCAGTGGCCACTGCCACCATCCTCGTTGGAACTTGTACCGTTGCTTGGTGTGCAAGTTCCAACGAGGATGGTGGCAGTGGCCACTGAAATTAATAGAACAAAGAAGAAAAAACAGTTTCACGGATAAAGTGAGTACTAGTTTCTCCATATTTATTTTCTTGTAGTTACTCTCTTTAATTTCCTACCAAATGCAAGATTATTTTTCTTTTCTAAATAAATTTTGTCGCATTGTGAAGATTGAAGGAAAAAGAAATATTTAAAATAAATTTTGCTCATTTCATGAAATTTCGTACACACAGGAGATGTACTAGTTTCAGCGAAAAATTCAGGCTCGAGCAGGACTCAAACACGGGTCTCTGGCATTCCGTGCCATTGCAATTTTGCTCATATGTAGTCAAATGCCAACATTAGTAAAACTAGGAGCTATTTTATTTTGGAGGGTTTTGGTTGATAGTTTTTTATGTACAAATCATTTATGCACATATGAAATAAAAAAATAAAAAATCCAGAGAGAATTTCCAGTTCAGTTTTAAGTAAAAGGGGGTTTGGTCCCCTCCACTTATGCATATGAAGGCCAATGTTGGACATTATTATTCATCCACATTTGTATAGTGGTGTCAGTTATTCTACAGTGTTATACCCACAGTTTTAAGCCTTTTAAATCTGACAAATTTTGGCATGAGTGTGTTTAAGGGGCCAAGGGTGTGGTGCTGATCACATCACCACCACCACCTTTGACTGTGATCAAGAAAGTGTGGGACCCTAACTCCACACCCCCTGTACAATGTCATGGCATGGTGCAAAGCACAGGGGAGCACTTTACTTTCTTTTGAGTGTTTAAGGAAACTTAATGGAACATTGCCATTTGGAAAATAAAAATTGCAACACTTTCTAATCAATACACAAGAAAACAATCAACTCACTATTGTAAGGTGATCAGTATTAGCCAGGACAGTCACTTTATTTGAGTCTCACCCGATATTTTTGGAACATAAAACGGGATGCCAAAATTTTCCTTTCTGTG
Organism: Lepisma saccharinum; assembly: GCF_977018435.1. NCBI lineage: Eukaryota > Metazoa > Arthropoda > Insecta > Zygentoma > Lepismatidae > Lepisma > Lepisma saccharinum. The sequence continues at coordinate 47,369,046 of NC_139252.1, forward strand.
ACAATTACTTATTGGCATAGATTTACTATGTAACACAAGCTGGAAAAAACATCACCAGCAATAGTTGGTTTGAAATTATATCACATTTCAATGTCAACAATGTGCCATATTTCAATTTTCTTAAAATATTGGAGTTTCTTCTCAGTTCGCCTGGAACTAATACCTCAATGAACAAGTGTTTCATACATGAATGCTATGTCAACAAGTGGCAAGAATACTTTCAGTACAAACTGTCAAAGCTATGTTGATTAATAAGGTGAAGTTTAATCACACATGTGTAAACTTTTAACAAAATGTAATTTGAAAAGAAGGCTGTTCTGAAGGAGATCCATTCATCGGTAAAATACCAATGGATGACTTCAAATTCTAAAGGACTGCTGCTTGCAGTGAAGTGCAGTGCATGTCATCATATTATGTAAGTTATTTACACACTATTTATTCATGTAATTAGTTTTCAAAGTATTTATTACTTATGTGAAATTTCGTATTTCCGCGTTGCACAATTTAATGGTTATTTCCGATTTATTTCAAAGACTCTGTCTTCATTCACTAAGGGTATGGAGTCTGGTGCTCCGCTGGAAGACAGAGTCTCTTCGAAATTAATCGGAAATAACCATTAAATTGTGCAACGTGGAAATACGAAATTTCACGTAAGTAATTCTCAAACCACATTTACCGCATCCATCATGAATAAGTATTTATGACGAAACAGTTATTATGTTAAAAAGTGTACATTTTGCCATCTCGTTTTTCCTGCAGGGAAATATGAAAAAAATATCCCATTTTGTCCTTTCAAAAATCTGGTCATCTTACACTACGGTATTCTGTAAGAAAAAATAAAGCTTACTTAGGTTCATGGCCAGCAATGATCATCTGGAATACCCCCACACAGGCTCCCCTCTTCCCTTCCCAATACTCAGGATTTGGGTCGAGCCTCTCCAGCATGTCGAAGGCCTTGGCTGCATAGAAGAACTGCCCCATCTTGTAGCAGTCGTTGGCTATCAGCTGCAGGAGGCTGAAGGATTCAGCTGAGGTCTCCATTTTCAAATACAGCTCCCATGCCTGCTGGGCTTTCTTGTTCATGATAACTGCACATGTAAAAAAAAATCTTAATTCAAACACTGAAAAATCAAACACTGTATATTAACCAGGAAAACAAATCAATAGTGTGTGTGTGTGTGAGGAACGCACCAAAAACTCGGCTACATTGGACATCCTTTTTATTTATTTAATACACTCTACAAAAGTTCATCCTTTCTTACATTAATTCTTGTAAACAATAGAAAAGAGAAAGTTCTTGTATTTGTCTCCTGTTGGTGGACTACAAAGAAATTTAGAAAAAATAATATATTTCAGTCAGTGCTATTTTTTGTTTAAGATGTTAGTGAGAACCTAATTTTCTGAAATGACAAAACATGATAGACCCTGTGTATATATATTTAATTTGGATGTAATCAATGCTTTTTTTTTCCTGGCGGCACGCAAAGATACGCCGTACCGGCATCATTTTATTGTTGAGAATAAAACTATAATAATTTATTTTAATGAAAGCAATATATATATAGTTTATGTGTGTGGGTATAATGGATGGACAATCAGTTATGAACATACCACAATATTTAGATTAGTTCTTATGATGCACACAATAACAAATAATAATAACAACAAACCATCTTGAAAGGTACCAAAAACTTTCTTCCCAGAAAAAACACTGACGAGTCATGACGATGATAATAATAAATACATTGTTCCGTAGCAGTTGTAGTAAAAATAGATAAAGAGGAAAATATAAAAATTCTTGTATTCTAGTAAGAGGGAAGATAAGTTTTTAGGGGGAGAATTCTTTCATATTGCTGTCAGTTTGCCATTGTCAGTTGTGTGCTGTGAAGTGGCTTGTTAATCTGTGACCTTATAATTTTACTCCTTGTGTAATATACCAGCATCCAATAGTTTTTCCTTTGCTACAATACCAGATTAAAATGAAAAGGAGCATTCTGCAATATTTCAGTGTTATTGCTAGAGGCATGCGTTTTTGACAAAAACATGAAATGTGAAGTAACACATTGTAATGTTAATTTTTCATGTTTCTGAAAGGTGTGAGGTGCATTTTCCTACCCTGCTTTGTCACGAAATAATGCGAAATGAACTGCAAAATAGACTCTTAAACACGAAATTTAGAGTTTATTTACCGACGTGACACTTTCTGGAAGTTTGAATTATCCTGCGAGTTATGCAATTAACGGAAATATGATTAATACTGCTGTTAATATTTGAGAAGCAAAAATGGACCCCCTTTGTACAGGAATAAATTTAATATTCTGGAAAAGACATAAATGTGCTATTAGAAGGAATTTCTTTATTTTGTGTAGTAAGTGCAGTTTTTAAATCAAATTTAGGATTATATTCACATTTTTTAAAACCAAAATGTCATTTTATATACCACTTTTTCACTGCTATAACAGCGAAATTTTATTTTATTTACCAAAAATATGTGCCTCCAGTTATTACTAACGAACATAATGGTACTGGTATTGTGAACAAAACTGAAGACAACGAGAACAGCAGATGTGATAGATCTTGTGTTCATATACTTACTTTGGCTGGAATAATAATAATAATTTTAACCATTGTTATTTTAATATGCATCATCTCCCCCTCCCCCTAGTCAATTTCTGTTCAGTTTTCCTTCTTGTTATTACTTTTAGCATGTGAGTGAATATTCTAAAAACTTGGTTTAGTAGGATTCCAAGCTTGGTGTTGACCTAAAATGCAGTGACCTTACACACATGTTTAAATACATGAATTGCTCTAATGATTTAGTCTAGAAATTTTATTTCTTGGTTCGGAAAACATGGACAAGTCCAGGAATATTAATTTTACAAAAATTGTAGACACCTTGACAGACCAAATGAAATATTTGGTTTGGTTTATTTCCCTTTGCTTTTCTGCTACTTTTGGCTACTTGTGAGTTCAATGCACATGTACCACGATACATACATGATTTTTCCAGATTTTACTGGTCAGTGGGAACCATAGATATACCTGGTGTTTCATAAACTCTTGAGGGGTTACAAAAATCTATTGCAAGTAAACTATTGAACTTCCGTTAATGAAACCAGTCCAGAATGAACGAGGAACTCATTTTTTTTTTTTACACCTAAAAATTTCAAGGTATGCATCATGGGTGACACGGGACACATCGACAGGATAGGAACGCAAATAGTTTGTGCGTGCATGTTATGTTAAGCTGCTAGGCGACACTCAAATCACCCATATCACTCACAGCATTTTGTGCAATTTTTTGGTCCCCCAAGATCATAGGAACTTATGCCGTGTGACTTATTTTTGTGGGTTTCATCAAACACAGGGTATTCGTCTCACCGATGCTGTGTGATATCGCAGCGATAGACACTATCAACACACCAGCAGCGTATACTGGGTTAAAAACCTGGGCTATGGTACCATCATAGTGTTCAAATGTACAAAAATTTGCTGCTGGGGATGATTTTCTTAGCTCATTTCGGGGGGGGGGGGGGGTGAAGTGATGTGGGGGGGACATTGTGATTAAAAATATATACCTCATAAATAAATAAAATATGGAAATGTACAGTACTTAAGGAAAGAATTTCAAGAATTGGCATAATTAAGAGGACCATATTGTGAAATATTTACGTAGGCCTACATACGAGAATAAATATAAAACTTCTACCTACCTACTTTCACGATTTGAAGTTCAGAGCCTCCTTGTTGGCACAGTGGTAACGGCGTTGCCTTGAAACTAAGGGGTCCCGGCTTCGATACATGGTGGTTTGGATACCCAGGGTGGCTACAAACAAGCAGAAATAAAATTCCCTGACTTTTCCAGGTTTTCCAGGACAAAATTTACATTTTTCCCTGACAATTACAAACTAAACTAAATCGATGTTTTTGCAAATGGAAATAATAAACTCATACAGATCCAGGTATGGATTTGTTAAGTACCAATATTATCTTCTATGAAATTGACTCAATTTCTCTATTCTCTATGATTTGAATTCAAACTTCAAAATAGTGAATTTGGAAAAGTATTACAATTCACAACTAGGGAATGATTAAGAAATACAATTTGTAAATTATCAGTCTCCTTATACATTCTCGGTATTATATGCTGATATTTTCACTGAGGTTTGGAACCCTCTGCTTGCAAAAACCATGAGTGCGGACTCATTTTTCAATGCATAAAGCTACTTCTCTTTTCTCTGTAAAGCAAATAACTTAACTCTTGCATATAAGTGAAACATTTGAATCGAACAAAATAAAGTGTCATATTTCCTTACATTATCAATGGGATTTCTGCTTCAGTACAGTATATCCAAGTGAAGTATGTACTGTGAAACTGACAACATGCAGTTATACCATTAATGCTGACGAAAAGGGTATGTAGGTATTAGAAATTTAACGCAAGGAATTTATAGAATTGCATTGTATAGGTACCTGATTTAGCTAACCACACATTAAAACAGGAAAACACTAATAATAAAAGCTTCTGAAAGTTCATATACGAGGGGCATCCTGAAAAAAGCTCCAATGGTGCCTATACACAGCACTAGTGGTCGGAGAGCGACCCACACACATGCAGGCAGGAAGAGGTGGCATGTAGCTGTAATCTGGTACAGTTGCAATGCAGCCGTTTTAGGACAGTTCTAGGTTAAAGATTGCAGTTCTCATACAGTCTCCCACCGACTGCGATGTAGCCTACATTGCACGCTCAGAATTTGGCACAGAGTCACCAGCAATCGTAAGAGGTGTGCAGACCGGACGTCGTGAGTGATCGTATGGTCAGACGATGGTGCAGACATTTCACGGAAGGCCAATCGAATGTGCACAACCCCATACAGCTGAGTACACACGGGCCCTTTGCATAACTTCAGGTGAGAAATCTTGGACCACTCCCTGAACAGCCCTGGCCTTGAATGTACCGACTTTCATCTCTTTGCTTAACTGAAGAGGTTTTTGGCAGGGCAAGGATTTGACAGCTACACTGCGGTAGAGATAGTTCCAGTCTTTGCTGTCAGACACATATACCATGGACATGCAAAATTTAGTGCCATGCTACGACAAATGCCAGAACAACGGTGGTGATTATGCCGAAAATTAGGTTAGGACTCACTGTTACTAATGCAATAAATTACAGCTGATATTCTTGTTTTATTTATACCTAATCGGCAGACTCTTTGATATTTTGTTATTTTATTTTCAAATTGGTGTATTTTCTTATTTTTTTATTTTTTACTATACGGTGTTATTTTTTCCAAAATTCACATTTTCATTTTAGCGCATTTTCTGGCAAATATCTGAAATTATACCTTCATGGTGTTTTTTTGAGTTGTTAGTGTTACGTTTCCCAAAATTCGCGTTTTTGTTTGAGAACATTTATCTGTCAGATATACCGAAACTTAATACTCCATTGTGCTTTTAAACTATTATTTTAAATTGTAGGTCACATAGTCTTCATATTTTCGTGCCAGTTTGTTATGTTGGAACAGATTTTTGAGGAAGTAAAAGTAAAGTGCTCCCCTGCACTTTTCCATGGAGTTAGGGTCCCACACTTTCTTGATCACACCTCAAGGTATCAGCTTCATATGATGCTGGGTGGATGCCGGAGCAGTTTGAATAGGTGGAAAACATCCCGGTTCTCCCCTGCAGAGGATCGACCCCGGGTCTCTCGCATAGTAGTCACATGCCCTAACGACTGAGCTCCATTATTACTCGATTGACAAATGCCGATGGTGCGCACTTAGCTTGGTAATTCAAAACATATATCTCGTGCGACAAATACGAAGATGTGGCTCTCGTGTGACGGTAGATACGCACTCGATCTCCTGTTAGAACCCTGCCACTTTCCTCTGTGATGCAAATGGCTTTGATAGAAGTTGAAAAAATCATGGGAAATACATGATTTAATTTCGCTGTCGGAATTATTTCATGTACATATAAGTATAACTCTACAGTTTACTCTTGAGTAAAATGTTGGAAAACTTGCATGTTCTATGTACACAAACATGGCCTAGAAAAGACAAGAATGTTGGATTTCATGGAATTTTTCGTTGTTTTAGGACATTTCTTTAAAAAAAAGCACGAAAAACGCCAACAATTCGCATTTTATGCCAAATTCGCATTATTTCGAACAGGCGAAAAATGTGTCCAGACATCACTGCACATTCATAAACATAACTTCGCATCAATTACCAGTTTTCACGGTTTTGGCGTTTGCGGTTCCCTACTAATCGGAAATTACTTTCTGGTCACCCCTCGTATAAATCAGTAGATGTAAAGTGAAAATTTAGCAGGGCTGGCAGAGAAAAGTCAATTCTTGGAGAAAGTGATTTGCTTTTATGATTGAATGGTTCGAGTAAATATGATATTAAAATATTTACTTATTTATTATTAGTATTTTATTTCATAATATTGGACATTAACTTCACTCAGTGAGAGATTAATGACCATCTCTCACGAGTTTAAACAAACAGGACAGAGAGTGGCGTTAATTTCATTGCAATACTAGTGTTGCGGTAAATTTGAGGTTGCGAGCATGCACTTGCCAATTTTTATAACGTTCACCAATGCAGATTTATGTTTCACTTTTTCGTGATAGTATTCAATATATATCCCGTTTGGTTGGATTCTTCTTGATATCTAAAAATAGTGCAATGTCATTGTAAACGTATGTTAACTTGTGCGAAACCAGTATAATACGTCAGGATGATGAAAGAAAACCTTCGTAAGCACTGCTACATTAAATAAGGTGAAGTGAGCCAGAAGAGTAATAAAATTCCAGCAGCATATTTGCAGTCTAAAGCTCTTCTTGTTTATGTATGCGATTTTTGTTGGATGTTGCAGTCCATGCAATTTCTGTCGCATGTTGTAGTGAGATACTTTGTCGGGTGGCGATATTCGACAAAAATAGTATGTATCAATAGAACCTATTTTTTTCCATGTTCCTTCAGTTTGCCCAAGAAAATGCCTTACTATCGGACGGCACCACCCGCTCTTATCCCCTCCATCTGTTGACAAGTCCCCTTACTACTCCCATACGGACAAGAAAAAATGATAATTCAATGCTTCCACGATGATACCATATGGTATCAACAAAGTAAGGTCGTACTGGCCCGATGATATTGTATTGTATTGCATTGTTGTTTTAAGTCCACTTTATGCACAGTTAGGCTAATCGGGACTGGACCTACAGTTTAAAGTGGGATCCGAACCACTTGTGCCTCCACCGGGTATCGAACCCGCGACCCCTTGATTACAAGGCGACAACGCTAGGCCCGATGATACCATATGGTATCATGGTGCTGATTACGAAATGAATGTGCTTTTTGAACCTTCGTACTCTTATGTTTGGGTGGAAACTCTGACACAGGTCTGGAGCAAGCCTGGGAAATTCATATTGATGACCAACCTCGCCCCCTCTCCGCAACATATCAATGCCACATTTCCGAACAGAGTTTCACATTTTGGCTCATTATTCAACTTGTACGGCACACAGGAATATGAAGAAACATGTTTCATTCTCTTTGGAAACGTCCATTCCTTGAAGAGAATACTAAGGTTTGCGCCTTCTCCCCAAAATAGTGGGAGAAGAGGGGCAAACTACAGATTTTTATGGTTTTTTTTATTGAAATTCGGTGGTCGCGCCCCCCAAACCCTTCCTCGGTTCGGCGTTCTGAATTGTACGCGGTTGCATGCTATGATGTTTTAGCTGAAGAACAAAACTTATCCGAAGTAGATTGCTCACATAGTGGTCGAGATATAAAAATTTTCCTCCAAAAATGCAAATTACCCATTTTTTTTACGTAAAGAAATCACATTTTGGCTTATTATTCAACTTGTATGGCACCCAAGAACATAAATTATATTTCATTCTCTTGAGAGATGTCCAGTCTTTGAAAAGAATACTAAAGTTTGCGCCTTATTTCCAAAATAGTGGGAGAAGAGGGGGCAAACTCCAGATTTTTTTTCATTGTAATTCACGGGACGTGCCCCAAGCCCCCTTCCTCGGTCCAGCGTTCTGAATTGTACACGGTTGTATGCTCTGATGTTCTAGCTGAAAAACAAAACTTATCCGAAGTAGATTGCTCCCATAGTGCCCGAGTTATAACAATTTTCCTCCAAAAATGCAAATTACCTATTTTTCGTAAAAAAAGAAAATCACATTTTGGCTTATTATTCAACTTGTATGGCACACAAGAACATGAAATATGTTTCATTCTCTTGAGAAATGTCCATTCTTTGAAAAGAATACTAAAGTTTGCGACCTCTCCCCAAAATAGCGAGGCAAGAAGGGGCAAACTACAGATTTTTACGTTTTTTTTCCATTGAAATTCGGGGGTCGTCCCCCCAATCCCGCTTCCTCAATCCGGCGTTCTGAATTGTGCATGATTGCATGCTCTGATGTTTTAGCTGAAAAACAAAAGTTATCCGAAGTAGATTGCTCCCATATTGCCCGAGTTATAACAATTTTCCTCCAAAAATGCAAATTACCCATTTTTTTTACGTAAAAAAAATCACATTTTGGCTTATTATTCAACTTGTATGGCACCCAAGAACATAAAATATATTTCAGTCTCTTGAGAAATGTCCATTCTTTGAAAAGAATACTAAAGTTTGCGCCTTATTTCCAAAATAGTGGGAGAAGAGAGGGCAAACTCCAGATTTTTTTCATTGTAATTCGGGGGACGTGCCCCCAAGCACCCTTCCTCGGTCCGGCGTTCTGAATTGTGCACGATTGCATGCTCTGATGTTTTAGCTGAAAAAAAAAAGTTATCCGAAGTAGATTGCGCCCATAGTGCCCGAGTTATAACAATTTTCCTCCAAATAGTGTTCGAATGTAAAATTCCCGCCGAGAAGCCCGGGCGAGAGAAATTTCTCTCTCTCTCTCTCTCTCTCTCTCTCTCTCTCTCTCTCTCTCTCTATCTCTCTCTCTCTCTCTCTCTCTCCTCCTGCCATCACTGGTTTCTGGCGCCGTGGTTATGTTGCGCATAAAAGGGGCCTAAAAGTTGAGGCCGAAACTTGCGAACGAGATTTCCTGTTAACGTGTAGAGTTCCATAACGATATCTTTAAATAAAAAATAAAAAATAAAAATCAATGAAGACGAAATTCCCTGACATTTCCCTGACTTTTTTTGACACCTCAAATTCCCTGACTTTTCCCGGTTTTCCAGGTTTTCCAGGTCTGTCGCCACCCTGATACCACTTTAAATGTAGGTCCGATCCCCATTAGCTTATCTGTGCATAAAGTGGACATAAAAGAAAATCCACAATGATTTGGAGCTTGTCGTCATATGTAAGCTGAATAGACAGCTTGTTAATTATGACCTTATTTCAGTTCACTCCACAACACAGCACATACCTTTCACAACAATACAATCCACTCACTACTGTATTCACATGCTGCCTCTAAATAAATCCCATGCACCAAGGAACCCTTAAAGACCATTTGACGCGATCTAGACTAGAACTGGTCCTTCAATTTATAGATTCACTCATACACCATTCAGCCAACAATTTTCTCCTCCCCATTGTAACTCTACTTGTTTGAAGGTCAACGATCTCTTTTTCAACTCGTCTGCAAGCATTCAATGATTCATATGGCAAACTTTCCCCTTGCCTGCGATAATTTGGCTTCAAAATTCCCTGTTCCTGGGAAAATTACATGCTGGTAAAAATTGGTTTGCAACATTGATCAAGACTGTTGAGGAAGTTGAGGGAATTTTCCCGCCAAATGCAACCGTATTCCCTCTCCTGTAACAGTTTGGATCCATAATTTGCCGTTCCTGGGGAAATTACATGCTGGGAAAAATTGGTTTGTAACACTGATCGGGTGATCCTTACGATAGCTCTGTTACGTTTGCCCATCACCCAGTGGAGTTGCCCGCCAGCCCCCTGGCGAATTCAAAGAAAGCGAGCAATGTTTCCAACTTCTAAGAAATCAGGTTCATCTTCTTAGATATCATCATCATCTTTCGCAGATAGCCTAGAGAGCCCTGAATATACGCCCCTGCGACACACCCATGTTAATGCGAGTGTTGCAAGAAGTAGACTATTGTGTTGATGTGTGCCGTGTCACCCATGGTGCATACATTGAACATTTGTAGGTGTTAAAAAAACTGTTTTGAGTTCCTCGGTCATTCTGGACTGGTTTCATTAACGTAAGTCCAATACTTTACTTGCAATAAATATTTGTAAGCCCTCAAGTATTTATGAAACACCCTGTAGTGCAATGACACACTGTATATTTGCACACCCAGACAAATCATCACATTCAGAAATAAATACTACAATACAAAACAATTTGATGCTATTTACTTACAACAACGGGCAAGGAGGCTGATGTATGTGTAGTCGTTCTTCAGCTTCTCGCTCTGTATCAGGAGGAATGTTTCCTCGGCTTCCTTATAAGTACCGACTGCTCCTTTTGCCTAGAGAGAAACAATCGGTCATAACACTAAATATACAATTCTTTACTCAATTGAATACTTAATTATTGTAATATTTATTCATTGTATCACAAGAGTGTAGAGGTTCCCTTGCTGGCCACTATTATTGATTTAGTATAGTCTGTTTTAAAGTAAATTAGTCACAACATAAAATAAAATTATAATCTGATGCATGCAAAACACAATTGTAATTTGATATGCTGAATGACTACTGTATCGTGCAAGGTGTACTCTGAAAGGAGGTGAATGTCTTATTCAGAAAATATCTCACCTGTGCATAGTTGAAATTAAAATTGTCATCATTGTAAAAATAGCTCTTAATGGAATTGAGGTATAGCAGAACATCATCAAACTGACGGAGAAGGAAGAAGCATGAAGCCATGCACTGCCTGCCAGGAATGGTGTCGCACTCGCTCGCACTTCCTCCAACCAGCTGGAAATACTGTTGAGCAATCTTCAGGTGTTCCCGCTTTGGAAAAAAAAAGGAGTATTTTAGTATCATTCAACACTACATACTGAGTGGCCACAATTAATGTTACCCTAGTCAGTGCTCTGGGGCCTGTTCAAAGCAAAGGATTGCACTGAAACTTGGTGTACAGCAGTGATTCTCAACATTTTTCAGTCTGGGACCCACCTTGAAGGATATTACACTTCATGGGACCCGTAAGCATGGATTCCAGCAGAATTATTGTAGGGGTGTGCACCCAGTTTATAATCATATTTGTGCTAAAATAGAGTACTTGAAGAAGCTTGCTTAAACAAATTACACATACTTCATTCTAGAAAAGTAAATACATAATTTTTATGTGTGGCAACTGCATATACACGTACAGGCGGTTGGAAATATCAAGCGACACTTTAAGTAGACATGCATGCACGTGACACACAGATAATTAAGAACTCATTGCTGCGACCGAAACAAAAACGATAGATATTCAATTGCCTTGAGTTAAACATCAGAGAGATGCCGATATAAAGCAATCGTGTAGAGTGTGAATAACGGAAATGTAGTTTAGACTACGTACAACAAATCTAAATTGTTAAAACAATATATCTTAGTAATTTAAATGTTAATTTAAATTAAGGCACAGTAAATAAATTTTCGAGCCCAACTTTGCGACCCATCAAACACCTCCTTGAGACCCACCAGTGGGCCATGCCCCATAGGTTGAGAAACGATGGTGTAGAGGTTATGGGGAAACAAATTCTAATGAAAAAAAATATATAGTTCAAATTTTCACCAGCAGGTTGAAATGTGGCGCTGAATTAACAACAAGCAGTGATTTGAGTTTATGTTGGTACAGCAGTGTTCAATATACATCCTGTCAACGTGAATGACCCTTTGGAAGCATGAGACAGTGTGATCAATGGTCACATAGTGTTTTCAGGGATGTGCTGTGCACCAGATTTCAGAATCACATTTGCACCTGGTGGTAAAAACTTGAACTTTTTTTTTATCAGCATTCGTTTCCCCATGGTGTTCATAGTTTCAGTGCAATCCGTTGCTTCAAACAGGCTTCAGTGGCATCTGAGTAGGACAACTGTAATTGTGGTCACCCAGTACTGATGAAATCTAAACTTGACAATATTATAATTAGAACCTTAATATTTATGTATTTACACATTCAACCAATGCAAGCACTGCTTACACTATTTTGACATGAAAATGGAACACCCCAGGGAAATCAGTTTACTCCCATTCTGAAAAATCGGTTAGGCCTAATTACAAAATGATGGTTATTATTAACATATTATTATTATCGTCATTATTATTATTTATTAAAGTATGTATCACATAAATTAGAAACCATAAACAATAAATTGACAAAGTTGAAATAGTAGTATTATAATCTCGGTAGCGTTTCTAATCCCTTCTGATCAACATTTGGTGTTAGTCCTACAAAGTTGTATCAGAAGAACCAATCTTCTTGAGAACAATTTCATTCTTCACCAACCGTTCACAAAACTCCTCGCATACCTTACACACAATGCAGCGAGATTTGCCTTTTGAGTTTGTGTCAAGATGCAGGAATTTAAATTCTTGTTTCAGGTCCATACTGAAAATACATATATGCTTCTTGGCCAATCTTATTCACTGCTCTACAAATAACGGAACACACACAAAGCAATACAACTCGCGACGCGAGCTAAACAGTAAACTGCTGTCTGCTCGAACATTCTCGAAGACAATGGATCATTTAGATTTCATAAAATGGGACAAATAGTGGGTTTTAATAATATCGACGGGACTGTCCCTGTATGGTCATCCTACATTGCACTGGACTGCATAAAAATGTGGTGTCATACACTCAATAAGTAGCTTAGTGGCAAGAACGTGCTGCTCTGCTTTCAGCCACCATAGGGGAAACCAATTCACCCAAAATATTACATAGCAAAGGGTAGAATCTGGGTGGAAATACAATCCTCAATGCTTATTATGAGCATTCTAGATCTTTTGATCTTCCCCAAAATAGCTGAAAGCAGATGGAGACACTGCTAGCAGAAACCAGTTACCAAGATTTGTCTTCATGAATATGTAAACACGATCATGAGCAATACTAATTTATTATTAATTGAGCAGTTTGAAGTAAAACTTGATAACCTACATAGGTATGGAACTAAGAAAAATGCAAGTGAAAGTTTGTCCATTGCATTGTGGCTCATATATTACCAAGATCTTCCTGTGTGTTCTTGCCAATTACCAGCAACTGAACACCCAATGTTATCTCAAATTTGAACAGAGCTAGGGGTTATCAAGTCTTACTACCAAGCCGCTCAATTATATTACAATTGAAACGAGTTATAATCATTGTTCTCAATTCAATGTACAGAAATTACAAATGATTTTATATTCTGTGAATCGTAAAAGTATCAGAAACATTGACTGTTGTGTCTGACTTTGGGGTGTTTTGAGGAAAACAGAATGTCTGCTCCCTCCAGTGGTCCAGTTCAAATTACATCAGCAGTGTTGACAACTACCAAATTATTGACACTGCGGTTTAAGTAAACTATTTCGGAATTTTTACAGTATTTCTTGATAACTAAATTACTTTTTGAATGGAATTTGGGGTCAAAAAGAGCAATGAGTATATCTTTTGACTTTGTGTTGTGAATTTACCAAAAATGAACATGAATACTTTTAGTTGTGTATTGGAAGTTGAAAATAATAGCAAGTATTTTACTGTTTCAATAATGTGATTGAGAATTTTTAAACCAGCACCTTTTAAATGTTTATAATCTTATGATTAATATTAATGTTCTTTTTTTTCATTAGGAAAATTAGGCCAATTAGGAGATTTAATTTACCCCCCCCCCCCCCCAACTTTTGTGATGCCAATGTAGTCAATTGAAATATGAGTTGCCCTCTTAAGACCACATTTTGCCATTTGGACTTTGATCCAATTTAAATTCTTGGCTGGAACCTCGATTTCTACCAGCAAAACATAGTCAACTTTTGTCACAGCAAACTTTGGGGTTTGTCTCACTAAATAGTGTGAAAGAAAGCACAACTATACCGATCCATTTTCTTGTCCCATTGCAGCATTCACAACACCCTTGAGTATGTACTCCTGTGGCACAGCAGGCTCTAGGTCTTTGATCAATTGATAAGCTTCTCGGATTTCATCCTGTTAACAAATACAAAATTATTAGAATTTATTCAACAATATCTGTCAATACATTTCTCAAATCCAAGTATGCAAAGCAATTACTTAAAATAGTTAAAATGTTAAAATACAGTGGACTCTTTCTAATTTGAACTCTCTTCTCTAGAGGATGTCCAGATTCACCTACATACACCCATTTGCAGTCACATGGTATGTTGTGTGAGGGCTAGTCAAAAAGTTAGTTGCACGAACATGAAAGAAATATGCAGGACAGTTCTTGTATTTACATGAAAGTACTCTACAAAAACTTTTCCAAGTCTGTTCAAACCTTTGTCATAGTTTGATATGAATTTCTCTATACTTTGTTCAAAGAATTCCCATCCAACTTTCAAAAACAATTCTTGCATCACAGTTTTCATTTCCTCGTCGGAAAGATATCACTGCTTTACAAGCTTGTCTTTCATAGGCTCAAAGGCATGACAATCCCAGGGTGCGAGATCTCAACCATGAATCAGTTCAACACATTCAACATTGTCCCTCATTGCAGCATTTGCCTTGGCCTTCCCTGCTGGTAGTCATCCTCAATATCCATGTGCCCATTTCTTGAACAACGCACATGATTTTGAGATTGTCTGGCACAAAATTGCTTTCTCATCATTCACTTCATGCAATTGGCGACGAATATGAGTAGGTTTACACCTTCTTGCACACAGAAAATAAATCACTGCAAGCGTTTCCAGTTTTGAATGCAGTTTTTGCTGACTTGTAGGGTGTTTGCTGGTTTAGTGTTTCATAGTATGCTTCTTGGTGTTTTCTTACTCCTGAATGCAGTAGTGTAACGAACATGCCCTGCGTCCTCCTGCAACTTACAGTTTTGCGCCCCTACTCATTTCTTTAAAAAATAACTTTCTTTTCTAAAATTTTAATTCACTTCTACATTTATATTACGTATTTAGAAATATGGAAATATATACATCTAATGTGAATCTATTAAAAAACTGGTACGATAAGTTTTAAAAGACAAACTGTAAAACGTTGTTAAAATTACAAATGAAAATGCACTGTTACTACAAAAATACAATATTGTTACATGCCCATTACCAGTCCTCTGCGTTTTTTGATGGAAGCAAATGCTTGTGTTAGTTCCGTCAAGTCCAGTTTTCGAGCACGATCGCTTTCAATGCTTAACAGCTTTCTTCGTATGATATCAGTTGATACTACATTCCAAAATGAAACAATTTCTGTAGCTATAGTGCAAGATCTTGTTGATATTTCTCCCAGAAATTTGTAGCAGATTCCTGTACAACTACTACAAAAGAAACTTAACAACAGCACAATTTCACCAAACCTTGCTAAAACTCGGGCAGTAAGTAGGGGCAGGGGGGGGGGGGGGTGAAAATGTTTCCAGCACATTTCCTTGCCTGTCGTCTACTCTTGACTATGAGTAGTAATCTATGACTTGAACTATTCAGCTAATGAAGGTTTTTCTTACCAGGAAATTCACTTTCTACTTTTCTAGTGATTAACATTTTCTGTCTGAAGTTGTAGGGCATACAAATATAATGTGTTCGGTTGAAAATATATTTTAACGCCGAAAGGAAAACTTTTGTGAACTGTCACGGTCTTTCTTAACTTTTTATTCTTACTGCACCCTCAAAGCTCGTGCATCCCCCCATGCCACGGGGGTGTTATTTACACCACTGCCTGAATGTTGTCAAAAGCTGAATTTTGAACCAATTCTACTGATCCTTTCTGATAACCTAAGGAGAGCATACTGCTCTCTTGAAATGTGGTGCTAGACAATGGAGAAGATCCACTTAACATTTTAATCTTGTTTGTCACACACCTCATGGAAGCAAGAAAGAAGTTGTCTAGCTCAGAACAGAGAAAGTTTCCAGAAATGAAGGTAATAAAAACTGAGTATCAGCGTATAAGATGCACCAGCACCTTGTTTTTAAAGGGAAAAATTGCATCTTATATACCAGCAAATATGGTAATTGGTTTTTCTTATGCAAGATATGGTAATGCATTAATAAATTTCATGAAAAAGTTCATAGAGCAGGATAATTTACGCCACTGCAAGGTTCTCGGTTTGTTAATCTCACATTAAATCCTTGCACACTAACACACAGCTTATGAAGTGTTTTCTGAAGACCCTAGAAATGTTCTTTTAATCCTGGTTAAAGAAAAATACATTCAGGGGTATGCGCTTAATGTTATGGTGGCTTCACGATAAAGCAGAATGTCAATTCCTCAGAATTGCAGTTCCCCCCGTTTCTTAGTATTAAGCTATTTGTTAATTAATTTCCTTTTACAACTTGATTAATAACCAAAATATTGTGTTAATAGCTACCAAGTTTATCCTGGCTTTGCAACCTCTATTTGTGCAAGGTGCATTAACCTTAATATTAAACCACGGCTAAAATATCTTCAGGGTAGGGCTCTTGTTTGAGAACGAAACCAGACAGTAAGCCTTCCAATGGAGACGTTTAAACAATTATATTAGACAAGAATACAGGAAAACCTCGTTAATACGATATTGGTTAATACGAAGTACCCTTTAATCCGAAGTTCTTCCCATTCCCCAGCCGATAAGATAGGATTTATAATGTATTTCAGTACGGATAAATCGAAATACGGATAATTTTTAATACGAAGTTGTTTACAAGACCCTTCGGCAAAACTGGTTTCGCTTAATTCGAAGTAGACACCTGCGTAAGTCGACAAGAGAAGATCGAATGTGGAAAGAGCTTGGACGTTATTTTAACTTGACCTTGACATGTTTCCTTGTCCTAAGAGCTGCTGACAACTCGAGGGAAGCAGCCCGAAATGCCCGCTGGACATTGACATTCTTTGTCAATGTGCATGGGAGGTCAAGCTCTTTCCCCGCTGAATGCGCCACCTTGGAAATATTCACCAGTGCCAGATGAGAAATGCGAGATAAGATCGCACGAATGTTCCAAAATACAAGACGCGTGGCACCTGGAAGTCTTACCAATCTGTCTAGCTCTGAGCTCGAGATACAGCAATTTCCCGTGAGCGAGCAACTTTTGGTCTGGTAGCAGACAACTTCCGGTAACCACTTTCATTAAAAGCGTGTTCTTTGTGCCCTGTAGAACCTCATAAAAAAAGGGAAACAGTTACAGATAATCAAAGCTCCGCTTCATACGTTTCCCAACTGTGCCGGTCATAAAATTTGCCAAAACTGTGTTTTGTTGTCTGAGTGACTTCTCCCCTTTATCTATCAGCAAACCGGGGGGGGGGGGGGGGGGGATCCGTTGCTAATTGTTTCGGCCACGATATTCTTGCTCGTGTGCGCACACCGGCTCCTTTGGCGTCTAAAAAAAAGCAAACAGTTCTGAAAACCTTTAAAAGGAACAAAAACCGCATGATAAGTAAAAGAAAAGTGACCCCCTTCCTTCTCCTACAACAGCTTATTATCCGCCACTGGTGTGCATGGTAATGTGATTTTTCACACTGCTGATAAAAGTTAGGTCTTCGACAACTGCATTATCTTTAAAATGCAGATGATATCCCTTCTGCCACGTGCTGCTCAAACTTATAGCCCGTCTCATTGTGTTTAGCTGCAGCTGGCGCCAGTGTTTAGTCTAGCGTCTGGAAACCTCTGGCTTGCTGATAACTGCAATGACTCATCCAGTGGGAAGGAATAAGCTTCATTGTTTTGAATCTCGCAAAGCCATATAAACCCCGCTTTTCTTCAGACTCACTAGCGGTGTGCTGTTAAAAAAAAAAAATGCAATGCTCAATGTAGGAATACGAGATGAAAAGTTTTGGTGGAGCGAGTGTTTGACCTCCAGAATACTTCTGAAACCTACAATAAATTGTCGATTAATCTGAAAATACGCAAGTTTCTTAAAACTTGTTTTTAGTTCATTTTATACTGCTGAACTAAGCGGGACTAAATATACAGTTTAAAGTGGGATCCAAACCAGAGTGATTATCGAGTGCGGCACTGTTTAATGTGTCCTAGGATACACATTTGGTGCAAACATCGCAAGTTGTGTGTTTACTTTTTCAGAGTTGATTACAATGCAAGTTTAGGAAGAGTTTGGACTGCTCCCTGAAAAAGGGGAGGGGGCGAATATGAAGTTAACTGAAGCAAAGAATACGTGACTTTTTTTACGATGTGTTTTAGACAGCCGAACCAGAATGAAATTTACAGGCCCGATTTTTTTGTTTTGTTTTGTGCCAGGGAAAGGTTGTGTTCTCTCCCAAGAGAATCTTCTCTTACCAGTTAATCCTGTAACGGACAATGTTCTAGTACATAAAATCCAATATTCATTCTGTCCAATTATCTCCTGTCTCTTGCTCGCGTGTGACTACTGTCAAGATTCACTTCTTGCAATAAACGAGATTGTTTTCTTTTCCGTAGGTCTCCATGCAAACGGGTTTCTTATGAACTAAAATTGTAAGAATTTCGTGGAAGAACAACAACTTTGCACAATTAAAAGAAAATACCGTTTTTTATAAGACTTTTTGCCACAACATGCATCCCGTGCATAACCGGTTGTATAACTAGGCAGGATAAATGGTGTTAACCGACTCCTTGTAATCTTTGTGTCCGCGTTAAGCTCCGTGTTCTCATTTTGTGTAACATTTTTTACACTTCCTTTAAAACGTACAATATTATTATATAGTACATATAAAGCTTATTTTCTGAGCTACCACCAAGTATAAAATATCCTTTGTGGGGCTAATTTATACTCTACTTTATTTACACCTGAAAACCGGCGCCATCTTGAAAAGTTCGGATAACTCGAAGTCGTTTAATACGAAGTTAACATTTTTTGGTCCCTTGAACTTCGTATTGAGGTTTTCCTGTACATGGATTTGGATATTTACATAATGAGCTACGTATTTCTTTGATTCTTATTTACATTCAATTTTCATCATAATATATTTTGATTCCTCGTATGCTTTACAAATTGATTTCTTCTTTCAAATTTATATAATCTTCTTTCGTCGATGATTCCTTCAGGACTTCTTTCTTTGTGGGAATTCGGATATGGACTTCCTTCTTTATGGGAATTGGTATATGGACTTCCTTCTGGACTTCTATGTAATCCCTGGAACGTGGATCCTTTATTCCACTCACTCTGGCATCTAAGTTCAATTCTCGCAAACTGGTAACACCTCACTTTTTCTTCATTTACACCCAG
Source organism: Lepisma saccharinum (assembly GCF_977018435.1). NCBI lineage: Eukaryota > Metazoa > Arthropoda > Insecta > Zygentoma > Lepismatidae > Lepisma > Lepisma saccharinum. The sequence continues at coordinate 47,388,312 of NC_139252.1, forward strand.
TCCTAGAGGGTTATGAGTTCGCTGCCTATTTCTGCTCTTCGACGATTGAGGAATTACTTTATTCTTTTTCCCCGCTCTCTTCTCTCGAGCTTTGGCCAATATCCTAAACTCATCCCTTGAGGCGACGACTGGAACGCGCCAACACTAAATAAGTGCAACCAAGTGTATACTTGGTGCCAGACGACTGAAATGCGCAGCCAAGTAGGTGCAACGGCTGAAGCACAACCAAAGGTAATGTGGTTCGCGACTGGAACGTGCCGCCACTGGTATAATCAAAATTTCCAATATCGGGATGGTAAATCAAGCGATCACCAATTTAATTTATTAAGTATTCACATTAATTTATTATTTTTATATCTTTTCTTTATCTTCTTATAATGGATTCTATTATTTTTCATCTTTCCAAATCACTTTGCGCTAATTTACACCGCCATTCGAGTATCTTGTGTCAATCTTCAATCTTGCACACCTCGTGCTGCCATCTCTATTCCACTTTGGCAAACCATTTACACGAGTTGGTCCCATTGGGTACGTAACAGCTTTCAGAACAGAAACTCAGTCTACAAGAGATATTGGACATACAATGTATTGTACTAGAGATTAAATTGTTTGCATATAGTGTTAGTGTATCGACGAAAAGTATACATATTACTTAGTAAAAAAAGTAAATAATCAATACAATACATTACATTGCAGAGAATATTACAGTATTTCTTAGCAGCATGACGCCAGTACATGGGTTACGAAAAAGAATAATCACTATTACCATTAGAATTTAAAATTTAAATATATAATCTTATTCAAGTGGTTAAGTATTCTTGCTTAGGTTCTACTAACAAAACAGTGAAATATTATGTATGTGAGGAAATGACTAATGTAAGTGGTACCAAAAGGAACATTTTATTTAGTTCCTGTGCTGCAGCCATTGTCATTATCACCATATTTATATTTTTCCCTCCTGCATTAAACCTAAGCAAACTTGACTTCCGCCATGTGGATGCATTGTTGCAAATTTACAAAAAAATGACGTGGAGTACACACGTAATTTTTTTCATGTCAGTTGGTTGACAATCTGTTTCTTACATCAAATTTCAAAAGTGTGTAGTATGTTTTCCAAAAAAATGTACAATTCATAATTAGAAATGGAGAAAATGAAAGCAAAAACATGTAAATTGTAGCACAGAGAAAGAATGAAATATTATTCACCTGTCGCAAGTAGTAGATGACTAGATTCAACCTTGCTTCTGGAATGACATCAACCAAAGGAGGTAGGATTTGCAGAGCTCCCTCGCCACCCCTGAACACGACCAAATTGTGCCTGATGAGGTCATGGCCAAAGCTGAATGACGACGAACTCTGGTCCTAAAGATAAAAAAGAAATATTAATTTAACACTATCATTTGGAAAACTGAATAATGCTTGGCTACATTGGGAGACATGAAATTAGGTAGCTGCCAATGTTTGTGTCGTTGCACCATTACTAGGGGTTATTTCTGCCAAAAAGTGGTGTTATTTTTGTTATTTTTCCTGAAATTTGCATTTTTACTTTAGCACACTTTTCTGCTAAATATACCTAAAATTATACCTCCATTTTGTTTTTAGACTCTCACCTAGGATGGTTAATTTTAGTAACAAGACGCATACGTTTGTCTTAAGCACAAAAAACCTTGTAAACAGGAGGAACAAAGAACCATTAATCTTCATAAGGCATTAATATTTTTTTCCTTTAGACATGAACTTAAGTGACAACTATAACATACATGACATTGCGTGAGAGCTGTAAATGTTTTACCCCAAGTAAAAGCCACCATAGATGAAACAAATGAGTTTTGAGATGTGGCAGGTTCTGTTTGGCTGGAGGGCAACATTGCCAGTGGCAGTGAAACCTCTGAGTACAGGTGGACAGGGACATGTTTTGCACCTTCGGTAGTCACATTCCCATTCCCACACCTCCAACCTGCCCTTCACATTAGCCTGCCACGCTACCCCCTTCTGCTCAAATTGACAAGTTTGGTGAGAGAACCAGATGCTTTGCTCTTTACTCTTGATCTGGCAACATTGCAGAAATCTGAATATGCGACCTGTGGCTGCAAAAATTTAAATTATTAAAGATAAAACAACAGATCTTACTCATTTGTGGCTTGTAAGGTTCTTGTAAAAACCGATGTTTTGAGTCCGTCGTCATGTCCTTCTTTACAGAAAAGTAGAAAGGTTAAGAAATCAGAAAGAAAAATGATTAAAGGGAAAAAAAGATCAAGCTACTTGATTTAAAACTGTCTCATAGTCCTCAGTTGTCTTGTGCTAACAACGCAACCACCTGTTACACTGGCCTCGCTCTGCATATATGTACACTTCCTGTTGACACCTCCCCATCTCTTCTTATGCCATCGGGTAAGCTGAATTTGCACTCAAGGTTAAGACTAGCAGGGAATGCTGGATATTTTATTGGAGGATTGTTAATGTTTTTTATTATTATTATTATTATTATTATTAAATCAATCCATTTTCCCCAATATCACCATCATATCTATTCAATCTTATTGTTCGATTCTAGCAAATTATTCTAGTTTTGAGTACTATTCTTTGTACAGAAATTGTATTGTGCTCTCCAATTGAATGACCCATAAATATCACATGGTCGCTCAGGACGGTCATGGTGTTCCCTTCTTCGATGTCTTTTTCATGCTCGCTGAGCCTTTCTTTGAAACTTTGCTCTGTTTCACCAATATAGCTTTTTGCCTGTGGTTATGTGAACATTTAAGAAATTACTTGATCATGATATGAAATTTAGAATATGTACATGAGTACTAAAATGATTTCCGCGAAACTTACTTCTAAATGTTCAATTAATTTCGGTGGCCTCTTCCACCATCCACTTGGGAAACTTGATGCTTCAACAAACACAGGATCCAAAATGTTTCAGTTGGGCATACAGTGCACACAATGATTGACACAAAAAACAGAGATGCATGCAATTATGCACTTTCCGCATGAGCTGAATATCAACAGTGGTTAGGCACATCATGTTTGGCTCCTGCTTTTGCAACAACACAAACCTATCACATGCAGCAGACGAACTGGTTACACCAGCGCCACTAGCAGTAAGTGAAGAAACAACAGGAACCGGAAGTCAATCCAACAGTGAAGCATCGAGTTGCCCAAGTGGATGGTGGCAGAGGTCACCGAAATGAATCGAACATTTAGAAGTAAGTTTCACGGAAATCATTTTAGTACTCGCGTACGTATTCTAATTATCAACCACCTTTTTTATTCCCTTTTTTAAACAATTTTAGCAGATCCTGGAAATATATTGGTTGGCAGAGGTGTATATTCAGGGCTATCTGCGAAGTCCAGACTACGTGAACAAAATACAGAAAAAATATCTATCAGAAAATGTGCATAAAATTGATCATTTCAATAAGAAGATGAACCTGATTTCTTAGAGGAGTTGGAAACATTGCCTGCTTTCTTTCTTTCACGAGACGGCTGGCCCAGCACCGGCAGGCAACTCCATGGGGGTGACGGGCAAGCTTGGCAGGGCTCCGATCAATGTTGCAAACCAATTTCTCCCAGCATGTAATTTCTCCAGGATTGGGGAATTGTGGAGCCAAACTGTTACAGGAGAGACAACAGGATTGCATATGGTGGGGGAAAAACCCTCTGAACTTCCAATTTTTGCATGTAATTTTCCCAAGAATGGGGAATTTTGAAGCCAAATTATCGCAGGCAAGGGGAAAGTGTGTCACCATTGAATGCTTGCAGAGGAGTTGAAAAAGTGGTTGTTGACCTTCGAACTAGAGATACAGTGGGGAGTAGAAAATTGTTGGCTGAGCAGGACTGGTTTACTGAAATGACAAGGACCAGTTCTAGTCTAGATCTTGGTGCGTGGAATTTATTTAGAGGCAGCGTGTGAATACAGTAGTGAGTGGGTTGTATCATTATTAACAAGCTGTCTATTCGGCTTACGAATGACGATAAGTTCCAAATCGTTGTGGATTTTTCTTGTATGTCCACTTTATGAACAGATAAGCTAATGGGGATCGAACCTAGTTAAAGTGGTATCTAAACCACCATGTATCAAACCCGGGACCCCTTAGTTTCAAGGCAACAACGTTACCACCGTGCCAACAAGGAGTACCTGAACTTAAAATCGTGAAAATAGGTAGGTTGAAATTTCATTTTTATTCTCATACATAGGCCTACATAATATTTCACAATATGGGTCTCTTATTTATGCAAATAAGAATGAAATTCTTGAAAGCCTTTCCTTACTGACAGTGTACATTTCCATGTTTTAATTTATGAGGTATATATTTTTAATCACAGTCCCATCACTTCAGCCCACCACCCCACATGAGTTAAAAAAACAAAAACACCCCCACCAGCAATTTTTTGTCCATTCAAACACTATGATGCTATGCGATAGCCCAGGTTTTTAACCCAGTATATGCCACTGGGTTGGTATAGGTGAATAAATGCCTATCGGTACCAAAGTTATCAGCCAATATGAATACACCAGCATCAGCATGAAATCAGTTCCAATATTGCCTTAGTAACAAGAATATTGAAAGAAAGATTTATCTGCTACCATGAGAGATTTCAGCTCTTGTTCTGCTGCCTTCCCATTGTAGAGACGAAAGTGGTTGCAAGCCTTGAGGTTGATGGCAATCGCAGAGTCTGGAAAATGCTGCAGGTACACCGCCAGAACCTCCTGCGAGACATCATAGTAGTCCAATTTATAGTAGCACAGCGAAACATACACGTTCAGAGCCAAGTATTCCCTGAAAGCGAATTTAAAAAAATAACAAAAGATAAAAAAGGAGCATAAAAAAGTCATATTGAACTAGCAGCTACATCTTAGGGAGATTTCAGACTGGAGCAACAGGTGACAACAGAGGTTCACACCGAGGTGACAAGGGACATGGCCCTCTTCACTCAATAGGCAAGCATCTGCAATATATGGCGAACAACAGACCACGTGCATGCCATTGAGAAAATGGCCCAGTCCGTGCAAGCGACAAGCAATACATGCAGCTTGTTACCTTGCTTCTGTTCGAAAGGTTGCAAATATTACTGAGCAGCACATGTCTCTTCAGTCTGAAAGTTCCCTAAAGGTGATTTCACACCAAAGCAGGGGTGCCCATAGAGGGGGTTTATGGCGCAGGCTGTGCCATCGAGATTTTTGGGGGGATTTTTTCCCTTCAAATAATATAAAATTCAAAATGTATATATTCTTCCAAAATATATGTAAAAATTTTACACTTTAAATACAACATATTTAATCCATTAGCCATTAGATGAAGAATAGAAAGTATTTAAGGGTATTATCGAAAAGGGGGGGGGGGGAATATCCATGATCAAGTATAGCTACAGTAAGAATCACGAACCTTCCGACCCTCTGTAAACAACCGCCTCACTTCGAATAACGTATCACTCCGCGCCAGCTGTTCGGGAATGATGCGGCCATCATATGCTGCTCACTCGCAACCTTTAATTTTACGTAACATGGAAAAAAATATTCTTATTTTAACTGATAATCTACACATTGAAGTATAATAAATTTTCTACAAGTGATTAAATACGTGTTCTTGTTCAAGAATGAACATATTTTTCTACGTCAAAAGTCCCATTTATCTGAAACTGGGTTAACAGATCCCCCTTCCCCCCTCCTCTCTCAGTATGACAGCGCCAAAGTTATACAAGAGAGAGAGAGATTCGTTTCAGTAAATTCAAGCCTTTATTGCCCAACATTGTTGACATGTAGAGTATTGTTTTCTCCTTTGTGCAACAAATATACCGCCAGTTTTAGCAGAAGCTAAACAAAGATAAGCCGGGGAATAAAAAGAGATTGTTTATCATTCTCTCGGTTTCTCCTCGTGCACAAGAAGGCGATAATAAGCACATTATTTAGGCACGTCTCATGCAAGTAATGTATTTTCTTACCTTGATTCAGCAGTTCCTTTTTTAACTTGAGGCATTTTCGGCGCTAGACATCATCCTGTCACAGTACGGTCTGTCAAATTTGCTTCCCAAAAAGGAACTCAACGTGGCATAAGGAGAAATTTAACGTCGATTGCAAAAATTGGGGAGATCGTCATCAATCATCACTATCAACATCTTCTCCACAATGGACAGGACGGCTCTTTGATTGAAAGAATACGAAAGCACCTCGCTTTGTATTGCGCTTATCTCAAAATCGGTGTACTTGTTTATACGAGCAAAGTGTTTTTTTCGCGGGACTCACAACTTGACCGGTCGTTTTCCTTTCTTTCACCACACCGAAAACACAAAGACGCAGACACACAATTACACTTGGACACCAACTTCACTGCTTGCTCATGATAGCAACGACACAATGTCACATAAACGTTAAGAACAACCTGCTTCTTGCCACTTTTCAAACTGCTGTATTTCCGAAAGACTACTCTGAAAACACGGGAGACCTTCCTGCACGCATGGAAGTCGCCATGTTCTAAACTGGCGCTATTTTCTTGCTGTTCACGTGATCGATTGTAATTTATACAATAATCACTTATTATTACTATAAACAGAAACCTTTAATGAAAATATATTTTAAAATTTATGATCCAATGTAATTTACACGTTTTTCTTCCATTAGCATACTTTCATAGAACGGACTACATGATGCGGAAGAAATCCGTTATTAGGCTGTTGCCAACCTCAATACTTCTCACTAAGTCAAGTACAGAAACGGAAGTGGTATGTCGAATGTCGGCATACGATAGTGTGATTTCACATTGTCAGTGACGATCCTCCTGGAGGTTGAGGGGGTGGAACGCAGGATTCGATCTATAATTCAGAGGTGTTCACCATCCGCATGGTGGCATCCTCACACTCCGGAATACTTTTGCGGGTGAAGGCCGTAGGGCGAGGGATGTTGATTTAAAATGAACACCTCTAAACAAGAGAGATGAAAAATGTGACAATAATTAAAAATTCACCCGCAAATATGCATTTTATATTATATGTAGCGTACAATAAAATGTGACTGCCTCAAAATATTTCTATATTCTACAGTCTTCTTTCCCCACTTTTATGCTTCTCTAAGTTGCAGTTTTAGTTCGCCTTTGTGTCTTTGCTGCATAATCCAGCATTTTTGAACGGGATGAAAAGGACATATGAGTGTGTTTTTGGATAAAGTAACTTTAAGAGATGTTGAAGTACACTCTGGAGGATACTGGAATCTGTGACATTGAGGTGTAGATCGACCACGTTGTGACACGCACATTTGTCATTAGTTACGAGATGATGACGGATAGGTGATATTTGAATTCCAAATTAGTTACCCCTCGTGACGGAGTGGTTAGCACATCGGGCTACGACGCCAGGGGTCCCGGGTTCGAATCGTGGCCTGGGCATGAATGTTTGTGAATGTCCATTCATCGATTTCATCCCCATCTTCGCAAATTTTCCATAAGTTGCACAAGAGGGTAAGTAAAATAAAGCAAATGAATCAAACCAAATTAGTTATTTACATTATTTTTATCTAATTAAAAATTATTAATTTAGTCAATCAAATCATATGTATTAACTCACTTTCATTATCTATAATAATAAATGATAACACTTTCAAACATCAAATAAATTTAATGAAGAAACCCCGGTTTCAAAACGTAATTTATCTCAATGTGCCACATTCTTCTAGCAAGGTTTTTTTTTATTAAAATATGAGAGAAAATTAATCCTTTGGTACGGAACCGTCTTACTCCTGGGGGATAAGATGTAAATTTTGTATTTGATTTTTTAAAATTTAGAGTTGCTTTTCTTCCACTTTTGGCTAATCCCGACGATGAGAATGATTGATCGTCAGATGAAATTGATAAAGGGACACTCACAAATAACACCCATGCCGGGATTCGAGCCAGGGAACTTCGGTGATGAGTCTGAAAGTCGGCCACCAGGCAAAATGTACATTTTTTTTATTATTTTTTTTTACATACATTCAATAACTTTCAACAGGTCCTCAGTGATACACTGCTTATTCCGCATCTGTTGACAAATGGGATGTTTTTACACCTTGTAGGCTAGGTGGATTATTTTTTAAAAAAAAGTTTGCAACACTGTTAGGGTACACGTGCTTTTGTTTACAGAAGGTCTTAAGTTCTATGATTCTCAGTTTAGTGTTCAGTAATGCTAAGGAAAAAGTTACTTTCGGTAGACACGCTGTCATAAATAAATGCTTTGTGGGGATTACAATATGGTTTTGGGAGGATGCATGACATGAATTTTGGGGGATGCACCATTGGCCTTTGGAGGGGGGATGGGTACCCCTGCACCAAAGTATGACACGTTGTCCGACATTCAAGAGATATGTCATCACTTGCGTACCCCTTTTCCTGTAAGGAGGGAGAAATTGCTAGTTAATGTGTGTGTGTGTATGTGTGGAGAAATATCACCTGTCACCTGTATCCTGCCCTTTGTCACTTTGGGGGTGAATTTTCCCTTAATTATACTACAGGAAGCTTTTCATATATAATTAATAAAGCTGGTGAATTATAAACCACAAACAGATGAAAGTAAAACAGAATTCTGGGAACAGAACTTGGAATTCTTTGATGGAGATAGAGAGTGATATTCACTCTTTCCAGTCTTGTATCGGCCTCTGTCAGTACAACCCTGAACAATTGGACATAGGGAATATAAGGCAGCATATTTAGATGTGGAGCACTGCCTTACTTCAGCGTGGATGTTTGCAACCATCTGGATGTTCCTTTCCTGCTCACTGAATTGGACGGAGGGGCCCTATTCTCTGGCCTGCGAGGTCACCTGATCTGAATCAATCGTTTTTTTTTTGTCTGGCAATATCTCAAATAACTTATTTACGAGATGCCAGTGGATGTGGACATGGAATAATTTGCTTGGATTTTCGCTGTCTATGATGTGATTTGTAACATAACAGGGATATTTGAAACAGTGTGGCAGAATTTCGTACTGTGCTTTCTTGCTTGCATTGAGGTTAGTGGACGTTATTTTGAAAACCTGTCTTAAGGTACCTAATTGTACCTTGTTAACATTGGTTCGTCAATCTATGACACTACTTTCCAAATCAATGTCAATAAATCTTGCTACTCACTGTACGTCAGCAGTGTCAGTACCTGTCCATACTTGTCACAGCCCAAATCTAGTTACTCTGGCTTCTCCAAACCTAGATTCCCTATCTCCAACTGATCAGTTATGCATCACCTATTTCCAGTTTAGTTTTTGCACGCTATTACTGAATCACCCTGTATATATATGATTCTATTGAAAATATTTATGGAATAAAAGCCTTCCCTGTTAGTATATGGAACGAATGTGAGGTAAGGCATGGGTATTTCCATCAGCTATTTCTAGCACTGTAATTAATATTTCAAATGCATATGCCTACAAGATTCTGCTACTAATTTCCAAATACTTCAGTTAAGAATGAACTACTACACCACTTGTCCTTCCCTACAAACCCATACCTGGACCTCAAAAGAAAACTGAGGAAAGATACGTCACTCTGCTTGTCGAACGACTTGAAAACCCTCACAGAAGGTAGATCCTGGCATGAGTCTGTAAGACTAATATTCAGTGGCGTTAAAATAGGATCCTATGCACTCTACAATATGAAACCTCCTACAACTGAACTGACTACACAGCGCAACGAAGGTTTTGCTTCCTGGGTTTTGTGTGGTCCTTGTGAAAGGTGGGCACGTACTAGAAACATATATGACTGACACTTGCATACGTCACACACAGTTTCCGAAAAATTAGAACATTTTGTACTATTTGTGTAGGAAACACTGGGACTCTACTTGTGTACAGAAAACGTAAAGTAATGTTAGCAAGACTCACGTAACACTCACGTAGCCTATTGTTTTTGTACATAATGTCTATACACTGTGTGAACAATAGTGACATATTTTGTTAGATTTGTGGACAGTTTACGTTAATAACACAGAGGAGAAATATTACTCCTACTGTAAGGAATACAACCTTTATTTTGGATGTAAAATTGGCTCCAAGATAAAACCTTGTCGCCACAAATACGTTGTTTGTTTTGTTCAGTTACTATGACATGGCTACATGTAATAGCAATGCCATTTGCTATCCCTATGATTTGACATGTTCCAAGGGACCATGTTTCAGTCTGCTACAGCTTGACCAAAATAAGAATGCCTGCGACTGTAGTTGCAGGGTCACAGGCATAAGAGAAGGGTAAGGGAGAGGAGAAAAGAAATGACTTGCACTTTAGTTCGCGAGTTTGCTGCACACTTCTGCTTCACAGATGTTTCTAGACATGCATCTATTTCGAAGCAGGCTATCATTTATCGTGACCCACCATCATCCCCTCCAACATTTTGCAGAACTCCCCATACCCAAAAAGCCATGCTGTTCAAAAATGATATCGAACACATGAAAATTGAACAAAACAGTGCACGAGACGTAGATACATCACACTTAATAAGTCAAAGTGAATTAAGTGATCTCGTATGGAACTCGGGAGTTGTGGAAAGGAAGGTAGAAATTCTGTGCTCTAGGCTGTAGGATTGGAACGTATTGCAGAAGGGTTTAAAGAACTCCATGAAGGCAAAAAAAATCTTGCACACCTTTTCTCTTGTTCTGGTTGTTCCTCATGCTGAAATGATGTTGGGGGTTTGATGATAGTATTGGGATGCAAGTACAGTGGGATCCATGAGTATTACCATGCAAATTGTCCATGACTATTTTCATTATTTTTTCTCTTTCATCCTGTGTTTTTAAGCGATGGATTTTTATGTATGCTGGTGCAGAAGTTGTCAACAGCTTGTTTTGAGTTTTCTTTTAATTCTTGAAGCTCTTATTGGCAAAATAAAGTGCACGAACATGGTGATGGACAATTTGGATCCCACTGTTAAAGTCAGAAGAGTGGTCTTTTTTCACATATTCATCAAAGACAATCTATGTCGAAAACATTTACTTAGGAGCAGGTGATGTTTCATGCAACATCTGAGAAAGAGGATAAAAGAGTAAATGGGTATAAAGGCTGTCCGGTTCCTCTTAACACTTCATTCATGATTATATAATTCTTAATGGTTTTCACTATAGATGTCATGGAAGCTTGTAACACCGGTTTTACTTAGTGTGTGATTAGAGAAAATCAGTTTGGCATTAAAAAACCTGCAAACCTTTTCAAAATTAAAAACTTGTCTGAAAAACCTTTTAACACCATGGAGAGATTAAATATATATATATTTTTTTGTAATTACTGAAGCATATGGGTCCCTTATGAATGATGTATGACCAAAACCAAGCATGATTCATGCCTCATCTATTCTCGCCAGCCTTCGTGGCAGAGTAGTTATCACATCGCACTATGGTGCCAGGGGTCATGGGTAAGAATCCGGGACTGAGCATTCTTTGTGAGTGCCCTCTCATCAATTTTATCACATCACTCATTTCATCTTCGCGATTAGCCAAAACTGGTAAATTAGCAAAGTGAAATAAACCAAATCAATCAATCAACTGTTCTTAGTATTTTATATATTACGACAATTGTTGCATAAGAGACATGTTCTTTTTCCAATTATTTTCCCTCCAGAAAGTGAAATAAATGTTCAATTCTTTGTAAAAGAGTGCACAATACCGCAGCCCTAAAACTTTGGGAACATCTCCAAGGGGCAGGGAAGAAAGTTCAGTTTTCGTCTAAATATTCAAACATAGGGTGTTTTGTGTGAGCATACCTCATAGTCTCACCTACGCTGAACAAAATAAGGCACCATTCCATTTCGAGGATATTAATTTTTAGCCAGAGAAGTATACATTTCCAAATTTTACATGAAAAACAGACTCAACATGTAAGGCTTAGGTCCTAACATAGGACTACCAACAGAGAACATAATAAGAGTTTCATAATTTACCTGTTATCTAGCAAAATTCTCTTGTAGATGTCGATGGCTTCCTGGTAATGTGAGCGCAGGTAGTGGATGGATGCGAGAGACAGCTGATCCTCTATCACGTCCTCCAGCTGCTGGTGATGCTCCATTAGTTTCTTCTCGTCGTTGAATTTGTGAGCCAAGTGGAACAGGAGCCTTGTCTTCAGGCGACCCTTCGGAGCCTTTTCCAGTGCCTGGAATTCCATGGTGAAATCACACCAAAAAGTGCAAAATATGTATTGGCTCGAGTAGCCTCGGTACATTTTCTTTTACTAAAAAAGTGGCAGAAATTGAGGGTGCATAGCTTACAGAAAAAACGACTAATCCTGTGTACATTGAGAACCTGTTACACTCAATCATTGCCCTGATAAGGGTCAAACAAACTGCATGTAGAGCAAGATGCCGCTGTCTGTAGTTAATGTATAACAAAACCTAAAACATGAAATTTTGCTTGTAATTATTGCCATCAATATTTAATTTACCCAGTACTGTATGGTATTGTAATGACAGTGAAGTGAGTAAAAATCTTTAACCTTTATATGGCGGAGCCTTGTGAACCTGTATTCTCGTTGAAGCCAGTGCCTTTTTAAACTTGCCGCGAAGTACAAAAAAAATTGTTCCTCGAGAACTAATTGTCGTAGAGAGACGAAATTGGTTTTGCTTTTTTTCTTAGACAGGGCTTTTATCGGAGATAAAATTTATACATTGTGCCTCACAATAATTAGTGTTAAAGGATGAAGAAAATTGAATTTTTGAAAAAAATGGCATGCCCCCATGCATTAATTGCTGTTGTGTGCAGCTGGTTGATATATCGCTAAAGGCTAAAATAGCATTCTCATTTGCAAGATTGATGCAACTCGTATTCTTGTTATTTAGCATTTATTTCTGAAGATAATATTCATGGTAGTCAACTTTCATGGTCCAAAATTAGAACATCGAATGAGCAAAGCATAGTTTTGGGTTAATTTCAGTAATTCGTGATCATCCATTTGATTTATATTATCTAAGCAGACACTATGTTCTTATGCTATGACGAACCTGTGTGATTCATTATCATTTATTTTCTTTTCAACTTTTGTATTTTCTTCCCTTATTAGTTTGGGTTTTGTTTCAAGTCCATCTTATGCACAGACAGGCTAATCAGGACTGGACCTACAGATGAAGTGGGGTACGAACCATTATGTATTTTTACTGAGACTGTTTGATTACAAGGTGATGGCATTACCACTATGTCACTGGGGATGCCCTCTGTCCCTTACGAGGTACAGTCCAGCCAGTGTAGACAGAACTAGCTGGAAAGGTCTATTCCAAATGTGAGAGAGGAAGCAGGTAAAAGCACCCTCTAAACGACCCTATGATATTTCGTTTATATACGAGGGTTGCAGCAAAAGCCATGGCAACCATTTTTTCTCCACAATGATGTGGGTCAGGCAATAAATTTTAAAATATACAATTGGAAGGTCACGATATATGCTAACGTTTTAAGTATGGATTTTGAACAACATAGAGATCTGTATCAGGATAGAGAAAACGAAAAAATATTGCGCAGGCCCAGGTTGTCCTGAACGTTGCATGTCAGCACTTGCAGTTGCTGGACATAGAGAACATCAATCTGAATGACATTTATTGACAACAGTTTCTCTCAAAAGGGCTCATTTCAATGTTACAAACCCACCAAAACTATGCAATCTAGCAACATAATTCCAGTGTTGGCAGTAACACTTATGCTTCCTGTCAGACAATAAAATTACGGACATACAGTGGAGCTCCGATTTTACGTTATTGGATTTTACATTTACCTGCAATTTAAGTTTTTTAAGTTGTGTCCCCTAAAAAACGTAAAATCGAGGCTCCGCTGCACTTCTTACACAAATTATCATGTGGACACAGCGGCGTAGTGTCCACGTAAGGCTTGAAAGTCCACCTTACAAGCTGAAATTATTGAAGAAAATGTATTTCATTCCCATATTTATTGCTTGAACACACACAGAAATATCAGACTGCAAGTAGAACTTTTAACGAAACAATTGAGGACTTGTTTTGATTCGAGTTGTTTCTCTGTAAGGCTTCTTGAGAGGACTTACGTGAAGGTGAATGAAAAAAATGATTTGGACTCGCCCATGGCGGGTGTGTTTGCTTATGTAGTATCTTCTCAACCAATGACAGGGCACCCCGATTCTCACGCACTGTAAGGCGCATAACGAGTAGGAGTTATCTGGCGAGATTTCTGTCCCCACTGCGCCCGTTTGCACGGACGGAAGGGAACCAAGAAAATCGACTCCCGTGTTGTTTCAACAATGCTTGACAGGAGGTGTAGCTAACAAAACGGGTGTCATTTTAAATGTGTAAACTAACTATTGAGTTCACAAAGAGATGGTTTAATGTTGGATATTACCTTCATTAGAAGCAGTGAAGTTAAAGATAAAAGAGGAATGTCTGGCAATTCTAGATCCGGCAGCGCCTGCAAAGTTAGGTGCATGCATCCCAGTTGCCCATAATGTTAAAAGGATGCACGTAATACTTAGCGTTATGATTTACAGATTTTTTTTGACCTTTTTCTTTGATAAAGTTGCTTGATATGCTTTCCAAAATGTGCGCAAATATCGTAACCATGATAATGAGTAATATTCTCAAATGCATTTCCATTTGCAAATTGTATCTTACGAATTTCCTACAAATGGCATTTTAGTGAAAGAAAAAGAATAATAAGAATAAAAATAGCTATGACATGGACTTTCCAGAAGAAGAGTTTGTGTGCTTAACTAAGCTGTATGCGAAATTTGTCAATTGCTACCAGTTGAAAGTTGAGCTACAGGTAATTTATTCTGAAGCCGAATATCAATTAAAGAGTGTGTTTGAACTTCATGAGTACCTGTGTACTACCCATTTGAATGAAGCTGTTGAACAAGTGTACAAACTAACAGATTTCTTCCTCACTGTTCCTGACTCAAGCTCTTCGGTGGAAAAATAGTTTTTTGCACTGAAGAGGATTCACACATTTCAACGCAGCACACAGACTCAGGCAAGGAAATCTGACTTGGGACTGATATCCATTAAAAAGGAGCTGCTAAAGACATTGACCAGAAACTCCCGATTCTACGACGACGTGATGGAAGTGTTCAGACTAAAGGATCGTCGGATCGAGTTACAGTATTAATGAGAATTTTCATTAAGTAATACATACATATGCTCTCAAGCGAGGAAAATGGCAGCATGTAACCATACTATGTCGGTGCACCTAAAACTGCATGTGGTGACAAGAGTTTCTAACTGAAGAAAATGTGTCCCCCAATTGACATTCATCAGATAATGAAGGCTTTTTATGGCACCTCTAGCGTGGATATATATATATATATATATATATATATATATATATATATATATATATATATATAATCACACCAGGTCAATGGTATGAACCAATTTACGTTCCCACTACTCACCCTATCGGCTTCTGGATACATCCCAAGATAAAAGTAGCAGCATGCCAAATCCGCGTGCACATCCGGCGGAGGATTCTTCACATGCGTTATGTTCTCATATACAAACATTGACCGTTTGTAGTCTCCCAAGTGGAAAGAACAGTAGCCGATCCACATCTCCAGCTCTGCAGATCCTTTTCCACTGTTTCTGTCGAACTGGAATCATAGCATATTGCCATCACAAAAGTTATGTTAAGCAAAACAGTAAAGCTAAGTTTGATATTAGGCCTAACACACAATAAATGTTAATGTTAGAATAGAAGTTACACGATTTCAGTAGCTATCTTTAATAGCAACATGTTAACTGTCATATACCGATATCCAATAAATACCAAAGAGGGAAGGTCAGCAACTGACACCAGAGAATCTTTACAGGGTCTGGTGAGAGGCACATCGAGCTGCTAACAATCGCTAACACTAATTGCACTGGTACTCCTAACCAAACAATTCCGCTTACTTCTAATAATGCATATGTGGTTTAGACCTCTTAGCAATAAATTTTAGTGGCTGTTATCAGCTGAATGTGCCCTGTATTATACCCTTCCTCAAATAGCACCATTAGTACTGATTCTGAAGGCTCAAGAGCAGCTGAGGCTTTCCAAAATGCACTTGCTGTAATAAACTTGTTCAGCATCATGACAGGCAAGAATAACACCGATAATGCAATTGTACATAATTTCAACAAGAACACGCATGCAGTAATAGCACAGTAACATTACTTACTTCTGTAAGTTTCAGGCACGGAGGTCAAAACTTCACAAAAATTTGAAAATGTCAAAAAATGAAAGTATAGGTCTACATGTACACTATATTTTACTTGACTACCCTGTGTACTTTTTTCTTAACTAAAATTGTGGTAAAATATACAGAGCTTCTAATCTGACATAAATAACATTTATCCTGCATAGGTAAGGGTTTCATAGATTGGAGACACATTAAAATCGGATATTTTGTGTTTCGCATGGTTCGCACTTACCAATTGTGTATTGCGGAACATAGTTCAAGGTGCCATTATGCTTTTTACACGAAAACAAACACCATTTTTCACATTCTGAGTGCTTTTTATTTATTCCTTTCTTCGCTTCTGGAACACACAACATGGCGGGCACATCTTGACTCACGTTGTGGCTATGAAGTTTTTCAACCTTCTTCACCAAAAAATACCTACTATCGTGTTCGTCACCGGTGGAAATTATACATTACGCACGGGTAGATGACGGATAGTCCCACGAACCATTTCCGATAAGGTTAGGTTAGGTTTGGTTACGTTAGGCAAGCATAGTAAAAAATAAAAAAAAAAGAGGGGTTGAAACACTGACAGGGGCTTACGTCATCAAACGTACGCAGCATCCGGTTGTCGTAGGGCAAGCAAATGGCAATTGTGCGTCAGTGAGATATTACTTTTGAAAAATACATGATTTCCCGGTCAAATATATTCCACGATGAAAGAAAATACCTCGACGAACGTTGTAAACCTTGGAGAAACTCATTTCCGTAAGTAGTTTCTTGTGCAAAATTGAAGAAATGTGTCTCCGATGTATGAAACTGTTACCTAGATAAGCACACACAGTTATGATCAATCAGTGTGATAGTAAGCTTCCATTGAGGGAGGGTGCACTGTTACTGTGTGTCTCGTAATGGAAAACAAACAGAACAATACAAATATTTGTACACATACTACTTTCAGAAATGAAAACATATTTTAAAAATGTTCTAATTATACCACACAAATCAATTAACTTTATTCTACTTCCACAGCAATAAAATTATGTATGGAAATAAATTTGGACTACCAATAAAATGTAGTAAATCCTGTCTTGTACGTTTTAAACATGAAAAAAAAATTGTCAACTGATTATTATCACAGGTGAAAGCAATATGTGGTATCACTATGGTTCCCTATATAAGGAAGTGACTAATAATCAAATAAACACTAAGCATTCAAAAATTCCTTGTTCTCTTTCTTTCTAAAAACAATGCTTCCACTTACCTCTAACACAGTCAATGCTCCTGTGTAATCTCTGTTTGTTAAGAAGTCTTCCAACTTTGGCAACTGGCGCCGCCCTTGCGACATCTGACTTGTTGTAGCGGCATGGCTGGGGCCAGCTGCAGGTTTCGCTCTTGAGAGTATCTGACAAACAACGAACAATTACTAAGGGTTTTTCTCTCTTTGCAAATATATATATACCGTGCGTCCATTTCGATCTGCAGCCGAGAGATCGGGAGAAACGTGGCAGGCGGCGCTGATGGAGGTGCCGACATTTGCGGCCTGTAATGCCCGCATATTTTTATGGACATATGCAGACATTTATATAAATATTGCAAAACTAGCACTAACCTGTGTTATAAGAGTTGTTCAAAGTGATGTCCACCTACATTCACACATTCCTGGCATCGTTTGATGAAATTTTGATTCACACGCAAAAGTTCTTCTTCCGTAATTCTTCCTAGTTCTGCCCTTATATTGTCTTTTAGTTCGTAGATGCTATGAGGGTTATTTCGGTAGACTCTATTTTTCAAGGTTCCCCACAAATAATAGTCACATACGGTAAGATCTGGCGAACATGAAGGCCATAAACCTCTTGAAATTATTCTGTCATCAAACACCTCCCTTATAGCATCCAAAGAATCAGCGGCGGTATGGGCTGTGGCCGAATCTTGTTGAAAATACCCATATTGTCTCTCATTATCTGATAACAACTGAAAAAACGGCGCGAGTATTTGTGTGCGGTACCTCTCTGAATTTATTGTGTCTTCAAAAAATATAGGCCCTATTATTCTTTTGGCACTTACAGCACACCACACACCAATTTTTGAATCGTGTAACGGAACTTCGTGTATTATTCGGGGATTTTCAGTGCTCCAGTATCTATTGTTCTGTGAACAAACATGACCACGCAAGTGAAACCATGCCTCATCCGAAAAAAATTATTAACTGTGGATCAACAATACCATCTACAATATTCTGCAAAACCCAATTACAGAAATTTACTCTACTTACGTTGTCAGGGGGCCGTAATTCTTGCACTATAGAAACTCTGTACGGTTTTAATTTTAGTAGCTTAGTGGCTGTATGTGCTGATGATTTTGACACGCCCATCTCCTGTGAAACACGGCGTAGAGGTTTGTTTGGAGAACGTTCTAACGCTGCACCAATTTCATCGAGTTTTGCTTCGGTTAGAATCCGTCGTTTTTGCTTAGGTGTTTTAAAATTTAACGATCCAGTTTCTCGTAATTTAAGGACAAGACGTCTAACCGTATCTCTATGTGGAGGTGAAACGCCTGGGAATTTCTGTACAAATTGCCTACACACGTCTCGACACGAGTCTGTTTTCACGTAAGTGTCATACATAAAAATTCTTTGTTCTAACGTGAACCTTGCGGCTGGCATTCCAATCGTCTGACTGACACAACACACATACACACTGCAATAACACAAACAAGTAACGGCAAGTAACCAAGAATAACACTCTTACGCACAGTACGAAATTAACACGCTCTTGGTTTACATCTGCCTGCCACTATATTCACAGCTCTGTAGTCGCGAAGAAACAAAAAACTTGAGCTAGGAGATTTCGGATTGCAAGGAAGCTCACGAACACCATTAGCTTTTAACGGTTCGTCTGCAGCGTAATCTTGATACAGTGTTGCACATTCGAAACCTCCAAACGATCCCCGTCGACACAAAACTCTTTCAAGGATATAAACTTAAGCAGGACGTTACTGGTCAAAACTATGATTAAAATGTTTTACAGAGTATTATCTGTGGCTCTTAATATAATTTCTAAAGCGTATTTATTTGTGTATATAAGGGTGGAACTTGGAAGAATTACAGAAGAACTTTTGCGTGTTATAACACAGGTTAGTGGTCGTTTTGCAAGATGTCCACAAAAATAAGCGGGCATTACAGGCCTCAAATGTCGGCATCTCCGTCAGCGCCGCCCGCCACGTTTCTTCCGATCTCTCGGCTGCAGATCGAAATGGACGCACTGTATATATCTTAGGGACGCAATTTAGTCAATGGTACTAGTTTACTATCTTTCGGACAGATTTTTTCATTTCTACAGAAGAAACTACTTACCGTAATAAGTTCCTGTAGTATTGTCTAACATCTGGAAGGTGTTTTGTGTGATGTTGGAATGTTTCATAGCGGAAATTCAACCATTGACGCATAGCCCCACGAACCATTCATACATAGCCCCACGAACCATTTCCGGTAAGGTTAGGTTAGGTAGGGTCACAATAGGTTACAATAGTTAAAAATTGGTTTCGAAAAAAATATGCGTAGCCCCACACACCATTCTCGCATAGCCCCACACACCATTCTCGCATAGCCCCATGAACCATTGACACATTGCCCCACAAACCATTTGCGGAAACGTATGTTATTCAGTTACAAAAACATTTTTTTTTAAAAAAAAATGATAAAAAAAACGTGAATACACGTTAAAAAATGATCCACGAAGCAGATAGGTAAGGACAAATGTCAAAAATTGACGAAACTCAGAAGTTATAGGTGTCCGAAGGATAGTAAACATTTACCTAGTCAATTATGAATCATTGATTTTAAAATTATGGAACATCAGCAAATAGGCTATTTGTGGCCAGCATCATGGACGTCCGCAGGATTTTTTCCAGGGGGGCAAACAAGGCACATTTTCCCCAATAATAGTGTTGTTCCCTCCAAAAAAATTGCTTAAATTTGAATTTATCGTATTCATGCAATAATTAACACATATTATTGTGGTATATGCAATTATATGTGAAAAATATATAAATTATGGTTGACTTTCGTTTCCACAGCCCCCCTCCCCTTCCAGACGCCAATCCCCACATGCAATGTGGGGAAAAGGCCCTCAACTGGAACCAAATGAAAGACTACGATGTTAATAAAATAAATGATATATGTCTGTCAAAACTTTCTAAATAAATTGCTAAAACTAATAGTGTCACAGACAACTACCAATAGCTATACTGTCTCTAAGGATAAAATCTCCCTACCATAGTTAAAAGGTGAGGCTGTAAAGGCTCACTCAGCACACATAAGGGCAACACGATTCCACAGAGGCTCCACGAGTTCAGGTGCCAGAGCCTCGTTAGCCTGCAAGACTTTAGTCAATTAAGCTGGTTAATTTCATATGATGATCTTTATGAAAAGCTCTGTTGCTTCTAATATAACTTGCAATTAAAATTAGTGAAATACGAACTTCTTCCTAGAGGAATCCAGGGGTAATTTCTGTGATTCAAGACGCAGAAAATGGTATCACTGACGTTTTATTTTAAGTCCACTTTATGCACAGATAGGCTAATTGGGATTGGACCTATAGTTTAAAATGGGATCCGAATTAGTATTGCTCCTCTGGGTATCGAAACTGGGACTCGTAGATTACAAGCTGACGGCATTATCACTTTGCCATTGGGGATGCACAATAGCATTCATACCATTGCATACTAACCAAATTTATTGGGAGGGGAGGAGGGGGTGGCAAAAAGAACTTGGATAATGTAATGGTCTTCACGTAGTAAAGGTTAAATTGAGTGTAGTGAGTCCAATATCAATTCACACCCAGGGAGAGGTTACGTACCTTATTCTTTGTAATGTGTAGAAATGGGAATTAATTAATGATAAAATTTATATGTGCCAAACAACATAGTAAGTTTGCAACATAGCAACTCTCTTCATCAAGGGTTTTAAAAATGGAATTTTTGAAATAAAAAACAGCATGAGATTCTGACTCACTGTCTGTTTAAGAATGAAACAAAGTGTAATGCCAATTTATCTTGAATTATCATGATACTCAGGCATTTTTTGCATGATTCGATATCTATTTACGTCTGTTAATACATACTTCAGTGTCTTAGAGAATACTTACTGAGTGTTATCTGGATAAGCATTTTTTCCCTTCTGCATACTCCTATATGATTTTTTTTTTTTTTTTTTTTTTTTGGAGCAGCCATGTGTTTATCGTAGTCTTGGATATGAACTGCTGCTGCCATCTGCTTTATGTGAATGAAGTGCAAAAAAATATTATGTCACAAAATGCTTTTGTTGTTAGGTTAGATGGTCTAAGAGACTAAACCTGATCCATATAAACTAACAATTGCAGCAACAATCCTATTCCAAGACACCGATAAGCAAATGACTATGCACAGGCAAATATGCATAAAAGGGAACATAAAAAAAATATTCTCCAGAAAACACACGGTACATAAGTAATCACTAAGTCAATGAAGAATGTTGTTATGACGTAAATAGCAATTGAACCATGGTAAAAATGCATGTGTGCCATGATTAGCTCAGAATTAAGTGATTGAACTTGGACCGATGGGGTTTTTATTGGCCCATACTCAAAATCATGGCATTATTATTAAAATAAATAGCACCAGTCCTTGCCCCACACTTAAAGTGCAACTTGCCAGGTGGTAAAAAACTTTGTTTCTTACTTCATAAAGTTAGTAATGAGGTAAATCTCAGGGGGCTTGAGTTGGACCATAATCTACAGTCTGGGAGCTCAATACAATAGTTTTAGAAATTCTGTTTGTTGAGTTATTAGTTTTATCAATATTTTGGAGATGTTACACTCTCATATAGATAGTAAAAAAATGTGTAAGGTTGTTCCGAATGAGATTTTTTGTAATTATATAGGAGTATTAGGAAGTTCTTTAGAATACTGGAAATGGTTGTGGAAGTAACTTCGAAGCTTGGAGAAACTGATTAGCACACTTAAAAGCTTCAAGTATTATTTACCACAGAAATTATGATTTGAAAAGTTGCTTATGCGAGCAGGCGATCTTGCTTTCCAGATGACTGGAACAGGCGTTTTCATGGATTTTCATGCAAGGCTCAATGGGATTACCAGACCGAAAAAAACTTGAAACCACCACACTGATATTCAAAAGAAGCCCCTAGTATGATAGTTGTACTTACTGGAAAATTGGTTGATTTGGTGTTTTAAGTCCACTTTATGCACATTAAGGCTAATTGGGACTGGACCTACAGTTTAAAGTGGGATCCGAACCACTTGTGCCTCCACCGGGTATCAAACCCGGGACCCCTTGATTACAAGGCGACGACGCTACCACTGCGCCATCGGGGAGGCCTACTTACTGGAAAATAGATCGTCAATTATTATCATAATTCCAGTAATCCATTAGATGTTTGTTCTAACATTGCGGATAGCTGGCAAATGCTTCTTTGGTATAGCTAAATGAGCAATAGGTGGAGCGATGCTTTACATAAGTTTCCTGTTGGGAATGCTTTCCTGAAGACAAAG
This sequence comes from Lepisma saccharinum, assembly GCF_977018435.1. Taxonomy (NCBI): domain Eukaryota; kingdom Metazoa; phylum Arthropoda; class Insecta; order Zygentoma; family Lepismatidae; genus Lepisma; species Lepisma saccharinum. The sequence continues at coordinate 47,410,968 of NC_139252.1, forward strand.
GGAAACTTTGTCACCTTGTAATCAAAGAGCCCCAGGTTCGATACCTGGCAGCGCACTAGTGATTCGGATGCAGTCTTGATTAGCTCATCTGTGCATAAATTGGACTCAAAACAAAAAGTACGAACAACACCTAGTTGGAAGGATGGATCCTCCTGCTCCTCCATTCCCCACACTGCTCATCATCATTCATCATTCTTCCTCAATCTCGCAATTTGCCAAAATTGGCAAAAAGCTACTCTGGATACCAGAATAAAAAAATATACGATTCAACCTCATTGTCATGATTAGTAAACATTGCAGAAAAGCGACGTAAAAGTAGAAGAAATAAATACATTTGGAAACTTTATATTAACTAAAGAAAAGTATCGTTTCCGTAGAAAAGTCAATAACTCGTACATACTTTTTATAATATCATAAAATAAATTGAGGAAACTGATGTGTAAACCCGAGTGTTCTAAACGTATTGCAATTTTTACTTTTGTGAACAACTATTATGATGAAAATAATTGTAATTTCAGAAAGTGTATGTCTATCATTCTTGTAACAATACTTTCTTGCTGGTAAGATCCTATGTACTAACAATGATCAATGCTGTTAACGTAATGAACCATTGAATGCTGGCACTATTGCTTTGTCATTGTCCATCCATTAATCACTCGTTTTTATCCTGCGAGATGTGTTTTACACAGTGATCAGAACGCTAAATTTTATAAGTAGCTTCGCTACAACTACAGCTACTCTTCCAAAATGTAGCTTCGCTACAGCTACAACTACATTTACCAAAAAGTAGTTTGCTACGCTACTCCTGTTCGCTACTTCGCTACTTTTGCGCTACTTCTGTATTAAAAACTTAAAACAACTATATGGCTATTCAAAAGAAGCCCTAGTATGATAGTTGTACGTACTGAAAAATAGATTCTGTTATTTATTACCATGATTCCCTTCATTCTATAATTTTTATAGCAGTGTTACTTCAGTTACATATTTCTAATAAAGTGTTTGAGAATAAAGTACCTTGTAAGTGGCATATGAATTCAAAAAACTAGGTCTTACACGTATGCGTGATGTTCTGATTGTCATTTTAAAAATATTTATGTGACAGACTTCTTTTTAAAATTAATTGGAAGAATATCACATGTATCGAAATTAACTAGAACGTGTTGCACAAAATGGGAATAAGATAAAAATGTGATATGTAGCAATTTTATCTTCTTAACTTAAACAGAATGTTATTTGGGGGATGGCGGATATTTGCTCGAACCTTGAGGATAGCTGAGGGATGCTTCTAATGGTATAAATGAGAAACAGCTGGAACAATGCTTTACGTAAGTCTTTCTGTTGAAAATGCTTCCCCGAAGACACAGTGGAAATTGTAATTGTCACCTTGTGTTCAAATTGCCCCAGGTTCGATACCTGGCGGAGGGCACATGGTGGTTCGTATCAGTCTCGATCAGCTGATCTGTGCATAAAGTGGACTCAAAACAAACACTAGTTGGGAAGATGGGATCCTCCTTCTCCTCCATTCCCCACTCATCATTCTTCCCCATTCTCACAATTAGCCAAAAGTGGCAGAAAACGGCCTAAGAGCATAACTAAATAAACAATGCATCCTCATTGCCATGATTAGAAAAAGTTACAGGAAAGGGACGCAAAAGTAGGAAAAATACATAAATTTGAAAACTGTGTATTTTAACAAAAAAATGTCATTTCTGCAGGAAAGTCAATAACTTGTACTTTTTTTTTTACAATATGATAAAATATATTGAGGAAACTGATGTGTAAACCCGAGTGTTCTAAACATATTGTAATTTTAAAATTTGCGAACAAATATCATGACCAAAATAATTGTAATTCCAGAAACAATCGTTCTTGTAACAATAATTTCCTGCCGGTGTGATCCTATACACTGACAATGATCAATGCTGTTAACGTACTGAACCATTGATTGCTGGTACTATTGCTTTGTCAGATTAGTAGAAAATGGATTGCCCGTTTTTGCACTGTAAGTTGTGTTTTACACAGTAATTATCAATATTTTGCTGTCTGTTACGCCATCGATATCCACAGGATTTGTTCCAGCGGTGGCACAAACGGGGCATTTTTTCCTGGCGGTGTAGCAAATGCGGCATGATTCTCCCCAAAATAGCGATACAGCTAAAATAAATGGCTATTAGCCTGAATATATTCATATATGCCAGTTAGTTATCTGGATATTACAATTATTCAGATGTTAATTAAATAAATTACGCAGATATTTATAATCTGCGATATAAAGATATTTATAATCTAGATTATCTGTATTTGCATGTAATGGACTTCGTCTTATTGAGTCTCTTGCAAAAGTAAGCAATATTGTCATTTATTTTTGACGCCGTTGCCACATTAAAAAATTCCCTCAAAATGCTGAGAAAAAATGTAGCTGTAGCGAAATTTTCGCTACAACTATAGGAATTTTGTAGCTTCGCTACCGCTACAACTACAATTTAAAAAATGTAGTGCCGCTACAGCTACCGCTACAAATTTTGTAGCTAGCTACAGTAGCGACGCTACTTCCGACCACTGGTTTTACACAGTAATTAATGACATTTACCTGCATCTTACACTGTGGATATCCACATGATTTGTTCTATATGAACCTCCTGCAAAAGTAAGCGTTATTGTCAAATTTTTCTTTGACGCTGTGGTCACATTCAAATTTTCCTCAACATTCTCAGAAGAAAAGTAGCTGTAGCGAAATTTTCGCTACAACTACAGGAATTTTGTAGCTTCGCTACAGCTACAATTTTCAAAATGTAGAACCGCTGCAAGTAGCGTGCTACTTCCGACCACTGTATTTACAGCATTTAAAGACGTTACTTTAATGCTAGGAGATCTAAACATGACGCACCTACAAAACAACGTAAGGATGTAGCCTATGCATATATTTTGGTAACGGTAGTATAAGCCGGAGACGGATTTCTTAAAATTTACAGGAGAAAAGACGAGAAATTACTTACGGAATTGCATTCTTGAGGACTTTCTGAAGCCGGGGAAATTGTTTTTTAGAATCGTGCAACGTATTTTGCCTGTAAATAAGGTATTTTTCGTCAATCATGCATCTCCGTTGTACGATAGCTCGTGCCGCCATTACCGTCGACTACGTGAACCAAATGTTCCGTGCATTCGGTTATGTAACCTCCTCACAGTGTAGCAACCACGCGGAAGTTTGACAAGATGACGTGCGAGGTTTTTTTTTCCAATGTAAGGTAAAACTCTAGTTTACGTCCTTTTCCTAAGGAATACGTGTCATATATCGTTGGAAAGCTTATTTTATAAGGAATTCAACAACGTAAATCCCAAAGTGAGCAAAAATTTCCTGAAGGAGTAAATCGAGAAAAACCGATGTTGTCCGGATATGCGCAATTGAACGTACTGAGGAATTTTCTAGATGATGAAGCACATATCTAGGGGTGAAATGAGTGCTAATGGAACCTAACCTAACAGGCCTAACCTAACCTAACAGGCCTAACCTAACCTCGTAGGCATACCTCGACCCCGTGAATGAATAGTGGGGATATCGTGAACAGAAAGTGTAAAAAGAAAAAGGTACTTACCCGAAGAGATGCCGGGTGACGCACCACGATCGCGCATCGCGAACGCAAAGAAGCAATCACCATGCAGATAAGGACGTAAAGTAGAGTCTAGCCTCAATTTTCGCTTAAAAACCTTTTGTGAATATTTTGTGCGGCATTTATCGGTTCATAAGTTTTGAAACACTGCACATCAGCTGACGATAGACAACGTGAGTCAAAATTTGCCCGCCGAATTAGCAACGACCAATAAATGATTATAATGTTAAAAATAACGCTTTTTTCATGGAAAAAAAAGTGATCCCCAGCTTGAAAAATCTTCCGCTATGCATATGAGGTAAGTAGCAATGATTTTTATTTGAAAACAAACGAGTTTAATGTGTCTCCGGCTTATACTACTGTTAATGGAGAGGTGTATGTGGAATGAAAAAATTGTTCTCCAGAAAACGCGCAGTAAGTAATCGCCAAGATTCTGAAGTATGTGTTGACAAGCATAATATTAGAAATAGCACCATGTAAAAAGTGCCTGTGCACCTAGATAATTTCGGAATTAAAGAATCGAAACTTGGGCCAAATATAAAGCAGGATTCATAAAACTCTCTACAATATATTCCTACTAATGCGAATATTAAAATTTCGGTAACCACCAAACGTCTCTAATTCCCTTATTTTCGTATTTTTCACATTGATACTTACATATTCTGCATTCGTAAGGATTCTTCTATTTCGCGTTTCGTTTTTTGCAGGCAAATAATCTCAATTTTCGAAATATGGAGTATTTTTATTTTCTTCGCTTTTGCTTGCGTTACACGCGATATGGCGGAGAAATCTTGACTAGCGTAGTCCATGATCAGTGGTTATGCAGTGTTGCGACCTTCTTCATAGCAAAATATCTAGGTACTAGTATGGAGAATACGTAAGTATGAATGTGGAAAATACGAAAATAAGGGAATTAGAGACGTTTGGTGGTTACTGAAATTTTAATGATATGGATAACAACATAGGCCTTTAGCCTAAAAATAAACTTCAGTCTGCTGACGTCAGAACGCAAGGTAGCAAGAGTGTTGTGCGATAAGTGATTGAAATAAAACAAAGCAACTGAAACCATTGGCGCGTGGATAGGTTAGTAGGGCCACGCAAAGGTTTCAATAGTGAAAAAGAAAGCCCCACGAACCATTGGCGCGTGGATAGGTTAGTAGGGCCACGCAAAGGTTTCAATAGTGAAAAAGATAGCCCCACGAACCATTGGCACGTGGATAGGTTAGTAGGGCCACGCAAAGGTTTCAATAGTTAAAAATATAGCCCCACGAACCACTGGCGCGTGGATAGGTTAGTAGGGCCACGCAAAGGTTTCAATAGTTAAAAATATAGTCCCACGAACCATTGGCGCTAGCCCCACAAACCACTGGCGCGTGGATAGGTTAGTAGGGCCACGCAAAGGTTTCAATAGTTAAAAATATAGCCCCACGAACCATTGGCGCTAGCCCCACGAACCATTGGCGCTAGCCCCACGAACCATTGGCGCTAGCCCCACGAACCATTGGCGCTAGCCCCACAAACCACTGGCGCGTGGATAGGTTAGTAGGGCCACGCAAAGGTTTCAATAGTGAAAAAGATAGCCCCACGAACCATTGGCGCTAGCCCCACGAACCATTGGCGCTAGCCCCACAAACCATTGGCGCTAGCCCCACGAACCATTGGCGCGTGGATAGGTTAGTAGGGCCACGCAAAGGTTTCAATAGTTAAAAATTGGTTTCGAAAAAAATATTCGTAGCCCCACACACCATTCTCGGATAGCCCCACGAACCATTTGCGCTAGCCCCACGAACGATTCACGGATAGCTCCACGAACCATTCACGGATAGCCCCACGAACCATTCACGGATAGCCCCACGAACCATTCACGGATAGCCCCACGAACCATTCATAAATAGCCCCACAAACCATTCACGGATAGCCCCACGAACCATTCATGGATAGCCCCACGAACCATTCACGGATAGCCCCATGAACCATTCACAGATAGCCCCACGAACCATTCACGGATAGCCCCACGAACCATACATAAATAGCCCACGAACCATTCATAAATAGCCTTAGAGATACTGGGCGAAAGGGGGGGGGGTTGTCACCCCCATCAACCTCACATTGAGCACGCCACTGATCCTGTGCACGTCATGTTGTCGCAAGTTCGTAATCAGAAATGATGAACAGTAACTCACGTTTATTTACGTTCTAGAACTGTTACACAGTTACAAAACCGCGCATTTGGAAACACTGACCGGTTGTTACGTCATGAAACGCTCGCAAATATTTGGTTCACGTAGTAGACGGACATCAAGGGAACAGCTTTCATGCATCGGAGCGACATTAATGTCGAAAATTACATGATTTATCGGCAAAAAAATTTCAACGAGTTGAAAGCAAACTTCCAAGACCTTCCTAAAGTATAAATAAACCCATTTCGGTAAGTACTTTCTCCTGTAAAATTGAAGAAATACGTTTTGGGGATACGAAAATTTTACCATGCGAATAAATAAACTAGTCAATTACAAAGTTTTTATGATTTACTAGCCTAGCTGTCATTATGCACATCGAAAACTTACCATGTTCACAACTTCTAACCAAGGTAATGTTTCTTTATAATAAATCTACCTATTAGTCACATCGAATGAGATAAAACACGACAAACGGCTACGAGCCCTTCTATTTACTGGCCCACACCGCAAACAGCTACAAGTGTCCAATGTCCCATATCATTAGTAATTTGTTTACGTAGATGCTATGTGCTTCGGCTAGCTACAGGAATCTACATTTGAACCAAAACAATTCGTCGGCAGAGGTGATTGTGAAGGTGATAAGTTTTTGCTCTCTCGCTGGCATGCCAGAATCTTGCAGAATGCTATTATTATTATTAATATTTTATTCAGCAACCCGTTGTAAAAGAATCTTACATCAACCTCTGCTTATATTTATTTAGTTGGTGATGCTTATACAGTGTGCAAAAATAAGGAGACTGAAACTTTATAAATAGGTCGAAATCCATAAAAAAACACAAAACTTTTACAAACATGCTGTATACAACCTTTTGTCTGTGGTTTATTTATCTTTTTTCATAGTTTTACGGACACATATATAATAAATATATACATGCAATACAACTATACAACGAAATAAGTTGCAAGTGATAAGTGAATCAACAACCAAACAACGTTGAGCTGAAAACTTCGGTGATCAATTTCCGACCTGAAGGAGGGGTATTTCTTTTAGCTGCCACCATCAGGTAATGAGATGAAATACTTTATTTTGCATGATGTGTTACTATCGGTTTTAAAAGGAGTTTTTTATATTTGAACTGGTAGTTGATTATCTTGTGATCGCGAGTGCTGACAATTTAATTGTGAAGCACATATACAAGAATTTTCTCACTTTGTGAAAAAAAAAAACTTTTAGTGCAAACAGTGCTAATTACTGTCTGTGACTATCATGTTGCATAATATTAGGGTACAAATTTATTCCAACCGTGTTCGCAATATAGTTGGTAAAACGTATTTTTACGCTGATTAACTGGAAATAAGTTATTCCCGTAATGCACAAAGTGCACATGCTTTGCTAAGGAAAAGATTGTAAGATTAATTGAACAAGAAACATGGCTAATGACAGAATGCGCCAAATATTTGAAGGACAACTTTATAAATACACGAATGTGATGAAAGGTTGGCAATATAGATGGTTTATACTGGATCCTGAGAGAGGAATGTTAGATTATCATGTGTCCTACAACGAAAAGAAGCAAAGTCCTCGAGGATCAGTCCATTTAGCAAGTGCAGTTATTTCTCCCAGCGATGAAGATTCAAACACTTTCACTGTGAATTCAGCTACAGGTGAAGTGTTTAAACTGAGAGCATCAGATGCACGTGAACGTCAGGAATGGGTTACAAGATTACGTGCAGTTGCTGAAATGCATACGCAAGCAATTGCCCAGAACAACCCCCCTTTACCACCACGTGAACATCATTCTGTTCCTGTAATGCTTGGTGCTGTGTCACCTCAGTATTTTACGCTCTCTGTTTTAGATGCCTTTAGCTCCGTGAGAGAGTATTTGCTGAGAGCAGAACACAATTGTTACTCATTAGCAACTGCAATAGAAGATCTCCCTTCATCAGGCAATGGTTTAAAGAGTGTGGATCAAAATTTGCTAATGCTCAAAGCAACTGCACAAGCAACGCTTACATGTCTGGGTCAGTGTTTTGACATATTACAACAGCAGCAAGTTGTTGGTACACCAACATCTAATCAAGTTGCTTCTGTTCCAAAACAACGCCCTACTGATGAAGGAGTTCGTTGCCCAGAAACTGTTGGTGGCAGAAAGAACTCTGGTGAATTCAGCAACCAGTTGCCTACGACTGCACCCACTAGGGAGAAAATCGCTCACAAAATAAGTGTCAGTGATGAAGTTACCGATGAAGAAAGTGATACAGACAAGTCATCCGAGCTAGGTGTTGTTGAGGAACATAAGCCAATGATACTACACTTGTTGTCGCAGCTTAAATTAGGCATGGATTTAACCAGAGTGGCACTTCCAACATTTATTTTGGAGAGACGCTCTTTGCTGGAAATGTTTGCAGACTTTATGGGTCACCCAGATTATTTTCTGCAGATTCCAGACAAAACAACACCCGAAGCTAGGATGCTGGCTGTGGTTGAGTGGTACTTAACATCATTCCATGTTGGAAGAACAGGTTCGCTGGCAAAGAAACCGTATAATCCTCTTATTGGGGAGACTTTTCATTGTTCGTGGAGGGTTCCAGGACCCACCGAAGAACATACTGTTATTCGCTACACTGCAGAACAAGTTTCACACCACCCCCCAATATCAGCTTTCTATGTTGAATGCCCATCGAAAAATATGTGCCTAAATGGGTCAATATGGACAAAATCCAAGTTCATGGGGATGTCAATTGGGGTTAATATGATAGGTGAAGTTCAAATGTACGTTGGTGACTATGGTGAGAAGTATGATATAACGTTACCATCAGCATTTGCAAGATCGATTCTTTCCACTCCGTGGGTTGAACTCGGTGGAAAAGTAACCATCAATTGCGGTAAAACTGGCTGTTCAGCTATTGTGATGTTCCACACAAAGCCTTTCTATGAAGGAAAAATTCATAAGGTGACAGGTGAAGTGAAAAATGCAGACGGGGTGAATATATGTAAAGTGCAAGGTGAATGGAACAGTTTTTTCGAGTTAACATATCCTAGTGGCGACACCAAATACATTGAAGTATCCAAATTGCCCGTGTTCAGGAAGAGAGTGCGGAAATTGGAGCAGCAGAGTGATTTTGAATCGCGAAAGCTGTGGCATGCAGTCAGCCAGGCTTTGAAGGATGGTGATGTTACAGCAGCTGCCTATCACAAGAAAGTTCTTGAAGATCGGCAGCGGGTCGAAGAGAAAGCAAGGAAAGATTTGGACAAGCCATTTCCTACAATATACTTCCACCCGAAAGATGAGTTGTGGTTATTCAATGACATTCTAGTGAAAGTGTAGACTACATTATCATGATTTTGAATATGTAAGGGCAAAAATGGGGCTGTAATCAGTATGAACTTAACTTTTCCATTGGTCTAATGATTTGCCATTTTATTATAACTTATTGATTGGAATGGATTGTTGCTGTAATTGTATATGAAACCAGTAAGTACTTCCTCATTCGTTTTTGTTACCGTAACACAATGATGCATGGCTTTTGCCAGTGGCAGCAGTGTGAGGTTTTTTGTGTGACTGCCTGATATGACATTTGCTCTTGATCAAATGCAAATGATCATAATGATTCATGACTATATATTATGATATATTTATAGCTTTTGCTATTTGCAGAGCAACACTGATTTGTTCTTTCTTTTCAATACTGGTAACACTTATGTTGTCCATAGAGGCTTAACAGTACGTCACTTCAACTTGCCTTCATATAGAATATAAGTAATTTATAGCAATAAACGTGAAAGAACAAAAAATCTCGGTTAATGCTCAGAACAAAAACATTAATTTCTAGTTCATAAAGACATAATTCATTAATATATGACTGAACATTTGTCTCAATCTTTACCATGGGAAAATATAATAATTTCAAAACATGATGTAAAGGAATTTTAATACAGCTCTGAGCTTCCATATTGCAATGTTAAAAAGGTCACTGCATGGCTGTAACTTTTATTTGACTTTTCCATCTACTGTTTGGTTTGAAATTAATATTTTTATATTCATTCTGAAGATACAGCAGTATAATTTGTATATCATTTAAATGTCCAAGAATGAGCTAGAAAATTGTTACTCCAGTCTTTACAATGTTTGTGTATTGGTATGTTACTGATATCCAGTTTTTATTATTGAATCAAAACACTTTCACGTTTGTAAAATATAACATGCTAATTTAACAACGATCTAACTCTATTTCTAGTAAAAATAATGTGTTAACAAATTATTCTATATTTTTGTTTGAATTCAGTGGTAATTATTGATTTACGTGAATGGGAGTGACATATTTGTCACAGGTGGAAATGTACTGACATGGTTAATTGTACCAAATTGCATTTTGTTTATATGCAATTTCTGCACACAGTAGTACCTATTTGGTGCCATTTTATGTTTTGTAAGATGTGTGTCATGTACAGTGTTTGAAGTCCCTTCAATGTACTACATTCCAATTTACAAAGACTGAAAAAATGTACCAATATGGGGCTCAAAATTGTTTTCATGACAGGAACTGTGAAATATCGAAAATATAATCCATTAACAGACTAGAAATCTATAGTATTTTGATGTGCTAAAGAAACATATTTATGCTATCAAACACTTTTATGTGTATACATATCTTAATACCATATTATTGTTATTTCATCAATGTAATAGATGAGGGAATATCATTAGAGCTTTACTCATAAAGTAATATTATTAAAAGGTAGTTGCAATACGAAGTACATTATAATATTTGTATAGTTCTGCAGTACTTTTGTTCAGTTACAAAGGAAGATGAAAATATATATGTTCTTATGGAGCTTATCATTTATAGGTTACGATATATGACTGCTGTTTGCAAATTGTCCATCTGAAGTTTCAAAACATGTATAGTTTACAAATAATTATGATTCTGGTTTAAGCAAATTTATTATTGTGTTTGATAAGGTCATTTGACCAACTTTGGTGTAAAATTATATTTTATTCCTGTTTATAAACTTTATTTTTGCAAGTATTTGTGTTAGACATTTTTTCTGACATTAAATAGCTGCACAGGTGTATCAAGTATCCATTCATGATTTGAGTTACCATATCACTCTTAAACGTAAATGAGGAAAGAGATTTAAATAAACAATGGTAGGCTGTTGCTCCCTCCTCTTTACAATATACCAGGTGGTTACAACTAAACTAACTGTGTTGAGAGTGGTACAGCACGGGCTGTAATGAGCATAGGAGTCTGAAACTTCGTATATATGCTAATGAAGCAGTGTGCTCACGAATTATGCAAAAAAGTTCCAATTCTCACCACCAGGTTAAATAATGGCGCTATAAGCAGTCAGAATGTGATATGGATACAGGAAAAAGGCAGGAATGATCAAACACATGATAACAGTGGTTCTGGCACGTCTATTAGGAACTGTGGTTACAAGAACTGTTCAATATGGCCTCCCAACTTAGCAACATACTGCATCCGTAACATGGCATGGTCGATAGTTGCTCGCAGCATGTCTGGTAAAATCTGAGCGACATGTCGTTGTGTGCTAGCCTTCAGATCAGGCAGAGACTGGATATGTCCCTGATAGACACGTTCTTTTAAATATTCCCACAACCAGAAGTCACATGGATTTAGGTCGGGGGATCTGGAAGGCCACACATCTAGAAATTGCATAGAGATGATGCGGTCATTAGTGAACGTTTCTCGCAACAAATCTTTCACCTGGTGAGCGACATGTGGTGTTGCCCCATCTTGCATGAAAATGGTGGCGTGGTAACAGTTCCGTTCTTGCAAGGCTGGAATCACGTGTTGCACAAGGAAGTCCCTATAACGTGCAGATGTCACTGTACACCTAACAGGCCCTCGAGGTGTCATCTTCTCAAAGAAAAACGGACCCAGAATGAAGGAGCTAGTGAACCCACACCAAACAGTCACGTAAAGTGAGTGCAATGGTTGTTCCTACACAACATGTGGATGAGTGGAACCCCATACGCGACAGTTCTGTGTATTCACTGCACCGTCCAGAGTAAAATGCTCCTCGTTAGCCCACAAAATATTCCCTGGCCACATGTCATCCACTTCCATGCGTGCGAAAAACCGATGGGCAAATTCACGGCGTTGTGGAATATCTGGGGGTTTCAATTGGTGCACAGTATGAATCTTGTAGGGATAGCAGTGTAAAATGCACCGCAAAACCGTGTGAACTGTTGACCAGGAAGGAGACAATTCACGTGCTACAGCAACTTCGTCCACAATTTACATGGGGATGGGCCACCTTCCTCTCCCTGGTGCAACACCCAATTCACCTGTTTCCTCTAATTTCTTCATCATGTTCTTTAGCCCATTAATTGACATGGGCCCCTCTTCTCAGCCCTTTCTGTCGGCGATATTCCCGCAATGCAGTGTTGTTATTGCTCCCATTCTGGTAAAACAACTTCACTAGCAGTGCACGGTCTCTCGTCGCAATAGCCATTGTGTTTTATACGAACAAATTCAACCTTTTTAATTTTCAACGAACATCCACATCGCAAAAGGAATCATCAACAAGCGTCACCAGCAACAACCAGGGAGCTCGCACAATGGTTAGGCAATGCCACCGACGTCGGAATAACATACTGACATGTGAATTGGATCTTCTTCTTTTTTTTGCACATTTTACGAGCGAATTGCTTCATTAGCGTATCTACGAAGTTTCAGACTCCTATGCTCATTACAGCCCATGCTGTACCACTCTGAACACTGTCAGTTTAATTACAACCACCTGGTATCTGTCTGGAGACGGCGTGTGCCAAGTTGTAATAAATGATCTGTTGAATAAATAGCAAGATTATGTAAGAATATAAAATTTGGTACATGGCAGAATTTTCACTGTTGCCACATTGGTAACAATGTTCTGTTCAAAACATAATTGCTATGAGATTTACAGTATAGTATGCTCATTGTGCAGTTTGTCTTTAACTCTTAAATGCCGGGTTGTGACATATTGCCTTATAGCTATAATTTGTAACTCTAGCGTTCTTAGTTCCAGAGATATAAAATTTTATTTAAGAACATGCGGAAGTTTAAAATTCACGCTGAAAACACCTCCGTCGTTGGTGAGTTTACCCTAAGACATGCTCAGTCGTCTAAGAGTTAAAATATTTAGGGTGACTGTAACTTTGTAACAAGCTAATGGTTTCAAAGCAGATGGGCAAGTTGAGAGGTTGGTATTTTCAACATAAATAGTGCCTCATTAAAAATTGGAAATGGTAAAGAGGTTAATTGACATGTTATTGATTGGTTGGTGTCTTTAATTTCAAACAACTTTTATAGAAAACATTTTTTTTTATGAACTACCATATTCGAGTTGGAGCCCAAAAACTATTGGCCACATTATAATTTTTAACAGTTAAAGAAAGTATTAATAATATTTCATGTAGTAGTTGTAGTTGAGAGTGAAAAAAAGATTCTTCATATTATGTATTTTCTATTTTTACATCCACAATAATAGCTTGTTACAGATGCAAAGAAATTCATTTTTGTGTGCCTGTTCAAATATTGTGGACCATATCAAAAATTGAGATCTACCCAACAAGGTGTCATTTGATTGTCCTTTCATACTGAAAATGTTCAAGGAACCTTTTAGGTACCGTCCCATGTATTTTCACATGTTGCCAAAGTACTTTCATTTTGTTCTCACTTTTGAAAATATTAGGAAAAATAGTTTTGAGTCTCATATTCAAATAATATTGTGACCTGTACCAAAAAATTTTTTTTCTAGAAAATTGTGTTTGAAATTAGAGACATTCGAAACCATTAGCCTGTTATAAAATTACAGACTTGCTCTGTATATACAGCCTGTTGTCACATAGCATGCAGAGGACAATGGGACGAACAACTTATCTTGGGAACTTAGCTCGTTAAGATCTTGTTTCAAAGCTCCAGACCTTGAAAACTTGCATTTTGTATCCTGTATATATGCAGCCAAGCAGCACAGATTCATGGTTGCCCTGCTACTTGTCTGTGGGATAACATAGGAAAAGCGATAATATACTGTGGAGATAGCAGAGACAGCACCTGCAAATAGTCTTTGTGTTTAAACCCTATCACGTAAATTATGCATGTATGATCATCCAATATGTTACACTTCCTATTTTATACTTTTGTATTAGAGATGTGTTTCATTTGTGGTCTATAACCCTTCACACTCCAAAGGTTGGCCTCTGCCGTGATTGGTCACCCAGTCTATCAGTGGCATTCTGAAACTTTTGTTATTTTCCAACAGAGAAAATAAGTGTCAGTGGCAACCATGAATCTATGCCACATTAATGTAAACATGCAGGAAAGAGAGAGCTGTTTTTTGAGGGCTTTTACCATTGAAATGAAGCATAACAATACATTAGTAAGAAAAATTGTTCATCTACGTGTGGTGCTGTACAGAGTGTTGCATATGTGTACACTTGAAAAAAATGTCATCAACGTGAGATAATTGGAATGAAAGAAAATATTCACCTACACACACAAAAGCAACAACAAAAGAAGAAACAATTTCATAGCTTGCAAGAGCATATCTTCTATTCTGCTATTATTTATAACAACAATAAATACTGATAGAAGCATATTATCTCAAAAGTACATTTGATATAAAAAAAGGTAAAGTGTTCCCCTGTGCATTGCACCACACCAAGAAGGCGTATAGGGGGTGTGGGGGTAACGCCCCACACTTTCTTGATCCGGTCGTGAGTGGGGGTGATGTGATCAGCATCACGCCCCTGACCGCCTTTACCCCCCAGGGTTTCCCCCAGGTACCCATGTTATTCGACGCTGGGTAGGCGCCGGGGCCGCTTCCACCGTTAGAAAAGTTCCCGGATTTGAACCGGCCGGGGATCGAACCCGGGACCTTGAGCATGGTAGTCGGACGCGTTACCGACTGAGCCACCGCGGCCACTATTTGCAATTCCGTGGCATTGCGTGCGTTTCACATACGGGTGTTCACAATAAAATCTTTATACTAAATGTAGATTTACTCCTCTCCCTTGTAACTTAATCTTCAATTGAAAAACTGAGAATAGCAGTTCAACTTATTTTCAACAATTTCCTCCCCAATTCACACTGTATTTGAAGTAATACAAGATTTTTTAATATAATTAATACCATTTTAATTACGTTATTTATAATTAATAATGGCTAGTCCAAACTAATTAGTATAACGTGCAATATCAGGTATGTACTAAGCAAGACTACCATACTTGACAATCTTATTTTTATTTCACGGACCATGTGTTAACCAACGACATTCATTCAGCATTGAAAGCACGTGAATTGTTAGCAGGACAGAGGGTAGGACGATGCAAGAGTCCAGAAAAAATATATTATGTGTATGTAAGATATTCGGGTATTATACAGAATTCCCCCCACCCACAACAACTCTGTTGCAGTACTTAAGATTGAAGTATCAGTGAATGTGACATTGCTCATATTCCTTCTTCCCTCATGTTTCGTGTTTTTTCTCCTAGCATCATTTTGCCATGGTTCAGAGAGATTGATTTTTGACCATTAAAGCTGGGGTTCCCAAACTTCTTCGCTTCACGATGCCCTTAGTGTTTCAAGATTTTTCCATGGCACCCAAGTCAGAATGTAGCCGTATATAACACTTGCAACACTCAGTTATGGATCGACCACAAGGGAAAGAACCTTGGGTGAAAAGCATTTGCGCATCTTCCCTACTGTTCTCGGGGCTTCGGTGCAGAGTTGCCAGGTCAGACTTAAAAAAAATCGTGGACAAACCAGAAAATCTGCTAAAACAATGATCTAATAGTAACAAATGAATAATGTTCTCGAGGAAGGAGGCATGGGCATGCACGCTGGGGTACAATTGCCCCCTAATATTGGACCGCCGCAGATTTTTTCCAGGGAGGGACAAGCAAGGTATTTTTCCAGGGGGTAAACGAGGCATGTTATCCCGTGTTAGTGCCTCCCCCTCAAAGAACACCACTTGAGTTTGAAATTATCACGTTCCTACATCCCCATTATAATATTTAATGTAAATTATTGTGACTGAAATCAACTTATTTGTCTGAAGTAATATATACTTTTAGGATAACATTCATTTTCCGGAAAGGGGGACGGGTGGCAGCCATCATACTTACCCGTAGAGGTACAATATAACCAGAATAGAAATAGATTTTGGGTTGGGATAAAATACAACCATCTAAAAATAGTAATGCAATAATAGTAATAATAATATTTATTATTATTATGTCCTAGCACAATTGAGTAGCGTTTGGCATAATTTCACGGTTCCAACAGCACTTTTCATAGCTGAGTGGAGTTCCACGTGCTCCATTCAACCTCTCCTCTCCATGCCCAAGACCAGGAAACGCATTTTTGAGAAGGCCCTTTGTGGTTCCATAGGAACAGTTTATTCAGTTTATTAAGGAAACCTCCCGAGAAATCAATAGGCCTGGCAACACTGACTCTGACCACGCTAAAGGTTCCTTCCCCAAACCCGTGAGCACGTTGTGGTTCTGCGTAAGTTCTTTCCCTGTGGTTCCACTATACTTGTAAGGTAACAGCTATTTAGACCATAGTGCCCCATACTATTCTCAGTATGGTTACTAAGAAAATTCACATTGAATTGATGTAAACATAGTCGGCACTTTCCTTTGCAATTTAAGTTGGTGAGAGTTATTTTCTTGACATGAAAGCCATTGATTACTAAAAAAAGTTTCAGTCTGAATGGCCCTTAGACGCACATGCACAAATCATACAAACCTCAAAAGATATTATGTAACTCCTGCAGACTAGTTTCTAAAGAAAAGTCACTTGTTACTATTCCATGAATTTTAGCACCCACTGCAATTTGAAATCTTCCAGGTTTAGTGACTTCTCGCTAAAGTTTGCAACTATGTAGTGCTGACCTTTTCGAGTCCCCTTAGACATGCCTTCTATATGCTGTACTCGGGTGCCGAATGTAAGAAGTATTGCCGCTTACCTCAGGGTTCGCACAACGAAGTGAACATCTTCAGGGTATAATGACCAACAGCCTCTTAGCTGTCAGTTTTATACAACACGCACAGCAATTGTGTTCAAACCCCTCTGTTGAACACCATTGGAGTCAGTGTTACCAACTATCTAGGAAAGTTATCAAACGTGAAAGAAGCCATGTCAGAGTAAATTGTGTGTATACACTCGAACTACAGTGATCAGAACGCTACATTTTAAAAGTAGCTACGCTACAGCTACAGCTACTTTTCCAAAATGTAGCTTCGCTACAGCTACAGCTACATTTTCCAAGAAGTAGCTCACTACGCTACTCCTGTTCGCTACTTTTCCGCTACTTTTGCATAAAAAAAATTAACAACCACATGGATATTTCTAAGAAGACCCTAGTATGATAGTTGTACTTACTGGAAATTAGATTCTGTTATTTATTATCATGATTCCCGTAATTTTGATAGCAGTGTTACTTCAGTTGCTTATTTTCAATATAGTGTTTCAGAATAACATACTTATGTAAGCGGCAGATCAATTCAAATTTGATATATGAGTATTGCAATTACGATGACACAAAATTAATGATTACAACTATACACAAATAAAATTTGGTAGAATTATTTACATTTATATATCAACATATTTTCCTTGAGAATAAATATTCAGTTAAGTCACATAGTGGTTCGAAACCAGTCTTGATTTGCGTATCTGTACATAAAGTGGACTCCAAATAAAAACTAGGAAAGATGCCCGGAGTGTGGGGATCCTCCTGCTTCTCCATTCCCCACACTGCTCATCGTCTTTCATCATTCTTCCTCATTCTCACATTAGCCAAAAGTGGCAGAAAGCAACTCTAGAATATTGATTGACTTTTTGTTTTAGGTCCACTATGCACAGTAAGGCTAATCGGGACTGGACCTACGTTTAAAGTGTGATCCGAACCACTATGTGCCTCCACCAGGTATCGAACCTGGGACCCCTTGACTGTAGATAAGATAATTACTAAATAAAACATTGATCTTCATTGTCATGATTAGTAAAAGTAACAGAAAATCTAAAGGGAAATATATTGAGAAAACTGATGTGTAAATCCGAGAGTTCTGTTAACATACTGAGCCATTGATTGCTGGCACTATTGCTGTCATTCTAGAGGAAAATGGATCGCTCCTTTTTGCACTGCAAGTTGTGTTTTACACGGTAATTAATGACATTTTGCTGCCTCTTATACTAGGGATATCCACAATATATGTTCCGGGGTGGCGCAAACGAGGTATTTTTTTTCAGGGGTGCCACAAATGAGGCATTTCACCAAAATCTAAAAAAAAAAGTAGCTGTTAGCTGGAATATATTCATATATGTCAGTTAGTTATATTAGAATTATTAAGATACTAATGAAATAAATTATGCAGATACCTATACTGGGATATCAAGATATTTATAATCTACGTTGTCGATATTTCCATGTAATAGACTTTGTCTTTATGAACCTCCTGCAAAAGTAAGCGTTATTGTCGATTTTTTTAATGCTGTTGCCACATTCAAAATTTACCTAAGAATGCTGAGAAGAAATGTAGCTGTAGCGAAATTTTCGCTACAACTACAGGAATTTTGTAGCTTCGCTACCGCTACAACTACAATTTTCAAAATGTAGTGCTGCTACAGCTATAAATTTTGTAGCTAGCTACAGTAGTGCTGATACAAGTAGCGCGCTACTTTCGACCACTGCTCGAACATCAAACAAAGTATTTTTTCAAATAAATATATGTTTGTTTGTGTGCATTTAATATGTAAGTAATTTAAAACATATGCATGAGTGTTCATGTGCTCATGCGAGCAATATCAGGCAACATGCATGTACAATTCTAAGTTCATTGCCTATCAACCTGTTAAAGTACCTAGTTGTGGATGTATACACTGGACTCTTTTCAATTCAAACTCCAAGGGACACAAAACGAATCCAAAATTCAAATTAACAAAAATATGTATCATTAAACTAGATTTCAAGGGTATTAAACTTCTGTCAAATAATTTGAATTAAAGGGAGAGCACAGCTATGAACATGAATATATTGTTTTTAGCTATAAGCTACTTAAACTGTGTGGATGCAGGTTAAACAGCAAGAGCAAGGAATCAGGTGAAAGCAGGGCTGGCTTGATAGCTCATTTGGTAGAATAATGCACAGTATGCCAGAGTACCGGTTTCAAGTCCTGGTTGAGCCTTCATTTTTGCTGAAATTTCTACATAGTACATCTCTGGTCGAGGACAGAGTTCCCAGTGGGGATCCACAAAAATTCTCTACCAATAAACTAATTAATCACTTCCTCACATGTTACATTCACCTGAAGATGAATGTCATCCCACACAAGTGAACAAAATGGATGAAAGCACATTGTTCACTCACCTTAAGTGTTTCAAATGCTACTAATGCCAGCCTGCACCATGAACACACAATGAGTCAAATGATGCTCACAACTGTCTCTAACAAGCTTCATGAATGTCTTTTAACGCAACTCTCATATTTCTCTGTTTCCATTTCTATAATAATAAAAGAAGGAGACATTATAACTTGGATGCACCCCACATAAAAAAAAATGCATTTGAACATAAATGAGATTTTGCCTAGAGCACTTCTATAAGCTCCATCTAGTTTGCTGTATTTTTTGGCTCCCTATGCATTGACTTGCCTAGTTGGTTGGAAAGTGCAACACTGAGTTATCTACTTCACTTATTTGGTGTCTGCATCATTTGCTATGCACTATAGCAGTGTACAATATTGATTATAGTCACATGGTACGTGATAACCAATCAGTGAGTGTTGAAAGCAGCAGGCAGAAATTTATTAAATCTTCTGGACTTGAACACTGCCAATTCTTGCATTCAGCATCTATTTGGTTGATCCTTGCACTAGACCTAATGTCAAAAAGTGCAGTGACTAGATGAGGCTATTAACATGGTCATGAACATATGTAACATACTGTTTTTTTAGTATGATTCCTATTGACTACAATTCACTTTTGCCAACATTCTGAAAGATTGTGAAAACCACTTGCGAAGAAGGTTTCTGATTGGCCACACATCCAACCAATGTGCACATTGGACTTGAATCTCTGACTGCCAAAATAATATTTCAATGGTCCGAACAAATACAGTGGAACCTTGATTTTCCGTTCCTGGATTTTATATTTTCCCACACAATACATTCAACCTTGTTGGTGCTAACATTGCAAAATGTTTTATAAATCCATGATTATAAGTTTTTCCAGCTTGGCCCCCTGAAAAACACAAAATTGAGGTTCCACTGTAATGGTTCTCGGGAGCTAAGTTAGTACAACAAGGTTAAACAACATCCTACTTAAATTTTGTAATTGCTAGCCGTGCTTATGCTATGGTGTGAGGACATGCATTGTCGTGAAGGAAAACAACAGAATCCTGACATTTGTTCCGCTTGAAGGAGATTGCTACCCTCAGCTTTCAGTGAGAAGTTGTCTATGATATGGTGCATCAATATTTTTTGACTGATGAAATAATTCAGGTACAGTGTAGCCTTTGAATAAATGGATCAATTCTTGCAAAATTCTCAGAAGCCACATATGTTCTTGACCACCAGGGATGAAGTCCAGTCTCCACATGATCTCATCCTTTGTGGTCATCCACGTACCCTTGCCTAGGGCACACATTCATCCTTCAACTATAATTTAAGCCTGGTATAAATGCCAGGTGAAGAAACATCATCATTATAATAAACTGGTGTAAGTTGGTACTTGTCATAATATGATACAGCATGCATCTTTCCAAACATTGTTTCCTGCATTCCTTGAACTATATTCTCTTCAATATTTTCTAAATTTTCATAATTGAAATTAGATTGTACAATTTTGGTCTCTGAACAGCTACCTCTTAAAGTATATGAACCAAAATTGTAATCCAGCAAATAAAAACTGCATCTCATGCACATAAACATTCTTAATACTTCATACAGCTCAACCAATACGAGAAGAACAATGGTAAACTAAAGTGGACAGTCATTTTTTTTTATCCCTCAGTGCCCCCACATTGCCACATGTATAACTTCCCTCACCTTGCTTCATTGTCAAAAACTTAAATATTACATCTCTAATTTTGCTGCATACAGTTTTCCCCTTCATGATGTTACAAACGCTGAATAAAGGTGATGGCAATGTGTTTAAGGAAGCTGCTTATTTTGGAAATGCAAGGGTAGATTATATGATAAACAACTGCTTGCATGGTCCACGCTCCCTCCACTCATTTAAGGTTGAAAATTTGATGACGGTGCCAGAAGGTTTTTCTCATTTTGGTCAAGCTATGTATAAATAACACCACTCATGTTTTAAACATCATTATTATTGTAATTTTTCTTCAAGCATTCAGAAATTCTTCATCATTTTATCATTATTAGAATTATTCATCTGTTTGCATGTAATTCAGTATCATTCATTTTGGGAAATACATTGTAAATATATCATTTGTTAATATTTATCAAACTACTTGCGTTTTTATAATTATTGTTCAAGTACCGCTATTAAGCATTTAATCAGGTTTTTTGCTTATTGGTTCTTACCAACAGAGGATTAGTTAATCAATTAGATCTCTCATAAATGTACACTATTTATTATTAGACCATAAAAGAAAGTTAAATTAACCCTAATTTGTATTCACTCTTTTTTTTTCTTGCATTTCAAGTTTTGAATAAATTACTTTCTACTTTTCAGCCATGTTGACTGGAGTGAAGCATGTTGTTCTGGTGCTGTCTGGGAAGGGAGGTGTTGGAAAGTCAACTGTTAGTACGCAGCTTGCACTAGCCCTTAAGCACGCTGGTTTCAAGGTATGATGTTCTCTTAACAATCTGACTCCTTTGTGTTATGTCAGGAATGCAAAAAAAATAATGAATGTCTCTTGAACATTCATCTCTAAACATACAAAGTACAGAGGACATTTTTTTTTGTCTCATTTTGATGTGCTGAATCCTAGAGGTTATAATATGCCATGGAATTAGTATTTTTCACTAATACGAACTCACAAGCCATAACTCCCTGTGCCTGTGTGGAAATCCTGGAAAAGTCAGGGAATTTAAATTTTCAGAAAAAGTCAGGGAAGTTTGCTGTGTTTCTGGAAATATCAATATTTTGTGTGGAAGTGTACTATAAATTGGTTCTTGCACAAAGAAAAAGGACAAGCAAGAAATTTTAAGTGTGTTGTAGAGAAACTATGCTACTGCTAGAGTTGACGAGCTGTATCTTTGCGGGTGGCCTTGGCTACTCCGCGCAGAGTGTGAGAGAGATACGATTATGTAGTTGCCACCTACTCGCCCTTTGTGTGGTCGACAGCAAGGACAGAACACTAGGATAATAACGCGCAGCCGGTAGCTCCTCCCCCTTGCTACTGCGCAGCCGGGCTTGGGCAGGGTTCACCCGCAAAGATACAGCTCGTCAACTCTAGTGAGTATTACCGGTAGTTACAGTAGAAATTGTGCGTTAACTACTTGACACGCACCTTCTGCCTTTAGGGCTTTATGTTAGTCAGTTACAACCTTTTTATCGGACTTCTCAAAGGCTTCTAAGGGTTAGTAGGACCAAGCCCTTGCAAGGTCTTGGTGCAGGATTTATTTTTAATTATCACCTATGTAGGTTTGAAATGAAAGATCTTTAAGACCTTTTATCCGAAGATTTATTTAAACTTCCGATGTTATACAAACACTTTTCCAAACAGACAATTCACCTGGTACAACTTGTAGGCCTGAACCTATTAGTTGTACCGAAGTTTATAACCCTGGTCTTTTTGATGATGCATTAGAACACGTTATTCAGAGTTGGGTTTGTGGAATATCTGCCAAATGGAGCACAAGTACACCAGCCAATCCGAAGATTGAAGCAAGATATTACCCAACGTCCCCTGAACCATCAGCCTTTCGGCGACCAGGAGAATGTCCCGTAGGCTTACAAAAGTCTAGCTCTTTTATATCATAATTTTGTTTACAATTTACCATGGTTACTACATAGTTGTTTTATATTTCCATAGTTTCAGCATTTTTTCCTGATTTAATTTAAACAATTCATTACCTATTGTAACATTAACAATAACACATTTTTAAAGAAAAGATTCCAACATAGATTAATGCAATACAGATTGAACAGTTTTGTGCTTGAAAAAGCATGTGTTGACAGGGGCAACACATACTCTAGGAAAAGGGGGTCTTATTTTCAACTTTTTCTACTAGATATCTACTGCAGTAAGTAATATTGGCATTTACCATTTTCTTGTTGCAATTGTTGGTTTGTGTTTGGTACATATTAGGATAAATACACATATTACTAAATTTTACTATAATTACGTGTTATTTATACTATAATTGAGATTTTTTTAATTTAAAAAAATGTTTATCATCAGTCAATGCTTTATTACATAAAAGCTCACCCCTATCTCCTGTCATTTTGTTCAGTTTTCTGTCTTGTTATTGCTTCGTTTAGTGGGTTTCTAAGTGTGTGGTTTAGTTAAAATGTACTGTCTTGTAAAAATGCGTAAATACATGAATTGCCCTAATGACTTCATCTGGAAAATTTTGCCTCTTCCTCTGGGAAACCTGAGAAAGTCAGGGAATTTTATTTTTATGAAATTGTAGACACCCTGTGTATGTATCAACATGCACTCTATTTTATACATTATGCATCAACACGTAGAGAGATTTCAGAACAATGTGACACCCAGGGGTGGCTAAACATAAATTTTTTACCTGGGCGAGGTGGATTTTTGGTACCCCCTAACTTTTTACCCTGGTCTGCAGGGGTGGATTTATAAAATTTGTCCCCCAAGGCTATCCTTTGTTTTGTCCCATGCTGACATTATTATTATTATCATTAACTATTTTGTTATCATGGTACTTCACTTCCACTAATTACATGTTCTGTATTAATAACATTTGTAAACTTTAAAATACACACACACATCTGATTAAGAATTATTCAATAAACTTCAATAAGACAATATACTTAGATTTAACAAGAGAACACTCACTTAAGCTGCAAAACTGTTTCCTTCTGACTTTCATGGCAGCCAACTGATGAATGAGAGACTCAGAGTCAATTTTGTGCAGGATATCAACATTTGCTGTGAAGGATGTCAAAGTAGAACGTCTGCTATCTGATATGGAATTTCTGAGGGCAGTTTTAATGTCTTAGAGAACTGCCATATCGGACGGTGGCCTGTTGGGTATCAGCCTTCCGACAAGGACATCATAGTGTGGAAGATGTGCCACATGCAGGTCATCCTGCACTCAAGGAGCATCCTCCACACTATGATATCCTTGTCGGAAGGCTGCTGTCTGATTTGGCAAGGCTTCAATGCCACAGGCTGCTCGGAGATGCGCATGGCATTCTGTTGCATTTCTGCCATGCACTACCTCAATCCGCACCCTGCTCTCTCTTCAAAAGCATCGCATTAGAGCTGTCAGATTTCACATCACTTTGTCTGTTGGCACGCACTGCACTAGCAACAATAAGTGTGTTATACAGCTATGCCTTCCCTCTAGATGTGCTGGGAACAGTAACAACCTCTCTTAATCACAGGATGTGATGAATAGACCCCAGATTTTTATGTAACATCAAAGTACAAAATCTGTACATAAATATGTAACAATAATTGATAATATATGTATTTAAATATATATTATCAATAGGATATGTAGCTAAATATGTAGTATCAAAGACTCTGTAATATTGATAGTAATCGAGTATCCAAGCAATTTTAAGAATTACTAGATATTTATTTTATTTGAACATAAGTTGTTCAAATTATAATTTGTATCAAATTTATAAACTCAAGAATGCACAGCAATTGTACATTTTTAAGAAAATAATTTTGTCAAGTATTAATTACTTTTCACATCGCAAATTATTGCATAATATGTAAATATGTAAGAGAGCTCTTTGTGACTTTCAAAACAAATTGTAAAAAAAAAAAAAAGCATCTGCAGAAAGAACAATCAAATGAATATACTTTTGTACGTTCTGTATACATATTCTGTAACTCACTACGTACTCTTATTCACTGATGCCAAGTTTCTAGGTGCTTTGCCTGAACCTAAAAACAAAATGAAAATATGCAAATAGAAGGAGGGGGAGGGGAGAAACTCAAGCATCTTTCGATAAATAAGAGTTCCCGCAATTTTTTTGTCTTCACTAAAGACCAAAAAAAATCAGCCTGACCTTCGACTTAGCAGTCAATTTAAGTCACCATAAGCACTATGCATCTCATTGATTAGAAAATATGACATTACATGAGGTACAAATTTTCTTCATCATGTTTCAGAGATGAAAAATATAGGAAATACGATCAAGATAGGGGAAATAATACCGAAACATACAGGGTTATTATAAATGATGGACCCATTTTCAAAATGTCATAGGTAGGGAAGTGCAGATCCAAATTGAACAAGCTATATACTAATGGAAAGAGGAAGATTCAAAGTTTCTGGCGGGCTGCGGCCGGCAGGCTGTGGTGGTTGCGGAAGCAGCCGGTAGAGTTCGCGAGAGGACCGTCTCTGTCAGTTGTGAGCGAGATGGCGACCTTGGAGCACAAGGTTTTCTACATGCTTGAGTTCGCGAAAAGTGAGTCACAAATTGCAGTGCACCGGGCATTCCGTACCAAATTCGGTTGCAAACCACCAACTGAACGATCTGCGTAACCAGATCACTGCTGCTGTGCACTCGGTAACAGCAGATATGCTTACGCATGTGTGGAACGAGTTTGGCTACCGCGTCGATGTTTGCCGTGCAGCCAATGGTGGCCACATTGAACATTTATAACAGTTACAAACATTGTGGTAACAAACTTTGAACCTTCCTCTTTCCATTGGTATATAGTAGGGATGGCCAGATCCGGATCCTGGCGGATCCAAAATCCGGATCCGGTTGGTTCCGGATCCTAAAATTTTTCAGATCCGGAATTTTCAGATCCGGATCCGGATCCAGAACTTTCGGATCCGGATCCGCGGATCCAGAATTTTCAGATCCGGATCTAGATCCAGAACTTTCGGATCTGGATCCGGATCCGCAGATCCGGAATTTTCAGATCCGGAACCGGATCCGGTACTTTCGGATCCGGATCCAGAACTTTCAGATCCGGATCCAAAACTTTCGGATCCGGTACTTTTGAATCCGGATCCGGAATTTTCGGATCCGGATCCGTTTTGCCATCCCACATGCGCTTCTTTGGAAAGTAAGAATGTGCTTATAACATATTGTTACCTGCTAATATACATATATATATAATATACATACAAACATATATATATAGTGTGTGTGCGCGCGTGCACGATTTGTAATTAATTAATACACTTACTAGGGAGGTCTAAGTCTCCCCCTCCGATTTCCATGAAACTTGGCAGATGTATAGAGGCCCCCCCCTCAAATGTCAAGATGAGGAGAAATTGAAGTGGGGATCTGACCTCGAAACCACGTAAATATGGCATAGGAAGAAACAGGGGGCATAGGGCCTCTCTATACACCTGTCAAATTTCATGGGAATCGGAGGGGGACAGGGGTCAGATCCTTACTTCAATTTGTCCTCATCTTGACATTTGAGGGGATTTTGCCCCCTGAAACAGTTTTTAGCTCAAACAAAAAAAACACGTAATTCTTCCTTCGGGCCCCTCTATACACCTGCCACGTTTCATGGAAATCGGAGGGAAACACAGGGGTCAGATTCCCACTTCAATTTGTACTCATCTTAACATTTGAGAGGAGGTTGCCCCCTAGAACAAATTTTTTGCCGAAACAAAAAAACACGTATTTCTTCATTTGGGCCCGTTTATACACACACCTGCCAAGTTTCATGGAAATCTGAGGGGGACACAGGGGTCAGATCCCCACTTCAATTTGTCCTCATCTTGACAATTCAGTGGGTTTCGCCCTGTAAAACCGTTTTTTTAGCTGAAACAAAAAAAAACACGTATTTCTTCCTTTGGGCCCCACTATACACCTGCCAAGTTTCATGGAAATCGGAGGGGGACACATAAATCAAATGCCCACTTAAATTTGTCCTCATATTGACATTTGAGGGGGGGTTGCCCCCTAAAACCGTTTTTTAGCCGAAACAAAAAAAACACGTATTTCTTCATTTGGGCCCGTTTATACACACACCTACCAAGTATCATGGAAATCGGAGGGGGACACAGGGGTCCGATCCTCACTTCAATTTGTCCTCATCTTGACATTTGAGGGGGTTTTGCCCCCTAAAACCGTTTTTTAGCTGAAACAAAAAAACACCTAATTCTTCCTTTGGGCCCCACTATACTGCCAAGTTTCATGGAAATCGGAGGGGGACACTTAGATAACCTCCCTTGTTATTCTTACACTTTGTAATTATTTAACACTGCATATATTATAATGTTTTATTTTAATTTGTAAAACTGTAACTGTAGAACAATTGTATAATTTTTGTATAACATTTCTATCTTGTTATATGTGTTAAAGGTTTCATCCTGGAATGGAATGTCTCACATTTATGTGTGTTTTCATTTCCAATACATTCGAATGAATACATATTCGTTTCAATGGCATTTACAAAATCACTTCGGACATTTGTGCACGAGTGTGTTAGCCGATGCGTAGCAAAGTATTTTAGGAACAACACTTGAAAAAAATTCTTGTAGGACTAAGGTGTGGTAATATTATAATGGGATTGAGATACGAAACTCTCGGATCCGGATCCAGATCCGAAACTTTCAGACCCGGATCTGGATCCGGATCCGAATGGATCCGGATTTTTCGGATCCGGATCCGTTTGGCCATCCCTAGTATATAGCTTGTTCAATTTGGATTTGTACCTCAATAAATATGATGTTTTGAAAATGGGTCCATCATATATAATAACCCTGTATTGTTTTATGTAAAGTAAATAAGCAAATATGTAAAATATGTAATATCGTGGCAAATATGTGAAAAATATGTAACCTAAAACTTACGCAAAATCATGTCACTTATATAATTCGTTAACATTTTCCTGTACAAGGTATGTATCTAGAAAGGAATAGAATATGTAATTACATACAAATCCGAGCTCTGGTGATGAGTGTGTTGCCACTACTTTCTTCCCAACCTTCGTATTAACCAACACACTATGGGGAAGAAGCTATATCTTCATCATCTGGACCAGAGAAGGGTGTTGTTATGATTAGGGTTCAGCAGTGGATGACAAATCCTTTTTTTTTTTTTTTTTTTTTTTTAGGTCATTTTTCAGTCATTTTTGCAGTTTTTACTGCATTTTCTTCATTTTTTATTCTTTTTTCTCCTCACTTGTTGTTTTGTGAATTTTAAATGCATTTCCTAGCATAACTTACATAGTATTTAAATTTCCTGACGGCAAGTTCGCTATTAATTGAAAATCCAGTCAATGGAAAAGTACAATATTAATTTAACGGAAATGTTTGGCGATGCATTAAATAATTTATTCTTCCTCCAGAGGTTCCCTTGATGGCCACTATTATCACCTTAATCTGTGGTTTTAAAGTAAAATTAACCACAATGTTTAAAAAATATTTAATCCTTTTAGGTTGGTTTGCTTGATGTGGACCTGTGTGGACCAAGTGTTCCATATCTTCTAAAATTGGAAGGCAAGGATGTCCACCAGTGTCCTGAGGGGTGAGTATCAAAAATTTTGCTGTACTTTTATAGGTATGAATTAAAGATAGGGCAAAAAACTACCATAACCCCCCCAAAAAGTGAGAATGGAAATGACAAAAGAAATAATAACACCATTAAGCCTTGTTTCCATGATTATGAAAAACTAAATATGCTGACCAAGGCAGTAATTTATTTTATTAAAAACATAAACTAAAACGTAACGTTTCAACCTTCTAGCAAGGTCTTCATCAGACTCTGTATCAAGTACTTGCTAGAAGGTTGAAACGTTACGTTTTAGTTTATGTTTTTAATAAAATAAATTACTGCCTTGGTCAGCATATTTAGTTTTTGACAAAAGAAAGTACTATTAAAATGTTATTGTCAGTAATGCTTGTGCCTTATTTAATTTCCATTGCACTCAATTTCATGTAAATTTTACAACTTCAAACTCTTCCAGCAGCTCAGTTGCAAACACAAAGTATTCTGCTTTGAACTGGTATATGAAGAGCCAATACATCCAAATAAATAAGTCCCTAACATTACCCAAAAACTAGTCTTTCTCTGGCCATACACAACTGAACATAGCCCAAGACACCTAACAGAATAGTAGTCTGCCTATTTGCCTAAACATGACCATGAATATGAGCAATTGCTTATTATAATTACATTTTTATTGAAAGAAGTATCACCAGTGTTGACAACCAACAACAAATTAAACAAACTAATGTTTTTGTTTGTAACTTTGAGGTGAAGGACGCAATGGAACGTGTCTTCTGAGATCTGCAAACAGCACAAAAGTCCTATTTTTATTAATATGACACATTATTATGCAAACATTGTGTACTCGGGAAGTGCTAGAAAATGAACAGGTACATTTCCTTCCTGTTGTAATGACCCATAATTCCATAGCTTAATATAACTTCCGAACAATAATTTTAGCAGTGAGGTTTATTGAGTATTTTGAAAGGGAAAATATGTTCCCTTTTTAAAATATTATTATGTTCTATCCTCTTTTCAAGAATTGGCCTTTTTTTCACAGCACAACTGAGCCTATGTGGTGATTAACTTTTATCCATGGGGTGTAACCTTACTTCCACATAATACACCCTGAACTGCTTTTTACAGTCTAGCGAAGCTCTGGCATCTGTACCCATGATCAGTATGGACTTGGACCCCAGCAGGCATAGCTTGTGAGTTGCCAGGTGATGATGGAAGGAAACACTCATACCTGCCAAGCTGGTGTTGCTTGGAGGAGTAGCAAAGGTGTTGACTGACATGAACCATGGACTTGTGTTGCATCCTGCCCATATGTGTTTGTGATTATCCCTGCATCTATTTCATTTTATCACCATTGATCCTCATCACAATTAGCCAAAAGTGACAGAAATGTGAAGTCAAATAAATCAATTCATTCATTCAATATTTACCCTTATCCCCTTCCCTGCAAGGATACTAATGTTCTATATGAAATGTATTAAAATGTCGGTTCCCTCCTTTATAGGAGCATGCTTCGCCACTGTTACATAGTGTTCAGTGTGTGTTCTAAAGTTAAACTATAAGTTTCTGAGAGATTTTAAAGTCTGATAAAGTGTATATGTTTGGTTCTAGGCTGGCGATCCCTTTGGGAGTTGTTTTAGCAAATTTTCAGTATTGTCAAATAGCGTAACTTCATAAAAGGCTTCTCTTCCATTGGCATTTTTGTGTAAAAATCATCTTTAAGAAAGTGTGGGTGAGAAACTCATTTTCTCCTGCAGCCTAAATTAATGGTAGTTACTATCAGTGAATATAAGCACAACATTTTATCAGTAAAATTGGCAGTAATGTGATCTGATACTTCCATAAGTAGCCCCTATTATAGTGCAAAAATCTTGATTAGGGCTGAGCTGATACTGATACTGATGTATCATCATCAGCCGATACCGGCAGTATCGGCATCAGTGAGTATTGCTTGATTTTCTTTACCAAAGATTTTCAGTGGCTAGAAAAGTGGGAAAAAGCAACAGCTCGTCTGAACATTTGTCCTTTTTAGACGTTCGTTCGCCCTTCCTTGTGACAGATTGGGAGACCAGCACAGGAAGTTCCATAGATTTTCCTAGTAACACTGGATAAACTCCTATCCTCCTGGGAACATTCAACAATACTCCATACACATCGGAGAAATTAAGTACTAATTAATTTATGTATAATTACGAATTGACCTATAATTATACAGGGTGAACACAAACTCTAGGGACAAACTTCAGGAGGTGATTCCTGACAGGTAAAGGAACAAAGAAGTTCATATCAACATATGTGCGGAAACGCATATTTGCCAAGGTAGATGGCACTGAAGAATGACATCATCTTCTCATAACAACACTCACAGTGTGCTTTTTTGTGTTGGAGATTGTGTGATTGGAGCTACATTGAAGCACCATGGTCCGTTATTCATACCAGGAACAAGCCGAGATGGTCTTCGTATACGGTCAAACATGAAACGGTCGAGAGGCCCACCAGCATGATGTAAATCAAGCGACGGTGTTGTGTATCCTGTATGAAAACCGCTACTATTCCTATCACCTGCAACGTGTGCAGCGATTATCCAGCGGAATTTCCTCCAAGGGAACGGTTTTGTTGCTGGTTTTTGCAACAGGCCACCACCATATTGGGATTTCTGTTGTCAGTCCTCTTCAACGTTGAAGCAACCTTTGGTAGAGATGCCATCGTCAACCTACACAATCGTCATCTGTGGGCTACAGCCAATCCTCGGGAAATCTCATCAGCAACGGTTCAGCATCAATGTATGGGCACGGATTATTGGCGACTACCTACTTTGAGCATTTGTTCTTCCACAATGTCTTAACGGACAGATGTATCTGGATTTCCTGCAGAACACTCTGCCTCATTTGCTTCAGAATGTGCCTCTGGCAATACGACAAGTAATGTGGCTCATGCATGATGGAGCTCCAGCTCACTTTCGCATTATTGTTCGTGAACACCTCAACAACATCTTTCCCAGAAGATGGATCGGACGAGGAGGGCCTGTGGCATGGCCCGCTCTATCACCGAACTTAAACCCCCTCGATTTATTTGGGGGGGCATCCGAAAAGTGTTGTGTATGTTGAGCCACTTCCTCATGTGCAGACCCTTGAACAGTGTGTCCGTGTAGCCTGTGACGCTATTCGGGTACAGGCTGGAACATTCGAACGAGTGAGGCAATCCATGATGCGACGTGTGGACGCTTACATTGCAACCCATGGAGGCCACTTTGAGCACCTGTTGTAACATGGATGAAAGTCATGCCATGTAATGTGTACCGGTACTAATTGCTTTATTGCAGACTCACCGTCCATTTCTGGACATATGTTGATATGAACTTTTTTGTTCCTTTACCTGTCAGGAATCACCTCCTGAAGTTTGTCCCTATAGTTTCTGTTCACCCTGTATTAACGTATTAAATAGGAACACTTTTATTATTATATTTTCGAGACACTTGGCTCAGACTGGCTCCCCAAATTACGAGGGATGATCGGAAAAAAAGGTTACAAACCATATAACTTTTGTTTTATTCACTGTAACGTAACGAAAATTTATGTGTAAATTAATAACATGTTTGTCGTGTTGCGAGTTTGAGGACTTCGGATTCTGACCATGTATACCCGAGAAGCGGACATTTAAAATGGTGACTCGTCTAGAAAATTGGTCAAGAGAAGTGAGGGCAGTGGTGCGGTTCCTGTGGCCAAAAGCACTACAGCTGCTGCCATTCATAGGCAGATTGTAGAGGTATATGGGGAGGGGACAATTTCAAGGCAACATGTAGCGAAGTGGTGTCGTGCCTTCAAAGAAGAACGGACCAGTATTGTTAATGACAACCCTGGACACAGCGGTAGGCCAAGTACCTCAACCACTGACGTGAACTGTGCTCTTGTGGATGAGTGTATTCGTGAGGACAGAAGAAGAACATTACGCTCAATATCAGCTGAGCTGGGACTACCATTTAGTTGGCTGGCCACCATTATCTGACATGTGATGATGTCGAAAGAGCTGCCTCACGGTGGCTACGAGAATTTGACGCGGATTTCTGTGTAACCGGTATGGAAAACCTCATCTACCGTTGTGACAAATGCTTGAACAAAAAAGGTGATTACATCGAGGACTAGTGTTGAGTGCCCTCCATCATCAGGTGTGTTGATCTTCCAGCTATGTCTAACACATACGCCATAATAGGCTTTGTAACCTTTTTTTTCGATCATCCCTCGTATATTTCTAGATACGTGCCTAGTGATATGTCAAGTTAGTATGACTCTGTAACTAGCCTTTGTTATTTTATACTGGAATTATACAAGTATCGGTAGGAATCGGTCATGGTATTGGTATCAGCAAATGGTGGTATTGGCTCAGCTCGAATCCTGACCTTTCACAAAAAAGAATGAACTTGGAATGATCTTTACATTCAGTGTGTCATTAGACAATGTGCATTTTAGCTGTCAATGTATACTGATTAGTTTGAGTCGTAAAACACTGCATATGAATGATGGTAGAATTTAGTTTCATTATGTGGGACATGAAAAATATTTTGCCAAGAAATGTTAAAAAACAATTTATAGAATTATTTTATAATTCTATAAGAATGCATTCCGCTAACAATTATCTATCTCCAGTAAATATGAGGAAACACAAAAATGTGCTTAGGAATGTCAAACCCAAATTATCTATAATAAAGATACTTTTTAATTCCACAAATATACCCTTTAAACTGAATTATTCTATTCATAATATTTATAACAACTTACCTATTATTTATATTTCTATGGAATATTTGTACAAAAAAATCTGCCCTGGAAATTTGGATAATGTATCCAAGAAAAGCTGGAAATCTACGTTAAATTTGTTTGAGAGATAGAGTAACCAACCTGAACTTTTTTTTTTTTTGGAGAGAGAGAGAGTGGCTAATGTTTACATCTGGGTCTGTCTAAGAATATTTAGTTATTTTAAATTGTAACTGCAAAGTGTTTTGTAAGTATGTGCTTACTCTGTTGCAGCTGGGTTCCTGTGTATGCCGACCAAGAGCAGAAGCTGGCTGTTATGTCTATTGGATTTCTTCTTAAGAACAGAAACGATGCTGTTATTTGGCGGGGACCAAAGAAGACTGGTATGAAAATTTTATTATAGTCACAAAACAATGCTAAAGTTATTCCCCGTCCATTATTTAATGCCATGAAATCATACACTGGTATGTGGGCCTCATACATTCTATATATCCACTTTAGTTGGGATAATGTGATCAGCACCAGGTGCTCATTGATTGGAGGCTGTGTGAGCCCTAGAGCTGATTTGTACAGGGACATTGTAACCCAGGAATTACAGCTGGGTCTCCCATAAGGTGGCCAGGTAGATGTAAAGATATTGTCTTTATTAAGTACAGTGGGATCCATGAGTATTACCATGCAAATTGTTCATAACTCTTTTTTTTCTTCTTACATCCTGTGTTTTTAAGCGACTTGTTTTGAGTTTTCTCTTAATATTTGAAGCTCTTATTGGGTCAAATAAAGTGTACAAACATGGTGATGGACAATTTGCACAGTAATACTCATGGATCCCACTG
Source organism: Lepisma saccharinum (assembly GCF_977018435.1). Classification (NCBI taxonomy): domain Eukaryota; kingdom Metazoa; phylum Arthropoda; class Insecta; order Zygentoma; family Lepismatidae; genus Lepisma; species Lepisma saccharinum. The sequence goes on from NC_139252.1 coordinate 47,444,962, forward strand.
TACATGCATTTTGTCCTCTAGAGCTGCTTGGTATTGGTACATGCAATATTGGTTAGTTCTGTTTCTGGTGAAGGATTTGTGCAGTTCAAGTTGTATTTGAATGATCTCTTAAAAGTCTGGACTTTTGTTGTAGTCAATACTATTGTTTTCAAGATCTTAGATTGCGTTATGTAAGCCAGCCTTCCTACTATATAATATAATCTTCTTTTGATACGTGGCATGAAATTATCATACTTTCAGTATGGAGTTAATTTTGATGTACATTAGTATGTTCAGATAGAGAGAGTCTGTATGTTAATGTAGTTTTTATGAGGTATATGTTTGAAGTTGTTTTTTTAATGTGAGAAGTTAGTTTTTGATAACTAAGTTTCAAATTAAAATTCAAAGTTCATACATACTCATTTATGGTATAAGATTATTGTAATGCAGCTGTAGAGAGAATTTGTGTGAAAGCATAACCTACTTTTTGCTATGCACATACAGATTTGCACTTGAATTGTAATTATATAACTAAGAATATTTTTTAAAAATCTTTCCAGCGATGATAAAGCAGTTTCTAACTGATGTCTATTGGCAAGACATTGACTATTTGATCATCGACACACCACCAGGAACATCAGATGAACACATCACAGTGATGGAAAATGTTCGGTAATACAAAGTTTTATAAACAATATTTTTTTTTTAGAATGTTCGTAACACTTGTTTTACTATCACCACAGAATTTTATCATCATTCATGAGAATACTTGTGTCTAATGGCATAATGAGGGATGCAGGGAGAAGGGGTGATCTTTTTGGATGGCACGTAAATGTCAGCTTCTCTTCCATGTAGTGGCTATACGCTGGTAACTGCATTCTTGCTGGCACGTGGAACACCAGTCAGTATAATCCTTGTGGGATTTGTGTTTTGTGTCACGTCAACGTATGTTTGTGATTGTGTCTCCATCCATCTCATCTAATCACCATTCGTCCTTGTCATCACAATTTGCCACAAATGGCATGATGGAGGGGTATTTTAAATTTTCTCAATAGTATGTACAGGGTGCTCTCCCTTAGGGAACATTTAGACTGGAATGATAAAGAACACATGCCACTTGGAAACAAACCTTCAGAATACATACAGCCTTTCACACTTTAGTGACACAATGAGCTAGACATGTCACTTGTCATTTTCGTGTCATGCATGCTTTTTTTACAGACTTGAAGGGCCTGTGTTGCTTATCATTTCTCACTTTGGCGTGATGCCCCACATAGTGCGTCACATTTTGTTTGTCATGTTGGTCTGAAAGTTCCCTAACAGCTGTATCTTTTATCAAAGATATGATAATTGCAGGCTTTATTTTCTACAAGAAAGTGATCTCTATTAGTTTCCGAAAAAAATAACTCTTAACAAACCAATCAGTCAGATTCTGTCAAGTCTATATAGATAAAATTTCAATCCATATAGAGTATCTGTCTGGCTTGCTTGATCATTTCAGGTATGACTCATTGCACCAAACTCCAACACCTTCTTGGTGGCTGATGCTGCTCCGCTCCCAAGATCCACATTGACTCCTCATGTGTCTAGGAGGTCGACCAGGGTTAAAGTGCCCCCTGATATTTAAAGTTATCTTCCTAGAGGAAGAAAAAGTAAATGACTGTTGCTATGCTATAGTCTGTGCAAACAAGATGGAATGTAGTTTCGTTAAAATGTAGAGTTTTACGTTGTTTTCGAGTTTCCCGAATAAATGCAGTTTATCTTGTGCAAAAAAAATGCTTTCGTGGTTAGGTTTAAATTTCTTAGCATACATACGTTACATTTAGTCTAACAACAAAAGAATTTAGCCCAACGTCAAAAAACAAAATATGGTGGTTGATCAAGGTGTTTGGGTTTGGTTCAATAAGCAAGACCCGATGATTTCAGATACATCCATGAATATCTGTTGCTTCAATTCTCCCAGGTGAACCTGGGATTGCACCCAGGACTGGTTTGGCGAATCACAAGTTTGGATTTACATGCTGTGCTATCACACGTGTTCAGTAACATTTCTTTATTTTTATTTCAGGACCCTTAACTGTGATGGGGCCGTCTTAGTGACAACCCCACAGGCAGTTGCTGTGGAGGATGTACGAAAAGAAGTGACCTTTTGCAAAAAGACAGGAATTCCAATTTTGGGTATTGTTGAAAATATGAGTGGTTATGTCTGCCCAAATTGCACTGTAAGTAAACATTGATGATACTAGTTTGTAATGTTTTTTAACCAGTCGTGTCTACCGATAGGGTATCCCTTGAATTTTGTGGGATTTATAGCTGCTGGGAATTAAATATGGATTACACTGGTCGACATTTTTTCAAAAGTTGAACGATGTTTTGAAATGAATAGGTGACTCTGAAAGGATTTTTCATGCTGAATTCAAATTTGAAAACCGTTTTGCTCCATCACGTCACAATTTTTCACAAATCGTGAAAACTGAATAGCATATATATATTATGGTATTATTGGGATCATTTGAGGTTTATATAATCATATTACAGACACATAGAATAAATAATTTTTGCAAATATAGTAATCAGTGGGACATATATTGAGATTGTAAAATCTATATTATGTACTATATTCATGTACATTTTCATTTACACATGTCTAGTAAGAGATATAACATAGTGCATTTCGAATTACTGAGACTCAGGATCAAACTTCATTCTTTTTGACTTTCTGCCTTCCCCGACACCCGAAGTAGGAACATCTCTTTTTAACATCCAACAAAAATCTGCCATCATGGAAACATTCCATCGTCCCTGGTATCTCCGTTCCATCTCTGCTATGTCCTTGTGAAATCTTTCCCCGTGCTCCTCGCTGAAGTGTCCGAGATTACTCGGAAAGAAATCTAGATGTGAGTTAAGGAAATGCAATTTGAGGCTCATTTTACAACCAAGTTTACATAAATTCGTTAGCAGATTTTTCACAAAATGTTCATAGTTAACGTGTTTTTCATTGCCCAGAAAATGGGCAACCACCATTTTGAAACTTACCCAGGCATCCCTTTCCGTAGCAGTCATTATTTCTTCAAAATCTGCATCCAACATCAGTTTCCGTATCTGAGGGCCAACAAAAATACCCTCTTTGAGCTTACCCTCAGTGACGGATGGAAATTTCCTGGCAATGTATTTAAAGCATTCGCCGTCTTTGTCTAACGCTTTCACAAACTGTTTCATTATCCCTAACTTAATATGCAACGGAGGAAGCAGTATTTTAGATGACTGAATTAATTGCCGTTGTGTCACATTCTTCTTGCCTGGAGAGAGAGATTCTCTACTTGGCCACGTTTTCACTATCCAATGATTCTCCCTGTCCCGACTGTCCCATTCGCACAAGAAGCAGGGGAATTTTGTGTTCCCAGCCTGGAGACCCAACAACAAATCTATCACTTTGAAATCTCCACAGACAGACCAACCATGTTCATCATATTTCACTTTCAGTAGCATGAACCTCAAAGTTTCATAAGTTTCCTTAAGCGACACAGAATATGCAACTGGAATTGATGGGAACACATTACAGTTATTGAACAGAACACCCTTCAGACTAGTCTGTGATGCATCAATGAAAAGTCTCCATTCACTTACATTGTAAGAAATACCATACAATTCTATGACTTTCCTTATGTTGTTACAATAAACAAGGTTTTCGTCTTCAGTAAAGTATGGGAGTAGCTCTGTCTCTCGATGCCTGTACCATGAGAAATGTGTTCCTGGAGACAACAGGTTTTTCTTACTCAGTCGGGAACCAAGAAGTTGGGCACTCTCCTTTGGTAAATTTAGTTCTCTTACGAGATCATTCAGTTCATGTTGTGTAAAAGGTTGCGGAGTGCCTGTACTTGTACCAGGACAGAAATCGTCACTGTCATCATAGTGTGCACGTTCAACTTCAGTGTCACTTGAAGTGCTGCAATTATCACTACTCATACGTGGTACAGGTACAGGTACATCTGGCCCATGAGGCACGGGCCTAATGGCCGATTGTATGTTGTTGAGATAGCTCACAGTGCTCTTGTTCTTAGCACTGAAACCGCTAACATCTATAGCACAGAAATAGCAGTCATCAATGTGATTTTTTGGTTCCCGCCATACCATTGGTATTCCAAATGGCAATGCTTTCCTCTTGCCACACTTCCACAATCGCAAAGCTTCCACACATGTTTTGCAAACTTCATGCGGGGCCCAGTTTTTGTCCTGATCACCTACTTTAACACCAAAATATTCGTGGTAAGCAGACCTCACAAATGTGGTGATACGTTGTCTTTGCCTCTTCACTACATAGCTTCCACAAATGTAACAGAATACATGGGGCGAGTTCAAACACTTCCTGGACGACGACGACATTGTCTCTCGACACAACACAGCACGAACTATCGACAATGACGAAAACTTTATCAAATATTTTGCATTCCCTACTGCTATTTACATATAACAGTTGGGCTGAAAAGTTCGTAGGCTGACTCATAGATGGCGTTACTAGAATTAAATCCATGTGATTTTTACTTAGTACTAACCTTCAAAAGATACGTGTATAAATTTCACAGCTGCCGGATAATTAGTTCGTGAGATATAGCATTGTGAGTGAAGCAGCTTTTGTTATTGTGAAAAAATGGATAAAAAATAATTTCGTGTGTTAATAAAGCATTGCTTTTTGGCGAAAAAAATACTGTTGAAGCCAAGGCTTGGCTTGATAAACATTATTCGGACTCTGCACCAGGAAAATCAACCGTTGAGAAGTGGTTTGCTAAATTTAAACGAGGCGAAATGAGCATCGAAGACGATGCACGCAGTGGACGCCCCAAAGAGGCTGTTACCGACGAAAACATCAAAAAAGTCCACAAAATAATTTTAAATGATCGTAAAGTGAAGTTGATCGAGATAGCTGAGACTTTAAAAATATCAAAGGAACGTGTTGGACATATTGTGCATGAATATTTGAACATGCGAAAGCTGTGTGCAAAATGGGTGCCGCGCGTGCTCACAATCGATCAAAAGCAACAACGTTTTGATGATTCGGAGCAATGTTTAGCGATATTCAACCGTAATAAAATTGCTTCCCCATCCACCATATTCTCCAGATCTGGCCCCCAGTGACTTTTTGCTGTTTGCAGACCTTAAAAGAATGCTCGCTGGAAAGAAATTTAGCACTGATGAAGAGGTAATCGCTGAAACTGAGGCCTATTTTGAGGCTAAAGAGAAATCGTACTATAAAAATGGCATCGAAAAATTGTATGACCGCTATAATCGTTGTATCGCCCTCGAAGGCAACTATATTGAATAATAAAATCGAATTTTGTCAAAAAAATATTTTTTACTATGTTAGCCTACGAACTTTTCAGCCCAACTGTTATAATATCTACAATACACTTAACTAAGGTTTTCGGATCACGTAACCTTATACACGGTAAATAAATTAAAAACTGTACTATTTGCATTAGTTGGTATCGAATAACAAAACTTAGAAACAAATTTATTGAATCATTCATTGTTACTAGGCGTCTTCAGCAATTTTGTTAATCATATAATGTAATAAGAGGTGCACTGCCATCTATCGGGAATATTATTAACTTCTAATTTCTGGGCAGGAATTACGATTTATACAACAATGAAGATTTCTAAATAACTGAGGGTGATACAACAAAAACAAGGTCACTTCTGAAATCAGCATCAAATGTAGTTTCAGAAACCACAATTAGTTTCCAAACATCAGAACCCATGTCGACCAGTGTTATTCGTGAAGTTTGTTTATGAACATGAAAAATTTGCTAAACCAAGAGTTCTTGTTAAACAGTTGTAATGAAGTATTCACAAACGTGACCTGTTCATTGAGCTTCCTCATAGATTAATGGTTACCACCTTTGGTATGAGTGGTCCCAAGTTAAGTTGCTGGTGTGTGCTCCAAAATTTCAGTATTGACGCAGCACTGAGAGAACAATTGGAAGATACCTGATGACAATAGTAGTGGACTTCAGTCTGAAAAGCCAGCAAAGTATGTCGATGGGAATCGGATGTGCTGACCATGCATCATCCAATGATGCACACAAAGAGCTGTAGGCTGTAGGCAGGGGGCCGACTTGTCAAAATTATTGGGGGACCTCTGATCACTGAAATAAATGAATGATTGACTCACTCCCTCCCTTTTTTAAAAATAAAAATTACATCTTCGTATAGCAGTTTTTAAGCAGCTATTATATTCCTCATGCAAATTAAATGTAACATGAAAAACCTTTGTGTGTCTGCTCATTTGTTTTTTTAGATAACAATTAACATTTTTATTTAAAAGTAGGCTATGTATTTACATTAGGGATGGGCCGATATGAAATTTTGGCCGATACCGATAAAGTACCGATATAAAATTTACCGATACCGATAACCGATATTCTACCGATCCGATATAAAATTAGAAATGGTATTTGAAGAACCTGAAAGTTTCATTGACCTCCTTAATAAATGTGTGTTTCGAGGTGACTGCAGTACAAAAGAAATTGCATATTCAGACATTTATTTTTTAGAAAGTAGGGTATGGAGACTATACATAAAAATTACAACAAAATGGCAGAATTTTGCACTAAATTATAAGATATTTATCGATATATCGGATCGGTAAAATAATCGGTAATTTTACCGATAAACCGATACACCGATATGCCTATATCGGCCGATACCGATAGAGTACCGATTAATCGGTCCCATCCCTAATTTACATTAAGAGGCCAACATAACAGTTTTATGCCGGCCTCGGTAGCCGAGTGTGTTGGGTGGTCGGCTCAACTCGCTTTGATCCGGAGGTCTTGGGTTCGAGTCCCGGCGAGGGCATGGGTGTGTTTTAATGTCCGCAACAGACTTGTAAAGATAGGACATGTGACAGGGTGAAAAGAACCTGAGTGTTGACGTACCCATAAAAATAGCAAATATTTACAATATTTAACAGTTTTATTTAATTATTTACATAAATGCTAACACAAATCGCAGGCAAATATAGTTTTACTTTTTTGTTCTTGCTACAATATTTTACTTTTTTAATTTAATTTTGCAATAATAAATAAACACATAGCATGCCATGCTTTAGCAATAATGCCTTTGATCGTAGCCGTTCCCGCTTTTGCAATACAGACTTTTCAAGCTTTCCTTGCGTACTTTACTTGCAAGCCAGTGTTAAATAAACTCAAAGACTTTAAAATTATTTTCCCCTTATTCTTTGGACTAGAGGAAGAGATTTCGAGGATAACTAAATATCGTACATATCAATATTACCTGAAAGTCGTGTTTACGACCTCAAATTGTTCAGAATTCACTAAACAACATACTGGTATAATTGTCATATCACCTCGTTATTTTGAAACTCTTTTTAGTAAAAATGTTAACAATACTCATAATTATATACTTAGTATATAGTAATAAGTCATGTGTTTTGCTGTCTCTGTTCACAGCCCCCCCCCCAAGTTGATGGTTTACCGGTATCAGCCCCCTATATTTGATGGTCTAGAACATTTCAAATGTGTATTTAAAGTTAAGTTCATGTTGCACAATTGGAAACTTTACAAGAGAAGCAAAATAATACATTAGATCCTCTTAAGCAAAATTATTTGAGGGGCTCTGCCCCCACATCATTAACATTGGGGGCTCGAGCCCCCCCCCCCCCAATCCCCATGGAGTTGGCGCCTATGGCTTTAGGCCATAGAGTTTATTTATTTCACCTAGTTTTCCATGGCAAAGTTTAGGCTGTGTAGCCTTTTCTTCCACTTAACCACGTTTACATCAAAATTGCATGTGAAACATTAGGAGATATTTAAGCCATTACAAAAAGGGAAATATTGAAAAAAAAAGTAAAACAAAAATTAGGAATTGACCGAAATGGAATTTAAGATGAAGTAAACACAACATACATAATAAACATAGCGAAAATAGTGTAGTGCTCCGTGTGGCTCCAGCGTTAAAACCTTGCTCATTTACTTTTTTACATTTCTTGCACTTTTTTGTATTCCTTCATGAATTTATTGTAATGTTAATAATATTTATAACATATTTCAGGAGTGCACAAACATATTTTCAAGTGGTGGTGGTGAATCGCTGGCATCGTATGCAGGTGTTCCATTCCTAGGTCGCATTCCAATAGATCCACGCCTCGGGAGATGTGGCGATGAAGGAAAGAGCTGCTTAGAAGTGTTGCCAGATTCTCCCGTATCAAAAGAATTCAAGAGCTTGGTGGAAAAAATTGTGAGCAGGAAAGAGGAAGAAATGGATGTTTCAAGTTGAGTCATTGTAAATTTTCAAAAATAAGAAAATTTTCCTGTTACATAATTATGTACGTTCTTTGCAAGATCATTGTTGTGCATTTTCTAAAGCAAGCTAATGTCTATTTTAAAATAAAAATACTGAAAAAATTATATTGTGTGCATATTGCTATTTCCTTTGTGATAATAAATAAGAACAATAATAAAAAAGTGATTGCAGAGAATAATTCCAACTTTGTTGTGAAGATTTGTCATCATTGTTCTGTTTTTCTTGTCTCTAGCAGTGTATAACTTTCTTTCTGAGGATGGATGAATCAACCCTTCCATTATCCTGATTGAAGATTTAAGCTTGGTTTTAGACATCTAAATGCACTTCGGTGATCTCTTAATTTTAGATGTTATCAAGGGAGTGCGATCATACATTTACGATCGTATGTTGATTGAAAATTTATTATTAAATGCCTTCAAGGGAGAGGGAGCAGAGGGGATTGCTGCCCTTAATTTGTCCATGATTATCTCACAGGTGTGACTGATTGTCATAGGTGCGTTCCTTAAGTCTTATCGAAATGAACAAATTCAACGAATATAACTGGGCTCGTGAACCATAAATTTATGGAACGCTATACACGAAAGTGCAGGCGCAGCGTTTTGTTTTATAGAAAGTTTCCACATGGCATCTAGTGGTGTGCATGTAATGGTAGAAATAAATACTACTGCAGGCATTGTTAACCATTTTATTCACATTTTAAGAACAGTTGAGGCACACTCGTCTTGTGCATGTTGCTTCTCATTTCTCTGTTCAACTTGAATTGTTTTTTTCCCCGAACTAGTTCAATTTGAAGCTATCATGCACACACATTATCTGCAAGTAGCAGACAATTTTAACTGAACAAAGAGCCTCCCAGTACATGCGAGAACGAACTTCATGCTTTGCACAAAAATCAACTTAAGGAATGCCATAACGAACTTCACAAAGTTTACGACAGGACTTGCGTAACAGCAAGTGGCCATAACTAGTTTAATACATTGAAAATTGTGGCTTTCCAAATGGCCCATAATTTCATTCTATCTCCCCCTCCCTTCTATATGTGTGTGTGTGAGTATCCATACCTATGCACTTGCATGTGTGCACACATGCAGTTATAGCTGTGCTAGTCCAGTCCATGGAAGAGACTCAGTTCATTTTCCAGGGTATGATTGCAAGTGGGATTAAGGCATGAATGAACTTTTGACTTTTTTATCACAGACATACATTCATCAGATAGAGACAATGAATGCAGCATGTGGAGCACACTTTCATATTTTTAGATATTGTACAAGTTGAGATATAGGGCTAGCCTGAGATAATATAAATGCAATAATATGATTCTTGCAAGTATTAAAAAAAACATAGTGAATGCATAATTTATCATCATTTCATGTAGATTGAACCCAGTTTTCACACACATCTGTTCATCTTATATCTTGATGAACTCATTGGAATGCTATCTTGCCTATCATATACATTGCGATCCATTGAAATGTAGACTGCCGTGTCTGTATTTGCGCTATTGTTTGTCAGCATCGTAGAGTGTCGATGAAGCAAGTGCACAAGTTTCCATAATTATTTTAAAAAGTGATTTACTTACCAGATTTATAAAAGGTGGAGTTCAAACTAGTCACCTTCGATGCACACACATTTTTGATACATCTTTATTAAGACACCCACTAATGTAAGCTTGCGAGGCAGCTAGAAACTGGTTTTTACAGAGGTCCTGAAAGTAGATAGGAGACTGTGAAGTGATAAGGGTCCTTGTTTTGTAGTATGCGGCCGTTTATTAGCCTGGTGACTGTGAAGTGATAGGTGCTTCTTATGTATTGTGTTTTTCCTAGTGTATTCACCCTCCAAGTGTGTTATGGCTCAGCAAATATTTTCTACTGCACAGCGTGTATTTATTTATGATTCATTTGGATTAACTCCAAGGCGATTTGAAACAAGATTCCTGGGTGTTAGTTCCATGCGATTTTTATCTCTGGGGTAGTTCAAAAAATGCTGTATACAAGTCAAATCCACACACCCTGGAAGAATTGAAACGTAACATCCGCAAACAAATTACCAACATTAATCAACAGGATATTTTAACCAAAAACTATATGATATTGTTATCCCTGTAGAAACTCTCAATAAAATAAATATTAATAAATTTAAAAATGATTTACTCAATGCTTCAACTGCAGCAAGTTATGAGTAACAAAAATGTGTGTACAACGAAGGCGAGAAAGTTTCAGCAACTTCTTTCATAAATTGATAAGCAAATAAATCACTGTTTATACTAGTTGCAGAACTTGCATGCTTGATTCATGGACAGTCTACAGTGGCCGCGAGCACCTTGCTTGCTGATAGCGCAAAGAGCGATGCAGCGGTCTACAATTCAATGGAATGCTCTACAAATATAGACTATTTAATATCGCATATTCCTACCCGTGTGTCGTGAAAAACAACAAAATTCAAGAAGAATTGAATTTTAGACTCCTCTTTCTGAAATTTCATGTTGCTCTAGTTTCCAAATGCACGGCTTGAAATTATTTTCTGTGAAGCTTTACTGTATATAAAGAAAATGTACTATCACAAATAAATTATATGTGTAACAGTTGGGCTGAAAAGTTCGTAGGCTGACTCATAGATGGCGTTACTAGAATTAAATCCATGTGATTTTTACTTAGTACTAACCTTCAAAAGATACGTGTATAAATTTCACAGCTGCCGGATAATTAGTTCGTGAGATATAGCATTGTGAGTGAAGCAGCTTTTGTTATTGTGAAAAAATGGATAAAAAAGAATTTCGTGTGTTAATAAAGCATTGCTTTTTGGCAAAAAAAAATACTGTTGAAGCCAAGGCTTGGCTTGATAAACATTATTCGGACTCTGCACCAGGAAAATCAACCGTTGAGAAGTGGTTTGCTAAATTTAAACGAGGCGAAATGAGCATCGAAGACGATGCACGCAGTGGATGCCCCAAAGAGGCTGTTACCGACGAAAACATCAAAAAAGTCCACAAAATAATTTTAAATGATCGTAAAGTGAAGTTGATCGAGATAGCTGAGACTTTAAAAATATCAAAGGAACGTGTTGGACATATTGTGCATGAATATTTGAACATGCGAAAGCTGTGTGCAAAATGGGTGCCGTGCGTGCTCACAATCGATCAAAAGCAACAACGTTTTGATGATTCGGAGCAATGTTTAGTGATATTCAACCGTAATAAAATTGCTTCCCCATCCACCATATTCTCCAGATCTGGCCCCCAGTGACTTTTTCCTGTTTGCAGACCTTAAAAGAATGCTTGCTGGAAAGAAATTTAGCACTGATGAAGAGGTAATCGCCGAAACTGAGGCCTATTTTGAGGCTAAAGAGAAATCGTACTATAAAAATGGCATCGAAAAATAGTATGACCGCTATAATCGTTGTATCGCCCTCGAAGGCAACTATATTGAATAATAAAATCGAATTTTGTCAAAAAAATATTTTTTACTATGTTAGCCAACGAACTTTTCAGCCCAACTGTTATGTGTATTTAATATCACATAATTAATATTATTTTTAATTGCATAGAGTGGTTTCCTTCCATGTATGGGTTTTAGATTGACAGTGCTGCTTATTAGGCTCTGAAATATAGGACGTTGTCAATCATTCCACTACGAGTGTGGTACAGTCAAGTGCGGAAGATTCAAATGAGTTTGAGCGAGCGAAAGTGGTCCGATGCAGTACTCTAGACTAGACACTATGTGAATGAATCTTTCCAGTAATATCAAAACTTTTGTTATTTTTTGAATACCATATATTCCATGGATATCCTGGATTGGAGATCCCATGGATATCCAATTATAACACCATTAAGCCTTGTTTCCATGATAGAAAAAACTCAATATGCTGACCAAGGCAGTAATTTATTTTATTGTAAAACATAAACTAAATGTAATGTTTCAACCTTCTAGCAAGGTCTTCATCAGACTCTGCACCAAGTACAAATGTAACAAGGTATAAAAACAGGACGATATATATATACACAAACATTACTCCCCTCCAGACTAATGGGGGACTGAAGTTATACAAAGAATGGAAGGTGGTGTTAGAAAGAGTGGAAAAAACAGGAGAGAAAGAGGAGACAAGAATGAAGGAAAAAGAGTGTGAGATAAAGAGTCCAACCACATTCTATATGGAAGTAAATATGTTTAGCCTTTTAGGTGAAAGTACAGTTGACAAGGGAAAGCCACCTGCTAGAATGTTCCAGAACAACTTTCTAATAGTCTGGAGGGGAGTAATGTTTGTGTATATATATCATCCTGTTTTTGTACCTTGTTACATTTGTACTTGGTGCAGAGTCTGAAGAAGACCTTGCTAGAAGGTTGAAATGTTACGTTTAGTTTATGTTTTATAATAAAATAAATTACTGCCTTGGTCAGCATATTGAGTTTTTTATGGATATCCAGCATTGGAGATCTCGTGGATGCCCATAATACCCATGAAAGTGACATTCTGGATATTCTATGGAGATTTGTGCTGTATGGGATAAAGATTTCTTCTGGATATGGCACCAAAGTTTGGGGAATCTCTCTCATCCTCAATGTCTGCATGAGGGTATTTGGAACTCCAGATCCAAACATTATGTTCACATTGCCACTGAGTGGCAGGTCGCCTCATCACTGAAGACGATCATCTCCCCCTGAAATCATTATTCTCAAGCAATTCCTGAATGTTCATGCTGAACACCAAGTAAAGTGCTCTGTCTGGTTCAGTTAGTGGCTGCACAAGTTACACCTTCTAAGCATTCAGTTACAAATGCTTATGAAGTGCATCCCATACTGGAGAGTGGGACATTTCCAAACTCTACTGGGCTGCCAACAATCCCCACTTTTTACACCAGAGACTGTTACACAGTGAAAAAGTGACATTGTGGTGTGCTGTGTCAACGCAAGGAATAATTGGTCCATACTTTTATGAAGATGATCATGGAAGGGCAGTTACTGTAACGTCACAACAGTATGTGAACATGATTGAAACATTTTCACGAATGAACTACAGAGGTATGCAGTGAATGAATCCACATGGTTTCAGCAAGACGGAGCTATAACGAGGATATCGATCGCTGCTTTACGAGACCTTTTTGGAGGCGCATCATGTCCAGGAACAGCGATATGAACTGGCCTGCAAGATCACCAGATCTGGCAGTGTGTGATTTCTTTTTATGGGGATATTTAAAGGATCGTGTGTTTACTACTCGTCCTCATACACTGGATGAACTAAAGATTGCGATATGTGAAGAGATTCGGTCTATCACTGCGGACGTACTGCAAAAAGTTATGAGAAATGTCCATTCCCGAATGTAGGAATGTTACCTCAGGGAGGGACGCTATTTAGAGGACATTATTTTCAAAATGTGAGTTAGGTTTTGTTTTGCAAATGTTGTACATGTACCTTTTTATGTACATTTTATATATATATATAAAATATTATATTATTACTGTGTATTACAGCATTATCAAAATCTCCCACTGCCAGGTGCCACCCTGTAGAATTTCTCAGTATATTACAACTTATTATACAAGATGTTTAATCCTGCTAAAAAAGTCAAATTAATTACCACTATACACTATTTAAATTATATCTGCTGGATTTCAGGAAGGGGGGTGGGGAGCTTCAGCCCCCCCGAACCATCCACCTGGCTATGTGCCTGTTCGAATCCTACTCTAAGCTGTAGGCTCAGTCCCAATTAGCTTATCTGTGCATAAAGTGGCTTAAAAACAAACTTTGAAACCTTTGATGCTTTATGCTGTTTGGTCAGCACATTTTGCATAAACAATATGCGTGCACACAGTAGATATTTTAAGTGAAATTCTGCAGTCTAGTTGTACACAGTGATTGTTACAGGTCTCCCTGCATTCTGGCCACCTAGAACTAAAGAGAAGGAACAGGTACAACCTTTTCCAGATACCCTGTATATTGTGGGGATTCTGGGCAAAGGTTTAGCAAAGCGTATTTGAAGTCCACGTTACGATAGAGAAACTGGAATAGAACTACTGTTTAAAATTGGATCCAAAGGTCTGTGTAATTTGATTGCACTGAGAATCAAAACTATGAACCCTTCACAACAAGGTGATGGTGTTAGAGGCAACAAAAGTATTGCTCGGCAAATTGTCCACAATTTATTTTCATTAATTTTTCTTTTGTATCCTACATGGCTGCAAGGAATAGATTTTTACGTATGCTTGTGCAGAAGCTCTCAGCAGCTTCTTTGATGCTTTGTTTCAATTCTTGAAGCTCTCATTGGGCAAAATAAAGTGTGTGAACAGTGATGGACAGTTTACTTGGTAATACTTATGCATCCCACTATACATAGATATTCTATGACAGGGGTCCTGGGTTCGAATCCTGGCCTGGGCATGGATATATGTGTGTCCATTGATCAATTTCATCATGTCGTCACTCATCCCCATCTTCGCAAATTACCCAAAAGTGGCACAAAAAGCGAAGTAAAATAAAGCATATCAATCAATCAATACACATAAATATTAACTATATCCATGTGTTGTTAATATTTTCATTGTAGCTTGTATTTTTTCATGTTTCTATTCATGACTGTGCTGTTTAATATTATTGAATATGTTGAACAGGTGATCGAGCAGATTCCTAGTAACATTATTCAACCAGGATGATGATTGCAATCAAGTCTATAGATCTCGTCTGTTGAAAAATATACAATATATAAATTCATTTTTAGAAAATAAGTCTTGCATATTTTAGTGATAAACTGACATAGCAGGCTTATATCAACAGAATTATTAGATTGCTTTGACAATTTGTATTATGCATATACTTCGTTTACACTTCAAAGTTACTTTCTGTATAAATCTACAATGCAACAACATTAGACTCATTGTTGATTGAAAAGTTTGTTCGGGATGCACAAATGTCCCAGAATCAAATGGGAAAGCAGAATGATTAAGATTATACTTTCATGAACATATTTCTATTTAAACACGTCAACCTACTTTTAAAGTGCTCATTCTACAAAACAATGTAACTGTACATTGCACCACTCCCTCTCAAAAATGAAAAAGCTATTGAGTTACAAGAAGGTGCAGTAGATATCTTTGCCTTCACAGTGGCTCTGCTCAATGCACTTGCTGACAACAATTAGTTATACTGCTACCTTGATTTCTTTCTGTTTGCAGTGCTGAATTTCAGTTACAGTCAAGTGCCTATGTGTACAGTCCACAGTTTTCAATCGAAATTTCGACATTGTATGACAGCTGCTTAGTTCATAATGGCATCTAAAAGGAAGTGTACATTTAATGCTAGAGTTCAAAGTGAATTTTTGTTTATTAAGAAATGGAACTAAAATGAGACTGTGTTGTGTTTCAAGTGCAGTGCATTTTTTGCTGTAGGCCATGGTGGTAGATCTGACATCACACAATTCTCTACAATTTCCGATGTATGATTCATTGAATTAAAACTATGATTATGCTTGACTGCATAAAATGCAGCTAGTTCATAAGCTTCATTATCCAGTCCTATAACATTTGCTGGTAAGCTTTTCCGAGGTAAGAGCAGCTACCAGGGCTGCCTTTGGTTTTTAGACTTTTGTTGCAAAAACGTGTCTTCTAAAAATAGGCTACAAGTTGGGAGTTTCCACGTTCCTCTGCATTCTTGAAACTTGGATATGAAATGCCTTATCATCTTTGCAACCCTATATAGAAGTTTCAGTGTGTAGTCCATAAAAAGTATGATGTGCGTACATAATACTTTGTCCGGTCCCGGCCGCTCACATGCTTCCGGTCAGCGGCATCTTTTGATTTTCACTTACGAAATGTAGCAATCCTAATTCGTACAGAAAATAACTAGGAAATATAAATGTATACATTCTCTTACAGACGTACCTATGAAAGCTTTCTTTACTCTTTTCCTTGGGCTAGTTTTTTCATACCATTCTTAATTATGCAATGAGATAGCTTGATTTTTACATTTCTAATGTAAATTGGGTATTTTGAAGATATAAATCAGATTTGTCAAATTTTCAGAGTGATGTGCATATTTAACCCTACATATCTCTGAGATACATGTGGCTAAAATTGTTTATTTTCTCAGAAGCAATTAGGCACACTGTTCTAATCTTCTCTCTTTGACTGAATACATGACCACAATCTCCACCTGGTGCCCCATAGTGTCTGAGCTAAGTAAGGTGTTGTATCTGCAAGATAAAGAGCAGCTGATTTAGTTTGGGTTAGTTTGTTTGCATAATCGGTCGTTTGTATAAAAAAAACATTGAACTCATTCGTTCCATGCTCTGCAGCAGTGAAGAAGATATCAGTGATTATGATACAGTATGTAACGTTGTTATTCGTACACAAATGTCATATCTACTAGTAAATATAATCATTTTCATATGTACCTGGAAATTAATGTTAATGAAGGTTTCACCAACAAATGTCAATAAAAATGTATGTTCAAAGTGTATAAACAGAGAATATAATTTGTGTGAAAAGAGAAAAACATGCTGTTTCATGCAACATTGTTATTCGTACAGGCAAGAGTTTCAATCTTCCTCGCATACAGCGCAACTGCTATTTGGGCAATTTCATGTAGTTTGCAACAAGTTTGAACATGCAGGCGCGCTCCCCATCAAGCGGAATGCTGGAGGATGTGAGGTCGGGATAATATACTCAGCTTTGACGTTGAATGACTGTGTCGTTGGCATAGGTATTGTTGTACGCCTATTGTCTATCTATCAGCGTGTTCGAAATGGGCAAGGTGAAGGAACTTAGTTCCGATCTGAAGGATGTTATTATAAATTTGGCCCTTAGAGGTTATTCGTTAAGAAAAATTGGACAAACAGTCAATAAATCACACTCCACAGTTCAATACATACGTAGTAAACAAATTAAGAGAGGAAGGTTCAACACAGAATGTGCAGAGAAAACCAAAAGAGAGATGGTTGAATAAACGTGATGAACGCTTTATTTTATAGAGTGTGAGAAAACCCCCGACTAAGTGTTCCTCAGTGATCACATTAACACAGTTCCAACAGTTAAACACGGTGGTGGGTCATTAATGATTTGGGGCTGTATGTCGTCCAAAGGTGTTGGTACCATCCAGTTTATTGATGGTATCATGGATGCATATGTCTATTTGGACATATTGAAGAACAATGTAAAGCAGTGCGCTCAAAAAATGGACATGCCGCCTATCTACAGATTCCAACAAGACAATGACAGTAAGCATAAGGTGCGAGTTAACATGAATTGGCTAATATGGAATGTACCCAAACTACTACAAACACCAGCTCAAAGTCCAGACTTAAATCCCATTGAGGATTTATGGGCAATTTTGAAGAGGCGAGTCCATAAAGCAGGTCCAAACAAGAGTGGAAAACTGTTGTGCAAGCAGAGTGGAATAAAATAAGCTCTGAAACATGTCGGAAACTGGGCAATTCTATGAAGAACAGGTGTCAAGCAGTAATTAAAGCCAAAGGATACACATCAAAGTATTAGAACTGTCAGTCAATTTGCTCTGAATATACTTTTTCTTTTATATTATTAAGTGTACAAATAGAAAAGTTGTACAAAAAATGGCATTTCTCTTTCAGTTTCATTTAATTTATTATTGTCATTGGTTAAACAGAATTTGAGCAAGATTTTATGTTCCTAATGATATTAGTTATTGAATTGTAAAGAAACAATTTCAAAAGAGTGTATTTCCTTTCAGATATTAAAGCATTTTCTTTGAAAATCCGTTTGTACGAATAAGAATGTTACATACTGTAACTAGATTTCAGATTTGTATGTCATTTCATATTATATCCCTTTGTAGATACATACCTTGATCATGAAAATGTTAACAAATTACATAACTGACATGATTTTGCATAAGTTTTATGTTACATATTTGCCAGGATATTACATATTTGCCAGGATATTACATATTTTACATATTTGCTAATTTACTTTACATAAAACAACATATTTCAGATTTTTTTTCGTATGTTTTCGATCTCTGAAACATGATGAAGAAAATTTGTACCTCATGTGATGTCCTATTTTCTAATCAATGAGATGCATAGTGCTTACGGTCACCTAAAAATTGACTGGAAATTCGAAAGACAAGCTGGACCAAAAAAAAATTACGGGAACTGTAAAAGTTCTCCCCTGTGCTTAGCACCACGCCATGAAGGCGTATAGGGGGTGTGGGGGTAACGCCCCACACTTTATTGATCCTTATTTATTGAAAGATGCTGGAGTTTCTTCCCCTCCCCCCTTTCTGGTTACATATTTTCATATCGCTTTTAGTTTTAGGCAAAGAATCTATAAACTTGGCATTGGTGGACAAGAAAGCTACTGTCCTGTACGTAACGAGTTGCACATTTAGTTCCCTTCGCTTATACAAAAAGTACAAAAGAAGCTATGTATTTTCATCTGATTGTTCTTTCTGTAGATCCTTCTTTTTACAATTTGTTTCAAAAGATCTGATGGTTTGCAAGTAAAAATAACGAACATATTACACACCATTTGCACATGGTTATGTATTCAACAGATTGGGGTACATGTACCGGAAATCAAGTGCGTACGTCAACAAACCACGCACATTGGACAAACTTAAAGAGGCCATACGCCAAGAAATCACTGCCATACCAAATCAAATGTTGGGGCATGTTTTTTACAGCTTCGGCAGGAGACTTGAAGAGTGCATGGCGAGAAATGGACACCACTTGGATGACATCATCTTCAAAACCTAAGCCTTTGTTGTAGAGATTTCTTTTACTGCCTGTTAAATGGTACATGTACCCCAATCTGTTGAATACATAACCATGTACAAATGTTGTGCAATACATTTGTTATTTATACTTACAAACCATCAGATCTTTTTGCCGCACTCTGTACAATAATTTGCGAATGAAAAGTAATTAATAGTTGGCAAAATTGGTTTCATAAATATGTACAAGTTACTGTGTTTTTTAACTTTATAAACTTGGTACAAATTTTAATTTGAACAACTTATGTACTAAACATTATGTTGAATATGTTTAAATAAAATTAATATCTAGCAGAATTTTTGAAATTGCTTGGATACTCTATTGTTATTAATATTACATATTCTTTGATACATATTTAGCTACATATCCTTTTGATAATACATATTTAGGTACATGTATTTTATCAATTATTGTTAAATATTTATGTACATATTTTGTACTTTGATATTACTTAACAATCAGAGGTCTAGTGATAACATAGAGGAAAGAGATGGTGATTCGAATACTGAATTCGAATGTGGTGATGAGCGTAGTGAACAGCAGAGTGAGTTTGTGTTCTAAGTCCATTTTATGCACAATAAAGTGGAATCCGAACAACTATGTGCCTCCACCGGGTATCGAACCTGGGACCCCTTGATTACGAGGCAACGACATTACAACCATGCCATCGGGAAGGCACACACAGTGACACATATAAATAAATGTTTGTATGGTTACAATAAATAATATACGTAGTGCTAATGAAATGCTTTTAAGATATTTAGGAATGATTATATGCAGTGACTAAAATACATAAAATACATTAAAGTGCAATTTGAAAAGTAATCATTGAATATATTAGTAAAAGAGTACTTGTATCTCACAGATACAAAGCAATTGATTGTGTTACTTTTCCAGGTGTGACCGATAAAGGGTTATATATTCATATAGGTACTACTTCCGTATAGTGGAAACACCATTGCGGAACATTTCTTTAGGTGTAATAATGAATTTCTAACGAAAATAATGTCTATTTTTTAAATTTACGAGTTTCCCTTTTCCGGTTCTGTAACACACAATGTGGCGATAGGGTACTGGTACATCGTACATTGTGGCAGTGTTTTGTCAATTTGGAGTGTGTATGCAGTGTTTCAACCTTCGTCACCGAAAAATACCTAATTTTGTGGCCGGATTTGAAATAATGTTAATACATCGTTGGCCTCACAAACCATTGGCGTTAGCCACACAAACCATTTCCGGTAAGGTTAGGTTAGATTCGGTTAGGCAAGCATAGATTGAATTTTCGAAAACTAAAAAATCTTGCAACAAAAAGGCATGTTTGGAAATACTGACAGGGGGTTACGTCATGAAACGCACAGACCATCCTTGATGTATAGAAGCAAATGGAAGCAACAGGAATTGCGTGTCGGAGAGATATTTTTATAGAAAAAAAAATTCATGCTAAAAAATATTACATGGCAAACAAAAACACATTGAGGAACTTAAATGATGATACAGAAAGTGATTTCCGTAAGTAGTTTCTTCTGTAAAAATGAAGAAATCAGTTTCCACTATACGGAAGTGTTACCTTCATATATAATGATTTCACAATGACTTCAGCATCTAAGAGTATATGCAAGCTTTTGTTCCACAGATGTCATTTACTTAAGAACACAGAGGTAGAATAAATACATCTACATACTCAGCTAAATGTAAATTTGTGCGAAGTAATATCTACCATTAACTATATGGTAAATTTCTCGTATCGGACAAACGGATTTCTTCAAATTTACAGGAGAAATTACTTACCGAATGCAGTTTCTTTATACTTGAGGAAGTTCGGAGAAGTGTTTTCCCGCATCGTTCATTTAATTTTGCCTGTAAATCATCTATTTTTCGATATAAATGTGTGGCCGATGCACGAAAGCTCTTGCATCCATTTACTTCCAGGTGGATGTAGCCTATGTGTGATGACGTAATCCCGGTCAGTGTTTCCAAACACGTGTTTTTGTAACTGAACAAGGTACGTTCCCGTAAATGGTTTGTGTCAATGGTTCGTGGGGCTATGTGTCAATGGTTTGTGGGGCTATGTGTCAATGGTTCGTGGGGCTATCTGTCAATGGTTTGTGGGGCTATGCGAGAATGGTGTGTGGGGCTAAGCATGTTTATTTCGAAACCAATTTTTAACTATTGTAACATATACGTGACCCTACCTAACCTAACCTTCCCGGAAATGGTTCGTGGGGCTATGTATGAATGGTTCGTGGGGCTATGCGTTAATGGTTTGTGGGACTACGTAGGTATTTTTGGGTGCAGTGGGGGTGGAAACACTGCATGCCGAGTACGGTAGTGAAACTGTGACCGCCATTTTGCGTGTTACTGAAGGCAAAAAGAAACGAAGAAAACTTACTCGATATGTCGCAAATAGAGCTTATTTCCGTGAAATAAGCGAAATGCCACCTTAAGTAATGTTTCTAAATGCAGAATACGTAAGTACGAATATTCAAATTAAATGAACTAGCAAATTTCAGCCGTTTGTCCGATACGAGAAATTTACCAACTATATATTTTAAAATTCATATTGGGTTTAAATGTCCTAAAAATATATAGCATAACATTAAAAAATAATGCTGGAAGTAAATCATACCATTATTTTTATATAAACTATAACACTACATAATAAATGGAACCTCTGGGAGTTTTCGACCAAACTCATGAAAAATTTAACAATAAAATGACTGGACATTATTCAGAATACTACAAACTTGCACTTATTTTACAAATCATCATCTGACCAATCAGAATCTTCTGAGTCAGAGAAAAGGGCCATCAAGTCTTCATAACTCCACTGAATGTCACGATCTTCCAGGAAATCCCACAGAATTATGTGTTGCAAAACTTCCCCATTTGCATTCCTTCCTCTAGGACGCTCAGGGGGACCAACATCAACTTTCGTTCCATCTGGATATGCATGTAGGTAGAAACATTTGTTACCAAAGAAGCACTTTCCTTTACCTTGCCTGAAGTATTTACAGTCTTTTGTACTCAGTGCATTTTTGTAATCTGTTATTATTTTATCTTTGTCTTCCATTGTGTCAACCCAATACATACTAGGGCACACAAAATCTGAGCTTACACGGCACTCAGGGCAGGACTTTATGATTTTACGGTCAAACTGTCTTGCTTGTCTCCACTTCCTTATGCATGCTAAGCAGAAGCAATGATTACAATTGGATAGTATGCCAAATCTCTGTTCACAAGGCGACTTTTCCATCACCGTTTCAAAGCAGATTCCACATGTCTTGTCCTTTGAGCGAGCAATTGCAAAGGATAACTCCATATCTCTTTCATGCTGTCGTACACATTCAGCTGCATGCTGTTTCCTCTGCTCTTCATCAGTAGGATGCAGACATAGGCAGTGGCACATGTCACACATATCACCATGCAGATATTCACATTGGATACCAAACTGACACTGTCCAGCTTCTGCATATGGGCACAGAGACTTCTCTGCATTTGGATCTTGACGTCTTCTTCCATGTGGATCAACAGCTTCTGCATATGACTTTTGACCAGATGCAACGTTAGAGGTTTCTTGCGTTGAGGGAACAAACTCAGGAGCATTGATCCAATTCCTAGACACATTTAACGGCTCATCACTTTCAACACAGTCTTGTTTTCTTGCTGTAGGGAGAACTATGTGATTTACTTCTCTACAGTCAGAAGACTGAGATGTTGAGCCTGACGACAACGGAACACTTAGAGAACTACTTATGCATCCTCGCACGGCATTCTGATCCAATCTGTTTCCAGATGGGATACTTTCAGTATCATCAGTTGAATGTGGGCAATTGCTGCTAGCATCCATGTGAAGGTATCTGCATTCTTCTCCATATACACAACTTCCTCTCTGAAAATAACGGCACACGGTAGACTGAGACTGGTTTTGTGCTTGGGATTGGGTTACTCTGTGGGTTTGGTTTAGATTATGTGAATATCGGCAGTTTTCCCCTTCACGGCAGGTGCCCATAACAAAGAACCTGCAAGGCACATTCTGCATCCAGCTATCTGCCATTTTTCCACAAAATTGTGTCGTCACTATTTCTGGAGATCTTGTGAAATTAGTTTTTCCTCTATACCGAGTTTTACGAACATTTCTATTGAAGCAGTTTTTCTTTTGCAGTGTATTATGAGCGTTTGTTTTGATTATAATATGTGCATTGATGTGTTTTTCTTGACCATTGAACGGACGGAATCACGAATTTCACCAGTGTTCACTTGACAGATCGCAGACGCGTTTCAAATGTTCAATAAAAGAATCACGCTACGCGTCCACTGTGCAGACTGCAGAAGTAATTTTCGCATGCTAGAGTTGTAGCAATAGTGTATAAAATCCGAATCGTTTAAATTTGTAAGTACTGTACATTTTATGACAAAATCTAGGTTAGATGTGTAAAATATAAATTCATTCAACGAAATTAAGTAGTGTGTTGTGTTGATTGCGTGTCGCCGGATCATATCCTCCATAGACAAACCACTTTAAAGGGTAGACCACAATTCGACCGTCACTCGGGAAAGTTAATAGTTTCAAAACTTACTTTGTTCCTTCGACAGTGCTGAACGAATGGGTGGGTTTGATCGTGGGTGTAGAATGGCTTTTTGTTACTCACTGTAGATTGAATTTGAAAGCCGGCAGGATTGAAAATAACGAAAATGAACTATTTCGACTTTAATTCTATACTGTAATGTTTCCAATGTTACTAATTACGTTATAGTGAGTCACTACTTTTTTATTACCTATTTTTGAACATTCCGATAATATGTTACATTTACCACTGGCCGTCTTGATTTCTACGATTCCCGTGAGGCATTTCGGCAAGAATTGACAATATAGAGAAAATCTGAAATTTTGTTAATTTTCGGTATACTAACTAATTTTGGCCTCCTAATCACGAATCTGTTGTAAAAAACCGGGGGTCACGTCTGGAAATTGTATATTTTGATGAAACATTGTTCGTTAGCCCCAAAAACCATCCACGGGTAGCCCCACAAATCATTTACGTTAGCCCCAAAAACCATCCACGGGTTGGTTGGAAACAATGACAGGAGATTACATTTTCGGGTAAAATTTTCGTATCCCCAAAACGTATTTCTTCAATTTTACAGGAGAAAGTACTTACCGAAATGGGTTTATTTATACTTTAGGAAGGTCTTGGAAGTTTGCTTTCAACTCGTTGAAATTTTTTTGCCGATAAATCATGTAATTTTCGACATTAATGTCGCTCCGATGCATGAAAGCTGTTCCCTTGATGTCCGTCTACTACGTGAACCAAATATTTGCGAGCGTTTCATGACGTAACAACCGGTCAGTGTTTCCAAATGCGCGGTTTTGTAACTGTGTAACAGTTCTAGAACGTAAATAAACGTGAGTTACTGTTCATCATTTCTGATTACGAACTTGCGACAACATGACGTGCACAGGATCAGTGGCGTGCTCAATGTGAGGTTGATGGGGGTGACAACCCCCCCCCCTTTCGCCCAGTATCTCTAAGGCTATTTATGAATGGTTCGTGGGCTATTTATGTATGGTTCGTGGGGCTATCCGTGAATGGTTCGTGGGGCTATCTGTGAATGGTTCATGGGGCTATCCGTGAATGGTTCGTGGGGCTATCCGTGAATGGTTCGTGGGGCTATCCGTGAATGGTTTGTGGGGCTATTTATGAATGGTTCGTGGGGCTATCCGTGAATGGTTCGTGGGGCTATCCGTGAATGGTTCGTGGGGCTATCCGTGAATGGTTCGTGGAGCTATCCGTGAATCGTTCGTGGGGCTAGCGCAAATGGTTCGTGGGGCTATCCGAGAATGGTGTGTGGGGCTACGAATATTTTTTTCGAAACCAATTTTTAACTATTGAAACCTTTGCGTGGCCCTACTAACCTATCCACGCGCCAATGGTTCGTGGGGCTAGCGCCAATGGTTTGTGGGGCTAGCGCCAATGGTTCGTGGGGCTAGCGCCAATGGTTCGTGGGGCTATCTTTTTCACTATTGAAACCTTTGCGTGGCCCTACTAACCTATCCACGCGCCAGTGGTTTGTGGGGCTAGCGCCAATGGTTCGTGGGGCTAGCGCCAATGGTTCGTGGGGCTAGCGCCAATGGTTCGTGGGGCTATATTTTTAACTATTGAAACCTTTGCGTGGCCCTACTAACCTATCCACGCGCCAGTGGTTTGTGGGGCTAGCGCCAATGGTTCGTGGGGCTAGCGCCAATGGTTCGTGGGACTATATTTTTAACTATTGAAACCTTTGCGTGGCCCTACTAACCTATCCACGCGCCAATGGTTCGTGGGGCTATATTTTTAACTATTGAAACCTTTGCGTGGCCCTACTAACCTATCCACGCGCCAATGGTTCGTGGGGCTATCTTTTTCACTATTGAAACCTTTGCGTGGCCCTACTAACCTATCCACGCGCCAATGGTTCGTGGGGCTTTCTTTTTCACTATTGAAACCTTTGCGTGGCCCTACTAACCTATCCACGCGCCAATGGTTTCAGTTGCTTTGTTTTATTTCAATCACTTATCGCACAACACTCTTGCTACCTTGCGTTCTGACGTCAGCAGACTGAAGTTTATTTTTAGGCTAAAGGCCTATGTTGTTATCCATATCATTAAAATTTCAGTAACCACCAAACGTCTCTAATTCCCTTATTTTCGTATTTTCCACATTCATACTTACGTATTCTCCATACTAGTACCTAGATATTTTGCTATGAAGAAGGTCGCAACACTGCATAACCACTGATCATGGACTACGCTAGTCAAGATTTCTCCGCCATATCGCGTGTAACGCAAGCAAAAGCGAAGAAAATAAAAATACTCCATATTTCGAAAATTGAGATTATTTGCCTGCAAAAAACGAAACGCGAAATAGAAGAATCCTTACGAATGCAGAATATGTAAGTATCAATGTGAAAAATACGAAAATAAGGGAATTAGAGACGTTTGGTGGTTACCGAAATTTTAATCATTTTCGTTCGTAAAACTACGCATATACACCTATATATAAAAAAATTCAATCTGCTTTTTTTTCAAATTTCCAGACGTGACCCCCGGTTTTTTTACAACATATTCGTGATTAGGAGGCCAAAATTAGTTGGTATACCGAAAATTAACAAAATTGGAGACTTTCTCTATATTGTCAATTTGCTCCAAACTATAACCTGATTTGCAAACTAATATAAACATATGTAATTGCTAGAATTATTTTAGAAAAGCCATTATGCTAGCGCAGGATATTCCCAATTTTCGCCTTGTACTTCGATATTTCGCATTAAGTTTTGCATCGTATTTGGGAGGACGAGGGAGGAGTAGATCTCTCTCTCTCACGCACACACCCACATATACGGTACATATATACATATCCATACATACAGTGGCGGCGAGGGGGCAGTTGCCGCCACTTTTGCCCCCGCAGTAAACCTTACCTACAGAGGAAAATATACTGTCTTTGACACCCCCCCCCCCTGGTTTTGGAACCCAATCGCCGCCACTGCACATATATAAAATATATTCCACAGGGTTTCATAGGAGATCCAGAATGTAACCTTCTGAATAACAACTGTTCCGTAGTACACAGGAGAGTAAAATGTATGTTTTGTATTCTTTTTACAAAATTTGTAATTGTGTAATAGAAATAGGGATACAGACATGTTTGTTTATAATGAAAATATGACCATTCAGTCACCTTACGTCATCTTGTGACAACAAGAGGGACCTAACTCCATTTTAAGAAATTTACATGAGGGAGGAAACTGAATGCGTGCGGAGATCCGTGACTCAAACTTACTGCTAAGGATTAGAAGTGGATATATGTCGATCTGACTCCAAATAATCATCTTCAGAGGTTTTTTTTTAAACCAAAATGAAAACCACATTTTTGGAGTTACGTTCCTCTGGTTCTCATACAATGAAATTTAATAGACCAATAACTCTCCTTGATTGAATTTGAAATATTCATAATTTAATTCATTCCGAGGCAAAGCGGAAAATTTATCCAACAGTAAAATTTTCAAAGCCGGGAAACGTCTGTAACTCGTTTATTCTGTAATTGTTGACATTCGTACTTACCTATTCTGCATTGCGAAAGATTGTTTAACAAGGGATTTAGCTTTTTTTAACTATAATAATTTCCATTTTCGAGATATCGAGTAATTAATCTTCCTTGTTTTCCCCCTTCCATAGGTATTTTTCTGTGAAAATTAGTGCTAATGGAACCGAACCTAACAGGCCTAACCTAACCTCATAGGCATACCTCGTCCCCGTGATTGTTCGGGGGGCTAACGTCAATGGTTTTTGGGGCTACCCGTGGATGGTTGATGTTAGTCCCAAAAACCATTGACGTTAGCTCCAAAAATTCACGATAGCCCCACGAACCGGGGACGAGATATGCCTATAAGGTTAGGTTAGGTTTCATTAGCACTCACATACAGACATGAATTAACGGTAAAGTAACTTGACCGATGAGAGAGAATACTTGTACGACCTATCACAAGTCTACAGAAACTCAATTACGTAAGTGCTTTCTCCTGCAAATTTGAAGAAATCAGTTTCCCGGCTTTGAAAATTTTACCTTCAATTCAATAGTGATTCTTATTTTTTTGGAACGACTTAAGATGACCGGACCCCTCTCTGATTTTCTTCATATTTGGCATACTCACTAATTGAGACCTCCTAATCATGAATCTGAAGTTAAAAGTTGTCGGAAACGTCTAGAAATTGCAAAATAAGCGAAAATAAGGCGTTAGTTTTCGGAATGGAAACCGTCGATTTTCGCAATTTTTTTTGTTTCACAAGGAAATATATATATATTCCTGATACTACCACAACACCAAATTTTTAATATGTTTGCCTAACCTAACCACACGTCAATGGTTCGTGGGGCTATCGTCAAAGGTTCGCAATTATTTTGCAATTTGTGGATCCTGATACTACCACGAAACCAAATTTTAACTATGTTTGCCTAACCTAACCACACATCAATGGTTCGTGGGGCTAGCGTCAATGGTTCACAATTATTTTGCAATTTCTAGAAGTTTCCAACAAATTTTAACTTCAGATTCGTCGTTAGCAGGCCTCAATTAGTAAATATGTCAAATATGAAGAAAATTGGAGAGGGGTCCGGTCATCTTAAGTCATACCTTTTACATATATGTGTGTGTGTGTGTGTGTGTGTGTGTGTGTGTGTGTACAATAAAGCATGTCTGGATATGTGCTAACAAAGAATTGTGTCATTTTAACATTCCAACTACTGTCAGAAAAAGTTGTGACAGGGTTTTAAAAAAAAAAGGAATGGTGGCACCATATAGTCAAAAACTCACATTGGATATTACCCTCAAAGTAGTTATCTCCCTCATGTACACACTGATCCCAGCAATTCTTCCATTTTAAAAATGCATCCTGGAAGTCCCGTTCTGTGAGGATGTCCAGCACTACCAACATTTCTGCTTGGATAATAATTGTGTCAAATCAGCAGTCTTGTAACTTGATCTTTCAGGTCAGAAAACCCCTAGTGAACAAATCACATACTGTGGTCAGTCATAAACACAGATTTACATTTATATACCTTTTTCACTGACTTGACCAATGTAATACCTGTCACCATGATCATAGTAGACACCATAACTGTTCTCAGGCCTTACTGATGGCATAGTGGTAACACTATTGCCTTGTTATAAGGGGACCCCAGATTCAATACTCTGTGGATACCAGCAGCATGCATTCTGGGTAAACTATGTCTGCTGCACCTACCCAGCTAAAATAATGATAAGTGTATGTGAAATCGTAACGTGCGAGTAATACGAATAAAACATTTCCATCATCGCCTCTTCATGTTCCGTAATGACTGGCATGCCACAAATGCGTTGCAACCTGTGTCGGCCCAGGGCCCCACAGTGGGTATATGTTTATTGAATGCGGTGCCTCCTGAGTCCTGACCCTGCATTGAAAAAAAAAAAAGGTAAAGTGCTCCCCTGTGCATAGCACCATGCCATGAAGGTGTATAGGGGGTGTGGGGGTAACGCCCCACACTTTCTTGATCCGGTCGTGAGGGGGGGTGATGTGATCAGCATCACGCCCCTGACCACCTTTACCCCCCAGGGTTTCCCCCAGGTACCCATGTTATTCGACGCTGGGTGGGCACCGGGGCCGCTTCCATCGTTAGAAAAGTTCCCGGATTTGAACCGGCCAGGGATCGAACCCGGGACCTTTAGCATGGTAGTCAGATGCGTTACCGACTGAGCCACGGCCCTGCATTGAGCATATGAAAATTCTTCGTTTAGTTGAATTGGTCAGCTGGTGCATACTTTGTTGCTCACTGTGCATTACCGTTGAATATGTTGTACACACTGGTAAGCGCCGCATACTGGCCGTAGTATGACATGATACCACATGTGTTTTTACATATTTTTCCTTCTGTGTGTGTTGATAGTGAATGATATTGTGGTGGTATGTCAGAAAGTGCATCTGCAATTGGAGATTTGTTGAAGAAACCATTTGATTGTCGCACTTTCAGTGAGAAACGTGTTACTATAAGGAAACCTGGGGTAAAATCTTCTGTGCATGGTATTCCCCATACCATCCCTCTCATTGAGAACCGGTAATTTTAACTCAACTTCGAATTGGACACAGCCGTTTCACACATCATCATTTGCTGCAAGAGCTGTACTCTCTGCTGTGCCGTGTGTCTAATGTCATTTTAAATATTTGGCACATCCTTCTCAAATGTACAGTTAATTTCTTTAGACAAAGTTTTAACCTTCCCAGTGATTTATGGTCCGTTGGGAAATAATGAGTGTATTTTAAATAATGTTTTTAGCTTTGTGAGAAGAGCTACCCTTTTCCACTGTCTTTGAGGAAGTTTTTTTATTGTGTGTCTACCTTTTTGATATGTTGTGCACTTTGAACCTTTCTGAAGGGACTTTTTACACCTCTTTTTTAACTCCCAGGTAAGGCTTTTAGATAAGGCGATATTTCCCCAAGTATATTGAAGAATGCAAAATGTTCATGCCTGCTGATGCATCACAAATTTAAATTTAATTAATTAATCAATCGACTATATAAGAAATCACTAATTAACAATTACTGTTCTCTCTTTTGCAAGGGTTTGCTACAGTGGATGGTCCAGGGTATACAGCAATGCTCAAATCGTCATAGAAGAGTAATATTAAAGATTGTAAGATATTTTCTGTAGCTGCTTCATGAGTGTTATTATGCTGTGGAGAACAGTGTCTTGTGT
Source organism: Lepisma saccharinum (assembly GCF_977018435.1). NCBI lineage: Eukaryota > Metazoa > Arthropoda > Insecta > Zygentoma > Lepismatidae > Lepisma > Lepisma saccharinum. The sequence goes on from NC_139252.1 coordinate 47,475,268, forward strand.
CGGATTGCTTCCCATGATGCGATCCTCAAGAACAATGAAGTGCCTTGTGTTCTCCTCAACTGTTGTTATTGGCAGCACATGCGAAAGATTGCTGGATGTTCATACTGTACAGAAGCGTCTAATATGTGTCAACGCGTGTCTTCGTAAGAAAACTGAAGATTCTAGTGAAAAAAGAATCGTTCCCATAGACTTCTTTGAGAGCCTCTCCACCAAGAACAAAGAAACCTATTTAGAAGCGGTAAGGATTTACGAATCAAGGGCTCCCATGAGACGGAGCCATGTGGAGTTCATATATGCAGCTTTGCGACACATGGAAGAGTTTGGCGTTCACACGGATTTGGATGCATACAAGAAACTTATTGATGTCTTCCCCAAGGGACCGTTTATTCCCACAAACTTAATGCAGGTGGAATTTATGCACTACCCAAAACAGCAGCAGTGTGCCATTGATGTCTTGGAGCAGATGGAAGTCAACGGTAAGTTCTTGTGTGTTTGAGCACTTATTGAAACAGTGCTAAGATAGCATATCTTGGCTGAATAATGCCAGTGAACATCTATATCAATGGTATTCTCGTGATTTTGTAGTGGTGTGATTATAATTGTTCGATATTTTTTATTAGGGCCTGGATAATTATGTAATGATTTTGTTAATATTTTGATGTCATATCAGTGAGATGTTGGCATTTCATGCCAAATTGTCCTTCAAAACATCGATATTAAAGTACATACAACTAGTGCTATGCACAGGGGAACACTTTACCTTTTTTTTTTTTTTACAACTACAGTGGTGTATTCTCCATGTTATCATATTTGACACCAGTAATCCAACTTTTTCATATATTTTTATATATTTAACACATTGAATCCCAGGGTATTTAAATTGGCAATAATTCAGAAACCCAGGCATTTTATGTGATTTTCATCAATGTGAAACAATTTATTTTTTGGTCTTACTGTACATGTGTTAAACATCAAAATGAAGGCAATTTCTTTGCCTAGACGATAAAAAAGAAACAATTAGAATCTGTGTATTCTTGCATGTGCTAGAGATGTTTCATATAATGAAAAAGTCCGTACTCTAATACTAAACAGTGGCGGAAATTGGTTTGCAAAACTAGGGGGAGCAAGAGCAATTTACTTTTCTTTGGTACATAAGGTATATCTAGGGACATTGAATTTTCGCGATTCGCAAAATGTGAAAAAAAAGATGAAATTTTGAACATTCTGGACGTAACTACACCCCAATGATGAAATATGCATGAGTTTTATTTGCGAAGTAATGCGAAATGTGTGCTTTTCCATGCAATGAACGCTTTTTCGTTAAATAACCGTGAAATATCATCAAATTAAGTAGAAAACACACAAAAACCGGCAATGGAGGTTGTGCGCGCAAACTGTCAATTTGTAACGAAACGTTTGCCTAAAGTTTCCTACCACTTGTAGCTGAAGAACGTTTTATCTTCGATCACATCAGGAAGATGCTGCAAATTGGGATTTCCCATGCACATAATCTCAGTTCGAAAACTTCGCTCCCTGTCAAGCTGCATTCCTTTCTTCCCCCAAATGTCTACTCAACTTCCAGTTTCATTGAACTTGCTAGCTGTAGCAGCGATAAGATTAGTCTGGTTTTTATTTCCACTGCTGATCTAACATTTTATTTACCGCTCTCCTCAGTTTTTGTTTACCATAAATTTGTCTCCCTAGGTATAGCATAGAACGGGGACAAAGTGGCAAAAAGTGGGGGGCAACTGCCACCATCCCCCCCCCCCCCCAATCACCGCCACTAATCTTGCTCATTTCATATTATGCAAAGTATTGAAACAAGCTTCTAAACCATAATTTAAGTAAATTATTTAAAGAACTCAAAAGACAAATCAAATTTCCTTTGGTACCGGGAAATCTAAGTTCAGTTTCAGGTGAAGAGGAGATTTTATAAGAAATATAGAAATTGTCAGACTTCTGTTTTTGTTTTACTTGTATGCGTGCATTGCTGTTTTTTCTAATACATTAATTAATTTAGATAGTGTGTATAATAAATAAGAATTATTGCGGTCGTGCATTATACACCACTGGTATATTGACATATTTATATTTTCATATTTAATACTCATATACGCAGTGGCGTGTATGTTGCAGCCTTAAAATTGTTCACTCAACACTTCTGTGGAAAGTGTGAAAGGCTCACTTGGGAACATTGTGAATAAAAGGATGTCTTCGGTTTTGGAGAAAAACCTAGAGTACAATATAATTCTAGCTTTTGTCGACCTCCGTGGCAGAGTGGTTATCACAGAATGCTACGATGCCAGGCATCCTGTGTTCGAAACCTGCCTGAGCATGGACGTTCTTTGTAAGTGTCCCTTCATAAATTTCATCTTCACTTCACACGCAGGAATGGCAGAAAAGCAAAACAATTTTAGCTATCATTAGGATGCTAAGTGGAGGCAATAGTTTCTAAGACTTGGAAACTGAGTAGGTTATACTCCAGAAGATTTGTGCAAGTTAAAATATGCACCATTACTACTTTATGCAAAGTGGAAAGATCATTCAGTCTGTGTTACATATTTCCTGCAGATTTTTGGATTTTGTACATATTTTGCTGTTCTTGTTACATAATTATCTGTGGCCTAATTATTATATTGAATTATCAGAATCAGTTGCTGTTGCAGTATTAAATTTTTTGTCTCATTTATTTGACTTCTAATAAAATGCAGGTTTTCTTCTCTATCATCTAATTCCAACTGACCGTTTATATTGAAAAAATCATTGAAATCAATTGTAGTTATTGCTTACTAGATGTGTTTGGTGTATATACATTTGACACTGTTATTCTTGAACAACTACAGTTTTCTATTTTGATTACTTTGTATCACTTTTCTATTTGTATGAGTTAATTACAAGGATGAGAGTAAAAATGAATAGATGATAGGACAACGAATTAATGAGACAACAAGGCTCGGCGGAACGTTTGGCTGGCGCCAGACAAACCATTTTCAAAATTTCCACTCCTTTTGAAAAAATTGTGATATTTCAAAATCTGAAAAAGTTTTCACTGTTGTCTACATATTCACAATAGTTTCGTTGGTACATTACCATATTAAATTATTGCGATATCTGGAGAATAGCAAAAGCGTATAGGGCCTCCCGATGGCGCAGTGGTCAAGGGGTCCCAGGTTCGATACCCGGTGGAGGCACAAGTGGTTCGGATCCCACTTTAAACTGTAGGTCCAGTCCCGATTAGCCTTACTGTGCATAACATGGACTTAAAACACCAACTCAACTCAACCTTCTGAGCGTATGAAATTTTTCAGAATTTATAAAGGAGAAAAAATTTCCAAAACAGCTTCTCTGCATTGACCAAAGGCCCAGCCAAGCCTTAAGTGGCCAAATTTCAATCTCGCCACTGAACTTCCAAGGTTCAAGATCCAGTCAGGGTATGTGTTTTTTGTGAGTGCCCAATCAGCTAAGTCATAGCCTCCACCCTGATTTACCTATGTGAGCACAACATGTACTTACAAATGCTTTAACAAACAATGAACATGATCTTTTAGCAATTATTACAATAGTGAAATGCAGGTGGCAACAGTTTATGGATTAAAAACTCTAGGCAAGAAGCATTTAATGATTCGGAATTAACCATAAGGTTGCAGGTTAGTTGATGAAATGAAAAATTATTTAATTTGTGACTGCAAATTGAATTTATTAGGTTATTTTCTTTCTGGCATGCACAGGAGATGTACTATGTAGAAACTTTTGCGAAAAATGCAGGCTTGACCTGGACTTTGGCATATTGTGCCATTGCTTTACTAACTGATCTACTGATTTCTCACTTGTTTTTTCTCATTTGTGGAATTGTCTCTTTGTCAGTGCTACCGCAGCACTGTTTGAAACACTATTGATGTTGACGGTTGGTAGAGCAATGTCACAGTATGCCGTAGACCTGGGTTCGAGTTCTGGTTGAACCTATTTTTTTCTTCTGAAATTTCTATCAAGTTTTCACATCATATTAGAAATGTTATGGTTATCTTCCACAGTAGATAAAATGTTAAAGGTAAAATAAATGCTGGCTGAAAAGTTATAACATGAAAAATCTCATAGATGGCTCTAGTAAATACGGCATCTGCATAAATTGCATGCATTATGTTCGGTGTTTTTGATCCATACCTAGGGACGTGAAGTTTTAGTTTTATTTTACCCTGCCATTTGGTGTTATTTTTTGCTGTTTGTGGCAAAATTTGGTGTTATTAATTTAAAATCTGTGTTATTTTTGCATGCATATTTACTGTTCCTTCTAGTCTTAAGATTTTCCCATTGTTTTATTTTTGGAAAATGGAGACAAATTTTAGTTTAAATGCAAAAAAAATATGGCTTACCTTTGTGAGAAATGACCAACTTTCTTCCATGTAGAAAACTATTTCATCACATCTACCACTGAGTATGAAATGTTTATTGAATTATAGAGTCCAGCGCAGATAATTCTGCCGTGCGATGCGCGAAACAACTAAAGAAGCAGTGTTGCTAATGGAGCAGATAGAAAAATCGCTGCAGTGCGCCGATGCACAGCTGTTACGTACAACAATAAAATTAGAGAATTCAGGTCTATCTAACGTTGAGTTTTAAACGTCATGCATTATACCAGGACTAGGATTAATATGTACTAACAAGTGGCTTTGTATGTAGCTACATACATATGGACTAAAAATTCGCAAAATATGAACTAACACATAAGTAAAATTACCAAAAATGCTGCAAAGAAGACTTCTTCATACGATTCCTTATTTGAGTGATTTCAAACAAAATAAAAAAATATATATATTTTTCATTGCATTAATGCACTGGTGGCGTTCTAACTTTTCACTCCCAAAACCCGTATACACTGGTATGGAACTGCAACGGCAGATAATAACATGCCGACGTGTTAAACCGCTACAATTGCACCATAACACTCTCCTGAAGCAGTATTATTATTTCCTCTCTGAGATCGGCGACAGTCGGTTGCCTTTGTTGTACATTTACAAAGGATGCCGGCTTCCACAACAATAACAAGTACATATACTGCCACTAGATGATAAGCTGCGCGGCTTTTTCTTTTGTTATGAACCAGGGCCGGCGCTAGTCATTTTGCCTCCCTGGGAGGTGGCCGCTCTATTTCGACCCCCCCCCCCCCCCCGGTCATTACGCAGCAACGGAAAATTGAAAATCAATATATTCCTAACTAAAACATCAAAATATAAAATAAATAATGAGACTTCTTATGCTATTTCAATACTATTCAGCGCAAAAGAATATTTCGCTCGATCACAGTTTTCAATACGCTTATTTTTTTCTTCTCTTCAAATTTTGCCGCTCTGGGCGATGGGACGGTTCGCCCTCCCCTTCCGCCGGCCCTGCTATGAACTTGGTCACCCATCAAAGCATGGCAATTTTAACACAGAAAACAATATGTATCGCATTAAGCAGCAAAAATGACAGCCTCCTCTATGCAATTTCTACAAGAACACGTGCCGGAGCCAGAAATGAAATGATGTTGGAGCCACATAATTTATTTATTTTGAATAATTCCAAAATTATGAAATATGAACAATTTGTTGCTGCTGTTCGCTGCTCTCTTGCCAAAATGCTTTATTGGGATGCTAACACCATGACTGGCTTCCTCCTTCACATGGCCGTATTTAGAGGGGGGGTTTCTAGGGTTCAACCCCCCCCCCCCCCCGAAACATCTGACATGTTGGATTAATGGAAGTTCAGAAACCAAAATCTGTAACTCTTTTCAATTTTTTTTTGAAGGACTACAAAAATACAAGGAGACAATGTTGAAACGAGCGAGCTAGAATTTTCATACATTTGGAATTCTGAAAGTTGAGTGAAACAGGATTTATTCTCGGAATCGTAGCCCACCCGCGACCCCTCCATTTTCACTTCTGCTGTCCTCTTTCCAGTGTTGTTCCTGCGTCATAAGGAATATATGCGTAGACTAAAAATTCCCTTATGATTGTCCCAATATTCCATTTCCAACTTTTAAATTCCCTGTCCGATAAAGTCAAAAATCCCCCTTCATAGGAGTTCAAACCTACGATCTTCAGTTTCGTAGCACATTACGTTCACGATTGAGGTTACAATCCATGCACCAGGCTTAGTTTTCAAAGAGAATAAATGGTTCCACACTTTTCAAAATTCCAAAAATTAAGTTTTAAGGTCAAACAACAAAAACTTTATGACTAAAATTTCCATTTAAATTTTAGAGCTTTTTCTTGAAGGTATCTTAAAATTTTATAACAAAGTACAATAATTGGGCATTTCAGTACACACTGTATGAAACGTAAAAATAAACCAAAAAAAAACCTTTATGCTGGATATAATTATTATTATTATTTTGGAATAAAATTGTTTTATTATGAAATTTTAATTATTATTGTATAATTATTGTTATTATTTATATTATTCAAATTTCTGGCGACGCCCATGGGAACAATTATGAATGAACCCCCCCCGAAAATTTTTCCTGCCTACGGCCATGCTCCTTCATGAACTCGTGCACGTTGCTTAGAATTTCCCGAGCTTGGCTATGCAAGGTTTTTGATTTCAACTTCGACAGAACTGGAGGCATTATGGAATTTAACGTTCATTAGCAAACACACACTTTTACATACACACACGCAATACACGCACACAACGTCAAACCGGTCAAATACTTAGTATAAAATAAAAATATGGTGCTTCCAATCCAACAAAACTCACCGCCACTTTACCTGCCTTTTCCCCTTCCGTGACAGAAATAGTGCTTCATTATTACAGTTGGCAACACTAGTTACTAGCTAGCCAATGAACATGCACTGCATAAAAGAAGCAAGCACTACGCCGTGCTATATTGCCACATTAGCGTCCCTACCGAACGGTGGGAACCGCGAGCTGGAGCGCTATTCAATTGTTTTCAATGATGTTTGCGCGAGTGTGTCCAGGAATGGAATGACAATGTGGCAACAATAGCGAAGGTTTTCGAGCAGGGTAGAACACATGATGCTAAGAGAGAGGGAGACGAAACGAAAATTCGTTTCTACGCAACGGCAAATTTACGTGTGTGGCACTCTAACACCCAAATCTTTGAGCACAATCAGGTACATCATATTTCTTGAACAATGCGAAAAAATTCCTCTGTGATCTCAAAATACCGTTTTCTGTACACACACATCACACCCCCGAAAGAAAGCAGGTGCTTTTCCCTGAAACTTTTCCCGTTCCTACAAAATTTCCCTTCTGAAAAGATCCCCTTTCCCCGAGCGAATTCTATTTCAAAACGAGGTGAAACACTGTCATTCATGTCAGTGAAACTATAATGAATGAAGCATGACAATCTCTCTTGAATCGAACTGTCACCAGCTAGACTGCAAATGACAGATCTACTAGTGCTTCAGGCAGTTCTTTTTTAACAAAAGAAGTGTTATCCCAAGTTTATATTGCATATTTCATGGCATTTTTTGTGTTAAAAGTGCAAAATTAGGTGTTATTCTGAAAAGTGGCTTAATTCATGCAACCAAAACACCAAAAACTTGCCTCCTTTATCTACCCAAATACATTTTAAATGCTTTATTTCGATTTCTTCAACTTTACGGTGTTATAGTTAAAACAAAAACTTCACTTCCCTATCCATACCTAATCCTTGAATGAACTCAATTAAAAAAAAAATAATAATGTATAATGTCTGTGAATGTCTATCCATAGTTTAAGTGAGAAAACTGATGTCTTTTATCATGCTGTATATTTGTTTTGTGTGGTTTTAAACAAGAATGTTGCTGGCACATGACGTAAGAAGTGTTTTAATGTCACATCACAACCTTTTTTTTGTGTGAGAATGTGATTCAACAAGCAGTGTGCACAATTGAGAATTCATTCTCATCTCAGAGTTGCCTTTCAGGAGTTATACCCGATTCTGAGATGGAGGAAATGTTAGTCAACGTTTTTGGAAAGTTGGGCCATCCTGTTCGGAAGTACGCACGCATGATGTACTGGATGCCAAAGTTCAAGAACTTGTCTCCTTGGCCGGTGCCAAAACCTCCTCCCGAAGACCCACTGGAGCTGGCGAAACTTGCTCTGGAGAGAATGAGTAGCGTAGATCTTCAGAGCAAGGTTGAAGTCTTTCAGGTGATATTCTAATTCTATTGGTATTTGTGTGTGTGTGTGTGTGGTTTGATTTGTTGTGTGACATTAATTTGGTGCAAATTTGTTGTTAGTGTGTAGATGGAAACTATTTGTGCTATGTTCGAAGACTTCAGTAACATTTTATCATTTAGGCAGTGTTGTAAACATTGATTTGTAGACTGTATAAACGATGTTCCATCTGTGATAAAACTTTTGGTTATGGTGTCCCAACCAGGTGCAGATTCACGGAGAGGATGATAAAGGGTGATCACCCGTCCCAACTGCTAGGTTTTTGTATAAAGAGTGTCTCAAAAAATACATTTTGAAATAAGTTTAAAGAAGAGAAAAATAGTTGCAAAACATTTCATCATTGAAATGAATATTGCAGAGGATGTCATTACATACATTACATGTCGCTGAAGATATCAGTAGGTGTATGATTTGAAAATGCTAAGCAATTATTGTCGAGGGACATCCTGCGTAGCTCAACATAGCATGTTAGTGATTCTTCAGTTGTTGCAGGTCGAGTCGAAACTATCCGTGAGTAAATCTCCCAGAATCCTGTGGACATGATACATTGAGCTATGCAGGATGTCCCTTGACTACTTCAGGAACGGTAGCTTAGAAAAGGTCGTCATCTACTGGACATCATCTTCAAGCCGTAAACCTACTGCTCTCTCAAACGGCACCTCTGCGGTAACAACATTCTCTGCACTGTTCATTTCCATGATTAAATCCATTACAACTATTTTTGTCTTGTCTATACCTTTGTTTCAAAATGTCCAGTCTTTTTGAGGCACCCTTTATTATTATGCCTAATATTTTTAAAGACTCGTGTCTTTTACACGAAGTTTGACAGTCTCGAGAATTCTTTTTAAAGTTAAATTTAAGATCAATTTTTGCTCATGATAGACTAATCGGGACTGGACCTATGGTTTAAATTTGGATCCACTGTGCAACATGCCGCTAAAGGGTATGGAACTTAAGACTGCTTGTTCTTCGTTTTTTCACTTTACTCCTTATATCTGATCATTCAGTTGACATGGCAATAGGACGAATGATGATAGCAACATATAATAATAAACAGGACTAGGATTTTTATGACTTAGCATATTTTATTTTTGGTAAGGGTGATGTGTTCTCCAAACATAGAAATTCATATTATTAAGAAACTAATAAAATTAAGGTGCTTTTTAAGGGCATATTTTGGCATATTCAGTCTTATTCAGCATATTTTTTGCATTTTCAAGAAAATATAGTCATTTTCGAAGTGGATTCATTCTTACTTCCATGTTTACTAGGAACTTGTTTTTTTTCTTTCGACTGTAGCAAGATATTTTTCATTTTTATTTTAAAATATAGAGAAAGTATTCATTGTGGATTACAACTCAGGGTCCAGAAAGTGAACTAAAAATATGTGAAAATATCTCAGCATTTAGATATTGATGATAACAGACCAGTTATAAGGGCATATGTTTCAAATTATAGTGCATATTTTGTAAAATTTTAGGTCATAAGAGCGTATTTTATTTTGCATATTTTGGTGATTTTTAGTCATAAAAATCGTAGCCCTAATAATAACCATCTATTTCAGCAATGGACCTTTTTCTTGAAAAAAAAAAAATGCAATGATCTCTAGGAGATAGAAGTGAGCTTGTTTCCTGTTTATAGTATTATATATTGTTTACATAAAACACTGCAATTGTAGTTTAGAATGGATTCTCAGTGAGGAGAGTTGCAAGACTGCAACCCCACTTCTGGACCTGCCATTGGTTCAAACCTCCAATTTATACACACTATTTTGACATTTTTGCTACAAAGTTTTTCTTTCACCTACCCATGTCTAGGGGAAAAGTGGAGAAGACTTTGGAGTCCATATTATTGATGTTCGGAAACTTGATATTGGTTCAATTTCCAGTGTAGATGTCCTGGGATCCCGGACAAATTCACTGTCAGCACAACAAAGACCTAGTTGATGTTTTTATCTATTTGTGTCAAATGAAAACTATTGTTATGAAAAGTATTTTATAAAATATAAAGATAAAATGTCCTCATAGAAATTAAGTTTAGACTTTAAATGTGTGTTACTCACTGACCAACAGTCTGATTTTTCTGAATCTTGCAGTATTTAAAAATTAAAATTTAGTTCTCTCTATTTTACGAAGATTTTTTTTAGTGCAAATAACTCTGAATTCAACAATAACACAGCAGTAAATAAATAAAACCTAATATAAAATTTTCCATGAAACTGCATGGTCATTTGCAAGTTCCCGATATCTTTTCCTCCTCCAACATGTAAATGAAACATGGTTTTGTTGCAGGCAGATCAATTGGAGGATTCTATTGACCACACATGGATCGTGAGTGCCCAGAGCATAGTGCAGCAAGAGCTTTTAGAGAAGCACCCGACTGACCTGCCCATATTTGTGGAAGGAGCCTTCAGGGTGTGGCTGAGGGACGCTTCGGTCAACTATTTTATCCTGAGGGCAGATCCAATCTCGAAACCTGAGCCAGAAATTCTTGATACTGATGGTAAGCATTTGTTCATCTCTTTCTCTCTGTACACGTCTTATTCCAGGGCATTTACCAGCCTGGAAATCCTGAAAAAATGAGGATTTTTCTGGAAATGTCGGGAAAATTTATTGTTTCTGGAAAAATTGTAGTGGTTTTGTAGTGGTTTGTGAACAAACAAAGGAAAAACGACAAGCAATAAATTAAAAATTTGTTGTGGACATACTTCAATTTGATACATTGAGAATTACCAGTAGTTCCCGCAGAAATTGTATATTAAATACTCTAAAGAAAAGGACATGCTTTGAACTACTTTCATGTAGAAATCTACTATAATCTGTCCCAGGTATCTCTGGAGAAAAAGTGAATGAATAGTGCCGCGATACTACTCTACCAATGAACAGGTGAGAGGGAACAGGACTGCATGGGTCGAGGGGAAGCTTCTCCAGTTCCCCAGTTGATTGATTGATTTGGTATTTTAAGTCCACTTTATGCACAGTAAGGCTAATTGGGATTGGACCTACATTTTAACCCTCCCGTTGCCAAACTTTTCGACACCTTTATTTTACCAAGTGGGGTATTTTGACTACCCCAATACAATTTTGTGATTTAGTGTAATATTTGTTTTTAGATTCTGTTATTTTCAATGAATAGCTTTATTTAGTATTGAAATACCGTTTTTCAAATTATTAAAAGTATTTAAACTGAACATAAACACCGTATGGTGACACTAGTGCAGTGTTGCCATGTATGCATGCTCTAATTAAACTCAACAATAGTAACCTGAAAAAATAGAGAACAATATATATTATTTGAGCTAAACAATGGATGTATGGTAAAACTCAACAATGGAAAAATTAAATAACGAAGATGAATGAGAGAGATATTTCGTAAAACCTTCATTTTTTACAAATAAAAAGTTAAGACATTTCATACCAATCGGGGTAGTCTCACAACCCCACCAATATATCCCGTCAATAAAAAAAAAAAAAAAGGTCAGTCACGAGTGTAAATACAATTTCTATCATTTTAGGACAAAGTCATGAAACCACAAGTATGTAGCTCTTCAGATAAAATTATTATAGGGAAAAATCAACCTGGGGTAGTCAGAATACCCCACTTGGTAATGTGAGGGTTAAAGGGGGATCCGAACCACTATATGTCTCCACCGGGTATCAAACCTGGGACCCCTTGATTGCAAGGGGACGACGCTACCAGCAGTTTCCGTTACCAGCAGCGTGTACTGCTTCACTCTACCCACTCGATCCCCCCCCATCCCTTTTCTTTGCCGCTATGTGCAGCCTTGCTCTAATATTCCGGGGATAGGGTGGAATTTCCCACTTCCTTGTTGTAATATTTGGGTTGTGTTTATTAGATATTAGAATTAATATAGATTTTATTACTATGTTTTACTGTAATTGTTATGATTTTTTTAATAGAATTTTTTGTTAACCGCCATTATCCTGCCATTATCACTTTTACATGTTAAGTGAATATTCTAAAAACTTGGTTACTGGAATTCAAAGTTCTGTGTTAGCTAAAATGTAGTTAGTTCTTATGCACATGTTTAAATGTATTAATTACCCTAATGGCTTTAGTCTGGAAAATTTTGTTTCTTGGTTTGGAAAAGTCAGGGAATTTTGTTTTTATGAAATTGTAGACACCCTGCATCCATTTTTCAAATATTCTTTGTTGACTAGTTTCAAATTTCATCCTGCATAAGGGGGTGTAAGGGGTGACCTTCCACGTAGTAGTTTTTTTGTCCTTACGTGTGCTGAGTGCCCCTGTACAGCCTCAGCTTTTAACCGAAGTCAGAATATTATAGTTACACAACATAACAGTTGTTATTTTAGTTACTGTAAGGGGCTGGACCCCATATCATGTGACAGGTGCAAAATAGCCTAAGTGCTGATGCACTTAAACTTTTAAATTCAAATTCATACCGAATAAGAAGTTGTGCAAAAAACTGGTAAATACCAATTCTTACCATAAATACTGTCACATCTCTGGAAGGAGGCTCCTCACCTGGTGTTCAAAGTCAACAATTTTCCCTGGCAAGAATGTGCACGTGAGTCATTGCTAGTTGAGCTAAAGAAGTAATAAAACAGAGTGTCTACCAGTGAAGAAAATCAATAAAAAGCCAAGAAATTATGCTTGGTCAAGAATACAGTATAGTGAATTTACATTTTTATATACCTGTGCTGCGATTTATTAAAATTGAATATCTGGAAATTTAAAATTGTATTGAATTGTGTTTAAGATCCGTTCACTTTGTTTCTTCAGGATTACATTCTTGCATGCATAAAGTTTTATAAAAATATTAAAGTAATGTGCCAATTCCCAATCCAGGATGAAGTCTGAAGCATTAAGTTTTACATGCCTTAATAATTAGAGATAGATTTCTTGTTAAATTACTTCAGTTTTTATCTTAACTGGCCTTGAGAGCAGAGTTTTTTTTATTGAATAAAGATATATTTTTTTAATTTCCAACTATACCTAAGTAAGGGGTGATTAAATAAATGTTAAGATAAAGGAAAAAAAAGGTCTAGAAAAAGATCAAGAATTTTGGATTTGTTATTTTGGTAGACACCCTGTAACGTTTGTGTTTAGCTTCCATGATGAAATGAGGTGATTTTGAAAACCGGGTGGCTGTTATTGCAGTCCATAAGGTAGAGATGTCAGACATCAGCAGAAATTTTCAAGACTATCCAGAAGCTTCGAATCTTGTTGTATTGACACTGGAAAAATAAACGACAGATCCAGGAAGGAATGGCCAGGGACTGTAAGGATTGTGCAACTTTTCAAAATGTCCATGTCTTCTGTGTTTCAAAGTGAAAGCTTACAATTGATGTACAGTGGGATGCATAAGTACCATATTTACTCATGTATAATGTGCACCTTTTTTTTTTTTTTTTCAAAATTTTTGCTCCCAAAAACCGTGGTGCGTATTATGAACGGAATAATTCAGACAGACAGCATGAAACCGTACAGGGACACTTGCATTTATTTTTCATGTTTACGGAACGTTGTAAAGCTTAAATCCTGGAGTTTCTGAATATGGCAACAGTATTCCATTCAAGATAACAACACTAATGTGAAATGCAGTTGAAATAAACTCATCAGAAAGTGAAGGAATGTTCTGATTTCTGTGGTGCTTTGGATGAAAGAAAACATAAGGAAAAAGAAAACAATAATTAATATGTATTACTGGCCAAATATATATATGGAGTGTGTAAATTCCTTAATGGAAGAAATCTTGTGTTGCTAACTGCTAGTTTCAAAGTCCTGAATGTGCCTCGTATAAATAAATGTTACATTAGTCACGGACAAAGTATATACTTTGAAGTTCTTTTAGAAAAAGTAAAGAAGAAATGAGCAAAACTACGTATAAAAGTTTGAAGGTCCTTTCACACATTTCACATTTTTCACTTTGTAATGTAATGTCCTGCAACACCAAGAAAAGCAGTGCAACTCTGGCGGAATTTGAGCATGCACCTTCCGTCACATGGGATCCATGTCAGCAGTAGTTGTAGGGTGAGAAATAATAGAAAATAACTTCCTGAGCACTGCAAATCCATAATGTAATTTTGATATTGCTGTCTACTATTACAGAATAAATAAGGTGCTTCAAGAGTGAAAGTTTTGGGATGCTAAACACAGTGGAGGAAGAAGGGAGAGGTGGCATGGGTTGGAGACTTATTGTTTACACAAGAGGATATTCTCCTCTTTGTCCACATAGCAACAGGTGACTCATTGAATAGGTGATGTTATTCACTCTTGATCAGCATAGCAACAGCTTTATGACTTACTACTAAGAAAGCCATTTCTTGAAAATGGATTGTACTGTGCATTATATATGAGATATCATTTTTTGTAACTTTTACCCATCAAAAACAGGGTGCGCATTATACACACATGCGCACTATACACGCGTAAATACGCTATTACTGAGCAAATTGTCCATCGCCTTATTTTTTCTCTTTGTTTTAGTCAATGAGAGCTTCAAGAATCAGAACAAAATGCCAAACAATGAGTTGACAACCTCTGTACCAGAGGATGTAAGAGCCAATTGTTTAAAAACATGCAAAAATTATCCAAAATAGTTGTGGACAAATTACCAAGCAATTCTTGTGCATCCCACTGTACATGTCACTTTCTCACAGCTGTATTAACATTTCAGAGGGTAGTAAAAGCAAAATGCCTACTGGAGCATTATGCTGAAAGTGGGAAAAAATGTTTACCTTTGAGTAGGATGTCAACTTGCAAAGGGGCTAGATGTGTGCTACAAGTTCATGAGAAGCTAGTCCATGCAAGTGAATATAGCACCCAACACGACAATTCACAACAGCAGCAAATGGAACTTTCCCTACTGTTTCATAAATGTATTATAAAATAATACTGAAAACTTACGAACCCAAAATAGAAGTGAAATTATCGTTATGGTTTATTGGTGTTTATAATTTTACATCGTTAGGTTAGGACTCATAAGTTTGGTGGAATCTTTGGTGTTTTTGTTAAGTTAGGAGTCCTAAGTTTGATGGTTTGAACTTTTTTACATTTGACTATTTGAGTGTGCATACAAACAGTTTTTACTAATGAAAAGTGGCAAAAGTGCTGGGAGATGACAGGTTTTTACTTATGTAAGCCATACTTTGGAATCAAATAACTCTGTTATTTGTGTGTTCCACATGCCGGAACCAAGTTTTTGTTACTCGTAATTACATAAAACATCGAAATCTGTCGATTAAAGAAAAATTCAATGTAATTCTTGAGGGCGTACAGTGGGTCAGTGGCCTCAGAACCTGTATAATGAAAGTTGTCAATCATAATATCTCCTACAGTGTATATTATTGATAGTCAAATGTTGCATATTTTATTAACTTAGTGTATGTGTGTTTTTCAGTCTCGATTACTTCGTCACTATTTCCTTCTTTCTCTTTCAGATGTGAGTAAATTGACTTTCACCTTTTTTAGCGACGATCATAAAGAGAGAGAATTAGTTACTTTTCCATCAGTCCACGAACAAGATGACGGCACCATATTAGCCATGTGTGCTACGGGAACATCCACGAGGGATTCCTTGTTGTCATGGATCAGGTTTCTAGAGAAGTCGAATCCGAAAATAAAGGACATTCCTGTGCTATTTACACTGAGGTCGCCTGTGGGTGATATCGTAGAGGTAGAACAAGAGAATCCTGAAGAGGGAAAAGTTGCAATGAAAAATAGGACTCCAGAAACAGATGAGAATAGATAGTGGCATGTAAATAACAGTTTTAGTATTGTTTATTGCAAGTGAAGTGCTAATAAAACGTGTTTTTCTATTTATTTTGTTTTTGTAATTTGTAAATTAGTACCTTTATATGAATGGTGCTTGTAACGAGTTTTACACAGACAACTTTCACTCGTGCCTATAATTGGAATGTGATGACTCGTGTATTAAGATTGTTTTATTAACAAACTTGATTTTTGTATTTTTTAAATTTATGCAGTGGAACCAGGATTTTATTTTTCAGGGGACCAGTGTGGAACAAATTTACGATGCAGGAAAATGTAGAATCTTAAGAAAATGTTATACAATGTTGCATAAATGGAAACCATGAGAATTGAATCCATAATTTATTTATTCGTTTGCTTCACAGAGAAAACCTACAATTACAGGAACGCATACACATATTCAAATAATAAATATATAACAGTGTAGATTACATATAAATACACACACACACAAAAATGCATTTATACACAAGATAATACGTGAAGTACTGCAGGAAAGGAACATATATCCATCCATATACACATATATTCATTGTTCAGAACATAGAAAGTGTAGTCGAGATTTCCCTGTATTTGCACAAAATGATATGTACTTAACATACAGAGCATTTCTGAATAATTATAATACTAACACACGGTGCAACAGACCTTTATGGCTGGGGCCTACCTACTAACTGCCAGCCTCACTCCCACATGCCTCATCCAACCAGTTACAGAGTGACGTGTGGTAAGCATGACTAACCCCCAGTGGTCGTAAGTTTCCAAGACTGGGTTATGCTACTCGATTTCCTCACGATAGTGGGTGACTACTGGTCCCATACACAGGCTGAAATCTCAGGAGAATAGTTGGTACGCTTCCCCCAAGAGACAAACCAGCCGCATAGGACTTGTGGATAATTATAGTTATTAAGACTTGAAGCTTTCCTGGCAACTTCTGCCCTCAAGATAAGAGACGTTAGCCAGGGTGGCGACAGACCTGGAAAACCTGGAAAACCGGGAAAAGTCAGGGAATTTGAGGTGTCAAAAATAGTCAGGGAAATGTCAGGGAATTTCGTCTTCATTGACTTTTTTAAATTTAATTTAAAGATATCGTTATGGAACTCTGCACGAGAACAGAAAATTGTTATAACTCGGGCACTATGGGTGCAATCTACTTCGGATAAGTTTTGTTTTTCAGATAAAACTTCATAGCATGCAACCGTGTACAATTCAGAACGCCGGACCGAGGAAGGGGGTTTGGGGGGCGCGACCCCCGAATTTCAATAGAAAAAAACAAAAATCTTAAGTTTGCCCCTCTTCTCCCACTATTTCGGGGAGAAGGCGCGAAATTTAGTATTCTTTTCAAAGAATGGACATTTCTCAAGAGAATGAAACATGATTCATGTTCTTGGGTGCCATACAAGTTGAATAATAAGCCAAAATGTGATTTTTTTTTTACGAAAAATATGTAATTTGCATTTTTGGAGGAAAATTGTTATAACTCAGGCACTATGGGAGCAATCTACTTCAGATAAGTTTTGTTTTTCAGATAAAACATCATAGCATGCAACCGTGTATAATTCAGAATGCCGAACCGAGGAAGGGGGGTTTGGGGGCGCGACCACCGAATTTCCATGAAAAAAAAAATCTCGAGTTTGCCCCCTCTTCTGCCGCTATTTTGGGGAGAAGGTGCAAATCTTAGTATTCTCTTCAAAGAATTGACGTTTCCAAAGAGATTGAAATATATTTCATGTTCCTGGGTGCCATACAAGTTAAATAATGAGCCAAAATGTGAAGCTCTGTTCGGAAATGTGGCATGGATATGTTGCAGAGAAGGGGGAGGTTGGTCATCAATATGAATTTCCCAGGCTTGCTCCAGACCTGTGTCAGAGTTTCCACCCAAACATAAGTGTATGAAGGTCCAAAAAGCACATTCATTTCGTAATCAGCACCATGATACCATATGGTATCATCGGGCGAGTACGACCTTACACTGATGATACCATATGGTATCATCAGGGGAGTAAATGTTAAGCCTCTAAATATTACGTGGAAAATGCATTGAATTATCATTTTTTTCTTGTCCGTATGGGAGTAGTAAGGGGACTTGTCAACAGATGGAGGGGATAAGAGTGGGTGGCGCCGTCCGATAGTTGTCGGACGTCGTAGTAAGGCATTTTGTTGGGCAAACTGAAGGAACATAGAAACAAATAGGTTCCATTGATACATATGATTTTTGTCGAATATCGCCACCCGACAAAGTATCTCACTACAACATGCGACAGAAATTGCATGAACTGCAACATCCAACAAAAATCGAATGCATAAACAAGAAGAGCTTTAGACTGCAAATATGTTGCTGGAATTTTATTACTCTTCTGGCTCACTTCACCTTATTTAATGTAGCAGTGCTTACGAAGGTTTTCTTTCATCATCCTGACGTATTACTGGTTTTGCACAAGTTAACATACGTTTACAATGACATTGCACTATTCTTAGATATCAAGAAGAATCCAACCAAATGGAATATATATTGAATACTATCATGGAAAAGTGAAGCATAAATCTGCATTAGTGAACGTTATAAAAATTGGCAAGTACATGCTCCCAACCTCAAATTTACTGCAACACTGTAAATTCCTGTCTGTTTAAACTTATGAGAGATGGTCATTAATCTCTCACTGAGTAAGGTTAATGTCCAATATTATGAAATAAAATACTAATAATAGATACGTAAATATTTGAATATCATATTTACTCGAATAATTCAATCATAAAAGCAAATCTCTTTCTTCAAGAATTGACTTTTCTCTGCCAGCCCTGGTAAATTTTCACTTTCCATCTACTGATTTATACGAGGGGTGGCCAGAAAGTAATTTCCAATTAGTAGGGACATTGATTTTTCGCAAACGCGAAAACTGTGAAAAATGGTAATTGCTGCGAAGTTATGTTTAGGAATGTGCAGTGATGATGTCTGGACACATTTTTCGCCCGTTCGAAATAATGTGAATTTGGCATAAAATGCGAATTTTTTACGTTTTTAGCGATTTTTTTTTAAAGAAATGTCCTAAAACAACGAAAAATTCCATGAAATCCAACATTCTTGTCTTTTGTAGGCCATGTTTGTGTACATAGAACATGCAAGGTTTCCAACATTTTACTCAAGAGTAAACTATAGAGTTATACGTACAGCTGGCAGAAGAGGTGTGACGTACTGCCAGGCGACTCCACTGTTTCGCATTGGGGAGGTGCTCTTCCGCCAGAACTCTTCTCGTCAGCTTGACAATGACCCGCCAAGAAGAAATCAAGACTTCCTTCTCCCCGACCACCCCCAACCACCCCTAAATTCTGCAAATGAACCTGACCCTCCCTTTCCCTCTGTGCCCCGTCTCCCTTCATTCAGCGATCTTCTCGTCGGCTGCCGGTTGTACATGGAATAATTCCGACAGCCACATTAAATCATGTATTTCTCACGATTTTTTCAACTTAACAAGTGAAAAAAAGATAATGCCAATTTTTGGTGCCATAATATATCGGTATCTGTCACGTGAGATAGATTGATTTTAATTTTTTGGGTGCGTCGCCACTTATGGTCATTATGCACCCTTCAGTATATACTGGGAAAATTCCATTATCTAAAATCCTTACCTTAAAATTAAAAAAGGGGTATGGAAAATAACTTTCCCGAAATAACTTTCAAGATATCAAACTCTCACGAAGAGGCGTAAGCCATTTGACTTACTTTGAAACAGTAGTTTAAAAACACCATGAAGGTATAATTTCCGATATTTGCCAGAAAATGCGCTAAAATGAAAATGTGAATTTTGGGGAAAATAACACCGTGTAGTAAAAAATAAAAAATAAGAAAATACACCAATTTTTAAAAAAATAACAAATATGCCCTACCGATTAGGCATAAATAAAACAAGAATATCTGTTGTGATTTATTACATTAGTAACAGTGAGTCCTAACCTAATTTTCGGCATAATCACCACCGTTGTTCTGGCATTTGTCGTAGCATGGCACTAAATTTTGTATTCCCATGTTATATGTGTCTGACAGGAAAGACTGGAACTATCTCTACCGCAGTGTAGCTGTCAAATCCTTGCCCTGCCAGAAACCTCTTCAGTTAAACAAAGAGATGAAAGTCGGTACATTCAAGGCCAGGGCTGTACAGGGAGTTGTCCAAGATCTCTCACCCGAAGTGATGCAAAGGGCCCATGTGTACTCAGCTGTATGGGGTTGTGCACATTCGATTGGCCTTCCGTGAATTGTCTGCACCATCGTCTGACCATACTATCACTCACGACGTCCGGTCTGCACACCTGACACGATTGCTGGTGGCTCTGTGCCAAATTCTGAGCATGCAATGTAGGCTACATCGCAGTCGGTGGGAGACTGTATGAGAGCTGCAATCTTTAACGTAGAACTGTCCTAAAACGGCTGCATTGCAACTGTACCAGATTACAGCTACATGCCACTTTTTCCTGCCTGCATGTGTGTGTGTAGCTCTCCGACCACTAGTGCTGCGTATAGGCACCTTTGGAGGAGCTTTTTTCAGGATGTCCCTCGTATATGAACTTTCAGAAGCCTTTATTATTAGAGTGTTCCTGTTTTAATGTGTGGTTATCTAAATCAGGTACCTATACAATGCAATTCTATAAATTCCTTGCGTTCAATTTCTAATACCTACATACCCTTTTCGTCAGTATTAATGGTATAACTGCATATTGTCAGTTTCACAGTACTTCACTTGGATATATTGTACTGAAGCAGAAATCCCATTGATAATGTAAGGAAATATGACACTTTGTTTTGTTCGATTCAATTGTTTCACTTATATGCAAGAGTTAAGTTGTTTGCTTTACAGAGAAGAGAGAAGTAGCTTTATGCATTGAAAAATGAGTCGGCACTCATGGTTCTTGCAAGCAGAGGGTTCCAAACCTCAGTGGAAATATCAACATATAATACGGAGAATGTATAGCTAAGGAGACTGATAAATTACAAATTGTATTTCTTAATCAATCACTCTTCACTCTTATCTCATTTAGTCGTAACTTTAAAAATAATCAAGTAATTTATTTTAAACTTACTGCATATGAAAAATTCCGTAATCGTTCCCTAGCTAGTGAATTGTAATAATTTTCCAAATTCACTATTTTGCAGTTTGAATTCAAATCATAGAGAATAGAGAAATTAAGTCAATTTCATAGAAGATGATATTGGTACTTAACAAAACCATACGTGGATCTGTGAGAGTTTATTATTTATATTTGCAAAAACATCGATTTAGTTAACTTTGTAATTGTCAGGGAAAAATGTAAATTTTGTCCTGGAAAACCTGGAAAAGTCAGGGAATTTCATTTCTGCTTGTTTGTAGCCACCCTGCGTTAGCTCTCGAAAGCTCTGAAACCTTTTCCCTATCACCCTGTGTCTCATCTTGCTGAGTTACTGTAACGAGTTTACAATGGCCAACGACTTTTGGCCTGAACAGCATAACGTGTAACACAAGAACTCTCACCATTAGAAAATATGTAATGGTGAACATTTCTTGAGTAATGCAACTAGCACATCACCTGCATATCCTCAACCACAATCAATATGTAACAATATTCAGCATTGTTAGATTTTATCTGAAACCATGGTTGTAACAATGCTCGTATAGGATATGGCATATTGTCCAAGAATGTAACTCCTACTCGGTAATCACCGACCATAAAGGTAATTTTGAAGTTTAATTTGTAGTTACTGTATTGCTTTCACTTTGTTTTACCCTGATTAACAAGTCATAAGTTTTTTGTACTTTTAAATTGAGAACACATTCTACAGCTTCCTTTTACCTCATCTTCAATCTCTTATAGTCATTGTTACCTACACAGCTGACCCATTACCTGACCGTTCCTCAGTAGTGTTGATATAGTGATTTTCTTACCAAATGTGGTATCTTACCCAATATTCACAGCTTTTGTAATTTAGCTATAGCTAGGGCTCGGAAGGTGAAGACCTATAAATTGCCAAAAAGAAAGAGCTATAAAAAGACCTAAAAATATCAAAAAAGGACCTAAAAACAGAAAAAAAGGATGTACCCGGTGGTTATAATTAAAGTGACGGTGTTCAGAGTGGTACAGCATGGGCTGTAATGAGAGTAGCAGTCTGAAACTTCGTAGATATGCTAATAAAGCATTGCGCTCGCGAATTATGCAAAAAAAAAAAAAAAAAAATAGTTCCAATTCTCGCCACCAGGGTAAAAATGGCGCTGTAAGCAGTCAAAATGGAATTTTCCTTAACTCTGACGTCAAAGTCGGTGACATTGCCTAACCATTGTGTGAGCTCCCTGGTTGTTGTTGGTGATGCTTGTTGCTTTTTCCTTTAGTAATGTTCATGTAATTCGAATAGTGAAATTGTAACGATATTTTATTACAAAGAGTATTGTTTTCTGCGATTTATAGTGTTTTTCCCAAGTTTTGACTGCTTACAGTGCCATTTTTACCCTGGTGGCGAAAATTGGAACTATTTTTTTTTTTTTGCATAATTCTCGAGCGCATTGCTTCATTAGCATATCTACGAAGTTTCAGACTGCTACTCTCATTACAGCCCGTGCTGTACCACTCTGAACACCGTCACTTTAATTATAACCACCTGATATAAATGTGATCCAAATTAATTAATTAACTTCAGTTTTAACCTCCACACCCCCTTCCTCTGCATGGCACCTCGTTATCTGACTTGAGATCTTTGCAGGCACGTGCTGTCTGGTCGTATACACCGTGCTGAAAGCTTCAAAACAAGAGAAAGTTGCCACTTACAGCACGACCTTCCAGACAAGTTACGGTTAAAGGACCTTGTACAGTCACGAACACTGCCGGCTTGTAATGAATACATTGACTTTCAATCGAATCGTTACAAGCCGGCAGTGTCCGTGACTGTACCGTACCTGCTTCAGTTGTCCAAAATTTTTTTTTTTCTCATTTCAGGGATGGCTCAAATATATTTATTTCTCTCTTTTTTTATTTCTTTACTACAGAAAGGATGTTTAAGAGGTGATGAACTTGATGATGATTCGAATTGAGAATGGGCAGTAAAAATGTAGTCGAAAGAAGGTAAAGTTGCAAAAAAAGCCGTTAAGACCTAAAAATAGGCTAAAAAAGGACCAATAAGCCAAAAATCGCCGAAAAAGGCAAAAAAGGACAAATAAAACCCACCTTTTTGTGGCCTAAAATGACCCAAAATGAACATAATGTTGGGCCTCGTCTTCGGACACAAGGGAAAAAACGGACTTTTCCTCAACTTTCGAGCCCTAGTTATAGCTTAAGGGATAAGGCAGATGAAATTGGTCATGTGATACGAATCTTCCAGCATTTGACAGACCACCTAGTGATGGGAACTGGACCAAGGTAAAACTTCTGAGGTATAGTAATGCCATGATAATTAAAATGCCTATAGTTGCACCTCAATGTGGGTGGTCAGTAGTGCAGGGGGTCTATTAACAGGTGAAGAGGTGAGATGAAGAAACAGGGAAGAGTTACGTAAAAAATGAAGTAAAGCTGGGATTAAGAGTAACATTTATACAGGAAAGAATAAATTAAAATATTTGAGAACGACGACTAAGTGATTCAAGGACTTCTTGAGATTTTAAATATATATTTTCATGAAGGGCCATTTTTCTCAAAAGGAAACAATATGAATTATTTTCAAGAGAACATTTGAATAACATGCATGCAGATCAAGGTGAGGAGAGCATGCATTTTTATTAACATGTACACACCATCACAGAAAATTGTGTGAGAGAGTAGCATTTTTTTCATGCCTAGGGGCACCAACACTTTAAATCTAAGGTGGTCCTCACTGTTAGCATAATAAAGTAGAAAAATGTGACTAAATATCTAAAAATAAAATAAAAATGCAACAGTAATAGTAACATGTACAAAATAATGTGTGTCTGTTGCCTAAAGGATTATTGACCTCCCCCCTCCTCGGAAATCAAGAGAAATGAGCACCTATGAAAGATAAAACTTGTACTTTGTAATTATCATGGCATTAGTGATACCAATTTTGCAATAATAGCTTAACATTGACTACAGATGTAAATAATGGAATAAGACAGACTAAGATAACAATATTCAAATGCTCAACAATACACAACAGTACCTAAGAAACCACAATTAATTCATGGCTCAATGCGATGAAGGAAGATTTCAGGTAAAGTAACAATATTTTATTTTATTTTCAATTCCAGGGAAATGAAATGACTTCAAGAACGGCGAACATGTAAGTCGTATGAATAGATTCTTATAGGTGGAAGGTAACGTGGAAGCTTTTGTGTGTTTTTGTTCATGATAGTTAACCCTAGATTTGTTCTGGTTCTTCTATGTTATGTGAGAAAATGCTAGAAATTTTTCATGCTATCAGATTAGCATATGATTTTGTGATTATTTACAAGTTTAAACTCCACAAGAACTATTTGCGGAATTTTTCATTTACTTCGTTTTTTCCATCTCTTGAGGCTAATATTAACAACTTGATTAGATGAAATTCATTAAGCGACACTTACAAAGGACAGACATGCCTATGGCAGTAGGGGTGCCCATCCCCCCTCAAGGCCAATGGCACATTCCCCCCAAAATCATTCCACGCGTCCCCCCCAAAATCATCATGCGTCCCCCCATATCATATCATTCGCACCCTCAAACCATATCGTAATCCGCACAAAGTATTTAATTACCACAGCGTGTCTACCGAAAGTAACTGTTTTCTTTGCTTTACTGAACACTATACTTGATCTGCCCCTCCTCCCTAAACAGGGGTGCCCATCACTCAAAACCACCCCTAAAATCGTTCATCATATTGCTTGTCTTGTAATGAAACTATAGTTTAAAAACTTCACATTCACCACATTAAAGTGCCAATCATGCATCCTAGCAAAACATTATTGCGAGCAAGATAATATTTACATCCATTTCTTTGCAGGCTTTCAAGAATATTAATTTAATAGGATGCCAATACTTTCTTAGTCTTTTCCAGCTTCTCCTTTGACACGTTCGGGATTGAAAACGTGTGGATACCATATCGCTAAATACAGTCTCCAAAATTTAAAGTTTGAACTCTCTCTCCACAACAGAAATCCCTTGACAATCTAAGATTTAACACTTTACCAAGAGCTCTCTATCTTCATCTAAATTTAATACTCAATCAATTTTAGACTTACTGTTGATATTGAAGAGTGGATATTGCCTCCTCCAAAAAATTAATTCTCAGTCTCCACACCAGAATTTCCGCAACAGTCTAATACAAGAATTGGATATCCCCTCAATTTAATGCTCAATCCCTCTCTAACTAAAATACCCGCCATAATCTAAGACCTAGAGTTGGATACTGCCCCCCCCAATTTTAATTTAGAATCCCCCCCCCCCCCAGGAACCCACATGTCAGTTAAGGCCTAATATGTAAAAGTTGGATATCTCTCCCCCCAACCTTCGATAATACCCTTAAACACTTTCTTTTCTTCAGCTAATGGATTAAATATGGTGCATTTAAGGTGTAAAATCTTTACATATATTTTGGGAAAAGATATAAATGTTGAATTTTATATTATTGGAAGAAAAAAAATCCTTCCCCCACCCAAAAAAAAATCAATGGCGCAACCTGCACCATAATCCCACCCTGTGGGCACCCCTGTATGCCAGGACTCGAACTCGAGACTGTCGAGATCATGGTCGAGCAGTCAAGGCCCTCAGCCACCGAGATACTTACCCCTACAATTAAAAAGAAAGAAGGTGTTGATATGATAGCATGAAACGTTCTTCTAATTCTTTATCCGTATTTGTTATTTATCAGATTTAGTTACTAAGTCAATCATTACGTGTTAACCTGTCTATGGCCTTCTAGACTGGGGGTCATGAGTTCAACACCTGGTCAGAATTCCAGTGGTTTGAATACTAAGAAAACACTTTAGGAACGCTTCTGAAGAGCATGTATCCGTAGAAGTGGACACATTTGGGCCAACACTGTTAGGCCGTATATCTTCTATAGAAGAACCACAAGCAAAGAAACCTGCACAGACCTGCAACTCCTGTGCACTGCACTCCCACGAGGAGGGGAGGGGGAGAGTGAACCATGCTTCCTTATGGACCGAGCTGAAAGGAAGAAGGGAAAGCTGCACGGGGACTTTTCTTCCAGGGTTTTTCCTTTGTGGTCACTCTATACTCCCTGAATCCATGAGCTCTCTAATTCCCAGTCTAAATGGGTAGAGAGGAAGGGGTGCCTCAATAATAATAATAATAATAATAATAATAATAATAATAAAATTATTATTATTATTATAATGTTTTAATTGAAATAATTGCATTAAATCAAATTAATACTAATTACAACATATAAATTAATATTGTATTATTATTGCATGAATAGGTAAAGAGAAGGTATAACAGTAAAGATATAACAGTGCATATTCATTATGTAGCTTACCTGTAGTTAACATCGGAATAATTTATATAAAAACAAGTGCTCTGGCAATGAAATTAATGCCATATTCATGAAGAATTGAATATTTATTGAATAACAAAAACAATGTTAGATGCAGTTGGAGAAAAGTAAAGTTTCTGATTAATATTTTTATGCACATTATTATGAGTAGTAGGTTGTAATGTCATTCAAAGCTGTATGATCCCAATATAATCCTTGACTTTCAATACGTTCAGAGGAAATTAATAACCATCAATTAGTACTAGACAATCCTTCTGGGGGAGATGTCTGGAACCCCCCCCCCCCTAAATACATCCTTGCTTTGTGTCCATACACTTTCCCTTGCTAGGTTTTCTTTAGCTGTATCAATATTCTCACTATGGCCTCTTAATGCTAAGCTTTGTCTACAAGAGAAAGTAAACTGCCCCTATCTCTTCAGGTTTTGCCACCCAAACACTGCTACTTCTTATAGACTTGCAGGTATTGGACATTGAAACTGAAACACCTGCGCAAATAGCCTGGGATGTTTGCGGGACTCACCAGAGCCATCTGGTAGTTGAAGTCGTACTTATGGGCAATGAGTCACGTTTGCGGGTCCATGGTAGTCACTCCAGTAGAAGAGGTTCGTCAGTAAACGTCAAATCGTGTGTGTAGAAAGGTATAATGGAGGACAAATCAGACTTCAAAAGAGGGCAGATCGTAGGGGCGCGTCTAGCAGGTGCATCTGTGTCCAAAACTGCTGCAACACTTTGTGACGTCTCACGAGCTACCCAGGGTGATGTGTGCATATGAACAGGAAGGACGAACCACATCCAGGAGGAACAACTGCAGGAGACAACGGAAGTTGTCGGAAAGGGACGTCAGGGCATTGACTAGGATTGTTGCACGAAAATGAAAAACCACCGCATCGGCAATCACCGCAGAAGTGAATACACACCTCACAGAACCTGTGTGTGCGAAAACAGTCCGTCAATACCTGCATAAGGACAACATTCATGGCAGGGTTGCTATCCCGAAGTCTTTCATCAGTAGCACAAATGACGTAAAGCGAGTTCAGTGGTGCCAGACTTATAAAAACTGGACGTTGGATGACCTAAAACGTGTCATATTCTCGGATGAGTCAAGCTACACCGTGTTACCAACAACAGGGAGAGTGTTCGTCTGGAGAAGTCCCTCTGATGCATACAACCCAGAGTGCTTGGTACCCACAGTCAAACATGGAGGCGGATCCGTGATGGTGTGGGGTGCAATATCATGGCAGACTTTGGGCCCACTAATTGTTCTCGAGGGTCGTGTCACTGCCTAGCACTATAGGACCTTTCTGGAGGACCATTTACACCCTATGGTTCAAACATTCTTCCCGGATGGTGGTGCTGTGTTTCAGGATGACAACTGCCCTATTCACACTGCTAGTCTTACCACAGAGTGGTTCAATGAGCATGACAGTGAGGTTGAACATCTGCCATGGCCCTCTCAATCACCGGACCTCAACATTATTGAGCGTATGTGGTTTGTTAGAGGATCGTGTGCGGAAACGTTTCCCTCCACCACGTACACGTGCTGAACTTGTCACTATGCTTCAGGAGGAATTGCTCCAAATCCCTCTGCACACTGTGCAGGACCTCTATTGATCCTCCCACATCGTGTTGCTGCTGTACTGGCCGCCAAAGGTGCCCCAACACCTTATTAAATAAAAATTCTGGCTTTCTACCAGGTGTTTCAGTTTCAATTTCCAATACCTGACAAAGAAGAGTATGTGAGAAGGCTAGTGACGTATCTTACCACAACTACTCGGAAGAATCCAGTAAATCCAAAACTATGCATCGCATCACGAAAGAGCAGTAGTTGAACAAAATTATCCTGTCGAAAGAGATTATGTACGTATCATCTTCCTGTTTACGAACTGTATCTCTAAATTACACAGTGGCTAACTTTGTGTTGATCCTTAGTGTAAGTGCACACTTCTTCATTTTGAGTTTGTCCAGTAACTCTGCTTGTAAGTTAGGTTAAGCGATATTGCATTTTGTGTTAGTGGATTAAATTTGTATATTTGCAGACTCAAAAGAAGAGGTATTACAAGATTCACTGTACATATTTTAAATGCAGATCTTTTTATATTTTGATGCAATCGATATTTATATCGAATGCACCAGTTGGTTCTCCAGCACAAGACTGTAAGGTACAAATTGTCTTGTGTCCCTCGTCCAACTGCAAAAAAAGAGACCCCCACAGATGGTAGAGATGTTGACGGCGTTGTGGGGCTTTAAACCAACATCTATCTACCTGTACCAAGACAAGCAACAGTAGTTCATAGTAAAACTCTTTTTGTCTTCTTATAGGACAAAAGGCATAACTACCAGCTTCCCACCAAAAAAAGTGTACGACAGTAGGTGGCTGTGTTGTCGAAAACCAACCACATCGGCAAACCAGCCAACGGCATTGCCAAATGTTACACCACCCCTGTTGAAAGGGTCAATGGCCTCTCTTCATGTTGCGACTTTCTCCCTCTACTGGCACCGTGTGGTTCAAATTGAAATACCTGTGCTACATGGAATGTTTCTTTGTAGCTGTTGTCAGTGTTTGTACTGCTTCTAGTTAGTTTTGCCATGGAAGAGCTTTACGTTTAAATGCGAGGGAGACTGTTCAAAATCAAATAGAAGAGGCACCGTGCAAGGAATTCTTGCAATGTGGAAATTGCAGTCGACATGATTCTAATGGTAACAGTGTCCATGTGACTACGCACAGAGTGGCAGATAACCAGTGGAATTACACCTTATGCCCTATAAAAACCTATCTCGATTGAAGGTTTGAGTCAGTAGCGAAGCGTAGTCTTACGAAGGAGGCAAGCAATGTTTCAGTACAACAAAACATGTAGTACAACGACATGCCGAGGGGAAAGATTCAAGGTTTATAGCCTCATTTACCCAGTCGCTGGATTTGTCAAAATATCGTAATAAAGTGACTGTACTAAAAATAAACCATATGATCCGCAAACGTCACATTTACTTTTTAAAAAAAATCCAGGTAACGTTATTCATATGATATTAAACGTTTTGCATATGCGAACTTTCCGCATACGACTAAAGGGAGACGGAATTTCTTACTTACTTATTAGTACCTTTATTTGTTCATTATTATTTAATATGGTCAAACGGTGACCAAACCGATTTAGATAAAAAAAATTTGAATCATTTGTTTATTTTACGCTGCATGATGTAATTTAGTATTTTTGGGCACCCTAAAAACCGCATTGGAGTAACTTAAACACTAAATAAAAAGTTAAACACAAACAATAAAAAATTCATTTCAAAGCAAAGAAACACATGCATAGACGATGTACTCACCACAATAAATTTCAAACTCTTGGTCCATTGGATGCCACCCTTAGTGACGATATTCATACTCCATTCTTCTTTTCTTCTCTAGAAAATGTTTAAGCACACAATCGTAAAATTTAGTTTCATCCATTTTGAGTTCCTTTAATAGTTCCTTCTCAATGGACAAATGAGCAAGGGCTGACAACCTTTCCTGACCCATGCTGTTCCTGGCGAATGTCTTGATACGTTTCAGCGTTGAAAACGATCTTTCAACTGACGCTGTTGTGGCTGGTATAGTCAGTACTAGCAGACACAGTTTGTGGAGTTCGGGCATCACTTGTTGTAATTCGTTGTTTACAATGTACTTCAAGATGTCCTTTACACTCTTATTGCGGAAACAATCCCGAGAATAGGCAATACTGAGCTCGGTGTGCAACAAGGTTTTGTCAAAATGCTGGATGTACAGTTGCATAAGCGATGAGAAGGCAGTTTCTGGAAATGTAGCAGCATACATGCGAAATTTCCCGCTATCGAGCAATTCAACAAATCGTAGGGCCTCAAGGTTTTCAAAACGTGAAGACAGTTGGCTTATGATGTTGTCTATAACTTCACAATATATACGTTGGTACTGAGATTTTGTGTCGCCTACATTGTTCCTCTTCCTTCTCGGCTGTGTTATTCCTGCAATATCTATTGTCCTTGTATAAATTATGTCAAATTGTTCTCGTTTCTTGGTAATGTCACTTTTGACACTTTCAATTTCTTTGAGGCAAAATCCAATATCCATAGTTTTTGTTTGCAGCACATTAAATAAATATCCCGTCAAGGAAAATATTTCCCCAAACAAGAGAAGAAAAAAAGTTGGTTTCGAAACTATCCAGGAATGCCAAGAAACCACCCGCAGAAGAAATTGTTTCACTGTCCCAGTCTTGTGCATTGCCAATAATGTCCTCAAACATTTCAATTATCTTCACTCTATTTTCGGACGTTTTTTGTACAACTGTAGTTCCACCTGGTCTGAACCACTTCAGGTAACCTTGCTTTAACTATATCGTCGAGAGCAGCATTTCTTTTTGTCGAATGCGAAAAGAAAGAAGCAAGGCCACTTAGCGTCGAGAAAAACACTTTGCATTCACTAATGTTGCTCACTGTTTGAGAAAGTACTAAATTTAAGCAATGTGCAAAACAGTGAACAAATATTGCACTAGGGAAAATCTGTCTGACTCGTGCTTGTGTCCCCTGCCATTACGGCTGCCCCGTCGTATATTTGACACACCAATTTTGATTCCCAGCCTAGTTTTCGAATTGTTTCAACAACGTGGGCAGCAATTACAGCTGCAGTTCGGTTCCTGCTGACATCCTCAAACCCCCAGAAACGCTCAACAATTTTTCCTGACTTCGTCACGTAACGAAACATCGTCGAAAGTTGCGATTTCCGTGATACGTCCGAGGATTCATCGATCATAATAGCTACGAACTTGGTTTCACTTACCTCGGCCTTAATTGCGTCCGTTATGACACCACTCGTGCTTTTAATAAGGTCATTCTGAATCTCACTTGACAAGCCAGTAAATGTTGTAGAATTCTCCAAATGCCTTGCCAGCAAAGTATCAAATTCTGCCAACATATTTACAAGTTCTACATAATTTCCACGGTTCAATGATGCCTCACTTTCATTGTGTCCCAGGAATGATAATTCTTGACTACCAAGAAAGGTTGTTACACTTGCAAGACGCTTTAAAATATCGCGATTTTGACGAACAACTTTGTTATGGCGCTCGATTGTTACTAGTCTGTGGTGATCCAGAGCAAAATCCACACGAGATTTTCCGAATTCCTTCAGAGTTAAAAATGCCCTTATGTGAGATTCTGCTTTTTCATGTCTCTGTAATGCATTGTGCACGTTATTCAGATCACAGTATCCCTCACTTGACCACACGGAGTTCGTCTTGTGCACGGCGAACAATACGCATGGCCAACAGTACAACCTACTGCGTGCTTCACAACCTGCTAGCCAAATAAACTTGTGGTACAAATTGCTTTGGAAATGTCGCACAAAGCCCCTTGGGCTAACTTGTTTTAAGTCCGGTAAATGCGGTGATGGTCGACCCCCTTCCACGATTTTCATTTTAACACTTATCTCTCTCGAGCTAAACGAAGCAATTTTCAATTGCTCAATAATACACCCGCACTTCACATCGACCGTTCCTAAATACGCGTTCATTCCGATAAATTCACAGCACAAAACACGAAGCAACAAACACTCACACTATCCCACGCGCTTTCCACAACTGCAAATGCAAGCATCCACACAAGATCACTTTGAAAATCTCTGAAACAACAGAAAGTGATACCAACCTATTTCCTTAATTTTATCCGTCACAAAGGAAAGATATATCAGTTTGGAGATAAAAATTACGCGGAGGAATCAGAATCATTTCAGCAGAACGAGTATGTACATTAATATTTAAGTAATAAAGTGTCATTCAATGGCGTGCCCGGGGCGAAGGGGGGGGTGGATGGTAGACATAACCCCCTTTTGGCCCAGTATATCTAAGAAAAAACGTCAAAGGAAGGAAAAGATGACAAAATGGGGACCGTAAAAAGACCGTGGGAACACCACTTGCGTCATAATAATAGAACTTAAAACATATTCGGGCCTCCCCGATGGCGCAGTGGTAGTGTCGTCGCCTTGTAATCAAGGGGTTCCGGGTTCGATACCCGGTGGAGGCACAAGTGTTTCAGATCCCATTTTAAACTGTAGGTCCAGTCCCGATTAGCCTTACTGTGCATAAAGTGGACTTAAAACAACAAATCAATCAATCAATCAATCATTAAAACATATTCTTGTGCTCATAATATGCAGAATGTATACGATTTACTTCTATGCCATGTACAAATATCAGTAGATAGTTCTTTCTCAGATAGCTTTATTTTCACCCCAAGTTTTATTCAAAAGCAGTCAATTTATTGATTGTAAAATTTGTGAAAGAGCTCACTTGAATTACTGCGTAAATAATTTGGCAGTTGCAAACACTGGTAGCGGTCAACACTTCTGGCGTAATTTGAGCTGGACCGACCAGGAAGCAGGGTGCAGGACCAAGGTCCGTCCAATCTTCCCTCCCTCCCTGAGAAAACTCTTCACGGGGGTGCAGAAATTCCACTGCCCCAACTCCCAATGTCAACTTTTTTTACGCGTTTTACATTTCGCGAAATCTAAAATAATTTGTAATATAATATGATATATATGGAATTTAGAACAGTGATAATAACTTCTTTTAGTTATTTTATGACTAACAATTATTATTATATTTGCGATCTTGTTTACGTGTTCATGAAGACAAATATTGGTTACTAGTTTTTGCTGGCAACGTACCCGATGAATCCTTCTGCTTTCGGTTGAACTCGGCTATTTTCGGGAATCACGCAAGCTCGGAAAGCACAGCTTTTTGTAGAAGCTTTGTGGACGGGTTCCACCACAATTTCACGCTTCGCCATGTGACTCCTTCGGAGGCCTTATTTTCCCGCAGAACGGCTGCAAGCATTGAGGCTGGTGCTTGCTACAGAGCTGCTGGGGGAGTTTGCGGCCGCATTTTTTCGCGAAATCGAGTGCGATGGAAACTAAATACGGTTGGAACATTAAGTACATTAAATGATATTCGAATTATGCAAGCAGTGCTTGCATTGCTTGTACTATATCTTCGCCTCTGGTTTGAGTGCAATGTCAATTTTTTGAATTCGTTTGATCCAAAGTTATTAATCAAAAGGAAGACACCAGCAGTTGCCACACTTTGGAATTTTTCTTTGTAACACTATACTATTGTATTATGTGAATCATGAGCAATTCTGTTTAAATACATTTGGTTTAATATATTGAAGGTTCTATATTATAGAACCGTGCGTCCATTTCGATCTGCAGCCGAGAGATCGGGAGAAGCGTGGCGGGCGGCACTGACGGAGATGCCGACATTTGCGGCCTGAAATGGCCGCTTATTTTTATGGACATATGCAGACATTTATATAAATATTGCAAAACGAGCACTAACCTGTGTTATAAGAGTATGGTTTTAATTTTAGTAGCTTAGTGACTGTATGTGCCGATGATTTTGACACGCCCACCTCTTGTGAAACACGGCGTAGAGGTTTGTTTGGAGAATGTTCTAACGCTGCACCAATATCATCGAGTTTTGCTTCGGTTAGAATCCGTCGTTTTTGCTTAGGTGTTTTAAAATTTAACGATACAGTTTCCCGTAATTTAAGGACAAGATGTCTAACCGTATCTCTGTGTGGAGTTGAAACGCATGGGAATTTCTGTACAAATTACCTACACACGTCTCGACTCGAGTTTGTTTTCACGTAGGTACGTGTCATACATAAAAAAATCTTTGTTCTAACGTGAATCTTGCGGCTGGCATTCCAATCGTCTCACTGACACGTCACACATACACACTACAATAACACAAACAAGTAACTGCAAGTAACCAAGAATAACACTCTTGCGCACAGTACGAAATTAACACGCTCTTGGTTTACATTGCTCGCCACTATATTTACAACTCTGTCTTCATCTAGTCGCGAAGGAACAAAAAACTCGAGCTCGGAGATTTCGGATTGCAAGGAAGCTCACGAACACTATTGACTTTTAACGGCTTCTTCTACAGCGTAATCTTGATACAGTGTTGCACATTCAAAACCTCCAAACGATCCCCATCGGCACAAAACTCTTTCAAGGATATAAACTTAAGCAGGACGTTACTGGTCAAAACTATGATTAAAATGTTTTATTATCTGTGGCTCTTAACATCGTTTCTAAAGCGTATTTATTTGTGTGATGAATTACAGAAGAACTTTTGCGTGTTATAACACAGGTTAGTGATCGTTTTGCAATATTTATATAAATGTCTGCATATGTCTATAAAAATAAGCGGGCATTACAGGCCGCAAATGTCGGCATCTCCGTCAGCGCCGCCCGCCACGCTTCTCCCGATCTCTCGGCTGCAGATCGAAATGAACGCACGGTATATGTACATAATAAAACTTCACCAACAATAGTGATTTCATTGCATCTACCAGTAATATAGAGATACATAGGTTACTGTTGCATTTGGTCCCAAGCCTGGATAAAGAGGGAGGACAAAAGGCTGGTTAAAGGACTAGGATTCACCAATGTTAGGTGTAATCACTAAATGCCAAGAAATACTACAGTTAGCATTCATCTACCCCAAGAACAAGCATTGCCAATCCCAGAATGGTATAGGCGAACACCTGAAAAGGAGGACATCTTCAGTCTCTAGTCCTAAAGGTTGAGGGTTAGTCGTTGGTCCAAGCACCCCATACCAGAATAAATTAAAACTTTTATAAAATAAATATTGAGCTTCGGATGAAAGTTAATGACCTGCAAAGTGGACGGGACAGATATATGTTAATGTCAACCGGGAATGTATGAACAAGGAGACAACCAAGGAAAAATGAAAGCCAACAAAATGCTGGCATATTAGATAAAAATAACTTTGCAAGAGTTACGTTGGCAGGGGCAAAGGGGAATTGAAGGAACGCAATATGCAATGATACAATGCTCAAATAAATGTTGCATTATGTGATATTTGCAGAAGAGAACAGGAGATGAGGCAGAAAGCAAAAAAAAAAAAAAAACGACAGTAAGGTCGAAGTACAAGAGGGAAAAAGTATACAGTAGCACTGTTACAAACCGATCAAAGAAAAACGAGGTGTGTAATGAGTGTCAACAGTTCCAACAGCCATCGCAGTTGCACTGGTTCCTGGTCCAGGGCCGGCTCTACCGTACGTGCATTTGCACGGGGTGGCAAGCTCAAGGGGACGGCAAAATTTATAAAAAATGGAAGCTGCATTATTTGAGGCAGGTTGGTCATCTTGGGGCGGAGAAAATTCAAATTAATTCTATTTGCATATGCAGTATAAAGCAGATACGGATAAGAAAAGCAAAGAGTAACTGCGAAAGAAAGTGGTGCCGCAGCTATTATTGTTTTGTCTGTGAAATTGGTAAGCAACGTCTACTGTGCGTGTGCGGTGCCAAGTTACAACGCTATCTATTGTTTGATCGCGCGTCAGTCCTCCGCCCCCCGTCCCCTGTTATCCAGGTTAAACTGACGTGTCGAATTCGGTAGTCGGAAATAGAGCTGCATTGTTCTTTGACGTGTTGATCGCGAAAGGTGGTGATGATAGGTATTGCCGAATCGCGCAAGACCCAATAGTAAGTACGAATATCCGCTGTTTTTTGTCGTTGCTGGCTGCACCTCATTTATGCCACTGAGTTATGCGATGAACTGAAAGTACTTTCCCACTTAATAGAAGATGATTCGCCTCCACTTGAAGTGTTGCGCTACATTATTGACAATTGTTTCGCTCCAAATGTAGCCGTAGCTTTGAGAATACTGCTTACTCTGCCGGTAACAGTTGCAAGTGGTGAACGTAGGTTTTCGAAACTGAAACTTATTAAAACTTATTTACGTTCCACAATGGGCGAATCGCGGTTAGAAGGACTTGCCATGATCTCAATTGAACATGAATGGTTCTGTTATTCGCGACTTTGCAAATACAAAAGCTAGAAAAGTTTATTGGTTTGGTTTGAGTTGGTGTTTTAAGTCCACTTTATGCACAGTAAGGCTAATTGGGACTGGACCTACAGTTTAAAGTGGGATCCGAACCACTTGTGCCTCCACCGGGTATCGAACCCGGGACCCCTCGATTACAAGGCAATGACGCTACCACTGCGCCATGGGGGAGGCCCTAGAAAAGTTTATTGTAAGCTTTCCAACTTTAGGGGGGGAAAGGTACAAAGTGAATAGTGTAATCATGAAGAAATCGTGGTTTACGAAGTGTACATAATTGTACGTACATAGTTCATTGTAAATAGTAATGAAGTGAAGATAGGCTATGTTACTTCATGTACAAAGTTCTGGAAAACGTACATAATTATGTACGGTATACGTGAATAGTCATGAAGAAATAGTGAAACAAAACAGGAGAGCTGAGAGTTCTGCACGTCGGCAATGACATAACGACCTATCTCATTTTTTCCAACTTTTCAGGAGAAGCAAAAAACGTTTTCGCACACACTTTCATAGATGTTTGTGAGGAAACTATTTACCCTATAAAAAATTTTGTTCTGTCATTAAATTGTATTATGTTTCTGCTGTAAAATAGTGTGGTTGAATGTTACATGTGTTGCGTTATGTGCTTGAAATTTCACAATTTCTTGACATACGTCGGTATGTCAGATCAAAATAATTACTCACACAGAAATATCTTTGAGATACGCCATGCAAATTAGTATCAAGTTACAGCTTCATGATTTGAGAAATCTTCTTTTTTAGTCACAATGTGAGCAAAACTATATAATATTTATGATTTTATTGTTCATGACGCTTTTTTTTCCAAATTGAATGGTTATTTTTATTTTGAAGTTCTTTAGATTTACATGCTTTAAGTACGTGTACAAATTACAAAACTCTTCACTACAAGTACAATTAAAAAGCTATACATGCAAAATTACTACATAACAAGAGTACAATATTAGGAGATAATTTGGCTACATTACATAAACATCAATAAAACATTTTTGTGGAATAGAGTGGAGAACAGATTCAGTGATTCAAATTTGCGTAAACGTTTTTGCAGTCACTGTCTAGAACAGCGGGAAAAGGACCTTCACACATTGACAATAAATGTGCATATTTCTCTTGCGCTATTTTCACAGATTCTTCGTTCAATGGAGGTGGAATTCTCGCAGCTATATCTTTAGTATTACATCTCTTTACTACGATTTTTGCGGGATTCTCTTGCAGTAAACTTGTTTTTATGTAGATAGTATCTGGCTTGTTGTCTTACTTATTGCTTTCAATTCTCTCATTTTACTTTTCTCTGCAACGTGCTGCTTAAATTTATCTTCTAGCTTCATTTTATCTTCATCAGATCCCGTATTGTACGTAATGCATAATCCACATTGATCTTTTTTGGGTTGATGAAATGCAAGATTCATACCCTTGAAAACATTTGTGTATGTTTGCAAAGATGCTTGACATGTTGTGTCAATCTCTTCCTTGTACATCTCATACATCTTCTTTACAGTTAAATCAGAATGCAGATACTCCTTTGTTGAATATTTTCTACAATAGTGAGACTCCATTCGTGGAAAGCGATTTAGCCTATCTGATCTTCTACTATACTCCGTTTCCTCTCGTCATTTTCTTTCAAATGTTTGTATCTTCCACCTCGTTTTTCAGTTAGTAATATGTCTGTTTCTTGAATGTTGTTCACTGTCGTATGTATAAATCGTTCGCTAATTCCAAGAGTACTCAAAAACATCTTCTTGCAAACCTTCAGCCTTGTTCCATCCAGGGAAAGATAGTAAAATTGTGTTTTTGTACGTCTCGATGCTTGTTTTGTGGTTTTTGTCTCGTATCTTCTACATCAACGTGTCGTGCCACGTACTCCCTTTGATGTTGCAAGTTTCCAAGAACGAAAAATCCATTTAAAATAATTATTCGTGATTTCTCATTGTTCTTCATTACATAATATTTTCTTCCTTTGTGGGCGCAGCCTGTGCAGGGGGGTTTCAGCAATCTTCTTTTCTTAACAACCTTCACTGTAGTTGAACTGAAGTATTCATAGCCTTCATTACGTAACTTCTTACTCAGATTTTTCTTCCCTCCTTTTCTAGAAGCTGTATTAGAGCCTTCTTTTGGTGATCCGTCTCTAGTGATGGCATTGCTATCACATATTAAATAATTTTTATCCTGCACTTTGCTTACCACACATTTTGAATTGTCAATAACGCCCAGTTTCTTGTGTAATGTACAGTCATTATCTTGAATGAAATGATCCCAGCAAAGCAGGATGTAACATCTGGAACACGAGGAGAAGACCTCATCCTTGCATCTTCTTGCTTCACAATGTTGCGATTTTCCTGGCAAATAATCTGGATCATCCGAGTCACTGACATCTTCAAGAAATTCACTTTCGGCATCAAAGTCACTCTCGTCCTGTTCTTGTGTAGGGGATGATACATCGTCCTTCTTCTTCAGCAGATAAGACAGAGGTACATCTTCGTCAGATGATACGGCAGATTCTTCATTCAATGTTTCTATGACAGTCCCTTTGTACAGTGGGATCCACGAGTATTACCGTGCAAATTGTCCATGACTATTTTCATAAATTTTTCTCTTACATCCTATGTGTTTTTAAGCGATGGATTTTTATGTATGCTGGTGTAGAAGTTGTCAACAACTTGTTTTGAGTTTTCGTTTAATTGTTGAGGCTCTTATTGGGTCAAATAAAGTTCACGAACATGGTGATGGACAATTTGCACGGCAATACTCATGGTTCCCACTGTACCACTTCCTTTCTGGAGGCGAGTAAAATTTTACAGATATCCCGGCTTTGATGTTATTTTTTCTCTTTCCGATCACGTGTAATTCTCTTGATGGAACAATATTTCTTGAGCCATCTTCCCAGAGCACTAAGACGTCCATCTTATTCCTAACAGAGCTTACAAACAATGCTTAATATACAGCTTTGATCCTTCTTCGAAAAACCGTGCCACTAATGTTAAATTGTGCTATTTTCGACATCAACAAAAGGTATCTAACAATTCATTTTACCTCTTTCTTTCCTTATATTTTGTTAGACCGTTTCGCTATTGTTAAGATTGTGACCTCTGATTTGTAAGCACTAGAAATATACATTTCTGCATTGCTTTATTTACCTCTTTGTGAGTGTGTTGGCCCCGATTGTTGCATTTTTCTGCTGTAAGCAAAAAGAGATACGCCAACTTGCGAAACAGTTTAGGATGTACTTTATCTGACATAACGACGGAAGTCAAGATACGCCGCTATGTCATACCAAATTTTTTAACAAATTGAGATACGCAAAATCAAAAAATATTCATAACTTCCTTATTAATTGGATTTGAGTTACGCCGATTTGCCAGGTGATGCAGGGCACCGGTATGATCACAACGATGTTAATAACTCAATTTCGCAAAAAAATTAGATACGTCGTTATGTCATTGGACCGACGATATGGTGAGTAAATGCAAGAGATATTTTATTATTATTAGGCTTAAATATATATTATTTTTTTATTTATGAATAACTTATCTTCTCACATTATGTATTCTTTCATTTTATTATGCTAAAAATTGGTTATATTATATGAAATTGCCACGGATAACAAGCTTAGTTGTTCATACATTACGTTTTCTTTGTACGTATTGAAGGGGGGGGGGGGCGGCAAGAAATAAAATTGCACGGGGCGGCAAAATTCCTATGGCTGGGGCTGTCCTGGTCTTCAGGAACCAATGGGCCTCCCCAAGCTTGTATGCACCTCTCTATACGACCTGGCATGCTTTACACCAGGTTGTCCAGTGTATCCTGAGGAATATGGTTCCATGCCTGTATGGCGGTCTCGGTGAACTATTTGAGGGTCTGTGGTGAGTTGGGACGATTGACGATAGCTTTCTTCAGGCGTGCCCAGGGACGTAAGGTTGATCAGTTTGGTGGGGGGGGGGGGGGGCTACTCTCTCTAGGATATAGCCTACTCTCGCGGAATACACAGCCATTATTCGGGAAACTAAATGCAGAATGAACTCATTAGCTTAATGGCTTATACACCAAGAACAATGTTATTAGTCTTTAGATTTGTAAATTTGCTGGAAAAAAATTGAGAAGTAGATAAAACCCCTTTCCGTGGTTTTAGATATAAAGTGCTGGAACCAGGTTTACAAGTATTGGCAACAGTGCAAATATGAAATGTGTGCGTAATGAGTTGAAGCTAGGCATCTCATGTATACAGTTCATACCGGAATCGAATCCGGTACCTATTAGTTCAAGGGCGGGCCCGAGTCTTCTATGGCATCTGATTGTTCACCTGGGAAATGTTGGCGATAAGAAATTATATGCACACGTCTAATTTCTTAAAATTAATTTTTGTGTGTGGAAAACTGAATATATGATGGCACTGGATAAAACAAAGTTCCCACACGCTCAAATGATTACGCTCTCGTCTTTGGTTCCGCAGGTTCAACAACCTGCCCGGGTTCGATTCCCGATGGAGGCACATAGTTGTTCGGATCTCACTTTAAACTGTAGGTTCAGTCCCGATTAGCCTTACTGTGCATAAAGTGGACTTACAACACCAGTTCAATTAATCAACCAATCGAAAGGTTCAAGGTTCGATCGCTGGTGGTCAGGCCGGTAGCCAGAATTTGATTCCGGAAGGGGCTTATGAGTCATTCCATATGAAATCAACACAGCCCACAACCTGACCATCTTAGATTTCCATGAAATTTGGGGAGTTGAAACTATGCATGAAAGTTAGTAACTATGAAAATTTTTAGTTTCGTTTGTCTTGTAATTGTTAAATTATTCAAGGTCAAAGTTCGCATAAATTGCCCTTTCTGAGCTCCCTTAGCTGTACTAAATGTGCTGTAACTCCATCCCTATTTTGCCTAGGAAGCTCAAATAAAGCGTATTGTACAGGAAATTGAACAAGCTTTCCAGTGATATATAACAAGCATACCTTTGGATAAAAATATAATTTTGTCACGTGATCTTGATCTTTGACCTTGAATATCTCAAAACATGTCATCACCAAAAATCGTGAAAAAAATATATTTGGTACCTCATGCCATACTCTAAAACATATCAAAAAATCATTCTGGGACTGCAATGGGATCAGAAGCTACAAAATAATATGGAATGACTCTTATCCCTTATCGGAAGCCGCCATCTAAAGACGAAAAGGTCGGGGGGAGGAGTAAATGCGCTGAAGATGAATTTCTTGGTATATTGCAACTTACCACATACAAGATGTTTAATCCTGTTAATGAAGTAAATTTAATTACTACTACACATTATTAAAGTCAGTTATTTGTAGGATTTCGGGAAAGGACTGCAGCCCCCGAGCCCCTTCCCTGGG
The DNA here is from genome assembly GCF_977018435.1 of Lepisma saccharinum. NCBI lineage: Eukaryota > Metazoa > Arthropoda > Insecta > Zygentoma > Lepismatidae > Lepisma > Lepisma saccharinum. The sequence goes on from NC_139252.1 coordinate 47,516,899, forward strand.
TATGTGCCTTCTTGTATTAGTTCCAAAATTTCTGTGCTGTTCCAACATCGTGAGGACAATTTGGGAAGTACTTGAAAGCGATATGGAAGCAAATTCTGCTCTCGAAACTATGTGCCTCGATGTGATGACCACGCGCAACCGAATGAAAGAACTCTTCGGAGGCCTTGTCCCTCAATATTAATTTTACTGACTAATTGTAAGTTTTTCTCGGCCTCCTGGATGGCGCAGTGGTAGCGTCACCGCCTTGCAATCAAGGGGTCCCGGGTTCGATACCCGGTGGAGGCGCATAGTGGTTCGGATCTCCGATTAGCCTTACTGTGCATATAGTGGACTTAAAACACGAACTCGATAATTATAAGGTTTTAGAAGAACTAAACATGGCTTTTTATGCATCGTACAACTTTGCTTCTTTTCACCCTACTTTTACAGTTTTTCTTCCTAAGAATTCCACTTAGCATAACACGCTACGAAACCAGAGGTCCAAGGTTCGGACATTGGACAGGTATGGTTGTATCATGTCTGTCCCATCCCCATTCCTTCGGCTCATCATTCATCCTCATCGTCGCATTTAACCCAAGAGGTAGAAAAGCGGCGTAATATAGAAATATATAAATGATTGATTTGGTTTATTTTACTTCGCTTTTCTGACACTTTTTGGCTAATCGTGAAGATGAAGATGAAAATGAGTGATGTGAAATTGATGAGAGGACCATCATAAAGAACGCACATGGCCAGTCCGGGATTCGAATCCAGGACCCCTGGCATCGTAATGCACCTTGTTAACCACTGCACAACAAATAGAAACAGAAAATGCTAGATAAGTTATTTGCTTCTCCATAACTCATGATTATATAATAAGTATTATTCGCTGTATGACTAGGGATTAATTATATTTGTATGTCTAGCCAACCTAGCCACCTAAGCAGCAACAGCTTCCGCATTTGCAGGTGGAGGCTAAATGAAGAACAATCACAGAAAGTCAGAAAGATATACAAATTTTGAAACATAATACTTATAGAGCATACAGACGGATGTAAAAAAATGCTACATACCTAGTTTTCTTCCTTAATTGAAACGTGGTTTATTATTCATTATACATGAGATCAACCACTCTGGGAGTCGAACCCAGGATCTTGTGTGGTAGTCAGACTCTCTTTTAGAATGCCAATATGTTGGATATTTGGTCGATCAGTCGATCCTGATCCATTGTCTCCAGAGGAAGACAATCTGGCAGCTTCTCATTCAACATTTTACTCGCGATGTAGGTAAACGAGATCACAAACACTTCGTGATGCTATCTTCGCGCCTTTACAGAAGTTTACCACCACTCCTACTTCAAACTGACAGATATCAACTATCCACCAAATCAACAGATGAACCGACTGCTTCGATATTTCTCCGAATTTTCAGAAAGTGGTCTTTCCCTCCTTGCAGGGCAGGTCATTCATTCCCGCGCCGAAAAAGGGACAAGCAATAGAATTCTGTTCTTGGAATTTGAAACGCATGGGGATATCTTTTCTGAACCATAAAATAATTAACGCAGAAAGTTCTAGCCACACGTAGCTAAATCTTCCTCTATGTGTCGTCCTTTCGGCGCCCACGGAGCCAGTGCAGGGCCAGATGAAGAGAAAGTGCGGGTTTTGGGGGGGATCCTGGATCTGGTGTGCAGCAGGGAGGACAAGTGCATTTTCAATAGGTCTCAGACTTCCCTGACCGGGGTGGACCACAAAACTATTAACTGCATCCCCTCCCAATACATCTGTTTGTGTTCAACAAGCAAGAAACAGGGAAATAAGAAAGAAATGCCTTGCTTGGGTTCATGCTACTGAAAATTGAAGAAGTGTTTCAAACTGCAAGCAAAATTTACTGAACAATTATTTTGCAATATTTGTCATCAAAGTAAAATTTGCCGGGGCCAGTGCCCCCCGTGCCCCTCCTAACGACGTCCCTGGGAGTGCCCATGCATTTTTGATGCAGTTAAAATTGGGGAATAAGCTGGCCATGGCTGCGATGGATTCTGTTCTCATACAGGAACAGGTGATGATAAGGGCACGGTGGTGTCACGCAATGTTGTCACAAATGGCAACAATTTTTTGAGTACTGTATGTAGTGATCCAGATACAGAAAATGGACTGTATGAAATGGCACAAGAGATGAGAAAATGTTTGATGGAATAAGAAACAATAAATGACAGACTATGCAAAGTTAGAATTGAAAGAAGGTTCAGGTTTAGTGTTGTCAGTCCATTCATCCACAGAGACTTCCTCTCAAGATCGAGATGGATGTTTATGAACCGAAACGAGACCAAGAACAAGACAGGCATTTACAGCTCGAGAGATTGCCAAGTATAATGGCGGTAACATCCATAGTCTCTCTGCCTTTCACCTCGTTCTCATGAAACCGACTATTTTACAATGGCCCCTAAACATGACCTCACAATTTTCAATATACATATCCCACATGCCCCACCTAGTGGTTGCAGGACCTTGTAGTTGGTGGTGGGGCTTGCGTGCTCTGATGATCCCCTAGGCTATACCGGCGGTAGCATAGCTACTGGCAGGGTCTCCCATGCCGGGCAGGCTAGCGGGTAAAGAGCCAGACTAAGAAGCAACCTAACGGTCAACGGCTCCGAAGGCGGAAGAAGATGGATGGTCATCTCAACGGCTGAGGAGGCGGAGGAACCTAGAGGAGTAATACCTCTATAAAAAACCTTGGTCCATCTGGCTCCGGATGGTAGCACCTTGTAAGGGCCCCTTGCCAGGGTTACGGTGAAGACCTCAACGACATCTGTGGCGGAGAAGGAGACCTTCGGAACGGTAGAGATGGCGGAAGAGGCAACCCACCCTCTTGGGAGAAGAGGGAAACCACTGCCTTGTGGAGAAGGGGAACTTCAAAGGCTAAGGGAGTAAACCCCGAAAGAAAATCCTGGTCCCCCAGGTTGGGGGTTGGAGTGAGAGACTTTAACTCTACCCGTAAAACGTAGAGCAGAACAGCTAAGCTATGCTCACTGCAAGCCCAGAGGCAGAAAGGAGGCAGCCCCTCCACTGGGCTAAAATGCTGTAGGCCAATCCCCTGCACATTTGAACCTACAATGATTAAAAGAAGAACAAGAGAGCAAGCCGGACAGATCACGACGACGACGAATTGGCGAGGATATGGCTCAGTGAATGTTGGAACATGGAATGTAAGGGGTCTAAATGGGAAAGAATGTGAATTAGTAAGAGAGATAAAGGAAACAAAAGTGAAATACCTTGCAGTTACAGAAACAAAGAAGAAAGGTAATGGAATTGAAGAACTTGATGAAAACTTTGTTCTATTCTACAGTGGAGTACCAAAACAAGAAAGAGCAAGATCAGGAGTGGCATGTATGATACATAAAGATAGAAAGGAAAATGTCAAGGGATGGAAATTTATAAATGAGAGAATAATGACAGTAGACATTTTCGAGCAGAAAGAATTAACTCTAGTGATTGTATATGCCCCTAACGAGAATGAAACTTCAAACAACAAAGATCAGTTTTATGAAATACTACAAAGAACTATTGAAGACATAGATAAAGAAGTTATTATCCTAGGAGATATGAATGCCAGAGTGGGAAATAAAACTGATCGATGGGGAAAAGTAATAGGATGGAGAAGAAGTTATAAATAACAATGGAGAGAGACTATTGGAACTCTGCATAATAAATGATCTGATTATCACCAACACTATGTATATACATAAAGACATACACAAATATACTAGAGAAGAACCAAGTAGAAATGAAAAATCTATAATAGATTACATCATTGTGCGGAGAGATATGAAAAAGTTCATAAGAGATGCAAGAGTTAAAAGAGGGCCAGAAGTAAACACTGATCATAAACTTCTCATATTAGATATGACCATAGGGGTTAAAAGTAAGACATCAAGGATGAATAGAAGGAAGAAAACGATAAATTACAACATAAGAGAGAAGATAAAGGTATACAAGTTGAAAGAGAAAAAGGTTCAAGAAGAATTTAGAAAGAAAGTGAAAGAAGAACTAGCGAATGAGCATGTAGAAGAAAGAGAAGAGGACTTAGAAAAACTCTGGAGTAAATGGAAAGGGGCAATAATATCTGCAGCTGAACAAGTATGTGGAACATCTAGAGTAGGAAGCAAGAAGAAGATAACAAATTGGTGGAATCCAGAAATAGAAGCAGAGGTAAAAGATAAGAAAGAAAAATGGAAGAAATACCTGTCTGTGGGTACTCTGGAGGCATTTGAAGAATATAGAAAGCAGAGGGATAAAGTGAAGAAAGTGGTTCAAGAGGCAAAGAAAGAAATGTGGGAGCAATTTGGAAGAAATATGGAGCAAAATCGTAAGGAAAATCAAAAACTTTTTTACAAAGTTTTGAAGAACATGAGGAAACAAAAAGATTGCCCTTTAAAATTTATATACGATGAAAATAAGAAATTATTAACAAATTCTGAAGAAATAATGAAAAGATGGAAAAACTACTTCCAAAAATTGTTAAGTGAAAACGAAAGAAACATACCAAATGAAGAGGAGGAGGAGGAGGAGAGAAGACCTGAAGAACCAGATATACTAGATGTAGAACAAGAAGTAATCACACGGGAAGAGTTAAAGAAAGCTATTAGTAGAATGAAACTAGGAAAGGCAGCTGGTCATGATGGCATTGCACCAGAAATGATCAAGTATATGGGAAAGGAAGGAGAAGATCTGTTGCTCAGAATAATAAATGTGGCATGGAAGGAAAAGAAGATAGTGAAGGATTGGGAAATATCAATACTAATACCAATATATAAGAAAGGAGATAACAGGGAATGCGGAAATCATAGAGGTATTTCACTACTCAGTGTGCCTGGCAAAGTCTATTCAAGAATTTTGGAAACTAGACTAAGACAAGAAATAGAGGATAAATTAGAGGAGACACAAAGTGGATCCAGACCAGGTAGAGGTGTCCAAGATCACATATTTACAATAAGGCAAATAATAGAGAAAGTTATAGAATACAATAGAGAATTATACCTATGCTTTATAGATTTGGAAAAGGCTTTCGATAGGGTGCCATGGCAAGAGCTATGGAAAACCCTAAAGAAAAACAATGTAAACAAACAATTAGTAGATGCAATACAAAGTTTCTACAGAACAAATAGATGTTATGTCAGAACTGGCAATAACAGATCAGAGGAATTCATAACATCAACAGGAGTAAGACAAAATGATATTTTATCCCCATACTTGTTTATCATTCTAATGGATGATGTTCTGAAAGAAATAAAACTAAAGATGAGAAAATTCAAAGTAGGAAATTGGAAACTGAAAACTGTAACTGTATCTGAACTTTTATATGCAGATGATATTGTATTGTTTGCAAATTCACAAGCAAACCTACAAAGAAATTTAGAAATAATAAATCGTAATATGTCAAAGAAATATATGAAAATAAACAAAGATAAAACAACTGTGTTAAGGATAGGGAGAATAGAAAAACCCTGCATAATAAGCCTTGAAGATTCAGAGCTAAAACAAGTACAAAGTTTTAAGTATCTAGGTGTTACAATCAATAGTAATGGAAAAATAGATGAAGAATTAAACACTCGAATAAAGAATACAAACAGATTATACTATGCCATAAACAAAGGATTTTTAGGGAAAAAGGAAATAAGCCAAAAAACAAAAATGATTGTGTACAAATCAACTTATGTACCAACATTGATATATGGAAGTGAATCCTGGATAATTAATGAAAAACAAAAACAAAACTTACAAACAGTAGAAATGAAATATTTGAGGAGAACAGTGGGAAAGACCAGAAGGGACAAAATCAGAAATCAAACAATCAGAATAACATTAAACACACAACCAATATATCAGGATGTTGAGCAAGCACAACTCAGATGGTTTGGACACCTCAGCAGAATGCCTGAACATCGAATACCTAAACAGGTATGGGAAGCAAGAATGGGAGGATTGGATGTAAAGAGACCGAAAGGAAGACCACGTAGGACATGGAATGAGGGAATGAAGGATATCCTGAGCAGGAGGAACATCACGTGGAGTGAAGGAAGGAAGTTGGCAGAAGATCGTGACAGATGGCGAGCTCTCTACAAAACCTCGACACCAATCGGTAGAAGAGGATCGGAATAAGTAAGTAAGTAAATATCCCACATGAGGACACGACATTTTTATTTTGAACCGCCGCCATTTTTACAATCTTCCTTCGTGGTTGGGTGCATGCTTATGAAAAGTTGAAAAATCTGTTGGGTTTGCTCTTTCATAGCTTCATTTGTATTTTTGTTATTTTACGTAGCATTTCTTCCACTTTTGGCTAATCGCGACGATGAGGATTAGTGATGATCTGATGACATTAGCCTAATGAAGGGGCACTCACAAAGATCACCCGTGCCCAGGCCGGAACCTTTGGCGTCATAGAGCATTGTGCTAACCACTCCGCCACGGAAGTCGGCTGTATGCTATTATATATCCTCCGTAGGGGAGAGGAGCTTACAGGAGTGGTCCTGTGTTTTGGAGAATTACATGCATTTCAATGGTTTACTAGTTCGAAAAAGTATTTCTGAAAGCAGGTTTAATGCAAGGTAATAATAATCAATATCGTGAATTGGATAGGGTTACATCCTTATCAATTTCAAGTAATGCAATCTCTTCAATAGCTTCCATGATGGCGCAGTGTTATTGTCGTTGCCTTATAATCAAGATATGGCGGGTTCAATACCTGTTGGAAGGATATAGTGGTTCGGTAGGTCAAGTTCCAGTCCCCTCTCTGTGCATAAAAATAAACTTTAAGAAACAACTCGGTTCTCTTCCACGATGTTTTTCGACTATTCTCAAGTTTATTCCACAATCATATTGTAGCCATATTTCTATATATTACTTATATTTATCTACATTATTTTTTCCCGAAATTATTGTATAATATCGAAGTCTTCTCTAAGTTTGAAGCAACAACCTAAATTAATAAGAAAGTTACAAAGCACGCTTCTTTATGGCGACTAACATTGATTTATCATCACCTCATAGCTAGTTTCTAAGACCAAATACTTTGATCCATTAATGCCCATAAGTTAGGAAATTCATCATGATTATTTTATCGATCCTCAAATGTATAGCTACAATTGTACACAACTACTGAGTTGGTTCGTATAAATAAGGGAGAAATCGACAGGTTCACGGAAAGTTTAGAAAAAACATTGATGGTCCGTTTAATGATGCTTTACTGAAAAGATTTCCTGTTAGATGGCGGGGCAATCGCTACAGGCAAAAAATAAGGTAGAATGAAGTTCGACATCTGTATATGTATAATCTGTGAATCAAAATTTGCTTATTCTGATAACTGGTTGTGGTGTGAGTGTTTGAATTAATTATTTTAAATAATATAATGTGGTCTTTGTTGATAATCTAATTACATAGAGAAAAAGGAAGTAGGCTAATGAATACTTTCAAGATATACTGTTCAAGATATACATCTGGTTTCGCATAGCATTCGATTAACAAAATAAGCACATAATCTAATGTAATGCTTTCATATTGCAGCATTGTGGGTATTGTGCAAGGGAGTCCATAACATATTTTCTCCACACTTTCTTCGACAAAGCGTTAAGCCTAACGATTTCTTTACAGCCATTGCTGGCTGCAGGAAGTTCGTGGTTAATCTCGCAATTCGCAACATATTGAAGCATATTTGATTGATTGCTTTAGTTTATTTTGCGTCGTATTTCTGTCACCTTCGTCCAATCGCGACGATCAGGATTAAGTGTGGTAAGACGGGTAAGGTGCATATTTTTCATCACACAAATGTTACCTTGTAAGAGATATTTATGTCTTATTGCACTGGTCGTTACGTTAGGCATTTAGGTTAAGTATCCTTCTTTTAAAAATAATAATCAGTGACAAATGTCAGTCATGAGTAGGTTAGGCTGTTAATTTCAAACTCGTCCTACAAATAAGATAATTTGTCCACTGATCCTTGTTTTACTGTGTGATTCAACTTACGAATCAGTGATAGTGATTGGAATAATACGAAAATTACATAAAATAGGAAATACATAAATTTAACGTACTGTACATACATGTACCTCGGAATTCTTTCTAATGTCCGTAGTTCCGTAAGTACATGTTCCCGACAACTAAAAATTCTCTATGTATGCTTAACAACACAAAATTTTCATGGAAAGAAGCCCATCGTGAATATTTTTGTAGTTAACATGATGTCCAACCATGTAGAATATGTGATATATTTTAGTATTATTTAAAGCAGAGCACACACACACACACACATACACACACGGAGAGACAGAGAGGGTATATAGAATAAAGAGGCATAGGAGAGAGGAAAAGATAGAATGACACAGAAATCTATGATGTGATAGAGAAACAAAGGAAGCAAATATGAAAGAAGCAAAGCCTGAATACAAACGAGAGGGAGGACGGAGAGTGGTGTCGAAACGAGACGTGACTTGGCAGAGCCAGATTTGTGAACAGCCGTTATGTTCTCGTCTGTAGAATCTCGGAATTACGTTCAGTGTGTGACCGCCCAAACGTTTAGAGCGAGGAGAGGTCACCAAGGCAAACATCTTTTCATAATGACGTTTCTTCTCTTGAGGCCTCGTTTCGACCATAAACTTTTGAAAAAGTAGAATTTTATCCTGACTGTATGCAACCGCGCTGCACAATTCAGTAACTGTTACTGTTAGAGTAACTTTGCAATAACGACAAAATGCACGGCCTATCTGTAAATGTCAGGTATATATAGATATCTGCTTGTAATCTGAATAAGTTGCATAGGAAATAATTTTGTTTCTCAAATACAGGGTCATCGAGAATGATTGCCGGGATTTTAAACTGTTATTATGATAGAAGTATTTAATGGATATACACGTGTGGCGTCTTAAAATGTTCAGAAAGGTTTAAGGTTTCTGACTTACCTTAGTACACTTCCATATGGGCGCCATTTGTAGCTCTGGTGATGTCTAGGCAGTATTCAGTTTCTGCCACGTCTTCTGAATCGTGTCCAGAGTTACAGTTGCAATTGCTGCAGCGACCCTCCCTTTAAGGTGTTCCCGCGCTTGCGCCGTTTTAAGTCTCACGGTCACACAAGGTCACACGAAACTTTAAACTTTTCTGAACATTTTAAGACGCCACACGTGTATATCCATTAAATACTTATTTCATAATAACAGTTTAAAATCACGGCAATTATTCTCGATGACCCTACACACCCTAGTTTACCAGAGACTCTAACGAGACCGAGAGTCTCGTCTCTTCCCGATCTTACCGATTTTTTAAACGGCTGTCTTGTTCTCTGTAATATCCAGGGAGAGACAGTGAAAAAGAAAGATACTGATACAGAGAGAGAAAGAAAGACAGGGACGGAGAGAGAGAGAGAGAGAGAGAGAGAGAGAGAGAGAGAGAGAGAGATACAGAAAGGAGAAGAGAGAGAGAAAGAAATATAGTAGCCATGATCGCCGGAAGAGAATCCGCCACTGACGGGCCGGGGAAGCGGTAGGGGGAAGGGCTGACAGTCACAAATTATATAAATTACATTGTTTGCGATTTATTGTAAGTTTTTTTATGATTCGATGGGATTAGCATTTAATTTTAAACGGGAAATAAGCAGCGATCACTTTATTTAAGGTCCAAGGAACAAGAGTAAAGCAGTTGGAACCAATTCTCCTGGTGCAATAGATAACACAGATAGGCTAATATTCAACAACTAGAGTAATCTGTGATGATAAAGAATTTTTCGAATTGTCCACCACCGTACATCACATTCATGTTTGAAAAAAGAACATCTTCTCTAATATGGAGGAAGATTGAACACAAATGGATGCTGATACGACTTTCTTTGGAAAATGATATGTCATCAGTTTCCGAACCGTGATGACTACGTAAAAACCTAGTTTAAGGTATTCGTATAAAAATCCATTCTAATATATTTAATTTTGTTCCCATTTTAAACAGTCCTGGACGTCTGAAGCATAGATTGAGTGACAAGAAGAGGCAAGATGAGTTCTGCTACCAGCACCGTCACGCTGAGAAATTTGGTGGATCTTGCGTTGGGCACTCCAGAGGTGAGTACCATGGTTGCCGCAAAAAAAAAAAAAATGCATTATAATACTGCTACTAATATTACTATAGCTATTTATTATTTTGGTTACGCGAAATTATTTATGTTTCACAATGCTTTAATAAAATATACAACCTTTGTTCAATAAATACGGTGAATGAATTGCTGGCGTGCTGTGTAGTTGGTACTACTGGTTGTCAGTCATCGTTCGCGAAGCCGTGTGGTTGTCCAGACGTGCAGTTTGTGTGTACATGTTGTGGAAGTAAGATGCAGTGCAGCGACGCTGTTATGGGTGAAATGGAGCAACGTACGAACGTGAAATTCTGCTTCAAACTTGGAAAAACGCCAACGGAATGTTAGGACATGCTGCGCCAGGCGTATGGAAACAGTGCTTTATGAAAAAAGTGTGTGTACGAGTGGTAGAAGCGCTTCCATCAGGGTCACCGAAATCCAAAAATGTTAGGTGCGAAAAGTCGCGCATCAAGACAATACTGATGATGCTGGAGGGATCACTCATAGAGAATACCTGCCAGAAGGCACGACATTGAATGCGGCCACATACGTCAACATTTTGGATCGCCTCCTGAAGATAATCAGACGTGTGCGCTCCCAGTATACCGAAAATGGATCCTGGTATCTGCTGGGCGATAACGCACGCCTCCATACTGTCATAACCGTGCAGCAGTTCCTGGCATGTAAGGAGGTTGTTGTACTCCATCATTCCCCTTATTCAATAGATCTGGCCCCTGCCGATTGTTTCCTTTTCCCTCGCTTGAAGAAACACTTAAAAGAACAACGGTTTTCGAACATTGCCGACATCCGACGCAATGTGAACTCTGAACTCAACCGCATCCCACAGGCTGCCTTCGCACGAAGTATCCGAGACCTCTACACGCGTTCTAAGAAGTGCATTACCATTGGAGGTGATTATTTTGAAGGACAATAAGTTGTATTCCTGCATACTGTATCGCCTTTCCTGCAAATAAATCATGAATTCATTCATTCAATCTTTCACCGTATTTATTGAACACAGGTTGTATAAATAGAGGACGGAGTATAAGGGGTGACCCTTTGCGAGGAGACTCAAATGTCAACCTCACTTCCACGTAGTACACCCTAAGAATTTTGCAGACTAGTGAGGCTCTGGTGCCTGGACTCATAACCATTATAATCCACCGTGGGACACGTATGCTGACCTTGTGCATTTGTGATTATCCTTTCATCTCATCACCTTTCGTTCTCAGCTTCCCGATTAGCCAAAAGTGGCAGAAAAGGGAAGTGAAATAAACGAATTCACATCAATACAAATAAATAGCCTCTCCGACGGCGTAGTGGTAACGTCATCGTCTTTTAATCAAGAGGTCCCGAGTTCGATACCCGGTGGAGGCACGTTCCACAATGGTTCGGATCGCACTTGAAACTGTAGGTCGAGTCTTGGTTAGCCTATTTGTGCATAAAGTGGACTTAAAAACAAAACTTCACGCTTCTAACAAAATATACATAAATATGTTTTCATGCCTTTGAAGGAACTTACGTCATTTCCAAGTATTTTTAACATTCATTTTCCCCTTCTTTTCAGATTGGAGCGGTAAATTTCAATGTGCTACATACGTTGCTGCATTTGCTGATTCGCAAATGGGGAATAGACAATTGCAAAGTAGAATTCAGAGGACCGGATGCCGACAGAATAGATGTAAGTACTTGTATCATGACTTAATATTTAACTGAGTACTCTCCGAACATTTAAGCAACATACGTAATTCAGAATAGAACTGGGGGCTTAACTTTGGGAGTAAGAATAAAAAAGTTGTCTATCCAATAAAAATTGCATCCAATATTATTTTGCTAAATGACTGTTACATTTGCGAAATCACAAATATTACTCTTTATTACTTTATGAGGTTTCAGGAGGTTAACAAAAGAAGCCATAACTTGTAAATTGTAATAAACTTGGATTTTTGGGGAGCATCAAGTTACTTCAAGTGATAAAATTGCCCACAGTTAACAACACTGGTATAACGACGTATACTGCCGCCACAACCATCTCACCGCCGCCCCCTACCTGGACTTCTAATGGTTGAGAAGAAGTTAGGCTTCTGAAAAATTACGTACATTGTGTCTCCAAAAATAGACGCTGTTGGTGTTCCCCCTGGAAAAATCCCTTGCATATTTCAGGTTGAGAATTTAGAATGCGGACGGGCATTGTCATGCAACAGAAGGTCCACGTTGAGCACGTTGAGAGTAGCAACTTCTCGATTGTAAACTTAACTGTTGGGTTCCTTTGCAGGGTCTCATGTCCCAGGTTCCTACGACGCCCAGTATGTTGCTGAAGGAGCTGCCAGTACTGCAAGATGCCGCCTCTGGAGTCCCTCTCCTGGATAAAGACAGCGTCACACTTGTCACCCCTGCGCGCGGAGGCTTGGACGCTGACCTCGCCAGCGGCAGAAAGAAGTCTCCGACGTTTCTAGGGAAGCATGCCTGTGAGCAACTTGAGAAAAGAGTGAGTACAGGTTAGCGTTTCAATCTTTGGAGCCTTAAGCCGGCCATACATTGGCGTATTTTTGTTTCGATGTGACGGAGTGGTGAGAATAGCATGCTACTAAACCAGGGGTCGAAGCGGGATTAGGCGTGCCCATTTAATTATATTTTGTTGCTTCTTCCGTCACATAAATTCATCTTCATCGTCGCGATTAACTAAATAGGTACGAAAGAATTTTAAAAAGATCTACGTTCATAGCAATATTGCAGTTCGCTTATTGTGAATTTGTTTTCATATTTTATACTGACAAAAAGAGTTTTCCTTTCACATTTGACCAAAATTAAATGTTCAAGAAGAAAACAATGGAAGGGGTTCAACTTTCAGCAGTCCGAGGATAGTACAATTTAAATACTTGAATATTAATGCAACTATTGATTATATGGATATTATTCACTGATGCTAAACATGGTTAATAATTACATTATTGTCTTAAACAGTTTTGAATTAATAAATTGTTGCTTTCTAAATATCTCACTGTGCATATGGACGTACTAATAATATTAGCAATTACTGTATTATTTTCATTGTGCTTTTTTATTATTTCTCCAAAAAAATGTACTAGTTTTTGCCATTTTTATACTTTATTTTTAACAATGAATTTTGATACAGTTATTATGAAGATACGAATAAAATCAAATTATTATACATATAGAATATAAGTTTGTGAATCACCTCAAGACTATAAGTTATATTTTCAAAATGATTCCAAAGGGCCGTCTAGTTCACAGCACTTTTTGACTCTCTCTGCATTCAGGTATGGAATCATGAGCTGGGGAAACAAGGCACATAGCTCCATACTGTTTAAATTACAAAAAAGAGCACTTCGAATTATGGCAGGTGTCAATGGAAAATATTCATGCAGAAATCTCTTCCGTAACTTCCGCTTGCTGACATTACCCTGTTTGTATTAGGGATGGCCAGATCCGGATCCGGTTGGTTCCGGATCCTAAAATTTTTCGGATCCGGAATTTTCAGATCCGGATCCGGTACTTTCAGATCCGGATCCAGAACTTTCGGATCCGGATCCAGAATTTTCGGATCCGGATTCCGTACTTTCAGATCCGGATCCGGTACTTTTGGATCCGGATCCGTTTTGCCATCCCACATGCGCTTCTTTGGAAAGTAAGAATGTGCTTATAACATATTGTTACGCGCTAATATATATATATATATATATATATATATATATATATATATATATATATATACATACATACATACATATATATATATAGAGTGTGTGTGCGCGTGCGCGATTTGTAATTAATTAATACACTTACAAGGGAGGTCTAAGTCTCCCCCTCCGATTTCCATGAAACTTAGCAGGTGTATAGACCCCCCCCCCTCAAATGTCAAGATGAGGAGAAATTCAAACGGGCATCTGACTCCGAAACCACGTAAATATGGCATAGGAAGAAACAGGGGGCATAGGGCCTCTCTATACACCTGTCAAAAATCATGGGAATCGGGGGGTACACAGGGGTCAGATGACCCCCACGTCAATTTGTTCTCATCTTGACATTTGAGGTGGGTTTTGCCCCCTAAAACAGTTTTCTAGCTGAAACAAAAAAAAAACACGCATTTCTTCCTTTGGGCGCCTCTATGCACCTACGAAGTTTCATGAAAATCGGAGGGGGACACAGGGGTCAGATCCTTACTTCAATTTGTCCTCATCTTGGCATTTGAGGGGATTTTGCCCCCTAAAACAGTTTTTAGCTGAAACAAAAAAACACGTATTTCTTCCTTTAGGCCCCTCTATACACCTGCCACGTTTCATGGAAATCGGAGGGGAACACAGGGGTCAGATCCCCACTTGAATTTGTCCTCATCTTGACATTTGAGGGGGGTTGCCCCCCTAAAACAGTTTTTTAGCCGAAACAAAAAAAACACGTATTTCTTCATTTGGGCCGGTTTATACACACACCTGCCAAGTATCATGGAAATCGGAGGGGGACACAGGGGTCAGATCCTCACTTCAATTTGTCCTTATCTTGACATTTGAGGGGGTTTTGTCCCCTAAAACCGTTTTTTAGCTGAAACAAAAAGACACGGAATTCTTCCTTTGGGACCCACTACACGCCTGCCAAGTTTCATGGAAATCGGACACTTAGATAACCTCCCTTGTTAGTCTTACACTTTGTAATTATATAACACTGCATATATTATAATGTTTTATTTTAATTTGTAAAACTGTAACTGTAGAACAATTGTATAATTTTTGTATAACATTTCTATCTTGTTATATATGTTAAAGGTTTCATCCTGGAATGGAATGTCTCACATTTATGTGTGTTTTCATTTCCAATACATTCGAATGAATACATATTCGTTTCAATGGCATTTACAAAATCACCTCTGACATTTTATGTTAAACAAGTAAGATTATTTTTGTGCACGAGTGTGTTAGCCGATGCGTAGCAAAGTATTTTAGGAACAACACTTGAAAAAAATTCTTGTAGGACTAACGAAAAATTTCTTTGTAATCGAAGATCATAATACCTTTTAAGGTGTGGTAATATTATAGTGGGATTGAGATACGAAACTTTCGGACCCGGATCCGGAACTTTCGGATCCGGATCCAGATACGAAACTTTTAGACCCGGATCCGGATCCGGAACTTTCGGATCCGGATTTTTCGGATCCGGATCCGTTTGGCCATCCCTAGTTTGTATATCTATGAATGTCTGGTATACGTGAAACAAAATATTAGTACTTTTGAAACCAACGAATATATCCATAGCCTGAACACGAGAAATAAAGATAAAATTCCAATGAAGGGTCTTACTCTCTACAAGAATGGGCCTAAAAACTCAGCAGTTGACCTGTATAACAAGTTGCCCAGAGAGTTAAGACACGAACCAAAAGTGGAAAGGTTTAAAAATAAAATCAAAACCATGCTAATTAAACATTCATTTTACAGCATACAAGAATATACAGAGGCAACACTCATCTTTTGAATGCATACAGACATATCTAATGGTCAGTGTGTGAAGGACTCAAGGTTTTGTGTATGTGTAATCAGAATGAATGTTAAAAGGTATGGTTAGTTACCATACATGCAGTGCTTGCTGTTGCACATCAAACAGAAATTGTCAAGTATAATATCTTTATTTGTAAGGGTTATGATACACCAACATATATGTGTGTATCCTATGATAAAATTACCAAACTTTATTATCATGCATTTCTATTTGACATGTCCTATACTACAGATGTACCTACTTGTACAAAATTGTAGTCCTTGGATGCAAATAAATCATATCATATCAGGCGTATGGTTGGTTACAAAGTGCAACACCATTGATTTGGTGTTAAGTAGTGAATTTGGTGTCTGCACCGTTTGAAGCACTTTCTAGAGCGATGTACAGTGTGTATGCTCACGTGGTACGTGCTAACCATTAACCAATCAAATGAAGAATGAAAGAGGCAGGCAGGCATTTGTTGCATGTTTTAGATTTGAACACAGCTTATCATCTACTTGGTTGAAAACAGCTTCTTTGCACCAGCCTGACCATTACACCTTGTGTCAAAAAGTTTAGCGAACTAGACGGAGCTAAATATTGTAGTGATTTGATCAAATGTTGATGCAATTATTTAATTAATGCGTACATGATGATTGATGGCGTTCTAACGTTGTAGGTGGAGCACCTGGAATCGCAACTGGACGTTCTGTCGAGTCTCCCATCGAACCAAGACCTGATCGGGCGGACGAAGGAGCAGGGGGCGCCTGCCCCCGTCTCGGATATGTGGCGGTTCCTCAACCTTAGCAAGAGGATGGTCGCTGCGGAAGACGCCATTGCCAAGGTCGGTCACTTTTTATCTTTTCATTCTAGAAATTGGCGCCTGAATTTTAAAATCCAGTTCTATTGTTGTTTATTTTTTTAAAATTTTTTGAGTTCAATTACGGAAATTTCTATTATGTTTTTCTTAATGCTTCTTTTTTAATAACTATTCTTCTCGATAAACGTGGATGAATTTTTCGAAAAGTGTGATATCGTGTTTTTAAAAAAATCAGTTATTAACAACAACTATGAAAATAAAAAGTACACTTGCAGGGAGTTATTATGTACGTATTATCTTTAATGGAACAACTCATAATAATAAACCCATTAAACTGTGAAAATTGCAAATGACGTGAAAATACTCTGCGAAATTTATCGTTTATTGACTTTCGTTATCTTTTCTGTTGTCGACGATCATCTCTTTTAAAATCTTAGTTTTACGTCACTGGTTACTCACCTATCCTGTTCCTTAAAATCAAATTAATATAATATTAGCATGACTAGCATCGCATTCCTCATGCCTTTGAATGGAAAAACAGTTGCCTGCCTGAAGCACGACGACACATCTATCGTGCTGCCCCCTACAATTCGCGATTAAAATTACCACCTGAGCGCTAGTGTCGCTTCCAATATGGCCGCTCGACGTAGGATAGATCTTTGTTTACATTCAGTAGTAGTACGTAATAGCAGCGTGTTGTCATTGCTGGTATGGAAGAAACGTTTAAATTACGCGTTATATTTAAATATTGCGAATGCGATGTGAATTCCAGAAACTATAACGAAGGTGAAGCTGTGCTGAGAGCAAAGCATGTAATTATGATAATACAAACAACACGGAAAACGCACGAAACTAATGTATAGGCACTGGTTTTTCAAAGCGGTGCTGTTTCATGTACACTGCACCTCGGTTGTAACTGCCTAACTGGGGCTCTCAGAAATAATTTGAAAATAAAGCAATTCACCTGTATTGCAAAGCTTGGGAGGAAATAAAGGAAAACATGCTGTTGCAGTTTTTTTCCCCAAACAGGCAGGCTGGTTTAATAACAACACCGGATAATGATAATAATAATAAGAACAATTTCATTGAGGCTATTTTCAGTCTTCACTGAAAATTGACATACTGAATCAAACAGCAACATTAGCATGCCAATTATGTTTTTCTGACTTACCTTTATGATTACGGACATTAATTAATTCTCAAACTATTTTCATCTTTGCACTTAATCGACTTGCACCTGTTCCAAATTACATGTATAATACATTGTTTTCGAAAAAAAATGTTATATTCATAAAAATCAATTTAAAACTTACTTTCATTACAATAAAATCATCTTTCCCAAAGGTTATTTCGGAAAATGGAGTGAACAGACTCGTACATTCTTCGTAATTACCTTTCCGCATTTCAGTTATGCCAATTTTGTCAATCAATTCTGTTTTCCCCGATTTATTTAAACATTTCATTTTGTTGATTCCACGGGGTGGAAAACACATGTAACTTTTCACTTGTCCTGAACCACAAAACTATTTAGAGCAAAAAACTGAACAGCATACGCTACTTTTTCGCATGTTTTCCATGCTTTGAACGGCTTCAACACGGCGAAGCGCAGCGAGGTGTCCTACGTGGAGTGGTTCCTGAAAATCTCACCAGATGGCATATCGGATAATTTTAATCGCGAATAGCTTTTCCTAACCAGCCCCATTGACAAACGCTATGTTTTACCGTTGCAGCTTACGTCAATGTTTGAAGACCTGGCCAAAGAAACCGACGACGCCAAGACACTTGCCGCACAAGCACTAGACACCTTGCAGGAGCATCAGAACAACATGATCCGCATTGAAAACAAGATAGACGACCTCTTCAACAAGCTGCTGGAAGACGCGGCGAAACTCTGGGAATTCCTGGGCGGTGACACTTGCACCCTTCCTCCAGGTCAGGGTTGACATGTTTAAAACAAACGTGTTTAAAACAAATGCCTATGTTTTATTTACAAGTGTTTTAAACATTTTTGTAACTAAATAATACGTGTATGAAACAGTTTTGTACCACACTTAACTTATATTGTTATTAATATGAATGTATATTGTTACATTCACAATAAAATTTAGGAGTGTGCGGTATCCACAAAAGTCGGTACCAGTATCGGGGGAAAAAATTCCCGTTCTGATCCCGACTTCGGGAAATGATTTCCCGAGTTTTCGGGATCCCGAGCAGTAGGGAAATTTCAAATTGTCTTTTCTAAAAGTGGCAAATTCTCGATTTTTTTTTGCATTGCAAGTATCTGACGTTTCTGTGAAATTGTTAGCTTTTATTAAAGAAATGGAAAAAAAAAACTATCACTTAAGGAAGAATGACGTGTAGAATTCGAGATTTCCAGTGTCGGGATAAAATTGGGCCTGGCAATTGTGAAATAATCGAACCTTCTCTAACAGCTTACGTGCGAGATTTTCCAGTAGCATAAATAGGTATTTTAAGAAGTATTCAAGTGCTTACTTTATAATTAGAAACAACAGTCATTCCTTGCATGAATAAACCTTCTTGACATTATGTTTTAAACGTTTTATTTGTTTAAAACATATTTTTGCTCTTGATTAAAGCACTGTTTAAAACATTCAAAACATGTTTAAAACAAAAAAAACTGCTAGTTTTGTTTCTTTGTATAAAATAACACAAATTTTGTCAAACCTTCCGCAGGTATCTTTGGGAGCGGGAACATCTACGACGCAGCTAAACTGCAGGGGATACCCGTTCCCATAACCAGGGTCCCGAGCATTTCGAGCAGAAGATCAAGTAGGGAATCGGCCAGAATCGCGCCGGTAGTGGACGTTGAACGTGACGAGAGACTGGTGGACCTCGCGGAAGGGAACGCCAACACCGACGCCATCTTGCAGTCTGTCACGGAGGATCTGGATATCATGCGAAGGGATATCGACAACCTGGCTTCCCAGCTGGGTGAGTTGGTGGCTGCAACAGGTGAGTCATACCAAGTTCTCTTTCGAGCTACTGATTACAGGTAGGCTCTGGATGTCGCTCAGCTCTTGTACTTGGCGGCCAAAAACGCTGCTCAGCGTACCGAATCACACAGAACTGGATGTCCAGTAGGAATATCCTAGTTGGCGCTTGACTGGCTACCTTGTTGGAAATGATAGACCGTGTTTTAATTGCAGCTGGCTTTCTCTGATAGAGTCTGTGGAACAGCCAATCAGAGCGGAAGTTTGGTTATATGAAGATAATATGGGTTTGGCAAGGGGAAACTGTTTCTCTGTGGTTTCCGAGTGTTGATTGTTTTTGTACTCTGCTCGATGAAACAAAAAGGGTGTTCATTCATATCTTAGGAATTTATCCAAAGCGATGTGATTTGTACACGACAAATGTGATAACCGATAATGAAAATCCTTATTATTACCAGTGCATTAAATGCTTGACGTATTTAGTTGAACAAAATATTTTTTATGAATGAATCCTGCGAATCTCATGTATGAATAATTGAATATGCATACCCGCGTTAAAAAGCTTGTTAAGTACACCCAGGGTGCGAAATCACTGCAGATTGGTGGTGGGTAGGAGCAAACAGACACACACATATTTCATAAAATATGTGTCAAATATTAAATAATCAAATTATATTATAAAATATACAATAGATTATATCGACTGTCCTTCATTTAAAATTCGATTGCTAATTGAAGATTTTACTGTACTACCAATGCTATGAACAGTGATTTGTGACTAGGGGGGGGGGGGGGGGGGAGGGACGAAAGTTAAGATACATTAAGAAGATAGGTTCCTATATAAAATCCACATCTAAATGCTATTACGTGTTTCATTAATATTTGTATACATTGCGGTAGCTGACGAAAGGCGATGAGAAATGGAGTAGAAATAACAAGTCGGACTAATTTCTGTGTTCTGGGGATTGCTTGGTTTAGTGTCCTTAGACATGTGACTCTTTGTTGTCCGTTCTTTGTGTAGGTTTTCGATATTATTCCAGTAAGTATATTCGAAACTCCCCCCCCCCCCGGAAAAGTTTGGTGCGGGGGAAATTTCAGGACAAGATCGTTGGTGTGGGGAATTCCCCCCGCCCCCCTCGGGATTTCGCACGCTGAGTATACCTTGATTACTATATTTTCTTTCGAGTCAATTTCTAGCCCATACTTAAAGAAAAATAATAATAATAATTTTTAATAGCCGTAGCTATTCCGTTCTTCAAATCGCTCGTCTAGTCGCCCATATTTATATCTTGTCTTCTCTGCGCAATGCCTTAAGGAAACAAAAGTATAACGACAAGTACGGCAACAAGTATCGTGTGAGGTGTAAACTAGCAGCTGAGCAAGTACCACACAACTAGTCCAAGTTCAATTGGAAAATCCAGCAGGATGTCTAGCCTCGTGTGATTCAGGCATTAGAAATTCCTTTGCTTTAGGAAAAACTGTCACGATATTCTAAATTCTGAAGTTTTACATCTACGATGGCCCCCCAGAACCAGATATTAGCCCCCCAACGCATAAGAGCTCATCAAAAAGAAAACGAGAAGACCCATCCAGATTCTAGGAGTTTTCCGTGTTAGCAACCACCGGAGTAACAGGGTATCAAGAAAGAAAACCAGAGACGTTGTTAAAGTATTGAGGAGGGACTGTGTACTGCAAACTTTTATACCTGGCGACTGACCTTCATGGCTATTTCTGGCTCTTTCTGTCCCCAAATCGTCTTCGGGGGCAGTTTATCCAGGATTTTTTTCCTTGGGGCTGTGTTGGAAACTTTTGGGGGTGTAAGTTTGGGGATGTTAAGTGCATATTTTGGACCGTTTTTAAAATGTTCGCCCTAATTCAATTTGTTCATAGATGTTTCCAGAGATTTACCCCCTCCCCTCCCCTTCACGTAACATTTCAGTAGAAAAAAGATGTCAAATGCACGAAAAGATGGAAATAGGCTTATGTGATAATGTTAACATTTCAGTCTAACGTTTCGAGTATTGCTTTCCGATAATGTTCAGTACTCTATTTAATCAATCGTTAGACAAAACACGGGATGACATTGAAAAACACAAAATTTAAACATATTATTACCAAGGATCATTTCATGGAATTCTTAAGCTAGTTATATAGAAATTAGGAACTCTTGCGCAATATTATTAACTGTATTTGTATGGTTCTTGTCGTAGGTGTAACTCGGAGTTAATCTTGGGGGGTGCACAATTCATCGATGAAATATCGGTGAGAATGCATTGCATGCGTGCGCTCTTGCCTGTCTGAAGTAGTAAGTACAGATATAATATAACAAATATCTTACCACACTGCGAGCGAAACGAGAAATAATTTTTTTAGAACTATTTCTTTGCAAACTGATAATGCATATTATTTAGCGACAATATTTTCATTTCACAATATTTCACGATGTTTACTCTTTACAATCATTCGGCGTCCTCTTTACCTCAGCACATGCTTTATACCCCCTCCTGTTCGAGCTTCAGTTAGAAAATATGTATATATATATAATTTTAATAGTTCTATGTTGCGAGTGAATTCCAAATTCTGCTTATGTTTTCAAATCTCTGTTTAGAAAATTCACAAACTGAAATACAGTAATGAAACTCTCTATTTATTTCGAGCATGTCCATGAAGACTTTAAAATATAGTGGGAAGTTGGGAAGAACGTTAGATAGATACCTGGTATTACTTTTGAATAAAATCGGTATAGGAACTTCATATTGAACTCTTATACCCTTACAAAACTTTGGAAAATACGCTTGGCGCTGTTGAGAGTTTATCTTTCAAATACTGAATGAGATACTAGGGAATTAGGAGT
This sequence comes from Lepisma saccharinum, assembly GCF_977018435.1. NCBI lineage: Eukaryota > Metazoa > Arthropoda > Insecta > Zygentoma > Lepismatidae > Lepisma > Lepisma saccharinum. Next base: position 47,539,097 of record NC_139252.1, read on the forward strand.
CATGTGCCTCTTTGCCTTAAAAGAAAACGAAATAACATGTGCAAATAAACGCATGGCATGTTAGCTGTAAAGGGAAGGCAAGGAATTTTCACATCTAAATTGTGATAATGCTTTATTTTCAATTACTTAAAAACTGAATAGCATTTATTTCCAATTTCAACAGAAAGAGCGCAATGAAACAAGCGATATCTTTCTCTCTACGTTTTCCAGCAGACAGTGGCAAGCGCCATCGTGCCCACCACTGGTGCGCCTATGGTCAGATATAAATTTGGGACTTAATGTAAATTAAATTTATTTTTATATTTAATTCCTTATACTTCCTTTGCTTCCTCTGAAAAGTCCGAAAAAATTAAATATGTCATTATGTCAGAGAACAGACTAGATAAAAAGAGGAAGACAATTTTTACTAAATCTATATCTTTGCAAACTGACAATAACTTTAATTCAATAGGGTTCCAGTAATTTCACAGGGCACTACGATGCTAACGCATTTATATTTTTATCTGTTTTGCTTGTTCGGCAGCCCATTTGTCCTTTGTGCCCAGGCAACCGCCCCCCCTCATTTTTACAACTTTCTTTTTAATATATAATTTATTTTACAAAGGCAAGAACTCTTAGAGCCACACAAATGGTCACATACATCAACTATAGATGTGAATGAAACACTTAGGTTCTTCATGAAATACTTGCCGCTTTATATTAATTACTCGGTCAGTAAATTTTTATATTGGTACTTATGAATATTCGTTGGAAGAAATTGTGCCTACATATAGTGTCACTGCTTTTCTACTCTTCTACTCACTACTTTCGGTTTCTTTCTGTCTGGTTTCATTTTATCTATCTTCTTCAGCCAATTTTACAGTAATTTCAGACATTGTTACACTAAGCAGAACGACAACACACGAACTGAGATGCCACACTGAGACTGACCTAAGGCATTTGACTGTTCCCTTCTCTACCACTCCAAAATCATCCATCTCACCAGGCACCTGAAATACCATTACATGAAATTTGTTTGCTATGGATCAACAGGTTTCATCGACACAATCTCGGAACTCTTCAACATAAAAAATAAAACATTTGGGAAATTCCAAATAATTGTGTTTTAAAGGGGCTACTTCTTGATATTTTCTGCACTTTAACTATGTGAAATTTCTTGAGAATATGAGTTTTTTATTCCAGAATGCAAAAAAAAAAATTAATTAAGGGAATGAGTGTAGTAAATTTTTTGTCTTCTCGTTTAAAATCTAAGAAACTAAAAGTTAAAATATACAAAACAGTAATTTTGCCTGTAGTATTATATAGTGTGAAACTTGGTCCCTTACATTGAAAGAGGAACATAAATTGAGAGTATTTGAAAATAAGATCCTTAGGAAAATCTTTGGACCTAAAAGGGATGAGGAGACAGGTGAGTGGAGAAGGTTACATAATTTAGAACTACATAATTTGTACTCATGTCCAGATATTATTAGAATAATTAAATCAAGAAGACTTAGGTGGGCAGGCCATGTGGCACGAATGGGAGAGGAAAGAGGAGGTTACAGGATTCTTGTTGGGAAACCTGATGGTAAGAGACCTGTAGGAAGGCCAAGACGAAGATGGAGGGACAACGTTGAGATGGACCTAAAGGAAATCTGTAGGGATGCGAAAGAGTATATAGATCTTGCTCAGGATAGGGACAGATGGAAGGCCTGTGTTGCTGCAGCCATGAACCTTCGGGTTTAAGAAGGCTAGAGAGTTAGTTAGTGTAGTAAAATTCGAGATTTTCAGTGTCGGGTGAACATTACCCGTGTAGAAAATGTCGCGACTAGTCGGGAAATGGCGACTTTTTATCTTTCCGATAAACGTCAGCATTAACCTCCCACCCTAAAAAAAAGGGTCCCGCATAGTAGGTTAGCGCCACTTGTCTCCTTTGTGTTGTCCTTCGTAGCATTTTAACTTATCACCATTCATCCACATCTTCGCGATTAGCCAAAAGCGACAGAAAAGCAAAGCAAAATAATAAGAAAAACTTATTTTTCAGTAACTTTTACACTTCTTGTTTCAGAGAATATCCCATTTGACGAATTGGTAAAAGGAATGAAGCAGATGGACAGTATAAAAGACCAGGTGAGATTATGTATATGTTTAATTATATTCATATAATATATAAATCAGAGGATTAAACATAATTTTAAATCTGAGGGTTGTAAAGGTATTTCAGGGGACGTAAATTTAAATTCAGTGCCAGAACGACCGCAAATTAGGAAACAAAATATTTGGTGTTGCGAGAAATTTGGCAAGAATATTCAATTCACATTCCAAGTTGAAAACATCAACCATCAAGAAATTATCTGTTGTACCAGCAAACTAGTCAAGAGACCACCAAATAAAAAATAAAAAATCTGTTTGTTTTTTTATTATTTTTCTCGGAAGTCGAATATTTTGGTGCCGGGACATTTTACTGCTAGACATTTTTCTATTAGTTTTCACTCTTTTGCAAACATTTTCACCTCTGACCCCTGATTCACTTTCAGTGACTGTATATTCTGAATGTCGTCCTCGTCACTTAGAAAATGGTTTCAAAAAATGATTAAGTGTACTGGCGGTTTTCTCTGAAGCAGTGCAAGGCCCGCGTCCACACTAAAAAAAAAGTGATGAAGTGCAATATAGGTAACAAAGAATTGTAAAAAATGTTATTTCGATGTAGATTTTAACTTTTTGAATAAAATTATAGATATAACTGACTTGGAATTTGTCACTTTTTTCCCGTTAACTGTGCCTATTTTTTTGTTTTGCTTTTATTTTCCACATATAAAAGGCTCTTTGCCTACCTATTTGAACAAAATAAATGCCTGAACTTCCGGACTATAGCAATAAATTAACAATAAATATTAAGTTTAATGACAAAATATGTCAAAAAAATATATATTTACGTTTCATTCCAGCTTGCCATACTCTATGCAGCAGAGGGTGAAGGTGAAGGTGAAAGTGAAGGTGAACGTGAACGTGAACCTGAAGGTGAACGTGAAGGTGAATGTAAATGTGAACGCGAAGGTGAAGGTGTAACTAAAGCTGAAAGAAGCCTTAGAGGAAGCAAAGACAGTGAGAAAAGCAAAGAAGGAAAGAAGGAATCGAAAGGATCGAAAGAGATGGTACTCCCGCATATAAAACGCATGGACGAGGCTCTGGCGTCACAGATGGACAACTTCCAGCGCCAGTTGGACAATCTGGAGAACGAACTCGGAGTCGTTATGGAGAAATTGAATTCTGGAGGCTCGATGCTTGGTGGTGAAGTATACGGACAGGTGAGCTTTTATTTTTCTTGCTCAGTAGTTTTAAAGTGCCCAGCAACCTTCTCTTTATAACTTGTCTGTTCTTATGTGAAGTTCTACCGTTGATTTGTCTACATATGTAATGTCAGGATCTCGATTTCAGGGGGTGCTGATGGGGTGTGGGGCTCACTGTGAGGGGTGCAATGTGTATTGCATAGAAAAACCAGTTCTTTCTTTTTTATATTTAGTCTTAGTGTGGCTCACTGGCAGATTGCTATTGTTATAATCCGTATAGCTGTTCATCGCAGTGTAAGATCACTTCAGTGGCATTTAATTATACTTTTCAGAAGTGTTATGGTAAGTATACTTTCAGACGGAAGCGACAAGCGAAAGCATCTGAATGGTCAGCTGGTATTGTACATTTTTTTGTCAACAGAGTAAGTGTGAATGGGAAGACGAAGTGTTGTATATACATAGAAGTACATACTTAAAATATGAAAGGATGATTTTTATAAATTAGCAGATAGACCGTTATATTTTAGCTGTCGAATATTCTAAATTTTAAGCTAACTTCTTCCAGTTTTCCAAAATTTGTAAACTGTACATCAATAATAATAACAACAACAACTTATCCTAAAATTAACAACATGAGGTAAATATGTTAAGAAATAAAAAGGAACATTGATTTTTCGGCGTCATTGTTTTCTCAAGATCGGTGTTATTTTTTACGTTTCTATGTTATTTCCCCCAAAATTCGCAGTTTTTATTTTAGCACACTTTTCTGCCAAATATACCTAAAAACATGTCTTCATTGTGTTTTAAACTATTACTTTAATTTGTAAGTCACATAACCTATGTTATTCTCTATTTTTGGGCGACATATATAGCCGGCAACCGAGGCGAAGTGGTTAGCACATCGCGCTGCCACGCCGGGAATCTCGGGTTCGAATCCCGGCCTCGGCATGAATATCTGTGTGTCCATTCATCAATTTCATCATATCATCACTCATCCCCATCTTCGCAAATTAGTCAAAAGTGGCACAAAAAGCGAAGTAAAATAAAGCAAATCAATCAATCAATCGGGTGACATATACCAATCGATGTTACGGCTCCTGTGTGACCCGTCGCTTTATTCGGTGACGCAAAACGTTCCGATAGAGGTGAAAAATCGTAGGACACACCATGGGCGTCCGGAAGGGGGGGCAAGAGGGAACCGTGGCCCCCCTGGAAAATGAAAGTCAACCAAAATTATATTTCACACATATAATTTCATTTCAGCCACAACAATATGTGCTAATTATTGCACGAACATGATAAATTCAAATTTAAGCAATGTTTTATTGAGGGAACAACACTATTATTGAGGAAAATGTGCCTTGTTTTCCTCCCCCCGGAAGAAAATACCTTCCTTGCCCCTCCCTGGAAAAAATCCTGCGGACGTCCATGGGAGACACCCATTTACACGTGGTTTCATGTAGCTGTCTGGATTATTCCATTCATATTACGCACTATAGTTTTTTTGGGGATACAATTTTGGGAAAGTGTGTACGTCATACACGCGTTAATATGGTAGGCTACGTTTTATTTTTTTAAAGCCTAAAACACGAGAAATGTTGAATTATCGGGGTATTTTTCGTTTTTTAAGCACGAAATATGTTGAAATTCGCTGAAACACCCACGACACGCATTGCTATTTCGAATATATGAAAAATCGGTTAAAACATGCTACCGCACATACATAAACACATTTCTTGTAACACCAATTTTCAATTTCTTGACGATTGCGTCTACTTTCCAATGTGTCACTTCTTACGCCAGTCAGGCACTCTGTGCTTGATATGCTACTTTTCCATGAAGTAATGTGAACGTCTCTCACTCAGGACACGGCAGGAGTTGGCGACGTGTTGGCCAAGATCCAAGCGATGCAGGCAGAGGTTGATAACTTCAGAACGGCCATCAACAGACTCTTGGGTGAAGACGAGGACAGACAGGCCCATATTAATGTAAGTATCTCACCATAACGTCTGTATCGCCTACACACATGGAATTGAATTCATATACGAGTAGTATGCTGTTTCTTAACTATGTGATAAATACAACTGAAAAATCATTCGTTCCATTAATGGTCCAGTCACTATAATATGCAGCCCTGTGGATTAAAGAAAGGGGCTGTTTACCCACTGTACCCCCTCGAGAATTACGTCGAATTTTCTTTTAATCGACAGATTTTAATGTATTATGTAATGTAAAAGTGGTTCCAGCTTTAGGAAAGCACAAATAACGGAGATATTTGATGCCAAAGATTTGCCCACGTAAGTAAAAACCTGCAATTTCAGAGCGTTCTCGCCGATTTTTGTTAGTAAGAACCAGTGGCGGCTCGTGGTGAACCGAAGTGGAGGGTCGACAGCTTACAAATTTGCTCTACTTGTAATGTGAGTTTAATTGATTAATTTCGTATATAACAGCCAACATGATAAGAAATTGATATAGCTATTCGTCTTTACCGAATATCATGTTTTGCACGTTTGCACATATTATGATAAATTAATAATTATTTAACAGTAATGCGAAGATTACGAAAGATGGAAGAAGAAATAGAGTTCTAACAGATTTAGTTGTTTTTTTTTTTAACTTAACAGAGGGGAAAATTGATAAGCACAATGACGAATATTTATGTGCATTAAAGTGAAAATTTCTAGTAAAAATGTTACACAAAAAACGTTTCCTGTCCAACATGACTAATTAATATATGAAATAGGGCAGCAAAGTAAATATCTCACTGGAAAGGTGATATCTGCGTTACCAGAAGCTCAAGTTCTACAGTAAAAACTTCAAACTTACCGGAAATCTTCTTCAGACATGCTTGTTCTAGATTCAAATTCGGACTAGGCCGGCCTAGGATTTTTATGTTTATTTTATTCATCCAGACTTCTGGTAGAAAAACTTCGCACCAACAAGTTCTCCACATAGCTCATCGCAACAAACGCACAACTACAGCACACTACCGAAAAAGCTTCACTTTTCCATGGAAAACGAAGAAACAACAAGCAAAGAGAATCGAGTATTCTCTTTGCAACAAGTGTCAATGCTATCGTCTACCCATGCAGTCATTTTATTGCCTCAGGGTTGCCAGACAATTTTGCCAAATTTTCAGAAATTCGTAGTACACAGGTTCCTGTAGCGGCTCTTGGTGAGTTTAGATGACTAGTTTCTAATTTATTTAACAGCCGGCTTGAAAAGAAATTGTGAAACTTTGTCACACTATCAGGGTTTTTTCAAAACGTGCTAATCAAAACATGTAATTAAATCTAATTTTGTGAGTAACACGAAGCTGTAGCCGACTTCCGTGGCTAGCATACAGCATTGGAAAGCCATGGATCCTGGGTTCGAATCCCTGCCTGGACATGGGTGTTCTTTGTGAGTGCCCTTCCATCATTTAATTATCACTTATCCTCATCGTCGGGATTACCGAAAAGTAGCACCTGTCTGTACTTTTTCAGTTACCGATATTTTCTTTCCTCATTGGAAATTGCATTATTTATTGCTCTATGGAATACAGAATGATTTTTTTTCGACGGTTGGTAATTTTCCTTCTTGTGTTAACTTCATTGCTTCTGGCAACTCTTCATTGTTTACCGTTCGCCTACGGGGTTGGTTTCGGACGACAAACCCTCCGTCCTCCCAGCCACAGATCCCGCGCGTTATTCCGATGGCGTGCAAACTTCGCAATTGTCGCGGAAGAATGAATACAGAACCGACTAACCAACGATCTATAAGCAACGGAATATTTGTAATTCAGACAATGTAAAAGATAATATATAAATGTTAAAGTAATGTTTGTTCACTTGTGATTACACACGGCAGTGCGGCGTCCGTATCGTCCTTATGAGCGGCCGCCCCTGGTAAGAACTGTTTGTATGCACACTAAAATAGCGTAAGAACACGTCGGAAATAACTATCAGTACCAAACCTAACAATACTAGCGCCTAACTGTTGTGTGGTTTTTACGCACACAGCTGGAAATCGGAAAGTAATTCAGTGGCGAAGATATAGTACAAGCAAAGCAAGCACTGCTTGCACTATTAAAATATTATTTAATGTACTTAACGTTGAGTGCATTATTTATTTTCTATCGCACTCGATTTCGCGAAATTTTACGGCCGCAAACTCTCTCCGCAGCCCGTTGGCAAGCAGCAAACTCTCTGCTTGCAGCCACTGTGCGGGAAACCAACGCTTCTCAAGTATCATATGGCGAAGGGTAGATGCTGGTGAAGGTAAGGTCCCCAAACCACTAATAAAAGCTCTGCTTTTCGGAGCTTTTCGGCTTCTCGAAAACACCCGAGCCAAGCAGAAAGCAGACACTACTATCAGAAAACATAGAAGTGTTAACATGATCTCGAAGATGTATATTTGCTTTATTATAGACACAGAATTATTGAAATAAATTAATATAACTGTTCCAAATTCCATGTAAACTTTAAAGCATTACTTTGAGTTTCAAGATTTGTAAAACGTGTCAATAATGTCGACGTTCAGGGATTAAGACAAACATGGTGTTCCGGCACTGGGGAGCGCTGGAATCTACAGAACAGCTGGCTGTTGTCCGCTTCACACTTCTCTTGTCTCAAATTACAACGCACGCCAGTGTTGACAACTACCAAATAATTTACACTATATTTATCGTAAGTTTTCATACAAACAATAAACTGATGTTTTTTCGATAAAACGTATGTAAAACAAAAAAAAAAGCAATGAAACTCTCTTCTGAGACCTGCAAATAGCAAAAACGTTAAGTCATAAATGCTATCCAACTCGAAATATTATTTTTATTAATATAATACATTATTAAAAAGAAGAACCAGCGCATGTTCTTCCTATTGTAATGACCTATTATTCGAAAGCTTAATTAATTTTAAGCTTCAAGTCAGTTCTTTTACTCCCCCGTGAACATTACTTTTTACAACGAGGTTGACATCACTTTTCTGTTACCTTATGAGCTTTTCGGAATATTTTCCATTTGTGTGGGAAGAACGAGTGGTTGAAGTGAGTGTTCTCTTTTGTTTGGTGTGTTGTGAAGTTACGAAAACAAACATGGATATTTCAAATTTCGTACGGGAAGCTGTAAGTAATAGCAAGTATTTTATTATCAATAACGTGACAAGAATTTTGAACTAAGCAGTATGGCCGTTGAGAGAGGAGTTCATGGATATATTATTATTATTTAAAATGTCCTTTCTTTCCTAGAAAAACTGGGGCAATGGGCTGTATAATTTATATACCCCCCCCATTTTTCGGAGTACTGCATTGCTTTCCTTCCTCTTAAGACCACGCTTCGCTACTGGAAAGTATATAGTTCTTTGTAAATGCTCTGGCCTAGGTTGCTTTTTGCCCGGTAGTCGGGGAAGCAACGGTTGGGTTCCCTCAACGGCTTCCACGTTTGAAAGGTAACAATAGGACCTTGCCTCGGTGGTTGGGGGCGGGTCGTTTGTCGGAGGTATAAATACCGGTTCCGACTTGGGGGGTCTCATATTCTCATATCGCACTCGCAGGAAGTTGCCGGTTCTCAGATGCTCCGATACAAGGCCCGATCGATTAAGACAGTTTTTTGGATGCATCGATACATACAGAGAGTAAGCGCCGTATGCGTAGGGACCTCTGCGTGATAAACTGCGGGGGCGGGTTAGCGCTATGGTAAATAGTGCGCTCGTAAAGTGGAGTCTTGATAAGTGCAATTCTCTGTGTTTTGGGGCAAAAGGCAATCGGGAGCAGTTGATATTGGATTTGTAATGAAAAGATGTATATACGGAGAAGGGTGGAAGTGTAAATAAATGTTCTACATAAAGAGATAACTGCAGGAGACGTTAATTCTTCTCAACACTACGTAAAATTATAGCTGCTGTTGTGGAAAGTCGTTTTGGGTGCTATATTCACTTGCGCAAAGCCTTCGGGCTGTTCTGCTACACGGTAAAGTAACACGCTAAGGTAACAGACGTACTTTACTTCACAAGAACACATTTCCGAGAGCTAAAATCAACTGAAAACGTTCATGAACAATAAAATCTTCATAAACCATGCAAATATTTCACTTTCTCCAGGGGGTACAGAGGATCAAGGCTACCTAAAGGAAAAATCAACGAACATGTATTAAAGTGTCCACAAGAACACAAGTAACTTCTCTTAAATTCAGCTATCTTTTAAACAGCACACGCCACCTCGTCATGCTAATTCTTGAACCGTCTCCTTTCCCCCAGGCCCTACTGGAACAGGTGGAGATGCTGAAGGCTATGAAAGCGGACAAGGAAGACATCGAAGAAGCTTTGGCGGACAAAGCTGACACGGGCGCCGTCAACAGGAAGGTCTCCCACGAGCAGTTCGACGCCATCTGCGACGATCTCACCAAGCAGCTGGACGATGCGTCGCAGAAGCTCACCGATCAGGTAACGTAAAACCTAGTGCTTACTGTAACTTAATAAAAAAAACAACAACCATAAACTGCACTTTCTGGACTTTCGTATGGAATATTATGAACTTAAAAACCAGAAGGATCGAATGATGGAGGGGAGGGGTATCGAACCCAGGATGTTGTGTGTCGATAGTTGTGCTGCATTGCTTATGGCGACGGGAATTGTCCTTAGCCGACTGTGGCTTGGTTTCACCAGCATGGTTTCAACTTTTTCTTGCTGTAGCACTTTTCTCACTGTGTGTTTAGTTTCCTATTTCACTATCTCGGTTACTTTCCCTCACTCGAGGTTCTCTTCTCTCTCTCTCTCTATCTCTCTATCTATCTATATATTTATCTGTGTTCTGTTCTTTTGGCCTGTCTCTCATTCTCTTCTCTCTTCCTGTCTATTTGGAGCTTCCTTTCATTTTTCTCTCCTTTGTCCAAGAGATTCTATTCTTCCTATCTTCCTCTTACCATATACCTCTCTAACCTCTTTTATTCCTTTCTTTCTCGCTCTTTTAAGTTTATTTTCTTTTTCTTTTTCTGACGAGTTTCTTTTCTTGTTTTCTTCCCTCCTCAAGCTTTTCGTTTCGGATCATTCTCTTTCCCTGTCACTTTCTCCTTCTCTCCCCCTCTTCTTTATGACCAGCTTCTTATTGCACTTCCTTTACAATTATTCACTAAGAAATATTGCCCTTCATTAGGACACAAGGCTTTGCAACTGAAGTCGGCCTATTAACCTAGCAGAAATATAAAGATATGGCAGTGGAAGGCTTAAGCCGTAAAATTGTAGGTTTAGAAATTATAAATAAAAGGCTTGATAGTATAGAGGTTTATTTAACAACAAAATGCCTGAAGAGCTTGAGACTACATAAATAATGATTACAAGAGTATAAACCCCCAATATAAATACAATAAATTATAAAGAAACAATTAAATTAACCAATTAAATCTTTACATAATTTTAGACTTCCTTACAAGTTATTTTAACCCAAAAGAGATTATAGTAATGTCATTTCAATATTAATTTCCCCCCAAAAGACATATCTCTGAATAGAACAAAGTGTGCAGTGCTTTAACTAAAAATCCCAACTAAATACTCTACATAAAAACTTAAAATACTAAACCACTACAAAACAACTACTCCCTGTACTTTGTTCCATTCCGAGATGACCCCTTTCAACACTCAAAGAGAACTCAACTTAACGTGTTTTAACCTCTGCTAATCAGTGGGAAGTGAAGTTCCCACACGTGGTTTGCTTTCCTCCGACAGCCACGCCCCTTTTTTCAAATTAAAGCCATCTGGTGGCAAACGAACTAAACATTTCTTTCTTTTCACTCGTACACCTTGCATATGGTTATATCTTTTAATTCTCTTCTTTCTCTCTAATTCGCCATGACCCACGAAGACACCGTCATTGTTTTCAGTACGAACATTCCCCTTCAGGCAAGAGAATAGCTTTTAATTTCGATCCTCCTACAAGATTTTTTCTTGCCGATGTAATAAGCGAGACACTTGTTGCAGGAGACCATGTGGCAGCAGGCCCTGGAGGGCGTCCAGAAGGACCTGGGGACGAAGCTGGACAAGGGCGAGATCTCCCCCCTGAAGGACTACGTGAGGGCCAAGCTGAAGAACATCCAGCAGAAGCTGAAGGCCCTGGCTGCCATGAAGGAGGAGAGGGAGGCCGCCGGCAGCAAGAAGGTCCTCAGGTAACCACGCTCTTCGCTTATTGTTACTATGGAACGGATTTTTAGGTGCTGGCAGGGTTGTTAAAGGATGTAATGGATTCCGCAACAGAATCAGAACCTTTTTTCTCGCACAATTTAAATTCGGTCCAAGTTGCGTATTTTCTCATTTCCATACGGAGCTTGGACCGAATTTAAATTGATCCGAAAAAAAAAAAGGTTCCTGGACCGTATTTAAATTGATCCGGAAATAAGGTTCCTGGCCAGAATTTAAATACTCTACAGATAAAAAGGTTTTTTACAGTCCCAAACCCATTTACGATTGCTGATTTTCTCTCCTGGACCGGAATTGAATCTATTTAAAATGTCTGCACCTTTAACAACCCTGATTTGTTGTACCTGAACATATTCAAAAAATGTAATAAAATTCGAAAACATTTAATGTTATCATAGAGAGTTAAACAAAATTGAATGATTGATATGTAACAGTAAACTTTTAACCTTTCCAACTGTTTATCGTCCATGTTGAGATATGATGACAATGTTTTAACCAATGCTTTTAGCTTTATGTGAAGTGCAGGCTTTTACACTGTATCTGAGGAAGTTTTTAGTGCCTTTCCTTTTTAATGTTCCGTGTATATTCTGTGCAGGTCTTTCAATCATACTCAAGGAGTTCTTCACACCCATTTTTTAACTCTAAGGTAAGAGTTTTAGATCTGGGAATTTCCCCTCGTATATTCGGAAGGGTGTAAAATGGCCAAGTGTATCGATACTCCCAAAAACTTTAATTTATTAATTTATAATGGATCGAGAACGGAAGTAATGTTTATTTTTTCTTTGTTTATCCTAGAAACCTCAACTGCATCTCGTGTGACAAGGACGTTGTGATGAAGACTCAACTAGACGCACCTGGCGTCCCGGCGCCTGCCCCCTTCCCTGGGAAACAGGATATCAGGCCTTATCTCACGTACGAGCTGGATCTGATCAGGAAGCAGAAGAAAAAGTAAGTGAAACAGGAGAGAAGTGGCCAGCAGTGCACGCACCTGAGAATAATCAGCACAATGCATGCACGCACATATGCACATGTATGCATGTGTATGTTCCCGAGCATATGTGTACTACTATTCTTCCTAGGAATAGCAATGCAGTTACTATTCTGCCAAGAAGGAAAAAAACCTTTCTTGCTGCAGAAGTACGGAGAACTGTTTAATTCGATGGCCAAATTTCGCAAGGAATTTCTTACTTATTTTCTTACTTACGTTTTGCTCAATGATGCAATATTTTAATGCTACAAGCCCTCAAAATCAGCACGTTTTATACTGTCGTATGCAGCCATGTTGCACTCTTTCATGGCTCCCGCCGTAATTTATTTTTACTGTCTGGCAAGGACTAATGGGTTGGACGATATGGAAACATCTTTTGACCAGCAGAGTCACAGGCAGGGTGACGTCGCATGTTTCAACATGTTACGCTCCAACAACTGCGGGGTGTGAGCGACTCGGCACTGTGTCTGTAAAGAGACACACCCAGATGAAGAACCAAAGTTCACGGTAACTCCAAAGGTCCGCACTGGAACCATCTCAGGTGGGCATAAAGAACGGCTCGAAACACCGGATATAGGTTTTATATTGCTTTATTATGGCAAGTCAGTTGGTGTACATCTGGGTAGAAAGAAGCGCGAGACTGAGAAACCGGGTAATTGCGTATTTAAACACGGTAACTTCTTAAATATCCACCTGAGATCGTCCTTGCGAACTTTACTCAGTATAAAAACCTGCGGGTTGTGAACGACTTAACACTAAGCCTGTAAACAGACCCACGCAGGCGCGGATACCAAGAATTAACTTCCTTTAGCAATGAAAATTCGGCGTATTTATACCCGTTTTCTGTAATCTCGAACCCCTGTCTAGCATGTTATGTAGACAAAATCTTTCTCAAATTACAAAAAATGCGCAGTTCATAAGTTAGCTTTCACAAATTATCTAAAAGGTTCTGATCTTTTTTGAGTTAGCAAATATTTGTACATTGATAAGTATAAAAATTAAACATTCCGCCATAGTTTCATACATAAAGGTTAGTACATCTACATCTTTCTGATTTTTAATTGACGTTCATTCAATGACGTCATAATATTTAGTACATCGGAACAATCAACTCTACTCTTTTGGTCATAACATACCTTTTACTTTTCAACTTTTAAACTAGGCACCTTATACATTTTCTTTCTTTCTTTATAAATGATTTAACAAATTTATCAAATTAAGCAGAGCGTAACAAACTCCATGCTTGCATCATTGTCATATACAGAAGGTCGTTTCACGTCCATGGTAACAAAGTTAGAACCCACCTCACCTTAAGAAAAGCCGTGACTCCACGAGCGGTGGTGCTCCACGTGATACCCCTGTCTTGCAGCAATGGCCCTGCAGCGGAGCTTCCATTGGAGGAGACTGCGTTGAAGAACACATTGGTCCAAACGATCATATTCCTCCTCACAAGCTTTCCAAAGACCCTCAATTGTGCGGGGCCATCTGCTTCCCAAGGCTCGTTTCAACAACGGAAACCCACAAAAATCCATGGAAGAGGCATCGGGGGATTTCACAGGGATGTCTGTAAAGGGGATTGCATGAATGCCCGTTTCACGTGCCATCCGATCCATGTATGCCTGCGTGGACTTTGCCGTATGACTGGAAGCCTTGTCCTGGTGGATGACAACACGAGATGTGTCGCTGCTATAGAAAGCAGGAATATCATGTCTGTAAAGTGGCTCCAAAATATTCGTCTGGTAATAGGCTGCATTTATATTAGCATTTTTTTCCACTCTGCGCAGTGGAAGTTTGCCGTTATGGCAGTAACCACCAACAACCATGAACCCGCGTGGAAAACTTTCAGCACATTCACGTACCCACTGCATCACGTGGACGATAGTAGAAGGCCCTTTTTTTTACCACATCCCCGACAGATACACCCATGCTTCATCCAGGGACACCACATACTTCCAGCGGTCCCCTGCCAGATGGTGATCGTAGAGCTTCCGACTGTTGGTCTTCCTCTCCTGGACATGTGAGGTACGCAACTTATGAACTTGAGCCTTGTGCTTCCGCACAAGTTGTAAATCTTGAGAAATGATGCGATTTACAGTTGCAGGGAAACATTGCACTGCCTGTGCAATCACTCTTTGCGTTGCAGGGTTTTCACATCGCACCAAGGATCTCACTTTCTGCACTACATCGGAGGAACGCTTGGGCTTCCGATATGTCCGAGGCCCACTTTGACTGGTTCCAGCAACAGGTACGGTGCAAGCTTTATGGCGATTCAACACTGCATTGATGCCCTTCTTTGACACATGGAATGCTTTCATGTGGCACTGTTTAATTATCTGGCTATAACTATAACCAACGTCGGAAAGGGCACAGATGTACCCCTCCCAAAAGACTGGAATTTTTGGTGCCATATACAACCTTAGTGACAATGAAGTTCGACCAGTCACAAATATAGGAGTGCGTTGTGAAAGAAGGAGAACACATGCATATGCTGAACATATTTTATTCAGCAGGCTACATGGAACAAAGGAAAACATAAATTTCCGCTGCAACGCAGCAATGTATGGTGTCCACACAAAATAAATCATTTTCGTCCATCTACACGTGACATTGAAGTTCGACCACTGTTAGAGGGGATCCTGTTTACCATGGTGTGACGCCGCCCCGTCGGCGAATAACTGTGGCTATGCGTCGGGGCATGCTGCGGACGAGTCGTTCAAGGTATTCCACATCGATGCGGTGCCATTCCTCCTGCAGAGACGCGATAAGAGCAGCCACTGTCGTGGGTCCCCTCTGTTGCACACGTCACTTAAGAACACGCCACACATTCTCAATGGGCGAGAGGTCGGGACTCGATGTGGCCATGGCAGAGTTCGCACTTGATGGCGAGTCAACCATTCTCTTGTCAGCCGCGCTGTATGAGGCCTGGCATTGTCGTGTTGAAAGATGAGACGCCGCCTGTGGAACAGGTGCCTTCGCACTGTGGGAAGATGCCGCTCCAGTATGCGTGTATAGGCGTGTGCATTCACAGTGCCCTCACAGACGTGTAGTAGGCCAACCCCAGATGCCGTCATGCATCCCCATACCATCACTGACGCAGGTTTCTGTACCCGACGTGCATAACATTTTGCTTCATTCTGTTCCTCCTTCCGACAAATGACTGTTTTCCGTATTTTCCCGTACACAACATCGAAAATGGATTCGTCCGTTCACAAAACCCTGTTCCACTGCCGAAATGTCCATCCCCGGTACATTCGTGCACACCGTAGTCGATTGCCTTTGTTCAACATGGAAAGGAAGGGTTTACGTTTCGCCTTGTACACTCGGTAACCGCATCGCTGTAGGTAACGGCGAATGGTTCTGGTTGACACTTCAATGTGAAACCGTTCTCGAGTCCACAGTCTATATTCGGCCACAGAAACATGATTGTTGGTCTTGATATAGCGCCTAAATATCCGTAGGTCACTCACGCTCAGCAGGCGTTTTCGACCGGGGGCCTTACCTGGCTCTGTAGTACCCGTATTTTGGTGGTGTTTGATGATGCAGTGGACGGTTGACTTGGGTAAGTTCAGTTGGCGCCCTATTTCCCGTTCACTGAGTCCATCCCGTTGCAACTCCACCACTCTTCTCCTCACGGTGTTGTCAATAGGTTTGCCCCTGGCCATGGTGATGATGCATTGCGGTTCCTCGGTGCACAGCACGTGCTTATATACGGCGGACTCCCTTATCGTGTCCGTGACGTCATGCTTCCGTCGAATCCGCCACTATCTGGAATTTCCCGTATGGGTCTGGTGCCTGGTCGAAGTTCAATGTCACGCGTATAGTTCCCCGTTTTCGTTCTTTACGTGACCTTGGGTGCAACATGCTGGGATCACGATTCTTGCCTGCTCACACGCCTCCTCTTACACACATGTGTCACTTCTGCGGATCACCTATTCCACCGCCTATGCCTCTGTGCATTTAATCACGTATTCCTTTCTGGTCGAACTTCATTGTCACCAAGGTAGTAAACACTCACTCACACACCAACCATCGTCTTTGCAAGTCAGCACACAGTACTTTCGTCCTACTGGCTCTGGCTGCTCTGTGCTGTGCCTACGTGCTGCTCCCTGGTGATCGAAATCGTTACCATCAACGTGAAACAACCTTCTGTATTGCATACTAAAACTAACCTACATTGGATAAATACTCTGTCAATAACGTACTAAGGAAACTTTTTCCGACAGAAAATGTAACGAGCAGTGGCAACCGTGTGTCTGTGAAGTGTGGTTGCATAGATACAAGATAGAAAATGCAGTTATTCGTGGGCCCGTAGCAGATAAAGAGCTTCACACATCTTGATTTCGGCCACGGTGGAGGTGATGTGGTCAGCACCACGACATTTCTTTGGATTTTCATTTCTTGACACGTATGATGATTGAATTGTTGTTTTAAGTCCACTTCATGCACAGATAGGCTAATCTAGAGTGGACCTACAGTTTAAAGTGGGATCCGAGACACCATGTGTCTCCACCGGGTGCCTTGATTGCAAGGCGACGACGTTACCATTACGCCATCGGGAGGCTCACGTACAGTGGGTTGCTTGTTACAAAGCGGATGTTCCCTTGTGCTATATTAAAGGTTAACTTTCGGTACTCAGTATTGAACATTTTTCATATTTCCTCGTCGTTTCTGGTTCGATTCCCGGGGGAGGGGGGGGGTGGTCTAAGGTCGGAATTCTTCCGGCCTTCTCCCCGCATAAAGCGGCTCAATGGCTTACCCAGCCTCACAGCAATGGGTACCTGGAGGTTAAGGCGACCGGAGCGTGGTGCTGATTACATCACCTCCAAAATAGCCGAGATCGAGAATGTGTAGGGCCCTACCCTCTACATCCCCTAAATGTGCCTTCATGACACGGTGCTATATTCAAGGGAAACTTTACCTTTTTTTACCTCTTCGCTTCCTGATAGGTTAGATACGATGCACGACATTGAGAAAATAGCCCGGTCCGAGCGACTCGTGCAGCTTAGGAAAGTTGCATTAATTCATGAGGCTTCATTTGCAAGCGACACGTGTCTCTTGTCACCTGTCGCGTGTCGCTTCGGTCTGAAATCTCCCTAACAGTGGAGTATTTCGACGGAGGAACACCTTCAACTTGTTAAAATCTTTAGACCTAATATTTTCTGTTGGAAAACTATCAGTATCACTGTATTTTCATTTCCTTGCAGGCTTCCAATCGCCAGAGGACCACGTGCTTTTGAGCAAGCTGGGGCAGAAGAAAGGGCCAGGAAGAAGCTTAAGCCGCCGCCTGAGGAAACATCAGTGTGAGTTCAAATTACATTAATTTTCTTAACATACAGGGTGTCGCGGTACAACACGGACAAACTTTCACACCTCTTCATTTCCTATCTGTATTCCTTGTCTCTTCTTTTATAAATTTTTACTGTGTTACTGAGATGGGTGTGTAGTATTATAACAACTATGGTAGTACCGTTAGCAGTGGCGGCGATTGGATTCCAAAACAGGGGGGGCAAGCACAGTTTACTTCCCCTTGATACATAAGGTTTAGCATAGTTCGGTAGCAAAAGTGTCAAAAAGTGGGAGTCAACTGCCCCCCCCCCCCACTCCAATCGTCGCCACTGACCGTAAGTCTGAAATATAAACGCTTTTCTTTGTTTCTGTAATTACCAAACTGTATAGTAGTTGTCGTGAGCGTAAGCAGGATTTGTTTTTATGCGGAAGGGGGGAGGGGGGGCTAGTAGCAAGACTGCATCGCCCCCCACCCCACCTCTATCCAAACTGGCATAGTACGTTTCAAGTTACGAAAATACAGAATGATTGTTACTTTGTGTACTTAACAACATAAATAAAGTTCAGTTGGTTAATATTTAAACTATTTCTATTTAAGTTTTATTGATAGCCAAGCCCCCTTACCCCCAATGACTAGAATTACTTGAAATTAGCATTCCTTTGTAATAATTAATTAATTACTGTTGCTGTAATGAAATTACGTGTGTAAAATATGTAATTTTTGGCTGCGATTCGTTTTCCAGGGGGGATTAACCCCCCCCTCTTTCCCTGCATTGTGTGCACGCAAAATTCAATGTAATTTCCCCCATCTTTCCAGGCCCTTCCACTTGTGCAACAGGTACTGCGGAGGCAGCCACACCGTGACCACCGCCCAGCAGAGAGTGGCCAGGGTGGGCCACTTCTACAACCAGTATGGCCCCGAGTGCATCTGCACCCCGGAAGGGTTCATCGAGGGAATGGACGGGAACATGTACAAGGCGCGGGTGCAGCTGAGGCGCCCCATGACAGCCACTCAGCCACCCCAGAACCCTCCGGAGGAGAAGCGACCCGCCACTGCTACAAGTGGGTAAGATTTATTAATTATTTTTCACCGTCTCAACTCACCTTCAAACTCTCCAGTTAACTTGTTTCCGTACTTATATAAGAAAACATATTTCGATTCCCCAGTGTACATCTTTTGTTATTGGTGTTGTGGATCAACAAATCTTCATCCTGTTTTACTTGTATGCTAATAGTATCAATTTTTGCATGATGTTTGAGCATGATATATTTTTGCATGACTTTTGTGGATCATGTAGCTATATTTTTGCATGAATGTAGATATCTATGTAGAAGTTTGATATAATATAAAGTGTATTAAATTTAAGACTTTGTTTAATATAAATGTACACAATTATGACTGTCTTGTGTTTAAACAGACTTATAATGCTGAAGAAATGTTGGCATTTATGTCAGTAAATGATTGAAATAAATAAATGTATTTTATGATGTAATTCTTTCGTTGTGGCAAAATTATTAGTTAGTTAGGTTTTCGTAACTAATAAACGTATGTTAAAACATGGGTTCAGAATACATCTCGACTCGGCTCATGTGTTGTGTGAATGTAATGGTTTGCGCAATTTTCATTTGCTCTGAAACAAAGATACAGGTTTACCCCATATAATGTTTTTTTTTCCTCTTTTTTAGCAATACGAATGCACTTTATTCGTGTTGAAATGTTTATACATCGAGCAGAGAGAGAAGGAAACTCATTTTGAAAATATATTAATTTATTAAGGTGCCAATATTATACTTTGTCCATTCGGCACCCTCTTGGCCTCAAGGTCATTTGTAAAATGTGCGTCTCACCTCTCCGCCAACCTACGTACGTTTCTTCATGTGACCTCACTCTTCAGTAACGGTGGTAATAAGGGTTGCGTGACTTTCGATTCACCCTGTAATGGAAAATAATTAGGACAGCAAAGAATTGTATTTGTGAAGTGTGCTAATTGTTGTTATTTGTGGGCTGAGGAGAAAAGTGATGACTTGAGATGTGCAAAATGTTGCCAGCTGGTAGGATCACAGACACTATGGAATTACATGCTGTTTGATTGACTCAGCAAACCAGAAGGTCTTTCGGAATGCTGATTAACGTGACAGCAAGGTAGATGCGCATACAAATGGTTCTCCCACAACAATGCAATCTGTGGGAAATTGCCATGTTGTTGCAGACTTCATAACAGTAATGTCCGATTTGCCATTTCTCCGATTAGATTTGGAAGATACTTCCTTCCAATGCTTGTCTTACTTCTTTCCCTCCTAGTCTTGTTCTCTCTTTTATCTATTCCTTTCTTTCTATTTGCCTTCAATTTCCTATTTTTTGTCTTTACGTTTTCACCGTTTCATGAAGTATAATAAATCAAATGTCATTATTCATTACGTTCACTGTACTCTGTCCCTCCCTTGAGATACTTTGGGGACGGGTGGAAACTGCTTTGCCACCCCGCATGTCGGCGTCAATACATGACATCATGAGCGTCGCCAGAAATTTTCCTAGGGGGGGGGGGGGGGGTCGAATCGAAGATGTCGAGGACACCCCTCTCCTCAAAAATATTGTGATACAGACTAGTGGCATATGCAGAAGTTTGTCAAGGAGGGGTTCATTTTTAAAATTATTGCATTATCGGTATTTTAAATTGTTGTTATTATATTATTATTATTATTATTACTATCATTACTACTACTACTACTACTACTTGTTACAACCAAGTTTACATAATAGTTTGTAACAGTAGCAGCAGCAAACGCAGTAGTATAAGAAGCTTCAAAACATGTGAAAGATACAAATTAACAAAGATACAGTGTTGCAAATTATGAAAGTTTCGTACCAAATTCGATATCTCAAGACCATTTTTAAACAATGACGCAAAATGAGGTGAAATAAAGTGCTTCGTTTATAAATTGCCATAAATTGAAAAAAAGTAGATGGACAGTTCCAGGGGGGGGGGTCGACCGACCGGTTAGACCCCCCCCCCTGCCGACGCCCATGCATGACATGACATCGTATACTCATGAAATTGGTGTCTTCCAGACATCAAGGGAGATTCCATAAACTACCTAGCTATCGGTAATCAACAAAATGTATTGTAAATACAGTTGTTGTAAATACAATATCAATGCCCCTATGACTTTAAAAAAAAGTTATTTGTTCTCACTATACAAGGAGCAAGGTGTTTGAAGGTTTAACCCACTTTCGGTAATAACATTTTGTGATGTCGTTTCGCTTTATACTTTTCTTGGCACGATACCCTACATTGATTTTACAAGACGAGACAAGACATGAGACGAGGAACGAGACGGAACAATGTAATAAAAGTAATATTTTCGAGACACGAGACGAGATGAGATGAGATGAGATGAGAAATCGCGTTTCTTCTCGTGTGCAACACTAGCGACACGTCTAGCTTGTCGTGTCGCTTCGGTACGAAGAGGTGCATTTATTTCTGAAAGGTTCGTTACCAAGTGAAAAGTGCCACTTGTCTTTGTCACTGCGGTTGGAAACTTTGTTCCAGGAGACGGTAATTGTATGTGCACGATCAAAATCAGGGATGCAATACCTGTATATAAACAAGGACATATTTGTGAATATTTTGTACACATAGCAAATTTCGTTTTGTCAAGTCAACCTAATGCTCATAAAATTTATAGTGAGATCCCAACACCTGTGTAATGTGCCTATAGAAGGGGTCGAACACGGGATACCTTTATTGCAAACCTACAGCGTTAAAAGGAGGCCCTCTGCACTGTGCGAATTAAGCTTTTTGCTTTTTGGGGGGAGACGCCCATTCATTGGTGTATTTATAATTTCAAAATTACAAGATAATAAATAGGATATTGGACCTAATTTTGAGGGGGCAAAATAAGATATTGGACCTAATTTTGAGGGGACAAAATAAGACATTGGGCCTAATTTTGAGAGAGCAAAATGTCATTGGGCCTAATTTTGAGGGGCTAAATAACACGGGGCCTAATTTTGAGGGGGCAAAATAAGATATTGGACCTAATTTTGAGGGGGCAAAATAAGATATTGGACCTAATTTTGAGAGATGAAAATAAATCATTGGGCCTAATTTTGAGGGGGCAAAATAAGATATTGGACCTAATTTTGAGGGGGCAAAATAAGATATTGGACCTAATTTTGAGGGGGCAAAATAAGACGGGGCCAAATTTTGAGAGGGCAAAATAAGACATTGGGCCTAATTTTGAGAGGGCATAATAAGACATTGGGCCTAATTTTGAGAGGGCAAAATAAGACATTGGGCCTAATTTTGAGGGGACAAAATCAGACATTGGGCCTAATTTTGAGGGGCTAAATAACACGGGGCCTAATTTTGAGGGGGCAAAATAAGATATTGGACCTAATTTTGAGGGGGCAAAATAAGATATTGGACCTAATTTTGAGAGATGAAAATAAATCATTGGGCCTAATTTTGAGGGGCAAAATAAGACTAGGCCTAATTTTGAGAGGGCATAATAAGACATTGGGCCTAATTTTGAGAGGGCAAAATAAGACATTGGGCCTAATTTTGAGGGGACAAAATCAGACATTGGGCCTAATTTTGAGGGGCTAAATAACACGGGGCCTAATTTTGAGGGGGCAAAATAAGATATTGGACCTAATTTTGAGGGGGCAAAATAAGACGGGGCCTAATTTTGAGAGGGCAAAATAAGATATTGGACCTAATTTTGAGGGGGCAAAATAAGACGGGGCCTAATTTTGAGAGGGCAAAATAAGACATTGGGCCTAATTTTGAGAGGGCATAATAAGACATTGGGCCTAATTTTGAGAGGGCATAATAAGACATTGGGCCTAATTTTGAGAGGGCAAAATAAGACATTGGGCCTAATTTTGAGGGGACAAAATCAGACATTGGGCCTAATTTTGAGGGGACAAAATAAGACATTGGGCCTAATTTTGAGGGGACAAAATAAGATATTGGACCTAATTTTGAGGGGGCAAAATAAGATTTGATTTTTTTTTTTGATTTGATTTGATTTAGTTTATTTTACTTCGCGTTTTGTGCCTCTTGGCTAATTTGCGAAGATGGGGATGAGTGATGAAATGATGAAATTGATGAATGGACATTCACAAACAACCAAGCCCGACCGGGATTCGAACCCGGGACCCTTGGCATCGCAGCGCGATGTGCTAACCACTCGGCCACAGGGTCGGGCAGGCAAAATAAGACATTGGGCCTAATTTTGAGGGGGCAAAATAAGATATTGGACCTAATTTTGAGGGGGTAAAGTAAGACGGGGCCTAATTTTGAGAGGGCAAAATAAGACATTGGGCCTAATTTTGAGAGGGCATAATAAGACATTGGGCCTAATTTTGAGATTGCAAAATAAGACGGCCTAATTTTGAGGGGGCAAAATCAAGACTTGGGGCCTAATTTTGAGAGGGCAAAATAAGACATTGGGCCTAATTTTGAGAGGGCATAATAAGACATTGGGCCTAATTTTGAGAGGGCAAAATAAGATATTGGACCTAATTTTGAGGGGGCAAAATAAGACTTGGGGCCTAATTTTGAGATTGCAAAATAAGAACATCCGTGGCAGAGATGATAAAAAAATTGTCGCGATAAAAAAATATTGGGAGGAATCCTCGGCATCAACCCCCGCCCCTCCTCCGTTAATTCGCACACTGGCCCTTTGTACTCACGGATAATAGTGTTGAAGATACTTCTTACCTTCAGATTTTTTAATGAGCTTGCTAGGCATGACTGTTATCAACAAACATTTCGAAATTTTAAGAATGTGCGTTAGGACATTCAATGCCTATGTAGAATGTCTGTGCAAAAGTATGCCAGGATGAAAGAATGTTTAGTAATCTAAGTGGGACTCACTTTTCCTGCGTTTCACAAGTTACTTGCATCAATATAATTCTACTCAGCGTTATTGCACAATCCTTGTGAACTACGCGTACAAATTAATTGATTGAAGACAGGCATGGGGAAAAGGTAAGAAAACATATTCTTCTTTTCACATTGCAACTCCGATTTTGCCCTAAATGTCTGTAAAGGTTCATAATTAGGAGGATATAAGGGTGAATTTAGAGAAAAATGACCATAGGGCCTCCCCGATGGCGCAGTGGTAACGTCGTCGCCTTGTAATCAAGGGGTCCCGGGTTCGATACCCGGTGGAGGCGCAAGTGGTTCGGATCCCACTTTAAACTGTAGGTCCAGTCCCGATTAGCCTTACTGTGCATAAAGTAGACTTAAAACACCAAATTAATCAATCAATCAATCAAAATGACCATGGGCCTTACTGAAAATTTAAAGGGAGTGTTGATAAATTGGGGGTGTGGGGTGGGGGTGATGTAGCTGTACTTTCTTGCAATAGGTCTACAAGTAACCAGTAGCGGCGATTGTGTGCTACAACTTGGGGGAGGCAACAGTTTACTTACTCTTGTAGAAAAAAGCTTAGCATTAAGAGGCCACACTGCGGGAGCAAACATTGGTAAAAGTGGGGGGGACTGCCTCCCTCGGCCCCCCTATAAGCCGTCACTGCAAGTAATGTTATCAACAGTTACTTTACGACACGTAAATGTTTACTTAAAAATTTGTAACTCAAGTTGGCAACTCTGTTTCCAACTATATCTTCTCTGGATGCTAAGGTGGAAGGATTTTCGTGGAAGTTTGTAACATTCGTCATTTCTAATTGTGCGTGAGCATTTCAGTCTTTTCGGTTGGTCGTTACATTCGTTTGTAACGTGGTAGTCGAGGTAGAGGGAAGTCATTGTTGATGGAGTGTCTCTTGTTGAGCTAGAATGGAAGATAGAGAAACAAGAGCATCTGGAATTGATGCTCCCACATGCAAAGTACCGTGGCCCGCATAAGAAAGATTTTTCTAATTAAAATCATAAGGCAAAGCTGACTCTTCATTCATTGTGTATCAGAAACATAAATAAAACAATCTTAGTCTTCATATAATTGTTTTTATTACAATTAATGATCATTATTTGTGTGTAATTTGTTCGCAAGAAAATTTCGTGCAGAAAGCAACTGTAAAAGTAACTTATCAAGTACCAGTAACTGTAACTGAGTTACGTTTCAAAGTAAGTAACTGTAACTATCAGTAGCGGCTCGTGCCTAAAATAACAGGTGAAGAAGTACATTTATAGGCAATGAAAAACAAATAGTAAGTGTCAGTGGGCACCCCACAATTTAAAACGTCTTATTTGTCTTCATCCGTCCATCTGGAAAATGGTGTCTGCAACAAATTACACACTAAGTCATTTACTGGGTTCATTGTACAAACCACAGCTCAACACATGAACACAACACACGATAGGAAACGCGAAACAAGATCTCGCGAGAACGCAACGATTTTGCCACAACCACTGGATGCAATGTTTTCTGTCGACGAGAGAACTGCTGCACATAGATGGCGACACCCGTTCAATTCCAACGCTACGTGACGTCACCGTTGCCATGACAACCGGCTAAAGTCTTCCGCAACCTGGCGGCGTCTGCTCTTGGTTTGTTTATGCTACGACGAAATCTTCGCGTGTGTAGCGCCGAGCGGCGTATTATTTGAGTATTATCGTGTGCGTTCTGCTGGGAAATAGTTTAATTTAACAAGCAAATGAAAAATGTCAATATTAATTTGAAAATTAGGTGAAAACATCTGCACTTGTTGCACTTGGCCAGCCGCCACTGGTAACTATAATTCAATTACTTTTAAAAAGTAACTTTCCGAACAATGCTTCTTGGTGTCATTCATGCAATCAACAATTAGAACTGTAATCCAAAGGAAAATCAAAGTAGTTATCCACAGTCGTAACTTTTTTGTTGTTCTACACGTCTTCTTTGTAATATTATGAAAAGAGCAGGAAAGGATTCTTGTTCGTCTCATTCTCACCGAACTTGTTACTCCCTAGTTTCATTCTCATCCAACGTGTCGGTAGGTACCAGGGCTTGCCTAGTGTTGACTCTTTTCCGGGAAATGAACCCTACTCGACAAGATTTATTGACCTTATGAATGCTAATGCACCATATAAACTTCCATTCCTCCACTAAACCTTTGGTTATCATGGGATCCCAGGTTCGATCCCCGGTAGAGGCACATAGTGGTTCGGATCAACTTCAACTTCTGGTCCAATTCATATTAACCTACGTGCATAAAGTAGATTTGAAAGAAACTTTTTTTATTTCGCATCACTTTTGGCTTAGCGGCGGATTATGACAACTTATAAATTACGGATCCTAAGAAAACTCGATGTATAGTCCCAACTCGCATGAGATCTGCGTAACTTTCGCTGCGAATTCTCTCGCGTGGAATCATTTGCCATTCCAGTGACGTCACGCACTGCGTCAAGGTCCACGTGATCAGGCATGGCGCCGGCCTTCTCCTTCTAATAGTCTTGCTAAATGCCTATTTTGTTGTTTGTATGATCTATAAACGCAAAGGTTGCTAAATAGCTGTTACGAGTGACTCTCACAAGCGAGACGGAGAATGGCGACTGAAGAACCTTGGCTTTATTTACGTACTACACGCAATGACAGGAAGTACCTCGCCTGGCAACTGGACTCCCTCGTCCGAGGATAGATCCAGTGTCGTGTGGTGACATCGTCTCTGTCTCTGGAATATATGGAGCAAGGCTGAGCGTAACGGTAAAGAAGGGGAAAAAGCGAGTGCGCGGAACAAACAGCGCGCTGCTCCAAACAGCTAGTAGCTGCAGCCGCGTTTCTATCTCCATGCACTCACATCCACTGTTGCGCGTTCATTGGTCGAGTTCTAAATGCACAAATGACTTGTTTTCATTCGTCAGGGATTCCCTTGACAGAGTGAAGATTGCAGTGTTGGTTCAATACAGACAAAATAATGTAACTATTTCAATGGAAGTGATCATTTAGCACGAAACCTGAATTTTATTTATTTGTAACCGCGTCTGCAAATATCGAAACAGTTTTTAAAAAATATAACGTTTTAATAGATAGTACAAGAAAAGATTAGGCCTCGCCGTTCCAATTAATTTGATGAAAAAAAAGAGACGCTAAATAACCAAATACAAACTTTAGACGCATATTTCGAGTGACTGAAAATCTGCACACATTTGCTAACTTGCGCTCGCACACACACACAAATAACACACGCTGCATCATAGGCGCATTGAAGGGGACTTATGGGTATCAGAACCCAGTGGCGGAGCGTGACCTTTCCAACAGTGTAAGCCTAGCATGATGAAGGCTTGTGTTTATTTTTGGGCTGGGTCAGTGATTTATCCACAATCATCAATCCCTCCCCCATTTTTTCACAACACTTCCCTGAAATTTTTCACAAAACCCTAATTTTGGCACTAAATTTAACCTTACACCCTTTAAAAACGAAGTTACACTAAATCAGATTAAATATTCTGGATAAATCCCTGAGCCTGGTGTTTTCTTTGCTAGGCTGTATATCTCCTACATTTCAACTGGTAATTACGTCAGTTTTATTCCTATCACAATGAGTAACGTAACCATAAAAAATGCAATGTTAGATAAAATGAAG
Organism: Lepisma saccharinum; assembly: GCF_977018435.1. Lineage (NCBI taxonomy): Eukaryota > Metazoa > Arthropoda > Insecta > Zygentoma > Lepismatidae > Lepisma > Lepisma saccharinum. The sequence continues at coordinate 47,566,342 of NC_139252.1, forward strand.
AATAATGATAATAAAGAAACGAAAACAGAAAGAAACAGAAAAGTGCTGATTACTTTTTACAACCGCTGCATAACCAAGTATCAGCTCGTACCATGAATCACAAAATCGGGGCACTTTATTTTTCGTTTCTGTTACCGTGCCTGCTAGAGAAGTGGTGGGTAGGCCTACCTACATCCACAAGTTTCTTCTTGGCAGCAAAATCCTTGCTGGACAACGGCGTCTTCAACAAGTTCTCCACCCCACCGCACAATCATACTCGTTTTCTTTCATAATGCAGTTGTTGTTGTTCACTATAACACTACAGCAGAGGAATGACAGCCCCCTTTTCAATGGATGGAAGTCGCAAAGAAATACCGCGAGACTTTAACCATGTACACAACACATGAAAGGGGAAACAAAAACAAATCACATCCAAAAGCGGTCACTGCTCAATGCACTGATGTTTCGGACTCAAGAGGGGGATATCCCTTTCGGACATAAATAAATGCCCTATCTTGCCTTAAAATTCCCTTATATTTCGTAAAAAAAAGAAAGACAAAATAAAATATGAAAGAAATGCTCGCTAATTCTGAGGATTTATCCAGAAATTTCTGTGAAAGGAGATGTAAGTGCTATCTAAGGGTAGTGTAAAAGAAAATCCTGCACCTGAAAGACCATAAACAGCCATTTCGTACGTTGTTCGAAGAGTGTTTAAACCACGGACTATGTAATTAATCATATTTTGTTCACATTTGACATGAGATTTGTAAAACTGGTTCAATATTCAGTTTTAATTAAACATTTTAATTTTTGAAAAAGTTATTGCACTTGTTAGCTCAATTACTACCAGCTGAGTTCAAATATAAACGAAAAACAGAAATCTTAATATTTCCAATGTTTGTGCTCTCCTACAAGCGAAAAACAGAAACAAGCGTTTGTATATCTAATTTTCCCGTTTCTCGCTCATTTTTAGATGTTTCTCCTTTTTTTCCTTCCTGTTAGTTTTTTGCTTCAGAATTCCCTGTTCCTGGAAAAAACCTCCTTGAAACACCACTGGCTCAAATTTCCTTTGCAGCCAACCATTCATTCATACCCGACAACGCTGGAGAACCCTCCTCTTGCAGGGCCTGGGTCTCGCTCGCGCGTGTTCACGGTTAGCCAGTGAAGCCAACCAAGCATAATGGTGCTAAATCTCGCACAAGTTTCAAAAGTCGTTTGGAAGTTGGGGATATAAATTAAACAAGAGGGCCGCTGTTCGTGGAGGTTGAATTTTCTCAAACTTTTCACGTATGACGTCGAACTCATTCCGTTGGTTGAACCATTCGAATTTATATTTATTTCTTGTTACAAATAAATATTAATAATATGTAGATCGCAGAACAATTTAGTAGTATGTAGCATAATTATGGAGTTTAAACGAGACCATGGATGTCCAGAAGGGGCAAGGGGAGGAAGCTCTTCCTGGAAAATGAATGTCAACCATAAAAGAATATATTTCACACATATCATTTCATTTCAGTCACATCAAATTATGTTAATATTGTAAGGGCGTTGCAGAAAAATGTTAACTTCAAATTGAATTTGTATCTTTTGAGGAGGCAACTTTATTATGGGGGAAATATACCTAATTTACCCCCACCCCTGAAAAAATTACTATGCTTAATCCTCCCTGGTGGAAAGAAATACTGCGGACATCCATGAACAACACTTTTTGTAAACATAAGGTTTGCAACGCTGTTGTAAGCCTCTGGTCGGAAGGTTTACACACGTGGGTTTTGGCCCGTTCTTCTCCACCCAGAGAACGGGCCTTGCACCCAGATAGGGTAGGCACTGCTCGTTCGCGGTCAGAAATTTGTAAGGCAAAATTCAGAAGGCTTACAGCTTTCCACAAGCAGAAGGCGGGAGATCAAATGTGCCGCCTGGCGCTGAAGTGTTGCAATCTAACAAACATGATCTCGAACACTGGTGTCGACCCGATTTGAACTTGGAAGTTGTTTACGAATTTTTGCCAGATATTTACATACATTTTACTAGAACTAATGAAGTGTAAGCCCGGCTTACACGGCTTACATGGACGCTCCGCGCCTGTCAGAACCTCCATTTGGACTTACGTTTCTTGAAGTCATTATACAAATTATTTTGCCCCATTTTCCTACCAATAATGATATTGAAAATACTTTTTCAGCAGCCATTAAAAAACTACCTGGTTGCGCCTATACACGCAAGAAATTTTAAGAAAGCGCTCTTTGAAAACAATAAAAACGTGCAAGAATGGCCCTGAATTCAAGTTTCCAGTACAGCATGAATGCTTGTTTATAATTGTCTCTCATCATTTCTATGAGTTCGTAAGCCACTTTCATCGTTGCAATTAAAGTTCGAAACCCAAAAAAGTGATGTGAATTGACAAAAACGCAAATTAGCACACAGAGTAAACTGCTAAGAGGTTTTTTATAGTTAGGTAATAGTTTTTCATTAGAACATCATTCCCTTATTTCACTACAAAGTGCAATACCCCTCCCCCACATGTATGTATATAGTTCCGAGTGTTGTATGTAACAAAATGCACTGATTAGCTCTTGCGCTTGCGGTAATATTAGTATATTTAAGGATACTATTACTAAAACGAAAAAATAGGCTTTGTTTGTTTTAGTACTACAATTACATTCCATACTAGAAAAAATAAATATTCCCAGTAATTGTCCGTATACAAAATTAGTACTATCCCATTTCTTATACAGCCTAATAAGACTTGAAGCCACACGAGTGTATCGTACTATTATACATAAATATAATGCCTAGAATTTGTGTTGTAAATAATATAATTACTTCTCCGAGTCCTCATAAATGAAAGGGAATTGAGGGAAATTAATCCTCTATCAGTTCCTTAGACTAAAGTATAAACGTTTGTGTGTGTGTGAAAGATTAAGAGGTGTTCGCCACTGGAATATGTAAGGAAATATAGGACATTCGGGTGAATAAACGTTTACGTTCCAAAGACGTATGTGCGAATTTATTAGAGTCTTACGTTAAGTTTATTCTTGCTCAATCAATCAACGATCCTTGTATAAAATGACATAAGAGTGGTATATCAGTTTCCGTTTGTACCGTCCAAGTTCGACTGCTTGTTGCTCGTTGCTGTTTACCAGTTGGTCTCTTTATTTGCTGCCCGTCTGGCGAATCAATACCTCGTGCCGGCGCAGACAGGCTTTTGAACTATATACATAAGGGCGCGGTACAGCGTTTCGATCGTCAGTATGTGGGCGACAGGGACACAGATCAGGTGGGCTGCACTGGGAGTCGTTGGCGACTCGTGACGCTCGTCCATGGCATCAAGAAGTGCCCTAGAGCTGGATTTGCCAGCAAGAGCAGGTAAGCTTTGCTCTTTTCTAAAAAAAAAATTGTTTTTGTAACAAGTGAAACTCGACTGAACGAAGGTGCTGCTGCTATCGTTGTCTGGACGGATTTCAAGCAAGACGTGCAAGGAAACTTGACGCAAACTTATCATGTCGCGTAGTTTTAAAAGTTCACATCTACACGGATTGTTTATATGTAATCTACACTGCTTACATGGGTTTATAGCCTTCATAAAGTCGTATACTATAATGCAGAAGCGTGGAATGTGATACATAGTGGTTCAGTTTTCCCGCTTTATATTAAATTCTTACTGTACATTTTAAGACTTTGCTGATTGGAAATAGTAATGAAAAATCTACGATAGTTATCTTTGCTTGCCACTCTATATCTGTTTAAATGCCGCGTGCATACACCGACTATATTTGTAGCGCCAGAATATAAGAATATATCCACACTTAAAGCAACACAATGAAGTAATATTCTCCTACTGCAGTTACCTGCTATGTTTTAACCCAGCTCTTTCAGTTTCACGTACTAAACTAACTCGACAATTGAACGAAGTTTTATAATTTAATCCCTTTTCTTGCGTTTGAAGTTTGCAAGTTGAGTTCAGGTATCACTGGGGTCACTGCAAGCGCCATGTTGTTTACACGGATTAATTATGTAAATTATTCACTCTACGTTGCTATCCATGTGTAATATCGATGCTGTAATGCACAACTCTGCCTGATACTGACATATAAACGAAACAAAGAAGGTTAAAAATTATCTTCTTTCTATGGCGGCTCGTATTTCGGCAACTGTCGCTGCTTCTCTGCTGTCAGACCTTACTCAGCTGTTTCGCCTTTGCAGTGATGAGTTGAGGCAGCAAGGATTCATCTTACAAGGGCAAAGTTGCCTGAAATTGGTCAGTTCTATTATTCGCTTATTGAACGACCACAATATCTTCAAACGCAGCAAGTATAGAGTGTCGATTATGTCCGAACACAGCAAATATACATTTTGTTATTTCCTAATGCTGTGCTTCAACATACTAATTGGTCAGTTTAGTCCAGAATTTGTGACTGCGTGTCAATTTATCAGTTCGTGTTTAGTGTCCGTGGGGCATAATTCTTGATATCATGCTTGCATTGCAGCTCTTTGAAGATATTTTACGTTATTTTACAAAATAGCCCTTTGGTGCTCGTCGATTGGTTCATTTATTTGGTTTTTTTACGTCCTCCTTCTTCTACTTTGGGCTAGTCGAGACGATGAAGTTGAGTGCGATAAGATAAAATTGATGAAATGGCAACCACCGACACAGAACACAACAGAAGCGCCACAGTTGATTATACCTGTAAAACCAGACACCAGTGTCTTGTTAGCCTGCAAAATGCAGTCCAGGGTGTACTATGTGGAAGAGGGGTGTTATATGAAAATGCATCTTACACCCCACTTAGGTGTTCGTAGGCAACAGGTTGGAAATGCCTGACATAGACCATAATTATACCGGGTGTCCCAGAAATCTTTCCCTGATTACAAACTTTATTCACATCCGCTATATGCAATGTAGAGATGTGAAAGTGGTGGCAAAATGTTGGAAAACTAACCAAGTTTATTTGTTGCAGGTTTCAGTAATGTGGCTGTAGTGTAGCAGTCTCAGTGCCAAGGAATCCGGAATTAATGCTCTTGACATCGGGTGGCATCTTTCCAGACAATGTTTCTTGGACTTGACAGGATTTGGGAATGAAGTTAAATTCCATTTTTTAAATACCAACTTATTGATGGGAGATATTCTAGACGAAAGAATTCTGTACATTTGAAAGTTCCTCTGCACTGTTATTGGTGACTGGGTCTCGTGACACCAGAGGACATGCTGAGCTTTTTCCTGATTTGTGAACATTTCCAGTTTTCTGGGCACTGACACTGCTACACTACAGCCACGTTACTCAAACCTGCAACAAAAAGCTTTGTTAGTTTTCCAACATTTTGGCACCACTTTCACATCTCTACCTTGCATATAGCGGATATGAATAAAGTTTGTAATCAGGGAAAGACTTCTGGGACACCCGGTATTATAGATTGGTTTATTCTACTTCTTGTTGTACAGTTGGTCGCGAATTTAATAGTAAATATTTTCCATCACCACAATGTCCGTTAGCGTTATTTTATGCAACTCGAGGTTCGAGAATTGAAAGAAAATCCGCCAACGTAGCAAAACACAATGTTTGCTCCATAATCAGTTCAATTTCTTCTCGTAGAAATGGAATGAAAATGCCATTATCTTTGCGCCTGCCTGTGCAAGAAATGTAAGTTGTTTTAAACTGCAATAGTGTGTTGCAGAAATTTCGCTCGAGTGCCAAATAGTTCGTACGGACGACCCTAGGAATTGGGAGCTTCACTCGAGCGAATGACGCTCGAACAGACAAAATGAACAGTATACACTCAAAGCCCAGTAGTACACATATAACCGTAATTTGTCTGTGGTAGTGGACCCTCAAATATGGATCGTGAAGTGAATGACGCAGTGAAATTGAAGCGAGCATAGTTAACATCGTCATTCTAAACTGGAGTTACAATAATACCCAATTATAGTCAGTGTTGCCAAGTTGGCCCTTTTGGGGCCAGAACTGGCCCTTTTGAGTACGTACTCGGTCCCAAAATTCAGCAAAAGCCCGAAGGGGCTTTTTAGCCCTACAGAGAGAAATCTTGCTACAAATCTAGCCCTTTCAGTAAGGAAATGTTTTTTGGTATTTTCCGTAAAGTGAACTGCAAAGAAGAATTCACTTAACCGACCCTCCTCTGCACCTGCAAGCTCGTCCTGCGACCCCTCTTGGGGAGCAGGTAGCAAGTGCACATTGTCACTTTATCCCCTTGTTTCTGGTTTTGATATGCTGTGTAGCCCGAGGCGAATTACGGATAGCGTCGATTCCAGAAAATGCGAATCTATGTTCAGTTGTATTGCATCTGGTCCTTGAAAGATCACAGAAATGCGGTGCGGAATCGACGAATCGTTCGTAACGGTGATGCTTGACCAGAGACTAGTTCGTGTGTGCGGCCGTGTGTGTGTGAGAGTGTGCGTGTGCATATATATGAAGGAGGAATATGCCGAAAATGTGTAATGCTTTTGTGTAATTTACTGCACAACAATTTACATTTACGGGAGAAATAAATTATTTAAGGTAAGAAAATTTAATTTAGTAGAGCGTATGCCCCTCATCTTGACAATTGATTATTTGTGGTTCTTGAGTTTCAGAAATTTTGCACCAAAACACCCAAGATTTGTAAATCTAGCCCCCTGGATGTGAATTTTAGCTCCATTTTGGGTGCGATTTAGCCCGTTTTTCTCTCATGCTGTTGGCAACACTGATTATAGTATAATATGACAATGAAATAGATGATTGTGGGCTGAAACTACCAAAACGGATATGTAAATCTACAGTTATTGTCACTCGAGAGTGGGAGACTGGAACGAGTACGATTGAATTGAATTGTTGTTTTAAGTCCACTTTATGCACAGAAAGGCTAATTGGGACTGGACCTACAGTTTAAAGTGGCATCCAAACGACTGTACCATGTGCTCGAACGAGTACGAGCGAGTGAAAGTGGTCCCATGCAGTACTCTACTGTGTAACTATTGCTTGTCTAGAGTCTACCAATACAGGGTGTCTCATAAGTAATAGCTCAAATTGGCACAGGTGAAAGTACACGATAATAGAAGCAAAAAAGTCTCGGTAAACATGGGTCTGCAAACGAGCCGTTTTCAAGATAATCGCGAATTTGTGGTTACAAGCCGCCACTGACTTCATTGTTTGTTGATTGATTTAGTGTTTTAAGTTCACTTTACGCACAGTAAGGCTAATCAGGACTGGACCTACAGTTTAAAGTGGGATCCGAACCACTTGTGCTTCCACCGGGTATCGAACCCGGGACCTCTTGATTGCAAGGCGACAACGACACCACTGCGCCATCGTGGAGGCCCTTCATTGTTTGTAAACGTCGACCTAGTTGGTAAAATGCTAATAATGTGTGCGAGTGTGTGGTTACAAGCCGTCATTGATTGCATTTTGTAAACACCGAGTGCTTTACTCCTTGCGCGGTCCGAAGTTTGCTCTTTGTTTACAAAACAGAACATTTCCAAGAGGTGGCGTTGTAATCAAAGAGGATGGATACAATCAGTACACAGTTTAATCGTACTGTGGGAGACACGTCAGTTGTGCTGTACTGCGTAGTGCAAATGCCACACATTCGCAATTATCTCGAAAACGTCTCGTTTGCAGACCCATGTTTACTGAGACTTTTTTGCTTCTATTATCGTGTATTTTCGACTGTGTCAGTTTGCGCTATTACTTTTGAGACACCCTGTATAGTCTTACTGTACGGATTACACTGTTGCCAAAAATCAACAAAAACAACAACAACAAAAACGTTAAGCAAATGTAAAGGTTTGGAAAAGCTTGTCTTGAGTCAGTTTCATGCACGATTGCTTCAAACTATGGTCGTGACAAACGTGTAATGCCAGGGGGTGCTCGTTGCTATGTGAAGTACGTATGCATTACGTCATCTGGGAGGATCGGGTTTGACGGTGCTCGTTGCTATGTGCAGTAAGTTTGGTGCGGGGTACATTTAGCTACTAACACGTCGCAAAAATCGGAACAAGCAGGTTGTTGATTTTGTAGCGTTCGATTTATTTTTATTGTATTTTTGTACTTCTAGACTGCAATCATGTCTAATTGTGCTGTAGCAAGCTATGAAAACTATAACCAGAAAACTAAAGGAACTGACATAAAATATCATAGATTTCCAGACGATAATTGCGTAAGTAAACAGTGGATTCATGCTTGTAGACGAAATGTAAAAAATGCAAGTGTGCAGTGCCAATTATTGTGAAGAAGACTATGTGCGAGATCTAAAAGCAGAATTTCTGTATTTTCCACCAAAGAACGTGCTGAAGCCAACTGCAGTGCCATCGCTAAAATTACATCCAATTACTTTAGTACCAAATAATCGAGGAAATGGTGTAGTTCTCCTAAACACTTATCTTCACAATATGCTTCGCTTGTAGGACGTGCTAATAAGGTTTGCAGAGCTGTACGCTACGAAAGACACGCAATAAGGAAACGTGCCGTAAGTAAGTATATTTTCCGGTTATACAACTCAGACACACATGGGAATGGAAATGGAAAATCTGCGGACAAAGTCCTTTAACGAATAATAATTCGTACACTTGCACGGTCAATCATTGTGAGTTCATGTAACTTTTCTCCTTTATTGTTTAATTAAACTAAGATATTTTCATCGATATTCTCAAAGCGTTTCATTTACCGTGTGATCAAAGATCTATTTCTACAGGCTTGAATTAGTAGGTTAGGACATTTAAGTTTGATGTTCCTAGCACTCATCAAGTATTTCGAGTAGGTTAACTTAGTTAAATTAGTACTGTACACTTTGACTCATCTTCTGCACGCGTTTGCATGTAAAGTTCTTAATACGAAAAAATACTTTTTAGAACTATGACAACGATAACTTTCAGCCAAATTTGAACCAGACAAATTAAAAATATCTGCAAATAACAAACTGGAATTGCGTTTTCAAAGTCTGAAACTACTATCTTACAAACTATTTCATCATTCTTCCTCCACATAAAACTTTTCAAAAACTTTTTGCATGTGGAACTTTGATCCGTACGTAAATTATTGTACAGTAAATAAATATATGAAGAAGGTTGGGAATTCTTTCGAATCTAGAGTAAGTATCAAATGCAGAGTAAAATTTTATCTAGATTGTATATTGCTTCTTTCATTTGATAACTTCAAAAATAAAGTTACATTATGGTGAATGGTAAAGATTGGATTTTAAGTATATCAGTATAATTTTAATACTTTCTGATGTTATGTAAAATTTGAAATGTTCCTGGAAATGATTGGAACGTTCTGAATGAATAAGAAGGAACTATTTAGTCAGAAAACTAAATATTAGGCATTTGTACTTCGTTGTGTTAAATGTTGTAAATAGATTATACCGGACTACTATCGGATTAGAAATTACGGATATTCAAGTTTGGACTCCAATTAAAAGTTAATCAGTAGAACCACATAAAAACAAGTTACATCAAAATTCAGCTTATTCAATTCTGTGTCAATCTATAGTTACCTATTTATTTTTTATTATGCCTTCTATTTTTATTATCGTGAGAACAAGATAGGATTATTTTTTAGTTTGGCAAACTATCGCTCTCTTTGAGATTCTATAAATAAAGAACGGGTGTTTTTTTATTTATAGATTATATATTATATAATTTATTTATTATCCAAACTCTAATATCCATAATTTATAATCCGATAGTACTCCTGTGACGTTCTGTGAGCCCGTAGTACTTCGGAGGCCTCTGTCGATCTCCTTGGCGTAGTGCTTAGCACATCGTGCTTCGACGCCAGGGATCCCGCATTCGAATCCAATCGGGCAAGATATTGATTTGTCCTTAATGGGAAAATTGAGAATTTAGTAAATGTGATAGTATATGTGAAAACAAATATTGATTGATTGATTTGCTTCATTTTACTTCGCTTCTTGTGCCACTTTTGGCTAATTTGCGAAGATAGGGATGAGTGATGAAATGATAAATGAACACTCACAAACATCCATGTCCAAGCCAGAATTCGAACCCAAATCTCTGGCGTTGAAGTGCGATGTGCTAACCACTACGCCAAGGAGGCCGGCTTGTGGAAACAAAGAAAGAGATCCTCTTATGGGTTTTCCTTTCATATTTAAAGAAAGACAGAAAGGCAAAAATAAACCAAATCTGTCAATCAATTCTTTCTTTGTAACTCTTTCACTATGCATTTCTTCTTTAGCATGCAACGTTTCTTATTAAAATCATAATACGATTTATGAAATAATGAAATCTGAAATTCCAATTAGAACACGGAGAACCTTCTTTGTAATATATCGATCATGTTTCAGAAAAATTAATTTTTACAATACTTTTGCACGTGCAATTTTCCCCTCTTTTAAAATTAGCGTGTTTTAATTATGTTACTAATCATTAAAGGAATATCTCAATACCATCCCGAAGTATGATAATTAATATTTACCCCTCAAAGTAATGAAACACTTTCCCTCTCTGAAACTCGCTTAGAAATGATAGCGGCCGTTTGCTTCTGCCAAGCCCCGAACGAACATAACCCGAAGGGGCGCCGAGCATAACCGATCCTCCCACATGACGTCACGCGTTCGTGCATGATCGGCAATTTTCGGATGGCGCTACCTTATAGTATATTAAGTTACCTTGGTGTAATGCGACTTTACAGGAAATCGAGCGTGTGTGCCTGTGATTACAAGGCGATAGCATTGCCTGCCTACTGCTCTATCTGGAAGGTTTAGTTAGTGAAATGTAACCCCCTCACCTTCCGCTTTATCTCGCAGTATTTCTCCGTATTTAGTCCAATCGATCCATAACTATATAGGCATGTGGAACGAGAGATATCTGTTCATATCCTTCACTTGTGTCTCGATTGTATTTTATAGAATAAAACTATTACAGAAAATAGTTCGTTTCGAGCACATGCCCAGGTTCGCTACGAATTCAAGATGGAACAGTTTTTCAAAATGAAGGAAATAATTCTATATACATTTATTTATGGTTCTTATGGCAATGCAAAAATTTCCTGCATTTTCGTGTTGTTAAGCTCTAACTTAAGTTTTAGCCTTACAATTAACAGACGGAAACAATGCATCAAGCGAATATTTCATATCCATTTTATATCAATCTGCCTAAATAACCGTATAATATACCTACTTTGATATATTCAGTATGGCCAATAAATATTAACTAGCATAATCTTCGCAGATTTCATACCATTCTTTTTTCAAAAAAGGTGGGTGTGACCATTATATTAAGCTTTTTAAGAACTAATTGTGCCGGTACTTAAAAATCATTTATTACTAGGTAAACTGTATTTGGTGCAAGATTAGGATGCACGGAGTACTCGTGAATGTACACTCAACGGCAATAAAACTGGGACACCTAGATTCTGCAATACTCGCTTCCCTGACAGGCGTTATGTGTGTTGCATAACTGTACGGCGGTGATCCTAATGGTATTTTAAAGTTGGCAACACTTCCATGCGTTACCCATTTTTACGATAGTACAGAGTGACTTTTACGGGCACATTATGGACAGAGCGGCGTCAATTTTGTCGATCAGGACCTTGAGCGTGTATTTATACTCGCGGTGAAAGACTGTATGTATATTACTGTCAGTGTTCGCAACAAAAAAATACTTAGGGGTCTCGGGTTCGAATCCCGGCCTGGGCATGGGTGTTTGTGAGTGTGCACTCATCAATTTTATCATATCATCACTCATCCTCATCTTCGCAAATTAGCCAAAAGTCGCACAAAAGCGAAGTAAAATAGAGCAAATTAATCAATAAAAAAATACTGTTTACTTGTTACTTTAAAAGCAAGTACGTAAGTGTAACAGTGTTACTTTTTTACAATGGAAGTAACGGTATCAGCAGTTACTTTCCCACACGTTAATTATTAACTTGATAATTTGTAATGTGTGTGTTTTTCGGGGGGAGCTAAATTTTAGAACTGTGCATTTTTTGATTAATTTGAAATTTGGAATACCGAAAGGGCCACCTGAGGTAAGAAATATGCAAAGTTGCAGATCCATATCTTTTGTATTTCCGAAATTAAAGGGGTGAAAAATATGCGATTTTGACAATTTCTTTCAACATGTTGTTAACTTTAAATTGCAATATTTCGGCAATTAGGAAAGTTGGAAAAAATCTTCAAGGGCTGTTTCAACGATATATTACACGCCAACATCAGGGTAAAAAAAAAAAAAAAAAAACAATGTGGTGACGTGATGTACAGAAAATTTTGGTAGTCTTTTTCTCAAAAACGAGTCCTATTTTTTTCCAAAAAATATATATGTCACGCAAATATACTAGTATTAAATAACTGTGCAAAAATTTAAAATGGGATTCCAATGGAATTCGGAGTACGTCAGAGTTAGGTTAGGTTGATTGATTTGTTTTATTTTACTGCGCTTTTTGTGTGACTTTTGGCTAATTTGAGACGATGGAGATCAGTAATGATATGATGAAATTGATTGATGGATACTCACAAACATCCATGCCCAGGCCAGGATTCGAATCCGGGACCCCTGGCGTCGTAGCGAGATTTAGGTCAGCTCAGGTAAGGATACAGGTTAGGTAATGCATGCTAACGTAGAGAAATTACATTAATTCAAAGGTAAGGTATAAAATGAAGCGAAACACAATATTATTGTTTGAATTAATGTACATGGAACTGATATTAACACCCCCAGTTCTTAGCGATACAGCGTGAATCCAAAGACCTGTCTCATAGGCAACACTGTTGCTAGTGCACATAGCAAATACTTGAAAAATTTCGAATGATCAAAATATGTTAGGTGTGAACGATGTCTATCGCAGTGATTTTCAAATGGATTCCATTCGAAATAACATTGTAGTTTCCATGAGGAATTTCCAACTCCATAGGCGCAAATAAACGCCGTCCCGGTCGAAAAAGATATTATGTGTGTTTGTGTGCACATGTATTTTTTTTAATGTTTGTGTGTTTTGTTTTCTGTATCATGTTTATCATCATTAAATCAGAATACTAAACATTGCATTTTTACATTGTTGCTACCCAAATTTTAAAATCTGCAGCGATATGGCAGAGTTGGTCATATATTAGAATATATTGCATAGTTATTCATGCTGTTACTTGTTGAGAAAGCCACTCACGCGCTAGAATTAATTACTTTTATTCTAATCTTGTATTACTTAATAAGTTTTATGTTTTGAGATATTTCACAGCTTATCTTAGTTGCATTCGTGCTTTTGTTAGCCTCTGTAATTTCGGTACACAGACTGGGGATTGTTTATGAATACAGTGGAAAATCATATACGGTGTGGACCATAAGGCCTGCTTAGGCGAAAAATTTACGCCATGACCAAAATGCTACCGTGTAAATTGAGAAATCTTATGCCATTTCAGATGCCATGGCATATTTCATGGCATTTCTCAACGATGGAACCCGTCCTATTTCCGTAGCATTTTTCGTAGCAGAACCAATCAGAAACGACCTCTAGGTCACGAGTGCAGTTGTAATGGCGGCCGCGTGAGATGTAAACAATGTATCACTTCACATGTTTAAAAGACGATAACGATTCAACCGAGAGGAATAACGTTCGTATTAAACGGTTTTAAGTACAAAATAATGGCGGTGCTTAAATACATATTTTGTAGCGTTTACTGTACACGTAGAAGAATATTTTTTTTTTTTCAGTTATGAACACCGTGCACTCAGCATAGATGGTGTAACTCGACGTGCCTTTCGTGCTGTTTGTATTATACATTGTAATTGCAAAAGCTAACCTAAATGTTCTATGAAATGCTTTCCTGAAAATTACTATCTGCTATAAGATTTTTTGAAGCATTTATATATAGCATTTATGCTAGCAAAAGTGTTAAATATCTTTTTTGTTTATTAAGTACTTTTATCCATTTTTAGCTGCAATAAAGTGCAAAGCTTGGAAATTTGTTTACACATTATGTATTGAAAATCACATCCTTTAAATGATGCCAATTGTTGGTCTCGCAAAGACTAGGACTTTCTACGACATGTTCCATGACAGCTGTTAGCCCCGCTGGACTCTAGTGCTCTAATTTCTGTATGAATATTCTCATTCAGTTGGTGGATAATCTGAGACTTGTGAACATACACCCTCTCTTTCAAATAGGCTCACAAGAAGAAGACGTCAGGTCAGGAAACGGTATTTCGTAGTTAATTTATTTGGAAAGACTTTGTGATTGTGTGTGTGTGTTTTCCAAATAAAACTCCACAATTTTGATTCCATGTGCACTTGTACATTTTTACATGATAAAGCTCATTACTATGGGCTACGATTTCTGAAAGAAGCGAAAAGACAAAATTAATAATCACGAATGTTATTAGCTGTGCAAACTGGTTGGTGACTTATGGGCCACCCTGTATTAAAGTTAGCGGCAGACCCAATCGGGTAAAGGCAAAGGAAGGAGGCGGGGGGAGTCTTCTGGCAAAGAGGGAAAACTCATGTTAGCAGCAGCTGCGTGAGTTGTCCTGGAAACTGGCGAATCGATACGTTTTATGGATTGGACTCCACAGGTCTCCTTGGCATCGATCCCCGCCCCCCTCGTAAAAGAAATCCCTGTTCCTGTCTGCTCCGTGTGTTGTGCCCCCCCCCCCCCCCCGCGCGTCTATATTTATCCCGCAAAACAAGCTCCTTGACGTTCCGTTTAATGAGCACTAATTTTGTATATCTGATTGCTTTTACGTTCATTACTGTTGCCGTGGCAACGGTAAACACACAGTATGCCCTAGGTGCGGCTGACGGCATAATATAATAGTAGGCAAATTGTCAATCACCGTGTCAATTCATTCTGTTTTCCGCAACGTGGGTTTTGAGAATTGAAACTAAAAAGCACGATTATGCAGAGTAGAACCACAAACCATGGTCTTCTCTAGAATTTTTTTGAAGGGAGTGTCAGACCATTCATAAAATTTGAATAGTGGAAATAGCAACAAAAATAATTATTATCATGCTTATGATGATTATTATTATTACAAACTAATTATAAACTACCAATCTCACTCCACTTATTATTACATTTTTGGGGGACATTTTTACTCGATCCATCAGATAAGTGAATATCCAGCATAGGTCTAACTGTTTTCTTTAAAATTATTTTATTCATACAATTAGTTAACTGAAATGCATAGTTATTCTATTTTGTTATTAACATTTACACACCTCGTTTTAGAAAAATATTTAAAAGTTACAGAAAAACTTTAGTGAAACTTTATGTTGTGTGACCGATCACATAAGACTCATTTTTGGAAGTTTGAAAATTATGAAATAATTTATTTGTTAGTTTAAATGGTATAATATTAAAAAATGAACGGGTTGCATTATTTTATACTCATGTTTTCATATTTAACATTTTTCTTCGGTATTCTGTTCGAATATTAACTAATTGAACTTTATTTACGTATATTATTAACAATAAAAATAACAAGCTCTCTGATTTGGACGATGAAAATTTCCAGGGAGGGGTTGTCAACCGACCACCGCCCGTGAGTATAACCTCTGCTCCAGGACAAATACAATTCCATTCTCTACAGAAACATAGAACGAAGAAGAACCTGGATGCACAAGTACTGCTCGTCAAATTGTCCATTACTATTATCATTCATTTTTTTCTTACATTCTGTGTGTTTTTAAGAAATGGATTTCTACGTATACTGGTGTAGAGGTTGCCAGGGGCTTGTTGATGTTGATAGTGTAAAACAAAGTTAATAAACATGGTGATGGACAATTTGCTTGGTAATACTAATACATCCCACTCTACGTATACCCCTATTCCCAATCGTTTCCTTCTTCACCTTATATTGTTCACATTCCTTCTTTGTTTCCTAAGCATTCGTATTTCGAAGGACGTGTGTTGTTCCCGGGTTCGATACCGGTGGAGGCACATTGCACAGGGGTTCAGATCCCACATTAACCTGTAGGTCCAGTCCCGATTAGCCTGTCTGTGTATAAAGTGAACGCTAAACAACAAATGAATCAATCAATCCATTTGTTGTTATCTTCTGTTGAGGTCTTCATTCTATGTATTTGTAGATTTCACAGCCATAGAAACACTGGTTTAGTAGATTCCAGTCTTCACGGACAAAATCTCTCCTGGGTGGCGGGTTCGAATCCCGAACTGGGCATGGGTGTTCTTTGTGAGTGTCCTTTCATCATTTCCATCGTCGTTACTAGCCAGAAATGGCAGAAAAGCGACGCTAAATAAAAATTAAATCAAGCGAGTGTTTGCAGGGATATTTCAGGGAACATGGTTGACAACACTGTTCCATTACATGGAAGAGGAATATTATTTCATTCGCGTCTTCTTCGCCACACAGTGGAGTCCCTTCTGGACAGATAAGAAACCAGGAGAGTCCTCTTGGAAGAAATCGATCGTCGGGACCCCTGCAGTGAAAACGCCCGCTTACCACGCCCCCTCTTCTCGGAACACGAGGGGGGAGAGCCCCCAACTTGCTTGTGATAACGAAATCAGACGGTCACGAGTAGGATCTCCTTTAAGGTGTTCTACAGCTTGAGCAAACGGTATCTTCAAGGTTTGAGTGAAGTAAACATTATTATTGTCATTTGGTGACTGTTGTCAGTATTTTGTTAATTATGACTTCGTATACGAGGGTATATCAATAAGTTATTGCATGCCGCTTCGGTGTTCGGCTGACATCGTTTATTTTCGTATTCCAATCTGACGAACGCCGATCGAATCTGATACACCCAATGTTGCCAAATCTATTGTAAGCGCATAGTTTCATCTCTTGTGCACGGTTAAAGGAATAAAACAATAAAGAGTCTTGTTATGAGTGGGCCTCACGAGCACCAATGAAATACCGGTCGGAGCCGAGGCAGGATCACACTTGGCAACGCTGCTACAGGACAACCTGTGTTAGTTGTGCAGGTTCACTTTACAACTGCGATTGCCACCCTCGAACACAATTATTGACTTATGGCTAGCAAGACCACACGTTCTTCTTGGTTAATATCACCGTCAATCAAAACCACTTGTAACAAAACACTGTAAGTGTTATAGTTACATTCCAGTAAATAATACCAACTTATTTCTTGTGAAATTCTAACCAGTTTTCATGTATCACATGACCAACCTTACATTAAAAAGAAACCTCAAGTTTGCTCCAAGATGGCGGATTTAGAGATGTCCATTCTGTTGGTAATATACTCTAAAAAATGTTTCCGACTTTCCTATACCATATTTTTGTTGTTTCACTATACGTATTTGTTTCAGTCGTGTTTCCAGACGTATGAACTACATTGTAAATTAAATTCACGTTTCGAATAAAATATAAGTTTGGTTTGTAGCAACTGAAATCCCATTGCAAATGTCCGGGTATTGTTTCACGGACAAACTCCTTGCTTGAAGGGTGCAGTTTTAATGTTGCTCAGTGGCGCCATCTTGTATATGTTCACACAATAACTGACCCAATTGTATTATTATTACTCTACGAACTTAAAGACATTTGCGTTTGTTATAGAAGCTTTTGTTGTCGGAAAAGTGGACGATATCAGGTTTGTTTTCAGTTGAGGTTTGCGACCATGAAATATTACAGTCGATGCATGGCGGCCAGAAGGAGGACAAGGGGCTTTGGCCCCTCTGGAAAATAAATGTAAGATTAAAATTATATATTATATATTAACCATATAATTTCATTTCAGCCACAGTAATTTGCTTTGATTTATAAATATTTAATTTCAGTTAAGACTGGTACACTTGCAAACTGAGCCAGTTGTTGGAGGGGGTTCCTGCATGCGCCCCCTGGGAAGAAAATCCTTGATTTTTGCTCCTGAGGAAAATCCTGCGGGCTTCCTTGAGTTTTTTGTGTGAAAGTGCTACCGAAATTAATGTTAATACAAAATATCCAAACAATATTAAATAAGTTTCTTATAAGCTAATGAACCATCCCCAGTTGAGAAAATCTTCATAAAACATCCCTCACCTATAATTTGCATACGCATCCCCAATGTAGATACTGCACTGTCTCCATATTTTTCTCTACAAGCATCCCCCCACCAGTGGCGGCGATTAGGGGGCGGGCGGGGGGCAGTTGCCCCCACACTATGCTAAACCTTATCTACAAAGGGAAGCTCCCCAGTTTAGGCACCTGCCCCCCCCCCACCCGCTTTTGGAGCCAAATCACCGCCATCCCAGCTATTCCAAAAGTCGTGAAGCATCCCCCAGCTTGGAATTTCCACCTCGAGCAGTAAGGTAAAGGAATGACGTATCATCTGCTACTCCCACGGTGATCTTAAAACTTACATCCATCCAGTGATTTATCTACAGACCCCAACACCCACTAACATTTCTTGCAACCCTAAAATTTTCGCTTTGGTACTAAATTTACACTTATGCCATCTAAAAGTGACTTTACACACTTCCCCCAGATTAAAAGTTCTGTATAAACCTTTGCATATACTTTGTACTTAACTCCCGTGAGTTTTATTGCGGTTCATTACTCAGTTTGGCCAAAAAATCGTACCGTGTATGGCAGTCCTATAGTCCCAAAATTTTCAGAGGCTATACTCTAAGTTTTGTGACACGTTGAGAGGATACCACGCTTCCATTAACATTGTATTATGTTTCCATGCATAAATTTATTTAATTTTTTCATGGTAGAATGGTGATGATGCTGGTGGTGGTGATGACTCATAATTGACATAAATGAGATATATTACAATAGAGAAGACATTAAAAGAAAAATGAAACGCATTTTTTAATTATTACATTTGAATGTAAGAGATACAGTACATTGTACTTTTTCTTGTTGATATTGCCTTTATAAATTGTGTTTGTATACTGTTAATACCTTTAACAATACTGTCAAGAACATTAAAAATGAGGTAAGTGCTGTGAAGTGAGCAGTATTTTTATATTGAGCAATTTAGTGTTCTTCTGAGTTGTTTCTGCCTGTGTACTTGAGTTTTTGTTTTAGTTAGCCTATTTTAAGCATACAGATAGTCTATCGGGACTGGGCCTACAGTTTAAAGTGGGATTCAAACCACCATGTCTCCATCGGGTATTGATTCCGGGACCCCTTGATTACAAGGCAACAATGGTATCACTACGCTGTAGTGGAGGCTTCTGTCTAATGGCCTCCGTGGCTGAGTGGTTAGCACATAGCCCTACGACGCCAGGGGAACCGGGTTCGAATCCCAGTCTGGGCATGGATACTTCTGAGTGTCAATTCATCATATCATCACTCATCCCCATCTTCGCAATTAGCCAAAAGTGGCACAAAAAGGGAAGTAAAATAAAGCAAATCAATCAATCTGTCTAATCGAAAACACTCCAAAGTGCCTCTCTTGTCTTGCACAATCTCTTTGAATTACCATCATTTGCAACAAGGTGGTTTTGTAGCCGTATCTTCATATATTTGTGAGGTTTAAACTGATGAACTGGAGAAACACGTAAAACCGGAAATATGTGTCCGTAATAAGCTCAATGGAGTAATGGCCAAATTACTTGAAAAAATAGATATACACGAAACTAAAGTTAAAGGTATACGCATTGTAGCAGGTGTACGTACGTACTAGTGTTGCCCACGAGACGAGACGAGACGAGACTTTGGTCTGTCCCGTCCCGTCTCGTGAAAATGCTGTCTCGTCTCGTGTCTCGTCTCGAAAATATTCGTTTGTCCCGTCTCGTGTCCCGTCTCGAAGGGTTCTGTCTCGTCTCGTCTCGTCCCGTCTCGTTTTGTCCCGTCTCGTCTCGTAAAAGTGATCCGGGATATCATGCCAACAAAAGTCAAAAGTAACAGAAACACGAAATATTTTTCCGGAAAGTGGGATAAAGGTCCAGATATTTTACCCATTGCGTGGTGAGAATAAATAAGGTTCATTAATATTAAAAATGCAGTTTGTTGGTTACTGATTGCTAGGTATCTTATGAAATCTACCATGTAGTTTATCTCGCTTCATACAACTGTCTATCCATCGTACATTTATACCGAGTTTGTTAGAACCTGTCCCGTTTCCCGCGCTAGCGATCGCTCGACAGTTTTGGTGCCAATGAGAAACGAGAAAAAAGTCGTCTGCTGGGCAGCGAGGAGCGAATGGAAGCCAGAATAGAGGAGCTTACGTAGACGTTGTTGCCACGTTGCGTATTTTAATTTGCTGCCTGGCTTTGGCTTTCCCCAGCACGGAGTTCAAGCGGTCTTCAGCAGCAACACCGCTTGGTTTATGCTAGAAAAGCCAGCAATCAGCTACCGCGGGAAGCCGGACAGGTTGTAACAAACACGGTATAAGTGAGTGCTCTTTTTCATTACTGCTATACCTTTTGGAAGTCTTGAATTGTTTTCCAATAGACCTTCTTTCTTTCTGAATGTCGAACTTCCGTGCACTATGAAAATGTATATTTTTTATTTAAATTCTAAGCTTGGCGCTGGGGAGCAACAAAAAAGTTTTTAAATGTGTAGTACGAACACAAAAGACTATTTAAAATTTCAATATTTAGTATATTACAAATAGAAAGCATTTATTGTTCTTAATATTGTTAAACATCTTCTATGACATAAGTTTCAAAAAGTGTTTGTTTGTGATATTGTGCTGTTTCTTATGCCCAGCTTATGACGCACATACTTCTTTGTTTTCCCTTTAGCCTCTACGTCCGGTACCACCACCGCTTGATCTAATTTATCCTTCGGCAGGCACGCATCTAGAAATATATGTCGGGGGAGGGTGTCTGAGCCAAGTGTTTCAGAAAAAATGATAATAATAACATTAACGACAACAATTAAGCAAATGTTTAAATTAATGCATTAATATAATTCATAGGTCTATTCACTTGAATATGTAAATTAATCAATTGTTATTGCATGACATGTTACAAAGATGGTAGAAGAATAGTAATATAACAGCACAAATATTAGCTAATATCTAGCTTACGTGTAGTTAAGATCGTCAAATTCTGCATAAAAGCAGCTGTCCTGGCAAGAAAATTATTGTCAAAAAAGGTGATGAATTGAATATTTGCTGAATAACAAAAAAAAGATGTTACATCCAGTTGACGAAAAGTAAAGTTCCTGATTAATATTTTATGCTCATTATTATAAGTAGTAGCGTACATAAAACTTCATTGATACTGTCATTCAAAGCAGTATGATCCCAATAGAATCCTTGTTTTCTAGTAAGTTCGGCAGGAATATGTAACCCTCGATTATGCTAAACAAATATATTTTTTGTTTAGCTAGAGCAAGGCCCCAGGAGGATGCAAGAAGCCTTTCCTGCAAAAGTGTATGTTTTACGAAGCGAAGAAACGTGACAAAACCACCACGTATGGAAGGCAAACCTGCATTAATTTTATATCGCACGTTTACAGAGCCGTGCCTCCTGAAGTTATTAAAATCCCAACTTCAATGATTCTTTTAGACATGCTATAGTTGAAAAAAATATGTTTAGATGCACCCAAAGTGCTTCATTATCAGATTATGCATATAACGTGTTATTGGAATCAACATATTTGTGTAAATTGGGTGCCTCCCCGATGGCGTAGTAATAACTTCGAGGTCTTGTAATGAAGGTTCGTCGCGTCGATACTCAATGGAGGCACAAAGTGGATCGGATCGCACTTTAAACTGTAGGTCGGTTCGCGATTTAGCCTATTTGCGAATCAAGTGGACTTAAAAAAAAACAAAAAAAGCAAACAATATCAACCTTAAGAATATTAGAATAAACTAATTCACCCGCAGGTAAGTCAAATTTCACATATCCTTCTTCATCTTCGTTCATAGACTTCCTGCAATACTCTTGTGTTGCATCCCAGCAGGTGCGAAAAATGTGAAGTTATTATTTCCCCGTACTGCGTTATTTTTTTCATAACAGTAAAACTAGATTCTCGTTTTATCTGAACTTTTAAAAAAATGTGCAAAATACGTCTCTATCTTTAAACAACCACCCTTTCCCCATGTATGTGTAAAATAATCCCACTCTGTCTCAGAAAAACCTCTTCCTAAGATCAAATGAAGGAAACAACTCTCAAGTCTCAACAATTATAAATTTTTGCTTAAATTTCCTATCATTTATACAAACAGTAGCACATATCATGTCCTTTGGTGCAACACTGTCAACAGCTAATGTTACTTTCCTCGTCCTAATAAATTTACTTCCAACCAGTGACGGCGCCAGGGAAATGTGACTGGGGTGGCGGAGCCTGGCAACAAAATATTGTAAGGGGGCAGTCACATTAAAACGCCCGAAAACACTACACATATATATACTTATATAATAATAATTATTATTATTAGAATTATTATTATATTCATGTATGGTGTTTTGTTCGTGTATTTTATTTAGAGTGGACGTTTACTGCCTAAATTTACTTCTTGATTACAAGTTTATCTCCACATGATTAGTTTTAATAAAGACATTAATTATTTTTTATTGGTAAGTTGCGTTGTCTCTAGTGGCCTATTTCAGTATTGAAAGACATTCATAATTTTATAATTCATCGTCTTTCTTGAGATGAAACTACTGATATAAATATTTAAGTTATAAGATAATAATATAAATGATGAAAATAATGCTTCTAAGAGTATAATTTTCTTGGAAAATAAACGTGACGTTGGAAGAAATGAATCTTCTTAAGTATTAGAAACAATGTGAGGCACTTAGTGAAGTGCAATTCTCCTGTAGGAGAATTCTGCTCTATGTTCTTTGGAGAACACATTGCGCACCTTTGGTACGTCCAGGACTTGACATTTCTTCTCAATGGCAAGAACAGCCAAATGAGGCAGTTTGCATCCAGCATCCTGTTTCGAGCAAGCCTTTTCAAAGATTTTAAGGACAACCATCTTCGTAACGCTGAAGAGTTTTGGGCAAAATTTGTGTTTCACCTTTCAGGGAAATATTATCACAGGATAAAAAATCAGACAAAGGTTACAGTTATCTCGTAATTCAAGAAATATTCTGACCCTGGCAAAATACTTACTCTTACTCTACCACTCCAACGTATGTCTGTGCTATCCAATTACAGGCACCTATGGAGTTCGTGGGAAGAAGTTCTTCGATTTTGATATGTACGAGAAAGAGCGAACCTGCATCTAATGATTGAAGAGTGGCAAATCCTAAAAAGCGTTCTTTTACCTGCCCGCGATATGTTTTGAATCGAATTTTAAGTGTAATTTGCATTTTAAGGTTCACGTTTAATACATTTCCAAATAATATCCCCTCATTAGCTTCAAGAGTATCGAAGAAATCCCCTTTGTTAAGGTTTCCTCAGACTCATCTCGAAATTCAAGTCCCTGAATAGTAAGAAACCGCGATGAATCCACAACAACTGACATGCAGTGTCGGGTTTTCTTCGATCACCTTTGGTCCTGGGTTCGATACCCTGTGGAGGCACTTTAAACTATGAGGCCAGTCCCGATTAGCCTTACTGTGCATAAAGTGGACTTCAAACGCCAAATCAACCAACCAACCAAATCTTGAATCAACTTTGAATGTCTTTTACTAATTAGCGTTGTCACTAATGACCACGATTAGAATAATTTGCCCGTACTACAGATGATGTCTTGTGGTCCTGAAAATATTCGTGATGTTTTAAAATCATCCACATTCAACACTTTTTCCCAGTTCTTAAGACGTGTTAAAACTTAGGTTAATCTCGGCTATTACAGGACATAAATGAATGAGAAATCACCTATGCCCAGGTCGGCGCTCGAATCTTGGACGAAGCAAATTAATATTTGTTAATCAAGTTGGTATTACAAGCAGGAAAGTAATATCATGCAGAATACACCACTTTGAAAAGGTGAAAATCGTCATACTCTTATAAATGAACTCGCTTATTATTCGATATTTAATTGACTTCAGTTGGGGAGCCCGGGTGGGGGGGGGCGAAGTGTCTGACATGGGGCGTCCCCCTGCCCCCTCTGGCGTCGTCACTGTTTCCAACCCTCTAATAACTTCGCTGCTGATAGCCTCACCTTAGAAATGGAAGCTTGTGTGTCGGCGAATAATACAAAGAACTTGTGTTCACTGTCCCTCTTTCATTCAAAGTCTGCCGTTTTCCTTTTCAGCTTTTCCTGCAAAACTTCCTGTCAGCAATCAAACCAAATTACAGAATTTTTATTGCCCCTCCCTTGCATCAACTTTCATTCCTATTTTAGGCCTGGATTTATGGCACGTACCCGCTACTGCAGGTCAACCTCGCCCTATGTTTGGTGTTTGCCCCTGAAGCAACGGTGTCCTTTGTTCAAAGCGAAACCTTTGTCAGTGGGGAACGGCGAAAAATAGTCTCGGAATACACCCTGGTCGTAAACAAGCTCCCACCACCCTGACATTGCTGTCAGCTTTCCTCTGAAGTTCGATAAAACTACGAGGAAAATGTAGACAGTAGATACTAGATGTATTTTGCTCATAAACTTGAAGGCTAAATTTACAGAATAAAAAGAACAGCTACAACATTCCTTCATCTGATTTACAGAAAGGCTAATCGGGACTGGACCCACAGTTTAATGTGGGATTCAAATCACAATGTGCCTTCACCGGGTATCGAACCCGGGACCCCTTGATTACAAGGCGACGATGCTACCACTGTACCATCGGGGAATCCCCTCATAGAACAAAGTTTCCTTCTACGACGATTATACAGAACTTAATGCACTTCCTTCATTTGAAATCTATTCTATGTCAGCCTCAGTATTTCGTTATTACAATCCAAGGAATAGTATTCTCCTTAAATAAGAAATAAAGAAATAAAAAAAAACATTGGAAATAATCTTCAAACGGACGTAAAAAAATCGAATCCAACCACCTGCAGAATGCCTGAGGGAAACAACAAGAATTTTCTCAACAAAGACATATCCGAAATTTCCATAACATTCTAATAATTTCGCAACCCGTGCAAATAATCATGTGGTAAAATCTTGTGGTGTCGTGGTTCCCTGTAAACACTAAAATCACCAAATTACTTCTTTCCATATTTCCCGTATTTTCTCCTCCTCTTTAGCTCTCAGCTGTTCGGAGTGGGATAATGCAAGATTATTTGTCCCTAATTATCTCCTTCTCTTAGCCTTGCTAATATCTTGGACTCCTTAATAACTTTCCCAACAACTCCTTATCAATTTGTACTGCCATGTTTCCTACAATGCTTTTCCTACTTTCTAATAACAATCACTTCTGTACACCCTTTGATGTAAAAATTAAATAATAAAAATAATCCATATCCGTCAGTCCGTTTATCTTTCCAACCTATAGAGCTGATACTATTTTTACAAGATAAACCTCGGACGCAGACATTCCACGATCTTTTGCCCCCTCCTTCCACCTTCTCTACCTGCCCTTTTACTTGATGTTATTCAGAATTGTATTCGTATCTGGACTACTATCGTAACATAACGTTATTAACCTGGAATATTTTTTTTAAAAAAATGGGGAGTAACGCTGTGTTTCGAAAGAGTATAGGAAATAAGTTTAGGTATTCATTCATGCCTCTCTCTAGAATAGTCTTCTTATTTTGACTTAATACACGCTTATCAACGTTTCTAATTGAAATACTTTATTCCAAGCAAACAAATATTTGCAACTGATTAAAAATTTTGCTTTTATTTTTTCGAGACATTCGAGACGAGACGAGACTTTTCAAAAGCCGTCCCGTCCCGTCTCGTGTCTCGTCTCGAAAACGAGACGAGAAAGGCATTCCGTCTCGTCCCGTCTCGAATTTCAAAAGGCTTGTCCCGTCTCGTGTCTCGTCTCGAAAACGAGACGAGACACGAGACGAGACGGGACATGTCCCGTCCCGTGAGCAACACTAGTACGTACTGTTATCCAGAGGATATATGCCGTATACCCTTGACTACAGCCCTGGTGTATGGTGGTGTTATCAACAGGAACGATTCCAATCCGCCGCATTCGGGATGGGATGGGACTGGGAGTGAGACCGGATTTCCATTTCCACGCCAAGTTATGCAGTCCTACAGCAACTCGCATTGTTTATCTTCCTTTGTTTCTCGTAGCAGTGCACAAGGTCAGCATCACGCCCACTGGCTGACGGGAAATGAAGCGGGAAGGAAATGAAGCGAACATTCACTTCCTGTGAGGAGCAAGTTAGAAACACAAATTTTAAAAACTTATTCCTAGTTTCTTTTGCGGTAGATTTTTTGACGAACTGGCTAATTATCATGTCTATATCTTGGAATTCTGTGCCATAACTAGAACGATGAGGGCAGGCCATGGGTGCCTGAGATTTCTGGAAAGTATTAATGTATTTCGAATGGTGAATTTGTAGAGATATTTTATAACAAAAAATATTGCTGTGACTTACAGGCCGTAAGTTACAGCAACTATTATTATTATTATTTGAAATAGGGTTACATTTAAGCTTACAATCTATTTTTACACTAATTATCTAACTATAAAAACAGCTCTTTGTCCTACATGAATTAATGTTAAGTATACAGTTATGGAAATTGTATATAGATACAGATAGAATATGGAAATGACAAATGTATATAATTTAAAAAAAACATAAGTAGTAGTAGTAGCAATAGTAATGTAATAAGAAGAAGAAGAACAACAACAACAAAAAACAATAATAGTAGTAATAATTGCAATAAAATATTATTAATAATAATAATAATACAAGTTTCTGTGACTCCCCCCCCCCTGAGAAAAGTCCTGCGAACGCCCTTGGCGCAGGCCAAACTTAGGCACTTGCCCGAGGCCTCGCGCTCAGGGGCCCCGCACCAGATAAAAATAATGGTTTGTATAGGATTTATTACGAGTTTATCTAACACTGTTTCTTCCAATTAAACAACTAATTTAATTTTTCTCGCCTTCATGGATTGTTTTGATATACCTAAAAATATCTAATATCAGTATTATTGCTGTGTAACCACATTCTAATCAAAGTATACATAACAATCATGTTCACAATCAAAAATAGTGAAAATTTAATTTTGTATGAAACATGTAAATTCTCTAGTGTCATAAATTGTCAATGAGAAGTAAACAATAGAGGATTGTGATTGAGAACATTGATTAAGAATTGCCACTTTGATAGATATTGAACAAATACGGTTTTGTAATTAAAAGTAATGAACGTCACACCAGTGGCACGTCGGGAACAAAAAGGAAGACTACTTTTAGAACCTTTAACATTGATTGATTTGCTTTATTTTACTTATTTATTTATTCCAAGTTTCAAATACAGCACTTTTAAGGCCATTTTACACTGAAACCTCTAACAAATAACAAGAAAAGTCAAGATGGTTTTAGGTGAAAACAAGAAAGGTTAAATATAAACATAAGACATAAACAAGGAAAGAAACAAAGATTTACATATTCATTTTTAGGGAAGATCGGAAAATACTTTCAGGGGCAAGAATGTCTATGTTTGTGGGTAGTTTATTATATAATTGGGGCAACCTGTGGAACAGAGAGCGCTGTATAAGGGAAAGCCTAGCGGTAGAGTTGTTGAACAATTAAGTGTTTCGGGTCGATCGAGAGGGAACTCTGAAGTTGAATTCTGTAAGTATAAATTCAGATCTTAATTTTCCATTGATGGTTTTATAGAAAAATTTCATATCGGCCATATCGCGTCGGGTCTGCAGTAACTGGATGTTTAAAGTAGTAAGGATGTCAGATGCCGCAGAGAAGGAATTCTATGACGAACGTAAAGAAGCTGAGAACTTTTGGCTAATTTGCGAAGATGAGGATGAGTGATGACGAAATATAAAAATTGTTTGACTGTAATTATGCTTAAATTGTGATAATACTTCAGACTAAGGGAACAAAAACCTCTGATTTTATGAGACGTTAAAAAAAATGTATTTTGTATGCCCCAGGCCCCGCACCCACCTAGGGCATGCTCCGACCGCCTTTACGTCCCGCTCCATCTAGGGCAGAGGTCTCCAAACTCAACGAGCTATTGAGCTATACTCTGTCCCAGCTAACTATGGAGCAGGCGAACGAAAACAAGTCACTGCGCAAGTAGTGACGCGAGTCGGCTCCACCAATGAACACGTGAGAGGAACGGAATTGCGTAGAGTGGGGGAAAGCGACTACAGTTCCCAGCCTTCCCATCAGCGTGTACTGCTTCTCTCTGGTCACTAGATTTCCCTCGCTTTTCTGACACTATACGCGGCCTTCCTCCATAGTTAGGTGGGACAGGGTATACTTCCCACATTTGAAGAAAACATGACGGGCTACCAAGTGTGGATTAATGTTTTACATTTCTTTGTTGGTTTATAAAAACTTTAAGATACGTAGCCTAATCATTTTTTACAGCACTAAGACGCCAGGGGCCTCGGGTTCGAATCCCAGAATGAGCATGAGTTTTCTTTGTGAGTGACTCTTCATCAATTTCATCATTATATCACTCATCCTCATAGTCGCCATTAGGCAAAAGTGGCAGAAAAACAAGGCTAAATAACGAAAGTCAAATCAAATTATTATTTTTGATCAGGGTACGAAATCCTGGGTGGGATGGTGGGAATTCCCCCCCCCCCCATCAAAAATTTCCGGGGGAAGAACAAAAGATAAGCAATTACTTTTAATTTCAAATATACTTTACTAAGAATAATTTCCAAAAGACACACAAATTAGTGTAGTTGTAAGTATTGAATGCTTTCTCTCTCAAGAGATCATTAACAAATCTACATCAATACGCATCTTAAAAGTAAAACAAGAATGCAAAAAAATAATAATAATAGTAATTGATTTATATTAATATAAAGCAAAAACTAAATAAAAACTTACACATAATGAAATCACTTAAACTATTTCATAATTATTAACATCTTTAACCGGTTAGTAAAGGAATTAGTTAGCTGCTTTGCAATATTTGATATGTATAAAAATAACAAATTAATTTATTTGATGTAATTAATAATAATAATAATATATTTTTAATTGAGTAATATATTTGTACTTTTAATAACATTTCAAATATGTAGGATATATCGTATAATTTACACAGATGTTTGTGGGGGAGGGGATTTGTAGATGAAGAACTTTCCCCCCCCACCAGTTTTCAATGATTTCGCACCCTGTTTTTGATTTCTCTGCAACATTCAGAGGCTGTCATTTCTTAAAGAGAGTTCAAAACATGTAAATACTTTTCTTACAAGCACAGTAACTTTTTAAAACTTGCCCCTAATCATTTTCATCCTTCTTAGAGTCCGAGTGCATTCGGAACATCTCCAGTTGACTGCGCGAGTCTAGTCAGCGAGCCTACGAACAGTGTACAGCGTGAGCAATAGAGTTAGCTATAGGCGCAGAGTAGAGATGACGTCAGCAGTTCACTTCTTGATCGGAGGCGTCGAGAGTTATGACTCGCTCCCAAGGTGTAAGCGCAGAACGGACAGAGCTGTTACGGAAATCATCTCACTTCTACTATGTTAATGAGAAGGATGACAAATTGGTTAGGCTGGGTCAATAGGTTGTTACAGATATTGGAACGAGTTGTCCAGATGTCCATCTATCGGCAAAAGCAGATATTTCTGCCGAAGTTTCACTCAAATATTGCGAAACCCATCACGAGCAGCTGGAAATGACCCCGCGAGCCACCTGTACTTCGCGAGACCTAATCTAGGGACATAAGGGACATTGTTTGAAAAATTCCCGCCTGAAATCGTTCGCCCCAGAAATTGAACCAGAGTCTCGCAGGCACGAATCGAACAACTCCACACAAAAGTCAAATGAAGAAGCTATTGAAATGGCTTCGAATTTTCGAGCAACGTTTCCTGCTTTATCTTCGATAGCTTGTTCGCATGGAAACAAAGCATCGTTCCCGCCCAAACACTGTTTCCGGAAGGAAGCTGCTTGCTGCAGCGAACTGAATCAGCGAAACGTTGATGTTTTTCAGTTCCACTGTTAACAAAAGGCAGCGGATTGGAGGAAACACGGTGCATACTAATATCGCTTTATCATGATTGTTTCCTGCAAAAAAGCATTCAATTGTAGATCCCGGCTGAGTTGGCTGCCCTGAGGTGGTGCAAAAGGTAGGGTGAAGTAAAGCATGCTACGTTTGTAGTATAATTTAGTTATTCTAAAAGTTCCAGTGGCGTATTTACCATTTCATTTGGGGGACAGGTTTCTTAGCTACTCCGATTAAAATCAGTGCACTTCGTAATTGCTTCGCAACAGGCACGTATCTAGAAATATGTTTCGGGGGAGGGCGGAGTCCGTCAAAACAACAATAATAATTAATAATAATAATAATGTTACAACTAAAATAATTATAATAAAATAATTAAAATACTCTTAATTAAAATATTCAACTTTATTAATATTATATTTTTATAGTTAAAAGGACTTTATCTACAGAGCATTCCCTGACATTCGCTACAAGACTCGGCGGCAAGCGACCCGGCGTCAGGGCTTGTCTTTCCCGGTGAATCGGATCCGCGGCAGTCGGTAGAGTCGGCTATTAAAATTACAGTTTTCATATTGTGTACTAACCTTGACTACAGAAGGTGTTGAAAATGATGTACCTCTGCTGCAACACATTCCTGGCATCTCCAAAGGAAATTTGGCATTTACACGTGCAAGTTCGTCTACTGTAATTCTCCCGATTTCTCGTACAATACCCTCTTTTAACTCAAGGATGGTGTGCGGATTGTCTTTGTATACTTTATTTTTTAGATTTCCCCATAAATAAAAATGGCAGGCTGACAAATCGGGGGACCTAGAGAGTTTTTGTAACACCCGTTTCTTGTGAGAGGCGGCGGATATATTTCCGAGGAGACTGTTCTAACCTTTGTCCTATCTCATCGAGTTTTTCCTCAGTAAGTACACGTGGGTTTTTCTTTCTTTTTTTATTCAGAACTGACCCTGTTACTCTAAACTTTTTTACGAGGTTTAATATAGTAGTCCTATGTGGAACGGGAACACCAGGAAATTTCGTTGCAAAACGTCGTCGCACTTCTCCACAATTCCTCTTTCCGAAGTAACATTCGACAAGATAAATTCTTTGTTGTAATGTAAACTTTTGTGGTGCCATATTAAGCCACAATCTTCAACACACGGACACGACACAACACAACTTCCGAGGGAGGATTATACTGGCGTCAGTCTGCAATGTCAACAGAAACGGAAAGAGAGCGAAGGCAGGGAGAACGAAAAAAGACAGACTGTAGCGTGCGACTGTCGCGGACCCCGTTCACCGGGAAAGACAAGCGCTGACGCCGGGCCGCTTGCCGCCGAGTCTCGTAGCGAATGTCAGGGAATGCTTTACCTTACGTGTAGTTAAGGTCAGGAAAATTTGTAAAAAAACCTGGCCTGACAGGAAATTTATCTCAAATAGATAAAGAATTGAAAATTTATCTTCTATCTTCTATATATATAAAAATGTATGTATGTGTGTGCGTGTGTGTGTAGGCATATTTGTTTGTTCGGGCATAACTCTCGAACACCTGGAGCAATTTCAACCAAACTTGGTACGCGTATCACTTGCAATCTGGAAATAAATACTGTGTGGGGTAAGACACCCCTGTCACCCCTAGGGGTGGGGTAGGAAGGGGTGACATGTAAAAATAATCGAGAACTACCGATATTAATTTCCGCACAGACATCCGTGACTCTATGCAATCCGCACAACGATAGTGTTTATCGGGTTGTCTAACATTCAGGCTGTGCTGCGAATGGAGTCCATAGTTTTTCGTGACACTCCCAATGCGGTTCAACTCCAAGTTCATCACCTATCGGCATGGGGGGGGGGGAGGTGAGAGGGGGTGGAAAATAAAATGCCACGAATAACCTAGATTAGTGTCGGATCCATAGTTTTCGGAGTCGCTAAGCTAATTGGTGACATTCACGATCACATTTAAAATTTGTTACATTTTACACTATAGTTAGAATTCATTATTTTCCTGTCTAATACAAGATTGGGATAAATAAATACCCGGGCAACGCAGGATAATCAGCTAGTTGAATATAAAGAAATGATGTTCGATCCAGTTGACGATAAAAAAGTTCCTGGTGATATTATATGAATGTTACGTTATAAGTAATAATAAATCTTGCATAAGTCTGCTTTGGGAGTGTCATTCAAAGTCGTATGATCACAATATATTCCTTGACTTCCAGTAAGTTTGGCAAAAATAAATAACCCTGGAATAAACAGCAAGTATATTTTCGTTATTTAATTTTGGTTATTTAATTTTTGTACTTAGTAAGTCTGTCGTAGGGGTTCCGAACCCCCTGGACCCCCTAACCTGGCTTCGCACTTGCACATCCCAAACGTTTCTTCGGCATTTTATGTTAGGAAACCCCAATTTATGAAGGTGTTGTGTTGTGAATCTATCACTGAAATCTTTGGGCTCAAGTAGAAATTACGAATTGCAATAAAGCCTGAGTGTTCTCAGTTTAGCATGAAACGAAGTTCAGCTTCCTTGCCTATAGGCGATTCCACTAGAATCCTTTCAGCTTAACATCCAAAGAAGACACATAGTTGGAGACAGAATTGCTAAATTTAGTTATCGCCTCACACGTTACAAATTTTATAGTTATCAATTTAAGGGTCATAAAGTAACTGTAAAGTAACCGTTGATGACGTTACTTCTATTCCTAAAAAAGTAACTTTAACTAGTAGTTATCCAAACAATTTGCGAGCCATGGTCTTGGGAGACCATTCCTTCGGTGGGCAAAAAGTAGATATACAGTATAGCATATTTGTGATGGAATAATGATAATAAATAATAATATTAAAGTAATAAATAATGGTTTATTTCATTATTATTATTATTCACAACATTTAAGTTGATTTCGTGTACATTTCATTACAGACATTGACAGTTAGTTTAATAATTACTGTATATCTACTTTTGGCCCACCCTGTGTATTCCTTTTCTGACGCACGTGCATTCCAAAACTACAAGACAAATGCCCTACATGTCGTAATTTACAGGATAGGCAATGCAAAGCTTACAGTTATCGAATAATGGAGCTGCGTGTGTAAACAATGTACTCTAACCAGTTTGGAACTTGATAAATTGTGGGAACGTAGCGAGATAAGCTATTGAGGACATTGTATGATTCAGAAGGCTAGAATATGCATTGGAAGTGGAACAGTAGACGTAGTGCGAGTGTCAGCGTTCAGGCTCGCCGTCAGTGAGCGGTAAGTCAAGAATGAGCGGGTGAGCAAGTGATTGTTGTCTATACTGATCGCATGTCCAGCTGGTGGCTGGGAAACAACGAATCAGCGATCAGTTGAATTCTCTTCGACTCACATCGGGCATTTTCGAGTCACGAGGCACCGAAAGTTCCTGGCGGAACGAAACAAATGAGCCTCGGATACACAATGTTGCCAAACGTACTGTTTCAGAAAGTTGATCGGTTCCGTTACTCGATAAAAGTTGTTCAATATGTGTGTTTCACCTACGTCACAAACTGTTGCACTGTGGGATCGAGCAGCCATGATTGAGGCCGGTTCTTGTAAGCATACGCAATTCAAGCGGGCGGGAGGTAGATTTGACCCTTGTTTACGATGGTACATTGTGCAGTATTCGGTTGTTTAACAAACTCACGTTTATCCTCCAATTTCCCGAGAAAGAACAGAAGGTGCGCTTCACGTCACGGAACTCTGTAATTGTTGATCAGATGATCGGTGGGAATATATTGTGCCAACATTAATGAAGAAAGCAAGCATTGCAGATTGTGGAGTGAACATTTCCTCTCAGGAGGTAAGTTCATATATCACCTTTCTCTGTGACTTTTAGTACAAATGGATCAAGCTGGTGTGTTTAATCATACTTGCAAGTAGTGTTTCTTTGTTTTTGTTTGGTAGAAAGGTGCTGATACTTCCGATAAATTTGACGTTAAAATGATAATCTTCAAAGTTTAATTCATCTTGATAATTTTACGTTTGTACTTGATTATTTATATTTCGTGATTTAACACAAACTATTATTAATTTTTAGCCGATCCATGAGAAAAGGTACCGATAGTAGGCTTTGCGTACTGTCAGAAAAAAAAGCACTGCTTGATTAAAACTTATTAATGATACATCAAAGTATCCCAAATTGATTGACTGGTTTGGTTTATTTTACTTCGCTTTTCTGCCAGTTTTGGCTAATCGTGAAGACAAGGCTGAGTGATGATATGATGAAATTGATTAAGGGAAACTCGCACTCATTCCCAGGCCGGGATTCGAACCCGGGACCCCTGGCATCGTAGCGCGCTGTGTTAACCACTCCGCCACGGAGGCCAGCATATCCAAAATTGTTAAAGCATGGAGTGAAATTACTGTTTTTAAGGAACTTAACATTTTAAGTTACAGCGCTTGAACAAACCTTAAAGGGAAACAGAGACGATAATGGCAGATCCTTGAAAATATTAGTAAATCTGCACTGGATGTAAATATTTCAAGCAGAATCCGAACCACGAATAAATACGAAAACGAATTGATTCCAGGTAGCTGCGTCAAGTCATTTAACACACGTGAACTAGAATTGGCCAAAGGTTTAGGCCCCTTTTCATTTCGTTATCGTCCAGTTCATATCGACACATCTTTTTGTGTCGACTGCGCAAAGAGCTTGAACACGAAAAATTACCGCCATTTCCAGATGGCACAACATTGTCATTAATTGTATACAATGTTGCCGAAATTGTACACAGTTCTAACAACAAACGTACAGTTGGCGCAAGTATAACAAACGTTACGTGCAAAGATAATGGTTCCCATTCTCCTACGTGGTGTGTATTTCCTTGCAGACGACATACAACTCGGGCGCAAACATGGCGGCGGTGCGAATTCTGACATCACATGAAACACACCTATAGTTCTCAAAGCACGGGAAATTAGTACGCAACAAACAAGCTAATAAAAACAAGTAACAAAAATAGACTTACGCTTGGCAACGTTGTAACGGGAGAGCGATGTTACCCCTACAGCTTTTACTTCCCAATTGAGCTTGTTCTCACTCCTAGAGCCACACACTCCCGAAAACGATTGGTGGACGAATAGGGCTATGCAGGTCAGCCGCCAATTGGGCCCGTGATCAGTATAGTCTACATTTCTAGATGGTGTTCAAAGAAATATGAACACTATTCTCCATCCACTGCAAGAATGAAGTTAATATAAAGAAAAGCACGTGACTTCTGAGAAATTGTTCCTTTCCTGTTAGTTCTGTTGTTATTTGGCCCATGAATACATTGGTCGTGGATGTGCAGCTCATAATATAAGTTCCCGCGGCTTCCTTATAGCAGTATGAATGGTATGGCTTTATCACACGTGTTCATACGCAGACGATTCATGCACATTTGACATTAGAGCAACCAACAGGATTTCTCGAAAGTCACGTGCATTTGTGTGCACTGACTTCGTTCTTCCAACGGGTAAAGAATAATATTTTCAATATTCTTGTCGCAGGTGGTGTTTCATTTATCTACACAATTAGGTTAATCGCGACCAAGTGATTGAAAACACGATGTTAGAGACGATGCCCTTCATTGATGCCAGAGTTTGTTTTGATTTTCTATCATAAATAGTTACGCCATAATAACTGTGTAAAGTTGTTTCATTCCTTTTGACTCACCCTGTAGTTCTGCCGTGTATAAAGAACACACAGGATAGTATAGGCCAATGCCTTACCTCAGCAGAACGTGGCCTTTGAAAGCGTTGCAGGCGAAGGTTGTTTTCTCTGGGTGGTAAATAAGGGCATTTTTTTTAAAAAAGAAAAGGATCGGATTTCAACTTGTCCTGGAGTGTCGGTCCCGTTGACCAATTGGCGAGTTATAGGCAGGATCCAAGGATTTTAAATAAATTCAATTCCGGTCCAGGAGAGAAAATCAGCAAGTGTAAATGGGTTCTGGACCGTAAAGAACCTTTTTATGTTTAAAGTATTTTAATTCGGTCCAGGAACCTGTTTTTTCCGGATCAGTTTAAATTCGGTCCAAGTTCCGTATTGAAATGAAACAATACGCAATTTGGACCGAATTTAAATTGTGTGAGAAAAGAGGTCCCGGTCGCGTATTTCACATATGCACATTGAAATAGAGATTGTGGGCGTGGTTTGTAATGGAGAAGTTTCTGATTGGCTGGTCTATTTTTTTTCTTTATTGAGTACTTCTATGGCGTGCCTTACAATTGACTACAGGCTTGAACTTGTTGAATGATTTAACCACTTATATTTTCCTTTCCCATTTATTAGCTACTTATTATACATTGCTTTGATCTTTTCTACATCTTTTTAGTTCACTTTCACTAAATCAATACTTATCCTCCAGCGATTTATTTTATATTCTTTCACCTTGTGCTGCCATCTACTTTACTTTTTTGAAACTCCTCTCTTTTCATCTTGTGTTATTGTTTCCGGTATGTAATATCTGGTTTGTAATAACTTTTTACAAAATAAATAGCCGCGCGCTTATATAGTCGAAATTAAGGTTTTGGCGCTACTCAAGGCTTTGACAGATTTTTAAAGTAAGAATTAAAAATGTTCCTTTTTTGCATCTGACGGAAAGCGGAAAATGACCCAATATGTTAAAAAATTGTATAAGAATTTTCATCCAACGCAACATTTTAAAAATTATTGCCTCTTTTATTTCCAATAAGAAAGTCTATTCGCTTTACGAGTATAGATTACTATCAGATTGCGTTGTATTTTTCCCACTAGATGGTTCTGCTTGTAGTCTGTTGTTTACAGAAAGTGTTCGCACAAGTCAATGAAATAAATGCCAGTGTCCTATCCTATATCATCGAGGCAGTCTGCTAGCCAATAGGGAGCATTCATAAACAAACCACGCCCCCAATCTCTATTTCAATGTGCACATGTGAAATACGCGTCCCGGTCCTGTTAGCGGAACCCATTAGAATTTATAGCTTCCTGAACCTTTAACAACCCTGGTTATATGTAGTCGTACAAAAGATCTAGCACCAGTGCGAATTTCAGCTAAATCGCCCCAAATTTACTTCAGTTATCGGTTCACAAGGAGAGAAATTAGTGAAAAACTCTGTCCATCAAACGAGTCTGTTTAGTCACCAAAAGTGGCGTTTTTGACAAAAATTACATAACCGCAAGAACAAAAATGCTAGTCCCATATAACGACCACTAATTGTGAACACTGATACAAACATAAAATCGTTTCATATCGAGCGAAAGTCATTGTTGTTACAAGGTACCTTGCAGTATCTAAGTAACAAAGCTTCAATGTTGTGGTGACATGTTACTTATTTGATCCAGAGTCTGAAATCGAAATATTTCAGATAGATCCACAAGGTATACCGAACAAAGGAAGTTAAGGGTTTTGGTTATGAAAGATATACCAGAGTTAAGTTGCGATCAGTAAAACCTTGGGGTAGAATCTTTACTAGTTTCTCCTATCCCTACTTCGTGAAAGGAAATTCGAACAAGAAGGGAGGGGAGGATATAGGTTCTATAATGGCTATAAGTGGCGACTATGGTAACATGCTTGAATGCAGGAAGAATCCGGAAAAAATAACGAACATGTTCGTGTTTGGAAAACAACAATATACTCACTTGAGTTGTTGGGAGAGAAGAGGGTAATTAATGACAATGGTTTAAGAGCGGTTGTACCTGTATAAAACATATTTGTTTGAAATAAAATATAATGCAAATGCACAAAAATAATAAATTAGTACTCTAATAATTGTTCTACATGTGACGAAACGTCATTACAAACAACAATACAGAGTTTTCCTAAAATCCTTCCCACATTTAAATTCACTATAACTTTCTAGCGAACAGAGATATTTCAGTGAAATTAAGTTTGTACTGCACGGTAGTCTTTACAGTTCTACCTGACAAAACTGCACGTTGAGAGGATCACGTGACTTCGAGCCATCAGGTGATTCCAAGATAGCGTCGATTCAGGAGAGCTGAAATAGTGCGTTCTGGTGTGCGAATTCCAAACTTACAAGAGCAGGGATAACCAAAAATTGAATGTGTGGTGTGCTGTGTCGACGGATCACTTAATCGGGCCTCTCTTCTCAGAGAAAGATGTCGTGAGACGGGCGCTACCGGCCTCAACATGCTGCAGACGTTCTTCCTTCCCCAGCTAATTGCACTTGGTATCAAGGATAACGTGTAGAGTGAGATTATTTCCGTAACAGCTCTGGCCGTTCTGCGCTTGCACCTTGGGAGCGAGTCATAACTCCCGACGCCTCCAATCAAGAAGTGAACCGCTGACGTCATCTCTACTCTGCGCCTATAGCCAACTCTATTGCTCACGCTGTACACTGCTCGTAGGCTCGCTGGCCAGACTCGCGCAGTCAGCTGGAGATGTTCCGAATGTACTCGGGCTCTACTTCCAGCGAGACAGAACACCTCCCCCCCCCCTTGCAGTCAGAAACTTCCTGGGTCAAGAATTCGGAGGCAGGTGGATTGGCGACAGAGTACCCACATCATGGCCCACAAGGTCGCCAGATCTGAATCCGTGTGACTTTTGACTGTGGGGATATGTCAAGATGGAAGTATATTGCAAAATCATGACCATATGGCTCTGGAGCAAGCGAGAGCAGCTACCAGCTGTTTACAGCAGCCCATACTGCTCTGCTCCTCCCATTAGCTTCATCCCCTTCTCTGTCGTTATGCGCAGCTTTGTCCCATAGATTCTCTAGACAGAGTGCATTTTGTAAACATTGTCAAATATTGACTCGCCATCATTACACTTTCAGCCACTTTAGATATGCATATTGGTATTTCGTGTTATCCATTCGAAACAGGCTTGCTAACTATCTCTTTCTCTCTGCAGTGTTGCCAACCACGGAGCGATGTCGTCAAGAGCGAGATGGTACAGACTGTGGCGCCGCTCGCGTCTGTGCCATTTGCTGTTCTTCCTTGTCACCGTGTGGCAACTGTCAGCCATTATCGACCCCGCCCGCCGCAAGGTGGAGCACGGAGAGGTGAGTTACGGGCTAATTAAAGGGCAAGGTTAATGGGGCTGTGGGCGGCGTTTACCCAGATCCATAACTGTGTGCGTAGAAGGAAGTTTCGATCAGTTGGTTGTTTGAACAACGTGTACTTAATAGTTAATAGCGTCTTTCCCTATTTACCCAATTTTGACCTAAAGCCCCTATCACACGGAACTGGATTTCTAGTTAGAATGCCCTAGTTGGCGATGAACTGACTTTCTGGGTAGTAATCATGGCCGCCTGGCTGACTGCTTGACTGGTTTTGAGGAATAGGACATGTTCTAATTGCTACTAACTTCTTCGACTAGATTCTGTGGAACAGCCAATCAGAGCAAAGTTTGGCCATGTGAAGATATTCTGTGAGTTTGTAAAGTAGCCTTTTTTTGTCTGTGGCTTCCGAGTGCATACAACACGAAAGGCATGTTTACAATTAAAAAAGCTAAAATATTCTTCCATACGTGTATAGTAAACGTTGTAAAGTATGTATTTTATCAGCGCCGTTCTTCTCTACCTAAAACCATTTAATGCGATGCGATATTCCTCTCGGTTGGATAGTTATCGTATTTTAAAAGTGTGAAGTGATACGTTGTTTACATCTCGCGCGGCCGCCATTATGGGAACGAAAGACTATCGACAAGTACGGTATAACAAGTACCGTGTGAGGCGAAAACTAGCAAATGGGTAGCCAGTCCAGCGTCAACTAGAGCATTCCAAATAGAAATCCAGTTCCGTGTGATAGGGGCTTTAGTCAGGACTAGCATTAAAAAAAAAGAAACAAATAAAACAGTATTTTTGTATTAAACATGTTTTAAATGTTTTAAACCGTGTTTTAATCAAGAACAAACCGTTTAAAACATAATATAATCATCTCAGGAAAATATGTTGTTTGTAGTTATAAAGTATTCATATTCTTGTTAACTTGTAAATGTCGAATGTAGGCTGTCAGATAAGTTTCGGCTATTCCACAGTTGCCAGGCCTCATTTTATCCCCGCTTTGGCTACTCTGTTTTCCGAAATATCACATTTTATTCTGAATGTAACAAGATACATTCACATTAACAATAATGTACTACGATAAGTAAACAAAACTGTTTCATCATACACTATTCAATTATAAAAGTATTTCAAACACTTGCAAAGAAATAATCACGTGTTCTAAAAATTTAAAGAAAGTTGTATACATTTTAGTGCTCAATTAGCTTCTTTATACATCACTTTTGTCCAAGGTACAGTTATATTTTATTCTATAGTTTTAAGTACAATTTTCTATTGCTTTGTGTAATTAGTCTTGAATGCTTCCGAGTTAAAAGTGAAAACTCTTCTAATTCATTTTACAACACGTTAAAATGAGTGCATAACAATTATGCTGTATAAATTACACAGTACTACTAAACTCGTTGACTGTAAGAGCAAACGAAATGTGATTTGAAATAATTCCTGTAGCTGGCACAATAATCAATAAATGTAGCCAACTACGAAACCGGGTTTTTAAGCTTCTCCAGTCGAGTTTTGACACTGCATGAGCACTTTGTACTGTTGTAAATACTAGGATAACAAACATAAATGAGATTTATGAAAATAAACTTTTAGAATTCATAATTTATTTATTAAACTTAAAAAATAAATTTACTAGCGTAAAATTGTGTTGCATAAGAATTGTCTTTAATAGGTCAATTACAATCATTTTCGTATAATTTAATGCGTTTATGAAACTATATAATCATGTGCACTATCTTAGTTTATAATAATTCAAAACTGACTGCATTAAAAACAATGTTCCATTCCACCACAGACGTTTTGTGTTAGCCAAGACATGCGTACGTACCATTTCATCTAAAAATATCGCTCCCCCAATAAATATGAATAGAAATTAGTCAATGTTCTCGCAAATCTCAAATACCATTATCTAAGATTGTTAAGGCTTTTTTTTTTTTAAATAGAGCTTTAATAGAGAACATTATAATATAACTCAAGGTGAAATGCTAGCAGAGTGCGTACGTGCCACAAATCTCAACCAAACGTTTTAAAATAATTTAAAAAAATATTTTTGTGTGTATAGTCTCTCTATTAGTAAAAGCGCAAATATCACAGAAGCCAATGTATAATTAGTGTGAAATAAACCCCTAGCATTTCCGAAATCTGAGGCTCAATATATCTTGAATGTTGTCTTTCCTGAAAATAAAAACAATAAAATTACTTTCTCTACAAATGTAAAGTGAAGCTGTTAGTGAATAGACGGAAGTACTACTACTAAGGTTTCACAATCGATATATTCTGTTTATTCTTTAACTTTCATGTAAGCATCATGTACAGTTCATGAACATACTCACAGACTAAAATATCGCTATTGTCTCAAGAAGTTGGAACTATATTTGCAATCGTAAGCTTTAGCCGTATGGCTTTGAAGTATATATCGCAGTTCTCTACAGCATATATTTCCACTGCTGTATTTCCTACTTTTCACATCAATCTTACATACGACACCTTCTTTCTGTTTTATCTTGTCATGTTTATATCAAACTCTGCGAGTTTGATGCCAATTCATAACTCAATGTCGAAGGAATTGATTGACAATTTATTTTACAACCTAGAAAAAAGTTGTTCGTTCAATCGGCAAGGGAAACTTTCAAGTTTTCCAATCAATGAAGAAGAAAAAAATCGTTAATAATACAGCAACCGTTCAAAGAAATGCCGGAAACGAATAGTCGAACATCTAGTGTGCTCCTCAGTTATGGTTGGTAGTTTGATACTAGCCATAAATCTATTGGCTTCCAGCCACTTAGTGCTACGTCATCCAAACACTGGTTATTTATAATGTTTTAGTAATTCCCTTTGTATCAATAACTTACATTCTTATACTTGTAAGTAACCTTTCATTGCACAATGTCTATTTCAATTATGAAGCACCATCTGGTTAGACTTGCTCCGTGGCGGAGAGGTTAGCACAGCGCTACACCACCACGGGTCCCTGGTACGAATCCCGACTTTGGCATGGATGTTCTTTGTG
Source organism: Lepisma saccharinum (assembly GCF_977018435.1). Classification (NCBI taxonomy): domain Eukaryota; kingdom Metazoa; phylum Arthropoda; class Insecta; order Zygentoma; family Lepismatidae; genus Lepisma; species Lepisma saccharinum. The sequence goes on from NC_139252.1 coordinate 47,608,142, forward strand.
AGTGTCCCTTATCAATTTCATCATATCATCCTCATCGTCGCGATTAGCCAAAAGTTGGAAAAAGCGAAGTTTATAAACCAAATCAATCAATGAATGAATCAAAACCATCTAGTTAGAAGAATATATTTATATTTGGGACGCCGACCTCCGTAACGGAATGGTTAGCATGGGGTGCTATAGCGCCAGGAGTTCCGGGTTCAAATCCCGGGCTGGGCGTGGATGTTCTTTGTAAGTGTCCCTTCATTCTCATCTTCGCGATTAGCCAAAAGAGGCATAAGAACGAAGTAAAATATGCCAATTGGGTCATACAATATTTTGCTTTCAGAGTTAATCGTATTTCACAAAATTGAAATTTAGAATATTAAAAAATTCTGGCTTGTGTGTACATATTTTCAAAGGTTTTGTTCTCTATTTAAATATATGATATATTGTATATAATGTATGTACATAAGCGGTATAGTGAGTTTGGGGATAAGGTAATGCTGCTGTTCGTAATATAATTAAACCAGTTTCACACTGTCTGATGTGAATGGAATAATTTGTTTGTTGTTCGTGTACCGCTCTGACAAATGTAAGTAATAATTGTGGAAATTAATTTTAGTTTAAATTGAAATGAGATTGTAGGCTTATGAAGGAAACCTTATGTGTAAAATCATATATCCTAAATAATTCATGGTGTGCAATCTCTTGTATACTTATCTCTTATTCAAGTACCGTGATAAACAAGTTTGCTCTCCAAACATTAGTTTAATCTTAGGAAGCGATGGCATAATGGATGAGCTTGTAAATACAAGCACTGGGTATGAGTATGACTTAAAGAGAGAGATACCACAGATTAGAGATACTAGGAAGAGTTACTCGATTCTACTTTTTGGCGAGTTGTTAGTTGCTTTTATTTATTTTTACTCGGTGGTAGTTCGTTGCTCTTTTATAAGTGGTTTGAATGAAATAAAGTATTTGTATCTTCTACAATGCCAATAAGCCTCCAAGAAATTAAGGAACATTAATAATAGCAAATCTGAAAATATGACAACCCTTGACAGTCAATAATAATTGATAATGCTCAACTACACTCAACGTTCCTATAACGTTTGGTTCTATTGAACAAAAGAACAAACACTGCTCTGCTTGTTACAAGTCTTTTCAGCTTTGCTTCATCTATACATATCCTATGCGGATCGATTGCTCAAGGAAATTTCATGGAGCGAGTGCACATTATCTGGGTGGCGTTGATTGACACGACCTTAGATTGAGGGTACACGTAATCTTCTTTCATACTTTCTTCCATCCTTTGGAATTGGTCAATGTGTTTAGTATAATACACATTTGCAGTTGGTCATTTAGGCTTAACATTTTTTTCTTTTAATTCCAGCACGTATTTCAGGTATACATGTATTTTCGATCGACAACAGCCTCATTATTTCAGGTCACCTAGGATAGAGCCTCCTGCAGCGAAACACGTTTTCAGATACAGTATATTTTTCTAGATGCATACAAGTTGGCTTGTATGCGTCTGTCGGTTTCAATGTACTTTAGCCTCTTCTTCCTGAATTGGATTCCCAAGTCTCAAGTCATTGCTCTTCCTCTTCTTTTCTATTTTTTAGGAAGAGAAGGTGTTGTTCCGATTGGATACTCTAGTTATCGGGTTGAACTTGTTTCATTCGTCAACCTGATATTTTTAGCCGAAGACGTTCCATAAATGTGTTATGGTAGACAGTCTTTGTTCAACCACTGCTTCACAAAATAATCCACAGAATTCGTTAATCTAGGGAGAACTCTCCATTGTTGCGAGCCAAACATACTTTGTCGACTTTTTCAGTCGGCGCTAACGCCTCAGAAGCTAACATTCTACATGCTTCCGATTGGATACTCTAGTTATCGGGTTGAACTTGTTTCATTCGTCAACCTGATGTCTTTAGCTGAAGACGTTCCATAAATGAGTTAGACAGTCTTTGTTCAACCACTGCTTCACAAAATAATCCACAGAATTCGTTAATCTAGGGAGAACTCTCCATTGTTGCGAGCCAAACATACGTTGTCGACTTTTTCAGTCGGTGCTAACGCCACAGAAGCTAACATTCTACATGCTTTCCTAATCTGAAAAATCTTTGTACTCCTTCCTTTCGTAAGTCGAGTTGGTGTATCAGTCTACAAAGGCACTAGAGATGTAAGGGGTGAAGTACACCCTGGACTGCTGACTAACGAGGCTCTGGCGTCTGGACTCAAAGCCAGTATAATCCTCTGTGGGGCTTTGCGTTTATGTTCTTCCCATGTGTGTTTGTCATCAGTTATCGCCATTCATTCTCATCTTCGTGATTATCCAAAAGTGGTTGAAACCTAATCAATCAATCAATCAATCCAAAGACACTAATTAAAATAATAATTACAGCAGGACACGGAACCCTGTGGGAACACATCTACGTATAGTACCTGTATCACTGCCATCTCTGAATCCAGTTGGAGGAGTATATTTTTTTTGGAGGCCAATCTCAACATTTTTAACGCTGCACACTAAAATGTTTGTTTGTTCTTGTAAACTTCCACAATCTACATCATGTTCATAATCTCAGTTAACTAAACCTTTGACTGTCGTCGAAACGTTCTCTCTGGTTCTTTTTCTTTATGTGCATTTGGCTTTTTCTACTTGAGATTCAACATCAATCGGTACCTATTGATAAGGTGTAGAATCCAAACAATGTTGCTCGCATTAAGCCCTTGAACCTGAGCTGCGTTCTTTAACACACCAACGATGGATACTGCTCTCTGTTTCACGGCCAAAATGGTACTGATGTAGAGTCCAGCGCAGATAATTCTGCCGTGCAATGCGCGACAGAACTAAAGAAGCAGTGTTGCTAATGGAGCAGATAGAAAAATCGCTGCGGTGCGCCGATGCACAGCTGTTACGTACAACAATAAAATTAGAGAATTCAGGTCTATCTAACGTTGAGTTTTAAACGTCATGCATTATACCAGGACTAGGATTAATATGTACTAACAAGTGACTATGTATGTAGCTACATACATATGGACTAAAAATTCGCAAAATATGAACTAACACATAAGTAAAATTACCAAAAATGCTGCAAAGAAGACTTCTTCATACGATTCCTTATTTGAGTGATTTCAAACAAAATAAAAAAATATATATATTATTTTTCATTGCATTAATGCACTGGTGGCGTTCTAACTTTTCACTCCCAAAACCCGTATACACTGGTATGGAACTGCAACGGCAGATAATAACATGCCAACGTGTTAAACCGCTATAATTGCACCATAACACTCCTCCTGAAGCAGTATTATTATTTCCTCTCTGAGATCGGCGACAGTCGGTTGCCTTTGTTGTACATTTACAAAGGATGCCGGCTTCCACAACAATAACAAGTACATATACTGCCACTAGACGATAAGCTGCGCGGCTTTTTCTTTTGTTATGAACCAGGGCCGGCGCTAGTCATTTTGCCTCCCTGGGAGGTGGCGGCAGATGCCGCTCTATTTCGACCCCCCCGGTCATTACGCAGCAACGGAAAATTGAAAATCAATATATTCCTAACTAAAACATCAAAATATAAAATAAATAATGAGACTTCTTATGCTATTTCAATACTATTCAGCGCAAAAGAATATCTCGCTCGATCACAGTTTTCAATAGGCTTATTTTTTTCTTCTCTTCAAATTTTGCCGCTCTGGGCGATGGGACGGTTCGCCCTCCCCTTCCGCCGGCCCTGCTATGAACTTGGTCACCCATCAAAGCATGGCAATTTTAACACAGAAAACAATATGTATCGCATTAAGCAGCAAAAATGACAGCCTCCTCTATGCAATTTCTACAAGAACACGTGCCGGAGCCAGAGTTGAAATGATGTTGGAGCCACATAATTTATTTATTTTGAATAATTCCAAAATTATGAAATATGAACAATTTGTTGCTGCTGTTCGCTGCTCTCTTGCCAAAATGCTTTATTGGGATGCTAACACCATGACTGGCTTCCTCCTTCATGAACTCGTGCACGTTGCTTAGAATTTCCCGAGCTTGGCTATGCAAGGTTTTTGATTTCAACTTCGACAGAACTGGAGGCATTATGGAATTTAACGTTCATTAGCAAACACACACTTTTACATAAACACACGCAATACACGCACACAACGTCAAACCGGTCAAATACTTAGTATAAAATAAAAATATGGTGCTTCCAATCCAACAAAACTCACCGCCACTTTACCTGCTTTCCCCTTCCGTGACAGAAATAGTGCTTCATTATTACAGTTGGCAACACTAGTTACTAGCTAGCCAATGAACATGCACTGCATAAAAGAAGCAACGACTACGCCGTGCTATATTGCCACATTGCCGTCCCTGCTGACCGGTGGGAACCGCGAGCTGGAGCGCTGTTCAATTGTTTTCAATGAAGTTTGCGCGAGTGTGTCCAGGAATGGAATGACAATATGGCAACAATAGCGAAGGTTTTCGAGCAGGGTAGAACACGTGATGCTAAGAGAGAGGGAGACGAAACGAAAATACGTTTCTACGCAACGGCAAATTTACGTGTGTGGCACTCTACGTCGAGCACAAGGCTAGGCGTATTCCTATATGTTGTGAAGACTTGCATATCACGTTTTTACACAGATCAAAGTCTTGGTCGGGGATACTAGGGTAACTCGGGTAGACGATCTTGTGCGCACGATGTACGGCTTCTCTTGTATATGTGCTGTAAATGCGGTGCGCTCTGTATATTTCCCATCTGGCGTGAACTGTTTCATTCGTGTATTAATGACCATATCATTTATTCCACATACACTCATGTTTGCTTTTCCACAAAATTTATAGCATCGATCTCTGACATCTCCATTTCGAAACAAGGGTCTACGCTCGTTATGCACTTTAATATGTCGCAGATAGACCGTTATCATTTGCCAGGTTAGGTGACGGTCGCTTGATTATCACTACTGATCGAGTTCGTATTCTCCCTAGCCGGTTTACACGAGGAGATTAGCTTCATATACCATACTCACTTCAGCTACTATCCCTTCTACTTGAGCAATATAAATCAGGTCTTACTTATAGGCCAGAATGTTTATCCTGGTACAGCTCCTGCCAAGAAATGATATATTGTCTACGGGCCGTTGCAAGAGTTCTTTGAAAGGTCGAGCAAATCATATGAATGAATTATTTAACTCTTAGAGGGCAAACTCATTTCCTCACCTCTCGCTTCTTGCCTGGGGGTTGCCTTTCCCTCCCCTCCGATGTGCATGTGGCAACCAAGTGTAGTGTTCAAATTCCCCTCGCAAATGAACGGCGAGCTCTGGCTGGCAGAGAAGGAAGCACGTGCTGTCTCCAGCGCTCCTCGTAGTGGCTGGAAGAACTCACGTGATGGCTGTCAAGGCCTTCCCGCAGATAACAGACCACCGAGTGGCGGGAGCGGTACCAGGATATGCCTTATAAGATATACGCTCACTGTTATTTCCAATATATGAAGTTTATCGGACCAGGAGATTTATGAGTGCATTCGTAACATTAACCTCACAACAACAATTATTAATCAAATTATACCCAGTGCAAGGTCTCTTACTAATACTGGTAGGTCTAGGATCATTCTTGCAATCTTCACATCTCGTACATAATAGTTAGCAAGATCTGTTACTAATACGGATAGGTCTAGGTTACACCACTCTTGCAATCTCCACATATATTAATCAGTGCATTTTCCTCTTTTGCAGAGCTCCACGGAGAATAATATTGTTGAGAACTGGGCAATGACGACGCTGTCTTTCGTGTGGTATAACATCAGCATCCACACGGAACCTATTCACGACTGGTGGCGCCTCATGCGGTCGACAATGGGACCTGTTTTCCTGTATTCAGCCTACTACGAGCAACGAACATCCCCGCACAAGGTGAGAGTGATCGCAGCCGCTCCGTTCGGAACAAGATCACACCGGATCGAGTGCGAAGCAAAGACTAAAGATGGCGAGAAGCGAAGGCTGCAAACGACCAAAAAGTTAATCCGTGAAAACTGGGGACTGCCCTACTCGGCATACTTCATCATGTGCAACGTCGGGAAGGACTTCTTCCCGGAATCCGTAGCATTGGTTGATCCAGTGAGAAATGTGCTGTCCCCTTACCTAAAAGTCCACTACCCTCCTCCAACCCCTGCCGCAAACGTGACTTCCCCGACTCTAGCTGTGTGCGTGAAGCCTCTCCATTTCCATTACAACAGGGCTGTTTGGTTAGTGGAGTTCATAGAGATGTACAATCTACTCGGAACCGACCATTTCTTCTTTTATAACAAATCCGTGGGACCAGATGTAGATCGTGTTCTTCGTCACTACTCCAAGCGTGGTCTGGTTACTGTCTTACCCTGGAACCTCCCCTTGAAGACCAAGAAGCATATTCGCACCGAGGGAATCTTTGCAGCACTCAACGATTGCTCCTATAGGCAGATCAACAGGTACACGTATGTTGCAATGGTGGACCTGGACGAGTACATAATACCCAGGAAGCACAAGGGTTTCAAGGAGCTGCTAAAACAACTCGCTTCGACAACAAGGAACAAGGGTTCGTTTGTGTTTAGGAACGCCTTCTTCTACCTGTACTGGGAGAACGACACCAGCGTTCTTCAGTCGGGCGACTCGACGCCATATCTCCAGACGCTTGCCAAGACGCGACGCCTTAAAATGATACACAGGAGCGGCGTCCGGAGCAAGTACATCGTCCGTCCACCGGATGCCATCGAGCTTGGAAACCACGTGGTGTGGGAACACGTGTCAGGTAACAACAGCTGCACCCCACTTTGTGGCGTCACAGCACCGCTGCACCAGCACGGAACTAAGGTACACCACCCCATGTCAACTCACTCAGCTCACTCACACCATTCCCTTCATTTTATAGGAGAAGAAATGAGTCCCTTTTAACTTGCTTGCTAGTTGGATAGTCGCGTAGAAACACGGATGAGCATTGCCTTTGACTCGGAGCATTTAGATTATGAAAAGAAGACGCCCTCCTTTGTAACAAGTACTTTGTTTAAATGATACTAAATGATTCGTATTAGTGCTGGTAGAAGTTTAAATAATTAACCAAGGTAAATATGCAATTAGTACACATTCTCGTTTAAGTTTTCATCGCCGACAGTACTCATTGCATTTATTATCTGCATGTTTCTGATAAATTTGTGCGATGATATCCGAATGAATGTAGAGAGCTTGCAGAACTCTCAATACATAAATAGGTTAGGTTTTGTACTAAAAAAAAAGGAACGGAGTTGCATAATGCTTTCAGTAGCAGTTGTCATCTGTTGCTCATGTTATCAGAAGCATCTGTGATAAATTGCGCCTCTGCCAGTAGATGGAATAAGATAGGTATTTTATTTCATGATAATAGTCATATTATTAGGGGAAAATATGTTGAACAAGCTGCTAAAGAGTACATGGATGTGGTAGCATAGTTTTTACATCATATAATTTTCTTCTTTCGAATCCTTGATATGTTGATTGTATTGCTAAAATTTTCTTTGATAGTTGAAGAATTGATTTTGGCCTTTGCAACAACTCTGCTAATATCGGTATACCACGAGTATAATTAATGTCTTGGGAAAGAACTTACGACGGCCTGACTTTCGTGTCTTTGGCAGTGGCAAACAGTCCGGAGCTTGTCACAATCACGTAGACACATTCTTCATCTAATCATGATAAATGTCTATCCATCTCTGTCAGGTGTTTCTCATACAGTTCCTTACTGTTCGCGAAACATTCAAAAACGTGACTGGGAAAGAACTTCTGCTGAAATTTCCTTTTGTGATTTTTTTTAAAGTTGAGATTCCTATAAAGAGTCGTGTTAAAAGTATTTGCAGAAATCCATAGCCAATGTCTAAAGGTTCTTTGTGTATCTGGATTAGGGTCAGGGAATGAATTTTTACATTTCTCACCACATCAGTAGTACAAGTAAGAATGGAGTCCATAGGTTTGCTTGTATATATCCTCTTTGGAATTAACTCTGGGCCTTTAACTTCTTATTCAACACAGAGATGATTCCTTTCTTAGACACACTAGAAATTTTCTTCTTACACAGTTGTATAGTAGGTTATGAAAAGGATAGTATCAGTGTTGATTACAATAAGGTTGTTTGTTCTATTGTGAGATTACCGACCTTGTATCTCCAGAACTGGCGCTATATTCGCGTTCTGAATTCCTTTCCAGAGATGGACAACAATCCACCGTATAACATCCACTTCCAATCTGAAAAAATGTAATTTTTTTGTAGTCAATTTACAGCCGTAAGAAACACGTTTATGTGGATATATGTAAAAGTTAAATGTATGCATTAAAACTGTACCCTTAGCACATATACACTGAACAGAATGCCGTGCCTCTTATCATATTTTTCGTTAAATTTGTTTGTAAGAAAACTTGTTACAAAGAATGGCGTCTTTACTCAGAAAATCTATTACCTCAGATAATTAACACAAGATTTTTTTTCTTGTAAGATAAAACTTACGTACATATAATTTCTAATCGTCAGCTCTTAATTATTCGCAGTGGAATGTTCAATGACATTCTTCGTGTGTATATGAGAGAGTGAATCAATATTATCAAGTGCAAAATTCGAAAAATGTCAATTAAAGGGTGTCATTGAAGTGTGTATTGAACGTAGTTAATAGCTAAAGCAAATCATAAAACGAGTAATCAACATACGACCTATTTAATTTCTCTAGGTACAGGGTGAACCAAAAATTATTTCCTCCTAAATTATTTTAAGTTTGTGTAAAATATTACTGCATTAATCTGCCTTTTCTTCCATCGTAACTGTTTTCTTGGAGAGTGTTTCACAAATCTCACAGAGAAATCGTTTCTGAATTATCTCATTGATTTTCCGTGTTGGTGTTTGTGAACCCATGTGGGCTCCATACGGTCCGTTCTTCCAGAGACTCGCTTACCATAGTTTCGGCATTATTACCCTTCCCCCCACTTTCCTCATGAAACCAGAAAACTTAATAATTTCATGAGGATATTGAGACTTTTAGCTAACTATGTAAAATGACTTTCGGGGTAATGATTTGCATATAACTCAAAGTGCCTTGTGACTGTTGATGTAAATATTCCGTAAGGTGAGTTACATTCAAACTTTAAAAAAATGATCAGTAAAGAAAAATTCCAGAGCACTTTTATCCAGGAACTGAAGTCCGGGTAAACCAAAGAGGTTTTTTTTCCCCTGGGAAAGTTAATATAGTGTCAGCAGTACCTCCCCTACCTCTTCCAACAGATGGACATGGGAACATATATCGGGGATAGGTTACGGCGTTGGTGCACTTTTGTGTACCACCCTGTATATAATCACCTTGGAGCTTTTGCTTACATGTTCAAGGCTTCTGATTTGTATGATGCTGATTTTCTTGTTCTGAAAGATCAATATCGCTCTTTTAGTTCAAAAGAATCGTGGAAATTTAGCTACTGGTGTGTAGAAGCTGTCACTAATACAACACGGAACTCTGCGACAACTGATAACAAAAATCTCAAGCATGTAGATAGAACTTATATGTACGTAATAAAATCTCAAATAGTATAACAGGAAGAAATAAATCTCTCCCGAAAATAGCCATGTGTACCTGAGCACCGTTGCTGCTCACCTAACATACCATGTTATTATTTTGTTTATATATACACAATGTTCCTCCTCACTGTATGCTCTGTAGGTGCGTTTCATGCAAGTATTTATGATACAAAGTTTAAAACTTAAGCATGTTTTGTTTTAATAAGTGCATATTGGGCAGGTTGTCTCAGGTTCATATGTTAATAGTTAATGATCATATGTAAAACAAGCAAAACAGTAAAAAAATGTCACAAATGTAAAGTCTTGGCAGACAACATATTTTAAGTTCATACTTACATGTGTGAAACGCACTTCTAAGTATAAAGACGCAATGTTAAAGAAATTAATAATTCACATGTAAGCATGCACAGTTATTAGTTATTAACTTTAAGAACAAGTTGTTTTTGCATGAGGATAACAGACTAAAAATAAATATTGCTGTTCTTTGTGTCGTACGTGTAATGGAATTTATAAATATTACAATTGTAAATGCATTCACTTTGTTTCGCATAACATGAATATCACTCTCCTACACACGCACTCAGTGGCGGCGATTGGGTTCCAAAACTGGGGGGGGCAACTGCCTCTCGTCGCCCCCCCCCCCCCCATTGCCACCACTGCACGCACTGTAACACGAGTTGCTAATAATTCGTGGAATACAGATTGCTAGCTCGAACGCAAAGAAAACTGTTCCCCCCCCCCACTTTTCACCAGTTTTACCCCGCACTATGCTAAATCTTATCAACAAAAGGAAATATACTGTCTTTGACCCCGCCCCTGGTTTTGGAACCCAATCACCGCCACTGCTGTTTGGGAACTAAGTTTTATACAGGTTCTAATATTTTCAATCGTATCTTTATTACCTATTGTCATATTAGACAGAGACCTAAGTATAAAGCGATGATAAGAAATGTTTTGCAATTTTTCTGGCTGAGATTAGATTAATTAACCAACATTAAAATATCCATTCTTATTTTTGAGAACTTTATGATGCTATGCAGTTCTATGATCAATCGCTAGATGGCAACTGCGTCTAAGTTTCAAGACTTCTTCAACCAACTTATTAGTTCCAGTACTCAGCTGATACATAGATGTCACTAGTATCAGACTAAATCGATACATCCAAAATGTAAATCCATTCTTCTAGAACTTTGCTTTTATTAAACAGTGTCCCTCCCATTCAAAACTCTCCTATTAATGTGTCAGAAATTTATAAAAAATGATTTCACAAGGACAAGCAACTTGTCATATTTACTGATGTAGGAACATATGAACAGCTACCAGATTACCATTTCAAAATATAGATTTTTATGTTAAAATGTAAGGCACAATCATTCATAGTAAGTAATATACATTACCAAGAAATGTGTTCACAAACAGTGTGAAACTGGTACATTTTCACTTCGAATAATGATTTTTTTAATGCAGTTTTTAGCACAACATTCTCATAATCGATAAAACTATTAGGCTACATATGTTTTCAAGTGTAGCTGAGGAGCTAATTTCCCCCATGAAAGACGTATTTTCTTAATTCAAATTATGTAATGTTCAAAATGTAGAACATTTACAATTCCTCTCGGTCGGATTCAAGACTAAAATGTAGGAAGTGTTCAAAAAATAAAAATAGGACGTCTGGTAACCCAGCTTTGATGATACGGAGAGTTATAATTAGTGGAAAGCAGATTTACTAAAATTGATGCTGATCAGCCATAATTTGTTTATCGTCGATTTTAAACGAAAGGGGAGAATGTATGGAAAATAGTAAGGTAAAGTGATTTTATAAAGTATAGCACAATACAACGATAACAATATGACACATGTACGAAGCTGAGAAAACAACTCATATATTATTCGGATTTTGCATGTTGGAGAGGAAAGTGAAATCAATTCTTGGTGTATTAATATTGTTGCTAAATACATAGCATATTCTCTGTTTTGTTCCTTTTCTTAATTGAAGCTTCACAAAACATGCTTTTCGTGTAGCCTACTTCTGTTTCACATTTTATACAAGGAACTCGGATTCCAATTATTTTTGTATTTAGCATATGACTAAAGCGAAACTTATTGTTTATGTGTGTTTTATTTAAGTTCCATCTTGCTTTGAAATACGCGTTTTTATAATTCCAGGCAAGTCATCCCATATTGTCAGCGATACATTGGCCCTCTCCCACCACTACAGGATATGCGAATTTGGAGGATATGCCTGCATGAAGCAGCCGTCTGTGGTCGACAAAGCAACGCATAAATATGCAACGGAACTCTTGAGAAGGGTTACGGACACATGCCAGAAAGTGTTCCCAGCGATGGGACATTGCCCCGAAGCCCCGCCCTTGGGCTCGCCATGGTAGCATTTTGGTGAGAACATGGTATTTTGAACGCAAGCCATGGGACGACTACTTCTGCGCCATCTGGGGCGTGGATTCCTAAACATCTCTGGTAGCTTACCAATGATGTAATCTATGGGCGAAGGCGAATTACACCCATGCAAAGTACGTGCGTACATAAAGCATTGTTTGAAAACTTCAACGGGTTGCTAAAAATCCGTACAGAAGGAGGGGAAAACATCATACCTAGGTATTTTGTCTCACTTGCGAAGTAGAAATCGTAGAGGTGGGTCCATTTGACAGATTTTATGTTAAGCAATTCTTAGGTGACGCAATTTGGAGGTATTAACAACTTTGCACTAAACGACCGTTTTGCGATGACCATTCCATTAAGGCTTTCCAAGAACAATCAATGTATAAGCTCATTGTGCAGGAGATTAATTACATTTAACTGTTAAAATATATAATATTATTGGTGGGAAAATCAGTCCTCCGAAAGAGGAGAATGTTTGGAACAGAGTAAGGTAAAGTGATTTTATAAAGTGTAGCACAGTACAACGATAACAGTATGACACATGTACGAAGCTGAGAAAACAACTCATATATTATTCGGATTTTGCATTTTGGAGAGGAATGTAAAATCAATTCTTGGTGTATTAACATTGTTTACTAAATATCTGTTTCAGTGAAATCATGTCAGAGGATGAAATTAAGAGCTAAACAGCTTGAAACTTTATGGAAACAGTAAATTTCAGCTTCCTACCTGCTGTTATAGAATTAATGGTGTAGCCACAAAACAAGAAATGCTGGAGTGGCATTTTACGAAGTCTGTAATGGGACTCGAAAACTACATATGTACCCAATCAGAATTACACAATCTATTCAGACTGTCCACAAGTCCTCAGTATTGATTGACTTGTGGTGAAAGAGAATGGGAGTCTTCGCACCAAAAAAAAATACGTTCTTAAACATTAATAGTTTATGTAAATTTTAAACTGAAATGATCGCGATTTATCAGAATACAAATGTTGATACCAATTTGGATTTAACATTTATCACTTTACAGAGAAAGCCAAATATGTAATGTTACTTGAAGTAACAAATGTTTGTTATGCCGAAAGATTGCAAAAACCTGCATCATAGCCAGAAAAACGAAAAAAGAGAACCATCTTGTGTAGCACAAAAATGAATAATGAATAATTTAATGTATTAATGGATTTAAGTGTACATGCGATCATAATTCCAATGTTTAAGCAAGCTTGATATTCTGTCAAGAATGTTAGTGTCACAACCTTTTTGAAGAAAAGAGCTAGTTTTTTTTGTTTCTTTTAATATAATAATATATGAAATTATGTTTGCAGCTGACTGATTGATGTATGCTTCTAGTTGCGTTAATTTTATGCCAGTCAATTGCATATTTAGGTGAGAATATTACCTCCCCCCCTTTCCATGGGTGGAACGAGAGTGATCGCCATTCAACACGTCTGGAACTAAGAATATATCATGAGTTAATGTAAAAGTAAATAGCAGTCGTCGCCCGTTCTTTAATGTCTAAAATTGATACTTTTAATGGCTAAATTTATCGAACGCCCTTCGATAGGGATAAAATAACAATCGTTTGCAAGTATAGGTGGGTTTCATCTGACATCAGGATTCGCACCGCCGCCATGTTTGCGGCAAAGCTGCTTGTCGTCTGCAAGGAAATACCCACCACGCAGCGTTCGTTACACCTGTGCCAAGTGCGCGTTTGTTGTTAATACTGTCTAAAATGTCGGTAACATTGCATAAAAATGTAACGAAAAGGCCAACTCTAGTTCACCTGTGTTTATTTACTTGAACCAGCTACATGGAATCGGTTTGTTTTCGTATTTATTAGTGGTTCGGATTCTGCTTGAAATATTTACATCCAGTAAGTAACCTATGTTTCCCGCTCGGGGTGGGAGAAAGTGGTCATCGACGAACTTGAGTACAGATTAACTGAAAATTTTAAGACTCAGCCATTATCTTCTGTGTTTCCTTTTAACGTTTGTTCAAGCGCAGTAATTTGAAATGTTGAGTTGTTCAAAAACAGTAATTTCACTCCTTGCTTTAATTTGGGATATGCAGGCCTTAGTGACGGAGTGGTTAGCACAATGCACTACGATGCTAGGGGGTCCCGGATTCGAATCTCGGCCTGGGCATGACTGATCTTGACTAGCCAAATATAGCAGAAAAACGAAGTAAAATAAACAAAATAAATCAATCAATTTGAGATACTTTGATATATCATTAACATGTTTTAACCAAGCAGTGCTTTTTTCTGACAGTACGCAAAACCTACTACCGGCACCTTTTCTCAAGAGTAGGATAACAATTAATAACAGTTTGTGTTAATGAATGAAATATAAATAATCAAGTACAAGCGTGCAATTATCAAGATGAATTTAACTTTGAATGTTATCATTTTTATCGTCAAACTTATCAACACCTTTCCACCAAATAAAACAATAACAAGGAAACGCTACTTGCAAGTATTATAAGAAACACCAGTTGAATCCATTTGTACTAAAAGTCACAGAGAAATGCGATATATGAACTTACCCGACAAGAAAGGTTCACCCCACCGCTCTGTACTCTTTGTTTTGTTCATTAATGTTGGCACGATTTATTCTCGCCATGACGGCGTATTCAAATCAACAAGGAAAATTCTGTGCCGTGAATTGCACCTTCTGTTGTTTCTCGGAAAATTCTAGGATAAACGTGAGTGCCTGTTAGACCTAAACAACCTAATATTGCACAAAGTATACCATCGTACCAAGGTTCAAATCTCCCCCCCCCCCCCGTCCCGCTTGAATTCCGAATGTTTACAAGAACCCGCCACAATCATGGCTGTTCGATCCCACAATGCAACAGTTTGTGACGTAGGTGAAACACACCTCGCCTTCCGGTTGATGTCTAAATTGGCAACCACCTCTCTCTGACGTCTGAAATTAAGTAATTCCTCCATGGACGTCTAAAATTTGGAATAATTATCCAGTTTACATAGGGGTAAATAATGACCGATCACATGGTTATCATTCTCTGAGGTGTCCAAAACTAAAATAAATCGTCAACAACGCTCCCTTTGATGTCTGGGGAAACGAATCATCCACCGTGACAAAAATCAAATGATCACTAACGATAAATTCTTCAATTAACCTAGATGGCAAAATCTAAAAATAATGCCAAACTCAAGAATTTATTACAGTTGTCGTCACTGGCGTACGCAGGGAGGAGATGATGGGGCTACAGCCCCTCGGGAAATTTTGATAAAATCTAAATTTCCAAATGATAGCAGTGAAAAACGCGGGGGAATAGACAAAGTGGTATATGAACCCCCCTTAATTACCCCGATTTCTATTTTTGTCTATGAACAACTTTAAAAACGAAAGTTAAAAGTGGAATTGTGAAATATTATAGCGTGTCTCCCTACAATGCAACTATTCACCGTTACAATTCCATCCTCCTCCGAAAAAGAATTCTACGTGCACTAGTGGTTGTGCCACTTGTTTTTTGTTTTTTTAACTTTTATTTGATATTCACCCTAAGATACAATTGCAATCAGGCACGTAGCCATGGGGAGGGCTAAGGCGGCTGAAACCACCCCGAAATTCTACAAATATCTAATTTAAATAGTATAGGCTATAGTGGTAATTAATCTTACTTCCTCATCAGGATTAAACACCTTGTGTAATGATTTGTAATGTAATATACTGAGAAATATATATTCAGAGCTTCTACCCCCCACCTTTTCGTCTGCTGGTAAGGAATGAGCCCCTCCCGAAATAAAATCCTGGCTACGGTCCTGATTGCAATGCGATCGTAAGTTTGTGGGTTCGAGATTCCAAATTATATATTTTGTAGAGAATTTGAAAACATTACTAGCTTCCTAACAGTACTATTCAAAATTTGAATTCTGGTTATGATGCTTAACATTCATAATGAAGACTTTAATCTAAGATACAGAGCAGCGTTTTGTGTAAATAAAAAGCACAAGACAGACACTTGAAGTGATGAACTACAATCACAACTCGCTACATCGTTCAGTTGAAGATGAGGGCTGAATATTCTAACCACGTTGAACAATTATTTACGAATCGTAAGAGTTGTGAATGATCAAAAATGCTGTTATAACTACACTAAAGTTGCATAACTGCAAATATAGATACTGTTAGGACTAAACGAATATTATATTTTGTAACTTAACTCAGTAAAAGAACCGCTTTGAAAAATGAAAAATGTGGACCATTTTATTGCCTGTTGTAGTGAAGATCTGTTAATAGATATTTTTCTTTCAAGTAAACGTTAGTGTCTGATAAATATATATGTACATATTTTTTCCTGAAGAACAGAAACAATCTAATCTTTAAAAAATACTATGGTGCTTTATAACAACAAATGGTTAAGTTTTTTCTGCCTATACGCTGTTGTGCTGTTTCTGTGTGGCTGTGTGACTATGTATTGGTGCAAGGTGACAGTTTCTCTCTCTTTCACGTTAGTGAAGTTAACCTGTCATTGGAAAAAAAATGTCTAATATTTCTTGCCTTATTTGAATGACGTATAAGGGCCCAACAGTTTCAGAGAAGTTTATTTTGAAAAATTCTTGTGATATATATGTGTATATAACGAGCTTCTAATAATGTATTGATGTGTATGTAGATTTTTAAGTTGTCTTTTTTTCTGTAAGGATGACCAGATATTAACAAACATTAAACATAGAGATTGTTGTGTGTTATACCAAAAATATCACCTACCGGTATGTCAATAGTGCTCTTTCATATTTTCATCAAGTGTAAATGTTCGAGGCAAATATACTAAGGAGGCTTTACTTACATTCGTCTTACCACGTGCATGAGAAAGCACGTGATGATAGGATTGACACTAAGGATAACTGAAGTTATAGCATGAATTTATTGTGTTCTTAGAAATACAGTGTGACCCAAAAAAGGTATATACACGTAAACAGAAATATCAAAATCAAGTGTCCATTGCATTTTGAAGTACTGGTAATGGAAGAATTACATTCCAAGAAGAGTCCATGCCCTCAATGCAGATTATTCGGACCGAAGAGTGTTTTCTTGAGTGGTACTTGGCAAAATGTGCCGACCTCACGAAGCTATACTTTTTATATAGGGATGCAAAACACGCAAGAGTCAACGAATTAAAGGCAGCTGTTCATCGAGAATGCTCACAATACCGAACGAAATGATGATTCTTGGTATTTGAGATTTCAGTGTCTCGAGTTTACAGCAGTACCTGGACCAGAACGGTCATCTATTTGAAAACAGACGTTGACAAGGAAAATCATTCATGCAATCTGTTAAATTTTGAAAATGAATCTTAATAAACATTGACTATATTATCATTCAAAGTGTGTGTACATTTTTGGGGACACCTTGTATGTGCGAAGGGGTTGTTCAGAAAGTTAAACGTCGAAACATTTTTCCATCTTTCAGCTTAGTTTTATTATCTCAGAATTTTCCGATCATAAGCACTACGTGCTTCATAACAAAAAAAATATTATTCTTCTCTTATGTTACTTATGTATAATCTTTGGCGATTATTCAAAATTCATAACTTATACACTACAACTTATAAGCATCACCAAATGATAACAATAAAGTGTCCAATTTTCAAAATTATTTATAAAAAATCTGGTCTGTAATGTTTCTGTTAATCAAAAAGATCGAGTTGGCTACGTTGTTAGAATATGTGTCCATGTTGTGATTTATATTTCTCGTAACATTGCTATTTTTAAACTTGCACCAGTTTCAAATTTTTATATGTTAATACACGAGAAAAACATTTGGAAATCTTTAAGTGTATGTCAAACTTTGTGTTGGGTTTTAAGTGTACCTAAACATGTACCATAGTTGGTCTTGTTAAAATTAAATACTAAATTTTATTCGCTTTTCAATGCATTTTTTTTTGCCTGAGGTTGTATTTAATTATATTTTTCAACATAATCTCGTATGTGTGTATGTATCAGTAAAATGTTTTTCTTACTGGGTTAACTATACATTCTTACATTATGCATGCTTTATTCATTCATTGTTTTCTGTCCAGGGGCAGTCTTTCCTTGCAACCTCCATGCTGGTCGATCTTCAGCTCTTCGCTTTGTCCTAGGACCCATTTATTTTGATGTCGTCAAAATCTTGTTCCCCAGATTTTCTTTCCCTCGACTATTCCTTCAATGGCATCCCTTAGGATACAGTTTCTTCTCATCCAAGAACCCAACCATTTTCTTTTTCTCTTCACGATTATCTCCAGCATTGATCCCTTTCCCCCAACTCATTCTACCACTGTTTCATATCTCACTTTTCCATTCGTCTTCTTAACCACATTTTCAGAGCTTCCAGTCGCATCTTCTGACTTGTCCTCAGTGTCCATGTTTCCGCACCATACAGAGCTACACTCCACGTAAAGCATTTCATCAGTTGTTTCTTAGTTCTTTGTTCATAAATCTGCAGAAAATATGTTTCTTTAAATTGAAGGCTTCCTTCGGCATTGCTATTCTTACTTTTATTTCTTGACTGCATTTCATATCACTGCGTATGATGCATTTTAGATGTGTCTTATATAAACAACATTTTTGCATCTTGTATGTGGGACTTCCCAATGGTGTAATGGTAACATCGTCTGCTTGTAATCAAGGGATCCCGGGTTCGATACCTGGTGCGGAGGTCACATTTTTTTGTGCTGTAGTGTCTACACTTTACAAATCAATCACTTGTTATTGCGGATGACTGTACAAAATCAATCTATCCCAAGTTTGTTTCCCCGACAAGGTTGCCCCCCGCCAGACTCATCACTTTTTCCTTCCGTTAATGTGACTGAAGAGGTTATCTTCAGGAATTCAACCATTGCGGCCCTCCACAAGCTCTCAGATTTCAAAATCATTGACCCCCCGAAAGATCATCGCCAAACGACAAAGACCCCCTGCAGAGAGGCCGACCTCGCGATAACTTCGCTGGCACACAACACTGACGCAAGATCCATTTTGAGTGAAGAAATTTGTACGATTCCTGCCAATTGCCCTAAACTCCCCACCAGCTGATTTTGCATAAGGCTCCCTACAAGCAGTGTTGCCAACTATTTTCGAAGAAAGTCCCTAAAGTTGTCGAAAGTTTATGCAGTACACACAATCTGACTATTGCCGAGGCCCTTTAAACCGGGGACCGTGTGGTATGCACCAATCTCCAGGTTTCTAATGTAGTTGTTTTATGCTCATGGGTGCTGTTGATACAAAATTGAATAATACTTAATGTTCTTATTATTATATTTTTGTGGAAACTTACTCCGTGACGGAGTGGTTAGCACAGTGCGTTGCTACACCAGAGGTTCCGGGTTCGAACCCCGGGCTGGGTATGGGTGTTCTTTCTGAGTGTCATTTCATTGATTGATTGATTGATTGATTTGCTTTATTTTACTTCGCTTCTTGTGCCACTTTTGGCTAATTTGCGAAGATTGGGATGAGTGTCCTTTCATAAATTTCATCATATCATCATCACTCATACTCCGCGATTAGCCAAAAGTTGCAGAAAAGAGAAGTAAAATAAACCAAAGAAATCAATCTTACTCAAACAACAGGTGAGCTAAATTCTGTCAGCGGAATGTGTTTATTATTTCTATTATTATTATTTTTAGAATTCGAACAATTCGATATAGTCATTTTCGTATTTTGTTGATACAAAATTGATTATTTTATAATAATTAATGTCCTTTTTATTATATGTATCCTTCTGGGAACTCTTATTCAAACACAGATATGCGAAGTTCTCGCAGAACTATGTTCATTATTATTATTATTATTATTATTATAAAATTAGAACAATTCCTGGACCTCCACAATCATCTCTACGAGAAAATAAATTAAAATTAGCTATTTGAAGATCGTTCGGGATGCAAACACACGAACTCCTAAGGGAGATTTCACATCGAAGCGGCACGCGACACGTGTCGCTTCATTATTTCACCAGTTGAATACAGGCTTGTGCGGCCTGGCATGTCGATACGCTGTGAAACGTTGCTGTTGATTGCTTTGTTCCAAAGCGACATGTGTCGTAGTATAACACCATTAAGCCTTGTTTCCATGATTATGAAAAACTAAATATGCTGACCAAGGCAGTAATTTATTTTATTAAAAACATAAACTAAACGTAACGTTTCCAAAGTCTTCTTCAGACTTTTGTACTTGATACAGAGTCTGAAGAAGACCTTGCTAGAAGGTTGAAACGTTACGTTTAGTTTATGTTTTTAATAAAATAAATTACTGCCTTGGTCAGCATATTTAGTTTTTCATGCGTAGTAGGTATATATTCGTGAGGTTAGCTACACTGCCTTCAAATGCAACTGCAGGATATGTTCAAGAAGACCCCCCTAAGGCACTCAAGGAAATAACACATCAGGCTTTCCAGAATTAGCCAATCGGGAACTGCTCTCTGATGATAATAGAAGTGTTACTGCGTCAAAAAGACGAAAAAACGTTGTTGCTAAGCACATATTGACCACTGGAAGCCAATAAAGCATTTTGAGACACCAATGTCCCACGCAGTCTACGAAATGGACTATTCCAAAGCGCTGGAATGAGGTATGTTCATCATCTCTTTTGTTAACGGATTGATTTTTACTAATTGGATGCGTCTCAATGTGTAGTTCAAATTTGCTGACGCTTGATGATTCGATTATTCGCTTGTTCAACCTTGTTAGTTCTGTCAGGATAAGTAGATTAAGAGGAATTAAAGGGCGGAGCATGTGGCACGCGATGTGTGTGTGTGTGTGGGGGGGGGGGGGGGAAGACTTTACGGGATACTTGTTTGGAACCTGGTGGTAAGAGACAGGGGCGGATTAAGGACTGGGGCGCTGCTCTCAGAAGGACACCATATCGGGGCGTCCCACTTAATTAGCGCCAAAACCTTATTTCTGTTTGCATGAAGGTAAAGTTACCTGTGGGGGTAAGACCCCACACATTCTCGATCTCTGACATTTTGGAGGTGATCAGCACCACGCTCCAACCGCCTTAACCACCAGCATTGCTCCCAGGTACCAGTGGCGTATGCTGGTTTTAACTAGTGGGTAATCTCCGACACTTGATTCATCCACCCACTCCTGAAGTCTCCCTGCAAATTTACCTCAACATCCATACAGGATTTATGAATATATGTGTGAAAAATTTTACCTTATTGTTGCGACCACTGTCGAATAATTGTTGTGATTGCACTTGCAGTTAATCTACGTTTAGAATTTCAAATGATAAAACAAGAGAATATAATAAATCTATAAGAAAAAACCTGTAACAAAGAATATGAAAGGAATGCGGTAGTGAAATAAAAACCCTCAATATTAATTTAAGTGTAAAATTCAAGTTACCCCAGTACCCAGTCACTCGTGCATTCCCGATTTTTGTTTTTATACACGGAAGTTTAAGTTCGAGATCTATGGTACAAGAGATGCTACTGACCTACCTACATTAACTATTTGAAATTTCTCCGGAAAAGATCCCGTTCCAAATATTTTCGCACGCAAATATTGTATTATATCCATTCATTGCCTTTAACTTCAGTGAACACAGCACTAGCACAAATACTAAACCACTAACAGCTAAACAAATATTAAATTCTCGAATCGCTACAACACGCATTCAATTCCCTGCGCTAATCTTCTATTGCGGTTCCTTCCTGCTTGACACAGAATTAAATTCCCTGTGGATGTTGAAAAATTCCCTTTCCCAGCTTTATATTCCCTGCGATGCGCGAGGTTCTATAAGTTGGAATCATTGCGTTTTTTGTTTATATATTTTACATTCAAACATCTTTTATCATTATGATCATTGTTAATCTAAAGAGGGGGGAAAAGCAACTTAAATTACCTAATATATGTGTACATATATATATAATTTATTTCTGATAGCCACCCAGCGTCCAATAACATGGGTACCTGGGGGTAACCCTGGGGGGTAAAGGCGGTCAGGGGAGTGATGCTGATCACATCACCCCCACTCATGACCGGATCAAGAAAGTGTGTGGCGTTACCCCCACACCCCCTATACGCCTTCATGGCGTGGTGCTAAGCACAGGGGAACACTTTACCTTTTTTTTAGCTTTCCCTTTTAAAAATTATTCATTTCTGTGAAAGAAGTACTCTCACTGGTTTTGAAGGCTACAAAGAAATTAATCACGCATTTTAAAATACAAAAATGAAAAAAGTAAGCATATAAATAGTTTAATTACTTCATTAATCGATTGATTAAACTGTTATTTGACGTCGCTTTTCTGCCACTTTTGGCTAATCACTACGAGTGATGATATGACATTGATGAAGGGACATTTACAAAGAACACCCATGCCTAGACCGGTATTCGAACCCTGGAGCTCTGGTGTCGTAGGGAGCTGTGCTAACACTCCGCAATGGAGGTCGGTGTAATAGTTTTTTTTTTTTCCTTTGACAATATCTGTTGAAATAGCAGAGATCAGGAAGACAGAAGCAAACGTAAAATGAGAATTTTCATAGAATTGGTTCGCAAATGTTGTTCAGATTTCTCTGTTTCTCGCGCATTTTCAGATGTATTTTCTCTTCTTTCCTTTTCAGTACGTAATTTGTGAACCCAAAACCTGTTTCCTGATAAATTTCCCTGTCGTAAACAACACAGCTCCTACGATACAAAGGCCATCGGGGAAGAATGGCAGAAGAGGGTGCCAGCCAAGGGAACGGCAAAGGCTCTGGGGTGGAGAGTGCGACCGATGGACTCTTTCCAGAAGGAGCTTACCCTTGCCACGGAATAACCGCGCCTGAGAAGCAGTGTTTCCTTCCCCTCCCGTCAAGGGTTTTAAAGGGAGCCGGTGGAATCTCACCATGACGTCACCAGGTTCCACCAGCTGGAGAAAAAGCCTCACGGACATTCCGCGGCAAACGGTTGAAAACATTCGCGCGCTGGAAGCAAAGAAATATGTGATTCAAAGATTGGTTCGGAAGAATATTGCGAAGAAATAAAAAACAAATTTTTAAAAAATTATAGCCGGGTCATCTCCGATTACCTAGGTGACCCAGAGTATACGCCGCTGCCAGGTACCCATTGATTTGAGGCTGGGTGAGCCCCGGAGCTATTTTATGCGGGGACAAGCCGTAATAATTCCGGCAACAGGTGCACTCGGGCACAAGCCCTTTAGTTCGCGAGACTGCCGGAATTATTCTCGTTTTGGTTGATCTACAGCGCCTTGAATAACGTAGTGTGGAAAACGACCCAAGAAACTGGTTCCCGAGACGGATGACAACTTAGATGGCAGTGCGATCAGTACCGCTGCTAATTTTCTTATGAAAGTAATGTGGCTTAGTTAGTTTTTGGAATATATTATGTAGATTTGTTTGTCTTGAAAGGCGGTACGTGAATTGATGGAAACAGTTATATTTGTGGAGTGATTTACAGTCACGAAATGGGATTAATTTGGTAAGAAAAGTAAAATAAAATTAATAAATAAATAGCATGCGTAACACAAGAAGAAACATCGCAATGTGATTCCGGACGTCAGGTGTTGGACTGTGTACTACAGTTTATTTTTCTATGTTATTAGAATATAAATAGTATCCTGAGAGATATTTCATACCGAGCCGACAAACCACAAGTGTCGCTTGGAAGCGAGTTGTCGGTAAACAACCAATGCAGCCTTTCGAACCGTAGGGACACAAGCTCTGACTGCACCGTTTCCTCAAGGAGATTTTAGACCAAAGCGACACGTGACAAACGATACGGGGATTTCACACCAAAGCGACACGGGTCCTTCGGTCCAAGTCAACTTTCATACCGAAGCGACACGCGACATGTGTCGTTTGGAAACGAGCCAATCAAGAGCAACATTTCACATCGTAGCGGCATGACGGGCAGCACAGGCCAGCGTTCGGTTGGTGAAATCCTCAAGCGATAACTGTCGCGTGTCGCTTTGGTACGCAATCTCCCTAAAGCATGCGCGAACAACAATTCACGGCAACATGTTGCAAGCTATTGTGGAAATGGCCCAGCTTGAGCGACACACAAGTGACAAAGCGACACGTGTGGCTTATCGTGTCACCTAGATCTGTTGTTCGCAAACGCTTGCTAATAGACTGAAGGCACCATGTCGCTTGTCACTTAGTTGGGAACTCGTCCTGTGGCGCGTCGATTAGATCTGAGCACCCTTCCTGCTTTCCGACCGAAGTAACAAGTAGCACGCGAATACGACATAATGAACGTGTCGTTTGCTGTTTCGACCCTCATGCACAATGAATGCTATTTTACAGTCTGGAAGTGTCTGTGTCACTAGTGTGACAGTGTGAACATCCCGTGTCGCTTGTCCCATTGGTCTGAAAGTTTCCTTACACTCATATCGATGGCACTAAGGAAGTTTTGTGGGTTTCCCCTTGTCGTTTCATGCAATCATCATTATCATCATCGCCGCGATTAGTTTAAAGCGGAAGAAAAGAGACAGTAAATATCAAAAATACAATGCTTCAGTGTGTATATCTTTAAAGGAAATGATGATGATGATGATAATAATATTGAACCTAATTCATACACAAAAATTTAGTTACCAAGAGCATTCCACGCGTATTTTTTCTCCCGTATTATTAATGAAAGTATAACGATAACAGGACGTGGTCGACTGTCTAGAATGTTCGTTAATATATTCGCAACCACTGTACCAAATATCATAGCAATTATTACACTCATAGAAATGCTTCATGTAAAAGAATCAGACGTTGCCGCGAAAACTCAATTTACTTCCATTATAAGCAGACGAATGCCATGCAGCTGTACCGACACCAGCGCCTCTAGCGGTATCATATTCGAGTGGAACCAGCCAGAGAGCCCAGAACAGTGCCGTTTTCCACACTACGTCATTCAAGGCGCTGTAGTTGAACTGTGGATACAAAGAGAGGAGAAAGAGAGAGAGAGAGAGTAGTAGAAAAAGAGAAGAGAAGAACACGTGCAGAAAATGAAAATCAGGGATAAAAAAAGTAGAGGGAAAAAAGGAACGAAACACAGAAACAGGGAGATAATGAAAGAAAACAGAAAACGAGGGAAAAAAGAGAAAGAAAAATAGAGAAATATAAAAAGAGAAAGAAATACAGATACAAGGAGAGAAGGAAAACAAAAAGAGAAATGGGAAAAAGAATGACAGGGAATGATATACAGAAACAGGGAAAGAATTCAAACCTGCACTTCCACACCTCTAAAATTGCCAATGCAATGTGATAGAACGTATTATCTTACAACCAGTTGGGGTGATTACGGCATGGGGGGGGGGGGGGCAGTTGCCCTCCGCTTTTACCACTTTTTGCTCCCGCACTATGCGGCCTCCTAATGCTAACTTTATCCATCACGAGCAAGTACACTGTTCTTGCCACCTTCCCCAACTCACGGGATGGGAACTCGAGGGACGATTGCCAATCGGCACTGCTGCCCTAGATCAAATCGATGCAGAAGAGATATCGATTAAATAAATAAATCGCACCATGTTGCTATGATCCTGCAACAACAAGAACGAGAAACGTTAGAAACATGAACATGATACTAATAAAGAGTGGTACATTATCAAAAATATAATTTGGTTTGCCTACTAAGTACTTTCTGTGTTAGGTTTAAAACTTTCCCGTCACCCCTCGTAATGTACTATGAACCAGATATTACTCAGTTTGAATTATGGCATCTGCACAAACCCCACTTTCTTCCGACAGATACTCTCTGTACGAGAGGCACTAAAAACGTGTAAAATAGGCAGGCACATAGACACAAGAAAAGGCAGTAAACATGAATGTCCTATAAATTTTCTCAGTCTATTGTGCAATTACTGACTTCACTTTTGCATTCCATTGGTATCTTTCACCTAAGTCACAAACTGTTGCATTGTAGGATCGAGCAGCCATGATTGAGGCCAGTTCTTGTAAGCATACGGAATTCAAGCGGGCGGGCGGGAGATACCAACACCAAGGACGTATTTAGGGGGGTCCAGGGGTTCCGGACCCCCTCGAAAGACTTATCAAGTTATAAAATTAAGTAATGAAAAATATATCCGTTTAGACTTTGTTGTATAATTTCCTCTGAACTTATTGGAAGACAGGGATTATATTGGGACCATATGGCTTTGAAGAACAGGTAGGACGTATTTAGGGGGTTCGGACCCCCCCCTCCCCACTTATTCAGTACGAACATTAAATGAAAATATACTCGTTTAGCATTTTTTTGTGGCATAATTTCCTCTGGACTTATTAGAAGACAAGGATGATATTGGGATCATACGGCTTTGGAAAACAGAGACATATGTAGGAAGGGTTCAGGGGTCCTGACCCCCGAAAGACTGAATGAAAATATTAACATTTGGTTTGGTTTGCTGGTTTGAGTTGCTGTTTTAAGTCCACTTTATGCACAGTAAGGCTAATCGGGACTGGACCTATAGTTTAAAGTGGGATCCGAACCACTTGTGCCTCCACCGGGTATCGAACCCGGGACCCCTTGATTACAAGGCAATGACGCTACCACTGCGCCATGGGGGAGGCCCATATTAACATTTGTTGCATAATCGATGGTTATGAATTTTCTCTGAACTTTTTAGAAGGCAAGGATTATATTGGGATCATACGGCTTTGAATGGCATTACAAAGAAGATTTATTTACACTACTGAAAATAATACGCATAAAATATTAATCAGAAACTTACTTTTTTCCAACTACATGTAATGTAATTTTTGTTTTTCGATAAATATTCAATTATTCGTCTATTTGACATTAATTTAATTGCCAGGACACTTGTTTCTTTATGTAAATTATTCCGATCTTAACTACAGGTAAGCTACGTAATGAATATGCGCTGTTACATCTCGATTCTTATGCAGTATTTTTACCTAATCGTGTAATAGTAAAATAATATTAGTTTATGTATTGTAATTAGTATTAATTTGATTTAATTTAATTATTTTAAATTAAACATTATTATTACTATTCCTAACACACTTGGTTCTGACCCCCCCCCCCCACAGAAACATATTTCTAGATACGTGCCTGACCAACACAGACATTCGTGATTTACAACAAACGTGCAGTTGGTGCAGATGTAACGAACGCTACGTGTTGGATATTTGTGCAAACAACAAATAAAATTGGCTACAAACATGGCAGTTGTGCGCATCCTGACGTTACATAACACACACCGATTGTACTTTTCTAAGTTTTGCGTCGCATTTCTATCATTTTTGGCTAATTCCGATGAAGGGTTGTTTAGATTAAATTGATGAAGGGATCTCACAAAACAAGAGATTACGTTCTAGAATGTGCAAGAGTAAGTAAAAAAATATGAAAATAATTATGTAAGGCCAGAGGCGTCTCGTGAACGCATGCGGTGCATGCTGCGCATGCGTCAATTGTGGGGGAAAAGGACAGCTTGCTCTGCGACGACATTCATGAGCATTTCTACATTCTAATTTCTTCATATAGGAGAAGTATTTATTTTACACGAGAGCGCTGAACTAAGCTTATATTACATTTCTTGGATCTGAAGTGACGCATGCAACAATTGTGGGAAAAGAATTATTACTTTCTTTCACTTCAGATCCAAGAAATGTAATATAAGCTTAGTTCAGCGCTCTCGTGTAAAATAAATACTTCTCCTATATGAAGAAATTAGAATGTAGAAATGCTCATTAATGTCGTCCCAGAGCAAGCTGTCATTTTTCCCACAATTGACGCATGCGCAGCATGCGTTCACGAGACGCCTCTGTGTAAGGCAAAAATCCACTCTCTCCTTATCATTCATTAAAAATCAACAAGACTTTTCCATGCAGCTGGGATATCAAGAATCGAAGCAGAGAAGTCGGCAAAGTGCATTAGTCAAGGTCAACACATTGTGGCAGGGTCATAACTGACTCCCTTGGGGGGATACAGTACCCTTTCCTCTCTGCGGCTCTCCGCCATGTGTATCTACGTCAGCAACTGGGGACAAAATTAAACAAGAACAAAACGCTTCCAAGTCACACCACCCTTACATCGCATCATCTTCTGCTGCTAAATTTGGCCGTAAAAGTTTCTCCCCAGATAAAAATTGCGCAAAGAATCTTGACTTTCATTTCTTCAAACTGCGGATGACGTCATTGCGTTAGGAATTGACGACACTGGCGATAAAACGAGTCGTGTGGGCAATTTCCACACAGCATTTTTGGCCTTTGCTCCAAAATCCTAAAAACAGAGAAAAAAGAGCAAGGAAGATTGGTGACAAGGCAGACAAAAAGGAGACGTTTTCTGATGTAATGTTCCGTTCTGTCTGTGCGACCTTCGGGGTGCATGCGCTAGGAACGGGTTGCTACATGCATTTATACGTATATATATATATATATATATATATATATATATATATATATATATATATATTGAGGTCACAGTGTAAAGTCCATCACCATATCGAAACGAAGCGAGCTATATAAGGAAATATGTAGTTAAGAATGCGGAAGTTTTGACTAAACAGAACTTGCCAAAACAACCTAGTGTGTCAGCTTAAGCTATTAGAATTACAATAATTGAAACTGTTAGAAAGTTTATACTCGTCGTTTATAGGTCGAAGGCTAGGCTATATAGATGACAATAGCCATGTGGTATCGAATTCAAAATCAGACAGATGCAGTGCCGTGCCGAGGAATGCAGGAAAATATATCAAAATTTAGGAGTGACTCGCAAACAAGACAAATCCCCTTTGCGGTCATATCCATAAGGAAACTCCTAGTAGGTGCAACACTGCTTAGATGAGATTTGGGTTTGATTTGAGATTATAAGATCGCACAATAACTCTTTCCGTTATGATTGTACAACTATTTTATGAAGAGTCTCTACAAATGAAGCCAGCTGAGTGGTCAAGAAGAGGTAAGCGCAACTCAGCATTCACCTATATAGTCCTTGTTAGCCTAAATGAATAAATTAGGTTAACTGTCAGGAGTAGGCAAGGGGAGCAGCAAACAAGGAGAAATGTCCTTCGTTCAAGGTACTATCCCACCATTCACCTTGAGCGACTAAGTAAACCGATGAAATATCTTGAAAGCTAATATCCAGTGACCCGGAAAAATTGAGAAGTCAATGCACAACGAAGCAGATCGAGGGGATAGCAACAACTACGTTTCATCAAGAAAGTTAGTTACACTGCTCCCCTCCCTAGCCCTCCAATCACATGTATTACGCCACCTTCAAATTCTTAAACTAACTCGTGTACGTACGTCTCCCAGTGACTCGATATTCTCTGTGAGCAAGCGAGTTAATGGCTTACGTAATACCCTTCCATGGCGTCACAGGGCACATCATATAAAGGAGACTTCAGACAGTTCATTTCCAAACAGTTGTGTCCGATGCCAGGGATTGAAAGGATTACACATTACGCATCTAGTACTACATACACGTTCCTTGCTCTGATAATAGAAGGATGATAGAAATTACATTACAATATGCTCTAGGTAACGTATTAAATGAACCTTTTAATTCATACACGATTTACAACTTAAGTGAAATGATGCATTTTCTCTCACTCGTAGATTACTTGCAACAAACTGGAATATATTGTAGCTTCACTGAATTTCACAGGTATTATTGAAGACAGACTTGATTTAGGCTCATGAAACTGTATCTGGAAACTGAAAACATTGCGAATATTGTCTTCAATCAGTCATTAACAACACTTCTTCTGCCCCATACAGATAAAGTGTTTGTCTCGAATTTTTCCTTTGGAGGGTCGATTTTTGGGGGTGGGGGTATAGTCATACATAGCGCCTTATCGTCCATAAATTGATGAAAAAAATTAGGAGGGGTGTTCGGAAAATGTATAGTCTGTGTGTGTAAATCACTGATACAGGTGAATAGTTGTGAATGCTTATATACCGTATGTGTACACGAACGTAGGTTCATGTATAGATATGGCTCAGTATTTTTTTTTTTTTTTGTATATTATGGTTACCTTGAAATGAATATCGCGTATGTCGCAATAACAAGCGGCTATAAAGGGTACCGGGACATTCTTTTTAGTAGATATAAAATCATTGAACATGTGCGGGACAATTTGCGTACTGTTATCTAGAAATAAAATATTTTGGACAAGTAATTGTAATTTTTTTACAAGTAATTTCTGTTTCAAAGCAATCATGTAAATAGGTTAACATCGAAATCTCATTTTGTGTGCGTGTGTTAGCAGAGCCATCTAGCTGTGAGACTGAAGTCTTGGTGAGGAAAATCCCAGCAGAAATTCGCTTACATAGTCAGATTCAGCTTTCCCTCTGAAATTAGTGAGTTCGAGGCTAATTATTAAACACAACCATGCTTGTTGCTATGGAGTCGTTTCAAGCTCTAGTATCCCTCTCTCGCAATAACTCGGAATTCCACAGAGAATTAAATATTGAACTTTAGAGATACGAGAATCAGAGTGCGGTCTTACACATCAGCAAATGTCAAAGTTCAGAAGTTTTTATCAGACCCCCAGCAGCTTTAATAGATAATAGAATGGAAGTGACACGAAACGACCTTCAAGATTCTTGCTCCATCCCTGTAAAAAAGAAAACAAAAAAACTTGTCGTGCAGCCAAGTCGTCAAGTGTTCTCTTGTTAACACCCCCTACCCCTTTCATCTTCTAGCATGGCTAGAATTCTCGCGTTTGTGTAAGACTTCTCTTCTCCTGTACAGTGGGATGCACAAATATTTCACGGCAAATTCTCCATGACTATTTTAATTAATTCTTCTCTTTGCACCTTATATGTGTTTTTAAGGCATTTTGTTAATCTCCTGGTATCTGAGGAGTACAGAAAGAAAGAGTAATTTCTATAATTTTATGCTTTCTGGGAGAGCAGAAACGTTTAGTATACACCTAAATACCATCCAAAAATGAGCATTTGTGCGACAAAAGCATTTATGTATATCTAGTTTTACTTGTTTGCGGGGGGCAGTGAATGGGGGCGGACTGGTTGACGGGAGGAGCATTGCCCCTTCTGCCCTTCTCTGAACCGTCGCTGGTAAC
The DNA here is from genome assembly GCF_977018435.1 of Lepisma saccharinum. Taxonomy (NCBI): domain Eukaryota; kingdom Metazoa; phylum Arthropoda; class Insecta; order Zygentoma; family Lepismatidae; genus Lepisma; species Lepisma saccharinum. The sequence goes on from NC_139252.1 coordinate 47,639,071, forward strand.
ATGCAAGAATATAAAAATCGTCGAGGAAAACTCAGCTACGCTAAGAACCTTGTACGTTTTTCCACTTGAAGTGTCTCCTCCCCTAGCAGAAAACCAACCTTATCTGCAAGTATAGCATTCTCTAGTCACGAGCGATGAAGGTCCATAACTGGGGATGCAGTCACATTTCTTTCACGTGGCGAGCACAGTTGGCTTCGATAAAATGCTGAACTCCGGATGTTTGATGTTTCTTTCTCTACTTTTTCTTGTGGTCACCAGCAAAGTAAGTTATCAACTTAGGGCAGCACAAAAAATCAGCAACTGTTACGGGTCATTTTAATGAGTTTATAGGTCATGGAAATGCAATTAAACACACACACATCCATACATACACACACACACACACACACACACACACACACACACACACACACACAATTCATGAATGCACCAGTTCGGGGCCTCCCCAAAGGCGTAGTGAGAACGTTGTAGTATTTTTATCAAGGGGTCCCGGGTTCGACTTGAAACAAACTTAGTTTTTTTTTGTTTCTATGTAAAAGGAAACTGCTTTGTAGGTATTTTTGTTTCACAACTTGTAGCTACGTACATCGAATTCCGTAAAAAAAAAAAACATAGTACATTATTGTAGTGATAATCATTATCGTAGTACAGGGTGATTCACATAAAACTAACACATTTCTTTCCTAATTTATTTCAACAAGAATGTTGCAAAATACAATTTGTTATGTCACAAATATAGAGTAAGTTTGGGAGATTATTAACCTCTACAGCAACTGCTGAAAATATCCTTCCTGCTGCTCCAAGCACAACGCAACACGTCGTTCCATGTTACTGGCCGCTCGTTGGAGAACGCTGATGTCAATACCATTGATCTCGTGTACAATGTTCTGCTTCAAATCGTCCAAAGTCTGGAGGCGTGTGGCTAAAACTCTGTCTTTTAAGTAACCTCATAGGAAGATGTCCGGTGTTGTCAAATCCGAAGATCTCGGTGGTCACAGGTTCTTGGAAATTATCCTGTCGTCAAAAAACTTCCAATGAGCTCCATGGATTTGTTCGATGTATGGCATGTGGCGCCGTCTTGTTGAAAATATCCTTGACTCAGCTCTAGCCTTTATGCAGCTCGTGTCATTCAGTTGCTCAACAAACACCATGAAAATATGATACAACGTACTGTATCCTTGCAATGACTGAGCCAGTTTCAGCCACGAAAGCTCCCAAATTCTGCACAGCTGCGTACTCTCTTGAGCAGGGCCGGATTAAGGTGGGTGCTATTGATGATGCAGCAGGCCCATTCCTGAAATACGCCCAGATGAAAACAGACGAGAATTTTCCGAAAGCTGAACATTTTTCTTTTGCTATATTAACCTGAAAATAAATCTTAGAATGAAATTTGGAGCCCCAATTTCGGAGGCCTAGACACAGCATTACTTATTATACAGTTACTATTATTCTTTGCGCTGTGACATAACTATAACGCCGTTGTGTTTATTGTTCACCGAAGATTTCAAGCATCAGGCCCAATTTCGTCTTAATCCGGCCCTGCTCTTGAGGATGTATGAATCTCCCAGATGTCATGTGAAACTAACTCGGAGAATTTCGAGGTATTCTTGTTTCAATAAAACGGCAAAGAAATGTGTTAGTTTTATATTAATCACCCTCAGTGGCGGCGAGGGGGGCAGTTGCCCCCCAATTTTCGCCACTTTTGCCCCCGCACTATGCTAAATCTTATCTACAAAGAGAAATATACTGTCTTTGCCCCCCTAGTTTTGGCACCTTGCCCCCCTCCCAAGTTTTGGGACCCAATCGCCGCCACTGATCACCCTTTATTATTGACTGTGGGAGTTCATAGAGAACTATCTAAAAAGAGAAGAAAACAGTTGACAGTTTTCACGCCTTTCTCGTCGTTGAGGTCAACCCGAAGTGTGAATAAACTAACCAAGCGTATCATATTCAGTTTCCAAGTGCTTGGGGGTCGAATGCTGTTTCTTCTATCGTTGTTCTACAAATCAACAACGCATATCAACGTTAGCAGTGAAAGAAGTTTACACTTGCCACACTTTTCTACGATAAACCATGACCTTTCCCTTGTACGATCCCCACACATAGTGGAGTTTTGTTTGAGTTTGTTTCTTAAGTCCAAGTGGGATCCGAACCACTATATGCCTCCACCGGGCAGAGCCGTAGCTGGGGGGGGGGGGGTCGCCCCGGGCGCTGATAGAAGGGTGCGCCGAACGGAAAACGTTGAAAATTACTTGTAATAAAGGATGCATGCGAACCCCTCGAAAGTATTGGCGCCCTATTGAAACAACATCATTGCCAGTTTGCAAAGATATTGATTTTTTTTGCTCTCTGCGCTCGAATTACAAGCTTTTCTTTTAAACAAGTAAAAGAAAATAAATAAATATCAATTTTATATATATATATATATATATATATATATATATATATATATATATATATACCTAGGTATATATTATTTGTTTGTTAGTTAATTTGATACAGGAAAGTTTACTGATGAAAGAATTAAGAAAGATTACCAAATTAAACTGTCATTAGATTTGATGTTTTGCAGGATTTAAATGATGATGAAAATATAACTGAGACAGACGTAAATACGAATTGGGAGCACATACGTAATGCAATAGAATCAGCAGCTAAAGAAAGTATAGGATACCATAAACCAAGAAAAAGTAAGCCATGGTTTGATATTGAATGTCATAATCTAATAGAAATAAGAGATCAGGCTAGACTTAGGTGGTTAAATAACTCTGATGATACAAATCTAAACAATTATAATAGGTAGAATAAAGCGAGAAGTTAACCGCACATTTAGAAGTAAAAAAAGAGATTACTTGAAAAGCAAAATTAACGAAATTGAAACAAACAGCAAAAATAAAAATATCAGAGATTTATATAAAGGTGTAAATGAATTTAGAAAGGGGTGGCAACCTAAAGTAAACTTGATAAAAGATAAAGACGGTGATTTTCTAGCTGACCCAAGCGATATTCTAAATAGATGGAAGAACTACTTTAATGACCTTTTAAATGTCCATGTAGGAGATAAATCAGAAGTAAATGAAGTCCACACAGCAGAACCTTTAGTTTCAGAACCCAACTTGACTGAAGTTCAAGATGCAATTAAAAGGCTAAAGAATAACAAAGCACCGGGCATTGATTTAATACCAGCTGAGTTAATTAAATATGGTGGAAATTCATTAATATGTCAAATTCATAAATTAATTTGTTTAATATGGATTAAAGAAGAAATCCCTCAACAGTGGAAAGAATCCATAATTGTTCCTGTGTTTAAAAAAGGTGATAAAATGAACTGCAATAATTACCGTGGAATTTCTCTACTCTCAACAACATACAAAATATTGTCTAACATTCTTTTAACAAGACTAACACCATATGCTAATGAAATTATAGGTGATTATCAATGTGAATTTAAACGTAACAGATCAACTACAGATCAAATTTTTCACATCAGACAGACACTTGAAAAAAAGTGGGAATATAATCAAAATGTCCATCAGCTATTCATTGATTTCAAAAAAGCATATGATTCGGTCAAAAGAGATAAATTATATAATATATTAGTAGAGTTTGGAATACCTAAGAAGCTTGTTAGTATGATAAAAATATGCACCAGTGAAACAGAAAGTAAAATTCGTGCGGGTATTAATATGTCTGACAAATTTACAATTCATGATGGGTTAAAACAAGGAGATGCATTGTCTCCAAATTCAAATACTTAGGAGTAATATTAACAAATGAAAATTATATTAAAGAGGAAATAAAAAGTAGGCTTAATTCAGGAAATGCATGTTACTTCTCTCTTTATAAACTTTTGTCTTCTCGTTTAATATCTAAGAAACTAAAAGTTAAAATATACAAAACAGTAATTTTGCCTGTAGTATTATATGGATGTGAAACTTGGTCCCTTACATTGAAAGAGGAACATAAATTGAGAGTATTTGAAAATAAGATCCTTAGGAAAATCTTTGGACCTAAAAGGGATGAGGAGACAGGTGAGTGAGGAAGGTTACATAATTTAGAACTACATAATTTGTATTCATGTCCAGATATTATTAGAATAATTAAATCAAGAAGACTTAGGTGGGCAGGTCATGTGGCACGAATGGGAGAGGAAAGAGGAGTTTACAGGATTCTTGTTGGGAAACCTGATGGTAAGAGACCTGTAGGAAGGTCAAGACGAAGATGGAGGGACAACGTTGAGATGGACCTAAGGGAAATCGGTAGGGATGGAAAAGAGTATATAGATCTTGCTCAAGATAGGGAAAGATGGAAGGCCTGTGTTGCTGCAGCCATGAACCTTCGGGTTTAAGAAGGCTAGAGAGTTAGTTAGTTTGTTAGTGAGGATGTGTTTTACAACTTCTTAGTGAATTGTTCCAGTAGTATACGCAGCTGTAAAAATACTATTGGTGTAAACTGCAGTCTGCATGTGGTGACAACTCTATTAAATTTTCCTTTAAAACAAAAGCATTTTTGCGAAATTTGACGGAAAACAATATCTCCTCAGAAAAGCTATTAATCGGGACTGGACCTACAGTTTAAAGTGGGATCCGAACCACTATATGCCTCCACCGGCAACGGGTATCGTACCCAGTACCTCTTGATTATTGGTGGATTGGCTACTGTAGTAGCCACGCTCACGTTGCGATCAATCAATCAATCTCTTTATGTTTTAAGAGCTCAGCTTTGTTGTGACTAAGCTAAATGGGCAATCTGTGATTCAGAGCTGCTGAAAGAAAATGAAAATATCAGTAAAGAAATATGCATGGATGTTCTGGGCGTGTGTTCTAATTTATTTCAAGAATTCATTAGTATCCTTTCTTATCGTCGTAAATTAGAAATCTAAGGACAAACTGACGAAAAATAACCATAAATTACAAATAAGTAAAGTTCAAACAAACATATGAAATAAATCAGGTTTGTAGATCGGAGATTTCGAATCAGCACAGATGAAAAACAGAATCCATAAAAACAAGAGGAACTGCGTGTTTAAATTACTGTTTATCATCGAGTTCTAATGAGATTGCGTATTACTCCCCTGACGTGCTGTTTTCGATTTTCTGAGAAATAAAGAAATATGTGGAAAACAATAATCCATCCAGTCATGTTAGTCAGCAAACAGTCAGTAGACCAATTGCAACGTGATATTTTTAGCTGTCTCAAATCGAAAGTGATTTTGGTGCATGGCAATAGCTATGGACCGCTGCCTCAGCTTCACGATGATGTCATGCAGCCAGACTGCTCATTTTTCAGCTCTTATCAGTAGTTGCAGCACTTTGACCTTGATAACGTGTCCATGACACGGATCTGTGGGTATTTCTAGTCGACGGAAGAAAGAACACAGCATTCGGGCTGGTATTTTCTTCGCAGGTGGTGGACAGTAATTTGCAGTAGAGATTGTGTACTTCACTGCCCTCTGGTGCTGACAATTGGCATATTTTGCTAGTGACTTCTGTTTTAAGGTTCGCAGTTTCTCTTTCCATATGGAGCTCGTCTTCGTTGAAACGACAACTGGCTAAGAAAAGGACTTAACCGTGTGTGTTTTAAAACCCATTAACATTGTGTTTTCATTTAAATAGCTTGCCAAAATAGGAGTGTGTGCGAGAAAATCAATCATCCTTGTTGTGTATTTAGTTGAAATTCAAAAACTGACTTCGTTGTTGCAGCCTACGCTAGTCTTCATGTTATCAAGAGGAGGAGATTGGAAGATGTGCTTGCTGCTCTGCAGAGAGAATCCCATATACTATTCTGACTACTCTGATACGTAAGAAGAACATTTGAGAGAAGATTTATCTTCTGCCGTTTTTGAGCTGTTTACTTACTATTGCTGGAGTGCGTTTTCGCAAACTGCCCGACGCATTCAACTACTCACTTGGAGATTTTTGCATCTAGCCACATTGCCAGTTTGCACGTGGAAGGAAAAACAAAACGTCAAGATGGATATTGTTGCTAACGTGAGTAAATAATTTGATATATTTGTACGTCATATAAGTGCTTGGTTGGTAGAATTGCATAAATGGAAAATGCAATGTTTTCTTTCAAAACAAATTCCTTGAAATTTCGAATCTATGGCTTTTCTAGGTATATATTCATTAATGGGGCATAGGGTACTTCTTTGTAATCTAGTTTGGTGGAATAAAACTGAGGCTGTTAATATGGTGTGTTTCAGACAGACAGGGCACAAATTTCCCAGGCCCACAGGTGGCAAAAATGTTGGCGCCAGATAAGAAGGGGGTTGAGGCGGGAATATTTTCTAGGGGGTAATCACATTTAGTATACACCTAAATACCATACATAAATGCATATTTGGACTTGAAAAAATTATTTATCTAGTTTTTATTATTGCTGGAGGTGAATATTTCGACCAGTGGGAGAGGAAGGCTTCGCCAAAGCAACAGTAGTAAAATGTATCTTGTGACATTGCTCCGAAAGATTTTGTTTGGTTTATGCCCTTGGTCTGTAATTGCCTAGGAATGCATATCTAGGCATATCTGGTTTCTTTCATCAATTACATAATTATATTGATTCATTCTTATTACAGTAGCACAGTAGTTTGTTAGCTTTGATGCGAGTCCCATACAATATATTGATAGATGAATTTCTTTTTTTTCCAGTATCCAATTGTGAAGTCATTCCTTGCTGGTTCCTTCTCTGGAACATGTTCAACCATTCTGTTCCAACCTTTGGACTTGGTCAAAACAAGACTTCAAACACCACCAGCCGCAGCAGCAACATTAGGGTATGTCTATGTCTTTGAAATCTATCTAATGAAATGGCATTGCCCAATCTGTATTAAAATATAAACTTTTTAATATTTTTTTAGTTTTTTTTTTTGTTATATACAACAAAGTAGGAGAGACAACAAAATAAAATATCAAATGTAAATAAACTCAATTGCGATTAATCTTTTGTAAGTGCGCAATTTCCAATTACTTACACTAAAAGTTTTAGAAATCACAAATTTGGTTTGGCCTACAAGAAAAAAATATAGGTTTTTCTTATTTGTCCTGTGCATATTAATACACACACAATATAATGGCGATATTTGGTATGACTTGATGACACACTGATTTTCTTCATATTTGACATAGTCACTAATTGAGAGGCCTCCTAATCACGAATCTGAAGTTAAAATTTGTCGGAAACTTCTAGAAATTGCGAACCATTGACGCTAGCCTCACGAACCATTGGCACCAGCCCCACGAACCTTTGGCACGTGGTTAGGTTAGGCAAACATAGTTAAAATTTGGTGTCGTGGTAGTATCAAGAATATATATATTTGCTTGTGAAACAAAAAAAAAATGCGAAAATCTACGGTTTCCATTCCGAAAACTAACACCTTATTTTCACTCATTTTGCAATTTCTAGAAGTTTCCGACAAATTTTAACTTCAGATTCGTGATTAGGAGGCCTCAATTAGTGAGTATGCCAAATATGAAGATAATCGGAGAGGGGTTCGGTCATCTCAAGTCGTTCCCGATATTTTTTCTGTGTGATAATTGTGTATTTTTTTCCCCTTTCAGACCAAGAGCATGTGGAATGACCACAATCGTATCCCACATCCTTCGCCATGAACACATTTTTGCCTTGTGGAAGGGCATGACCCCTGTAAGTATTCTTTGGTCATATTGGGATAAAACATATTTAACTTCACCTTGGTACAGCTTGCTTCAGGGAATATTAACACCTTGATGTTTGTTGGAAGCAGAAAACGACTCGGTTGCAAGGATGTGATATTTTAAGAGAGATTCAAGTGTAAAGAATGATTTCCCCCCCCCCCCCCTTATAGTTTCGTGCATTGATCAATCCTTTGTTCATCAGGGTCTATACACTGGCCAAGTTCAGATTAAATCAATATTGGCTCTTAATTTGATTGTTCTATTCAGTCAGTATGTTGATTGATTGTTCTAGTTTGGAACATGACTTTTCTTTTTTGGTATTTTTATTTCTGTGTATTTATTTGTCCTTGCTGACCTAGGGTTGTATAGTTGGTTTGATTTGGACATTGTTGTTTTTGAAATTTCCAATATATTGTACATTCAAGTATGAAAATAGTCCATTCATATTGAAGAGAATTATAACATTGACTTGTCAGAAACTACAAAAATGGTTTAGTTTGGTCATATTCTTATTGCAGTTCAACATTTAGCCAGAAAAAGAAATCTTGTGCTTTGACACACCATACTGAATAGCTTGATGTGTTTTACTTGTCTCCAATAATTTGGTTAGTATTGAATTGTTACCTTTCAACAGAGAAATAGGATTTAAATCTTTTTTTTTTTTTTTTAGTCTCAATTATTTTATTTCCCTTTTTTACCTCTGCTTAATCATGATAGTGAGAATCAGTGACGAAATGGATCCATGCTTCAACCTGGGGTCGAACCTAGGGCTTCTGGCTTCGTAGCATGTTGCACCGACTATTCTCCCATGTAGACCAACAAGTTTGTAAAAGAGTTCGTGAACTGCACACAATTTACGCTCGAAGGGAAAACATATTATTGTCGGGAACATAAAATATGCCTCTGCTGCTTTGCCAAGGTGACGTTCATTTTTATTATTAAGAATTTGGAATTTGATATAATTTCTTCCTTATCTGACTGAGTTTTCCACTTATTTGATTAGGGTAAGTCCACACTGTTCTTGTTCTACTTCTGGAGCTCCGAAAGCCATACCTGATGGCCACGAGGCTGCCACTACGACAAATGTGAATGAAAGGTATATAAGCAAGAACAAAGTGCCAACTCTGTGCTTAAAAATTCCTTGTTGGGTCTAAAGCTTGAAATGGCATGTTAGCTTCTTTGCATGCTTATGACTTTGCACTATGCTTAGCATTGTTCGCTATGTATTTTCTAATTGTAATGTTCACGTTGGAGAGGTCAAGGGCTGGACTGTTGTACCAAGGATTAAGTAATGTTTGCCTTATTTTGTTTTAATAACAAGTTTAACTAGTGCTTTTTACTTATACTTATTCTAACAATACATTTATTTGGAGTATCTCTTCCTTCATCTTCCGGAAACAAATTTCTTTTTACCGGTGGTGGAGATTGAGCCTAAGGCACTCCGAAATGTGTGCTCACCAAGTACTCCTCCCCCCTCCCCCTATAGTGCCGCGAAATGTTCCAATATTTTCACTGAAATGACACTTTCTTGTTAGCCTGCTCATAGTTTTAGTACTTTTTACGTGTAAATTGTTTCTGAATTTGAAATAGGTGTTTATATTTTAACTTAAGGCAAGCAACCTAACCGCACTTAAGTGAACATTGAAGCATTAGATAGGCCTACATGTGTCGTGGAAAAATATTGAAACACTAAGGGTGCCACGGTGGCTCAGTCGGTAATGCGTCTGACTACCATGCTAGAGGTCCCGGGTTCGATCCCCGGCCGGTTCAAATCCGGGAACTTTTCTAACGGTGAAAGCAGCCCCGGCGCCCACCGAGCGTCGAATAACATGGGTACCTGGGGGAAACCCTGGGGGGTAAAGGCGGTCAGGGGCGTGATGCTGATCACATCACCCCCACTCACGACCGGATCAAGAAAGTGAGGGGCGTTACCCCCACACCCCCTATACGCCTTCATGGCGTAGTGCTAAGCACAGGGGAACACTTTACCTTTTTTTGACCTTTACCTAAGGGTGCCGTGAAATGAAAAAGTTTGGAAATTCCTGCCATATCTGGAACATGGACTTGTCTAGCTTCTGTTTTGCTACCTTGCATGCGAGATGATTGTTGTATTTTGTGTGGGTTGTTTAATCCCCCCCCCCCTTCTCACAGGATTGATGAACATGGGAGATGACCTACAAAATGATACAGTATATGTTACTATTAAAGTGGTGTTTATTTGTGGGAACATTTCATCCAGGTTTTCCAGAACCTTTCAAGCTTACACTACAAAGATACGCACAAGAATAGAGAAACCTGCTTTAATAGTAACATTTACTGTATTTTTTAATAATATCCAACTGTGATTACGCTAACTTTTAAGAAGAGCATTGATAAACAAAGCAGATTGGAGAACAAACACCTAGTACTAATGAGAGAGCAAACTTGTTCTTTTTACTTGTCAAATAAAAACTATTGTTCCAAATTTTAATTTAATTTTGATGTGCATTAAATATTGCATGTTGGATTTACCCTGCTTACAACCTGTTTGCCTGCGCTTTATGCTTATCCATTACGATTTCTGACATGTATTTAATTCATTCTTCATAGATTTATGGTGCCTTAATCGAAGAATTAACAATTAGATTGTAGCATGAATATTCTCTATTTCATATGTTGGAGATGGAGTTCATTCTTTTATGTGTTAAGCGAAATTAATACAGCATGTCTTTTGTCAGGATAAAACAATTTTTTAGTTTTCCATGTGTCTAGCTGCATGACCACTTAAGTCATCATTTAGTTTAAATTAATAGTCAAAGGCAGTTCTTTTGTTTAAAATTGCAGTGTTGCATGTATGTTTCTCTTTACATAGAAGAGCACTATAGTGAACTTTATCTTGTGACACAATTCAGTAAATGAGAGTAAGTTATTGTGTTTGAAAGGACTAAAAGTGAAAACATATTCAGGTACTTTTTTGGTTTTGATTATTTTTTTTTAGAATTAGGAGTTAATGAAATGAACTTTATTGAAATGTATTTTGAAAATAGATCAATTGGTTAATGTACACTCCTGTTCACATAAAGTGGCACACTTTACAGGATTAGACTGTTGAATGATGTGCCACTTTATCTAAACAAGAGTGTACAAATTTGCAACATAGAGAGCAGCAGTAATTAAAAGCTTTATTCTATAGCAAAAGGTGTTCAGAAAATGTAGAACATAAAACTGATAAGGAACCATATCTATTGGTCTACAGACAATGACAAAATCATTATTTTGTCAGTTCGATGCATAATAATTGAAAGTGTACAAAGATGAATTCCAACAGTTGCATTTTCTCTCCTCTTAGTCGCTCACGAGGTGTGTTCCCGGAGTTGGCCTGTACTTTTCGTCTCTTCATTATCTGAAGTCCCGTTACACATCTGGAGACCCAGGACCATTTGCAGCAATTGGCTTGGGAATGCTGGCACGCTCCATGAGCGGAGTGTGCATGATTCCAATTACAGTCATCAAGACCAGATATGAGGTAAATACGTCACTTCTTAATCTGTCACTTCTAATTGTAAGATCGTTTCAACTTCAAATTTTAATGTGAATCGCTTTTATTGCTTGAAACTTAAAAAGGTTACCCTGCATATAAAGAATAGTTGCATACAAGGCATAATTTTCTATTTTGGTTTTATTTTTTGTATGTAAGCATGTGTGATAGGCACTTACATATATTTAATGCTGTGTTGAGCCAATGTCTATGACAGTGGTTAGCACAGTGTTGCCAGGGGGTCCCATGTTCAAATCCCAGTGTGGGCATGGGTGTTCTTTGCGAGTTTCATCATTTCATCACTCATCCTGAGCTTGGCGATTAGCCAAAAGTGGCAGAAAAAAACTCATTAAAATAGCAAATCAATAATTTACGTTACAGCAGGCAAACTTTAGCATGATGAATCCATAGTTAGATGGCAGAGTAGCGTAAGATTTAACCTTGCTCCATAGTAAATGAAGATTTCTATTCTATAGCTACCAACGAAGAAAATTTATAAATAGATTTACATTCCTAACCAAGAGTGCATAATTACAATGTTACTAATTATGAAATGAAAGTGATATTTGAATGATTCCTGAAGTGCTTGTGCTTAAAGGTTGAACTTTATTTGCAGAGCGGGATGTACCAGTACCATGGAGTGATGAAAGCACTACAGATCATCTACCAGACAGAAGGCGTCCGTGGCCTGTCTTGTGGCTTGGTACCCACCCTCATTCGAGATGCTCCTTTCTCTGGCCTGTACTTCATGTTCTACACCCAGACAAAGAAATATGTACCTAAAGGTTAGTATTTTTACATAAAGGGATGTTTAAAGTTTATTCTAATTTAAGTTGTGATGTGATAAATAAATCACTCATTGTGATCATTAAATCATTTGATCCAGTAAATCACCTGGGTGATATCTCGAGAAAACATCATCCTTCATCACCAGGAGAGCTTCAAGAAATAAATTATTTGATTCATTTATGTTTGGAGCACAAACTCCCGTCTAAAAGAATTACATTACATTCAAAATTTGTATTATTTCTCAGTATGTATTTCCAAAGTTCAAGGTTTTGTACAAAGGTTGTGATAACTTAATTTGATAGAAATATGTTTACTAAATACTAATGATTTTTTCTCCTTTGTCTTTAGAATGGCTGAACTCGGACTTTGCTGCACCAGTACATTTTTCATGTGGGTTGGTGGCTGGGCTCCTGGCCTCAGCAGTCACTCAACCTGCAGATGTCATCAAAACGAAAATGCAGCTCTTTCCTAACAAGTTTGCCAACCTCTGCAGCGTGGTGGTTCATGTTCGTGAGGTAAGGGCTTCATTCATGCGCACTATCATTACGAGACCTGTTTTCAGGCCTCTTATTTTGAATCTGGTCAATTTTTAACCTTGTGTGCATAATTACATTGTTACTAAAGGTGAAATTTTAAATCGTTCTTTTTTTCTTCCTTCAGGAGCATGGAGTCCAAGGCTATTTCAAGGGCCTGGTTCCCAGGATGCTTCGAAGAACCATGATGGCAGCAATGGCATGGACTGTATATGAGCAGGTAATGGTCATTTCCTACATTTCTTTCCAAGAAATGGGTGAAATAATTCATGTTCATGCAATTCAATATTAAAATATTTTTTTTACCAACTCTCACTTCTGTTTTATCTGAGCTGCTGGTATGTTTGTGCAACAGCATTTAATGGAAATCTTCTTTTCACTCAATCTCTCTCTCTCCTCTCCTTCTCCCAAACTTTTGGTATTATTAATTATAATTTGAAGTATACAAATGAACGAGTTATTTGTTCCTTAATTTAAAGCAACTAAGTTTTTATTATTCTGTTGTATAATAAATACTAGGATGAACCAATATGAAATTTTGGACAATACTGATGAAAAACTCAATATGCTGACCAAGGCAGAAATTTATTTTATTATAAAACATAAAATAAACTTAAAGTTTGAACCTTCTAGCAAGGTCGTATTCAGACTCTGCACCAAGTACAAATGTAACAAGTTACAACAACAGAAGAGGAGGAGGATAGACTGGACATAAACAGAAGGAAGAGCAGGGGCAGGGGAGAAAGAAAAAGAGAGGAGGTTTGGAATAAGGAGTATGGGGAACACCACAGAAAATATATGCAAAGTGCTTAGAAAAGCGGGCATTAAAACTTACACGAAGGGAGGGCGAAGCATCTTAAGAATAGCAAAGAATGCAAACAAGAAAAAGGAAAACAGAGAAGAGGACTGAATTATCTACGAAGTGAAATGTAAAGAATGTCAGTGTGTGTACATAGGAGAAATGAAAAAGAGGCTGAAAGACAGGTTGAAACAACATAGGGATGATGTAAGACTTAAAGAGAGAGAAATGCGATATTTAAACACACGAGAGAAACAGGACATGACATAGAGTGGGATGAGGCTAAGCAGATAGGGAGAAGAGAATACTAGTGAGAAAATGGAAGGAGGCCAAGGAAATAGAGAAGTAAGGTGAAGAAGACAATGAACTGGAATGGGGGCTGAAGTTAAACAAGGAATGTAAGAAGGTGTTAGAAAGAGTGGAAAGGACAAGAGAGAAAGAGGAGAGAAGGAAGAAAAATGAAGGAAAGAGCGTGAGATCGAGTCCAACCACATTCTCTTTCAGGTGAAAGTACAGTTGACAAGGGAAAGCCACCTGCTAGATTGTTCCAGAACTACTTTCTAATAGTCTGGAGGGGAGTATTTTTGTATATATATATCGTCATGTTCTTGTACCTTGTTACATTTGTACTTGGTACACAGTGGCGTCGCGTGCTGTTCACATACGGGTGTTCACAATACATTTTTTATACTGATTGGAGATTTACTACTCTCCCTTGTAACTTTATTTTCAATATTGAACAAGTAAGAGTAACAGTTCAACTTATTTTCAACAATTTCCCCCCAAAATCACGCTATATCTGAAGTAATACAATACTATTTTATTCAATTAACACCCTTTTAATTACGTTATTTACAATTAGTGATGGCTAGTGCAACCAAATTAGTATAACATGCAATCTCAGGTATGTATAACACAAGATTATCATACTTCGCAATCTACTTTCTATTACAGCGACCATCATATGTTAACCGACGACATTCATTCGTCATTGAAAGCATGAGCATCGTTAGCGGGACAGAGAGGAGGACGCGTCCAGTCCAGAAAAAAAATTGTATATAGTATACTAAGATATTTGGGTATTGTACAGAATGTCCCCTCGCCCCGCCCACAATAACTCGGTTGTGATGCTTGTGATTGAAGTATCAGTCAATGTGACATTGCTTGTACTCCTTCTTTCCTAGTGTTTCGTATTTTTCCTCCTAGCTATGGTTAAAGAAAGGATTCCCAAACTTGTTTGCTTCACGGCTCCCTTAGTTTTTTCAATACTTTACCGCGGCGCCCAGAATGTATCCCTCTCTAACACTTGCAACGCTCAGTTACTTGTAAGATTGCTTGTCTTAAGTTAAAAATTAAACACGTATTTCAAATTCAGAAACATTTTATATGTAAAAAAAAAGTACTAAATAAGCAGATATTTGAAACATTCATAGCATTGACTAACGATTCAGTGAAAATATCGAAACATTTCATTGCGCCCCTGTAAGCTAATCACGGTGCCCCAGGGCGCCGCGGCACACACTTTGGGAACCACCAATTTAAAGCGTACAGTAACATCTGTTTGTCGTTGTCATTAACATATTTACTCGTCGCCTTGTAAGCGAGGGGTTCCGTTTCGAAACCCGGTGGAGGCACACAGTGGTTCTGATCCCACTTGAAACTGAAGGTCCAGTCCCGATTAGCCTTACTGTGCATAAAGTGGACTTAAAGCACCAAATCAATCAATTAAACATATTTACCATCCTTGATCTTATACATTGCACGAAACGAATCGTTCCAATTCAGATGCAGTCTCTTTTTAAGCGAGTCGCATGTGCAAATGGTAACAAACGCCAAGGTTGTGTCCTGTGTTTGTCCATGAATTGCCGCCTCCAAACAATAAACAAGGAAAACAAAATTCCGCGTTCACAACGTTGCACCCACATAACCAATTGTACTTCGTGTACCAGTAATTTTTTAATGTTCTTTTAATAACGCATTTGGGAGTACTTACCTCTTGTACAATGTAGAGGTCGGCTGGTGAGGGCCCATCCTTTTTACTTGAGTTCGTTCTGCTTCGCTCAATCGCGAAAATTACTTTTCTTTCAAACTCCTAACAGTATTCATAGTGTACAAAACACAACACAACACTACACTACATACACACGGCACAACACACACGTACGTCTGAAAGCCAGTGCAAATAAATTCACCCAACCCCTTGTCAATAGATATCTTGCTCTCGACATCGACACTAATCGCCCTTTACCCGTTGCCGCCAAAGAGCATAGGCTTTTTTGTTGCCCCGAAAAACTAACGGTACTTGATCTTTCCAAAACAAACGTTCCCCCTCGAAGTTCTTTTACATCAGCAGTGTTGCCAACAATTGAAACGCAGAAGTTTCTAAATCTTCATCATGCGCTAATTAAAAATCGCTGAATCAAATTTGCTGGTGAAAAATACAAAATGTATTTTTAAAAAATGCTGTGCGGAACAACTTACACCAGGTTTATTGAATGTATGTGCGTTTATATGCACATTAAAAATGCATTTAATTTCAATTGTGATAATTTAAATGCATATATTATTTCAACTTTCAAACTTCAAAAAAGAAAATGTATGTGCAGCAAAAATACAGATCTACTTTTCTGAAAGTTATATTTTATTCTTTACAATAAGCATATTCTAATAACGTAGAGAATAGTAAAAATGATTTACTAATATCAATTGATAACTTTTTTCGGTAACAACTATTTAGGCCATACGATCCCATACTATTATGAGTATAGTTACCAGAAAAATGCGCGTTGAATTGATGTGAATGTAGTCAGCACTTTCCTTTGCAATTTAAGTTGGTAAGAGTTATTTCCTTGGCATGAAAAACGTCGATTACTAAAGGAAGTTGCACAGTCTGAATTGCCCTTAGACGCACATGCGCAAATCATACATAATATCTTTCAAAGTTTATAACTCCTGCAGACTAGTTTCTAAAGAAAAGTCGCTCGTCACTATTCCGTGAATTTTAGCGCCCACTGGAATTTAAAATCCGCCAGGTTTAGAGACTTCTCACTAAAGATTGCAACTATGTAGGGCCGATCTTTTCGAGTCCTCCTAGACGTGCCTGTATATGCTGCGCCCTGGTGCCGAATGTAAGAAGTATTGCCGCTTGGATCAGGGTTCGCACCACAATGTTCGCACAGGGCAGTGAACACTTTCGGGGTATAGTGGCCAACAGCTCCTTAGCTGCCAGTTCACAACACACAACACAGCCATTGTGTTCATCGCAACCGTGGAACACAATGGGAGTCAGTGTTACCAACTATCTAAAAAAGTTATCAGACTTGAAAGTTGTCGTATCAGACTAAATTGTGTGTGTATACTCGAACATCAAAAAAGTATTATTTCGAATAAATATATGTGTGTGCATTTAATATGTACGTAATTTAGAACATATACATGAGTGTTCACGTGCTCATGCGAACATTATCAGGCGACGCGCCTGTTGGTACAGTGTCTGGAGAACACCTTGCTAGAAGGTTGAAACGTTAAGTTTAGTTTGCTTTATAATAAAATAAATTACTGCCTTTCCAGCATTTTGAGTTTTTCATATTATGGAAACAAGGCTTAATGGTGTTATAACCAATACTGATCTAAAATTTAATGTTAATGCAAAAAAAAAGCTGCATTTTTAGAAATTTCCTAAAAAAAAAAAGTAGAGAATTAATTAAAATTAAAACAAAATTGTCTACTATTGAGCTGAATTACAAGATTTTTTTATTGATATATTGGATCAGTAAACTTATCCTTAATTTTACTGATACGGCTATATCAACCTATACCAATAAGTACAGATTAATCTGTCCCATGCTTATTGTGTCCAGAAGTCGAAATTACACTTTGCCTTTCCAACTTGGAAGGTATGATATTCTTTCTATTTATGAAAATAGGGGAACAAATTAGAGATTGTATGCTTTCATTCTTTGCTCGAAGCGGACATTGCCGGCCCCTGTGGTGGAGTGGTTAGCACATCGCACTATGATGCCAGGGGTCTCGGGTTCGAATTCCAGCCTGGGCATTTCATGTCATCACTCATCCCAATCTTCGCAACTTAGCCAAAAGTGGCACAAAAAGTAGAGTAAAATAAAGCAAATCAATCAATTGAAGCAGACATTCTTAGGTGAGGGTTAAATTTGCTCCAGCCCTAGGCAGTCAAAGGGGGTTGGGAGTGTTTTGCATAAATTTTCCTTCCGTAAGCCCCCTTCCAGTTCACACAATGCTTTGACTATTATTGTAATTGGGTTTTAAACAAAAAGCTTTACCATTCCTTGCAGCATGGATACTATTCTGGACACAGATCAAGACTTCCAGCTTTTTATTTCAATGTCTTCCTTAGCGTACTAGTATTCTTGTAAGTATTTATATTTATGTGGATGTCTCTAATTGTAGTTTTCTGTACTTATTGCTTTCAGATAATGAGGAGCTGCGGTCTGAAGTGAAAAATGCCATCAAAGATGCATCTGAAGTTTTAGCACCTCTGGAATCACATTGTGGTACTTGTACCAAGAGGAGTTTTGCATGAACTCCAGAATTACGCAATATAATCACCAAGTTTTAACATTCATGGAGATGGAAAATAATTTTTGGTAAGAGTTCAATGATTGATAATGCAGAGGAGAAAATTATAAATGTGCATCGTAAGTCAGTTTTAATTATATATTGGAATCTCATTATTCTTATCTGAATGATATTGTATTGTGAGGTGATGTGAAATTGATTGATTTATGTGGTGATGGCAAATGTATTGTGTAATCTTGTTGTACTGAAGTAATAAGTCCTTGCTTTTTATTGGATTTGATTGATGTGTTTTAAATGAATTGACTTAAGAAAATATGGAATGGTTTATGTTGTAGATGACAGCTTTGTCATCTACTATGTCTTAAGATGTTGTGATATCGTTTGGAGCAGGACTGTTAAGGTCTTTTGACCTTGTACATAAAGTCATATTCTGAACTTTACAGATTTTGGTTATACAACCATTATATGAATACCTCTTTTACTGATGGAAACATGACTTTCCCAAATAAGAATTTAAACTTCCATTGTTGTGAGAAGGGTAGTCTTTTATGTTAGTGTACTGTGTTGTGTATCTCATTTCTGTATATTTTAGTAACAATAATTCTGGCTACATAACAGCGTCAAACATGATAAATTCTGTTTGATGAAATATTTTCATAGAAAACATTCAATACCTGTGTATCTTGCAAATGTGATGGGATGCATAAAAATATATGTGGTCACAATTTGAATTACATGTATAAAGAACCTCAAATCATCTCTCTACTTTTATTGGCTACAAATTTTCTGGCTCTAGGTTTGTTCTTGTATTAAGAACATTTCTGTAGAGTGTGAACATTTTCTTGTGACCATGTTTCATTAAATTATTAATGCTCTTCCTCAGATCTGTTGTTTTTTGCATTTTTGTAGTGCATATGTGTTTACAAGTAGCAATGAATCTCTAATAAGCATTAGATTTAGTTATGTGCTGAAACAACAACATACTCGCAACAATCATATATATTTTATTTTATAAACTGTTTGCTAGGAGCCGAGAGAAAGACAAAAATGTAGTATGTTAGTGTCTGTATAGTTCGAAAAACAGTGTTTGTAAGTCAGTTTCTTGTAATAGTGTATGTTAAAAGATTTTTGGCTAGTAATTTTTCCAAATATTGAGAATGGAAAAGAAATATTATGATTACGTTGATCTGATATTGCAACATGCTATAAAAATTAAGCCAATAACTTAGTTTAATAAAAATATACTATTTAATTTTGCTTGTATTCTTGATGAATGTGTACTGGAGACATTTTTTAAAAAATGTTGCTAAAGTTGATTGCATGCATCTTTCCTCGAATATTACTAAAACTTTAAATGGGCAATGGCACTTTCTCTATCACTTGCAGTGCAAAATAGAATGAGCTTACAAGTACTTTTCATGCGAACTACTGTACTTTTATTTATTTATTGATAACAGAGCCCTAACGTTATCGCCTTATAATCAAGGGGTCCCTGATTCGATGCCAAGTGGAGGCGTATAGTTGTTCAGATCCCACTTTAACCTGTAGGTCCAGTTGCGATTAGCCTATCTGTGCATAAACTAGATTTGAAACAGGAGCTCAAATCCCAAAACAAATGAACGGATTGTTTCATATTTTTTAAAATTTTTATTGTTTTAACATCGCTTTTCTTCTGCTTTTAGCTAATCGTAACAATGAGGATGAGTGATGCTATGATGAAGATACTTGGAACCAACAGAATGCAATTTTCTACCATATGAAGGGACAAGAGAATTGTTAATTCCAAAAGGCAACTACGTTATACAGTGCCTTTCATGGCAGAGTTGCCCACAGAGCGGCAGCTAGCATGTTGGGCAACGAGAGTGCATCTGCCGGTAAACTGGACGCAACATCCGCGTAACTGGAACCACTAGCAATGTAATGAAATAAGCTCGTACAATTACATTAACAGTTACAATTAAAATGAGCATGTACCTTGTTACAAAAGGTGTTGGAAATGTTGTCCTCCTGCTTGCTTACATTTACAGCATTTTTAAAGAAAATTTTCACTAATTCATATCAGTTCCCCTTCTGATATTGTTTTAATTTCTCTCCTGATGTTTTTTTTTTAAATTCTTCTAATGTATGGCTTCTGGTTTAAAAGCTTAGTACATCCCCACACAGACGTTATAGAGACGTCTGTTTCTTGTGCAAGGCACCAGTGGGATTTTTGAGGAGTTTGTTCCAATCCAATCGTGCTCCAACATCGTCTAGTTTCTCTTCAGTGACGCCTTTTCACCCTTCGCTTCTTATCAAGAACAGGCCCTCTTTCCCTAAATTTGTTCACAAGTTTTCGAACACTGTCTCCAAACGCCTTCTAACTTCTCTACAAGAATTCATAATGACATAAGAGTTGTACATAAAAATTTGTTATTTTCACCAGTAATATGTAAAATAAAACAATTTAAGACTTAACAAACACATGGAAACTGGACACCAGCTATCTGGATACTGATGCACTGACGCTTCCGTCCAGTGCCAAGGTCAGCTTACAGCTGTGTGTCTAAATGCCGGCAGATGCTCATTTACTTCCAGGCATGCTAGTTGTTGCTCCACAGCCAACTCTACTATTTACAATTCAAACCCATTTTTTAAAGTAACACTTTTGTTATATGTAGTTACTCCAAAGAGTTTACATGAGCCTGTGGCCATTATAAATCGGATTAACCATGAAGTTAGTTTAATATATGGCACAAACTCTCAATACAATTCTAAATGAATCCATATATTAATTGAATGCAAAACTTTCCAAGGCAATTGCTAGAGATCAATAATGTTTTGTGCAAAAATAGCATTTAACAGTTTTAAACTTTCAATAAAACATTCAATATTCACCATTCTTCAGTTGGTATCCGTTGAGTACCGGTTATTAATCAAAACATGCAAAATTTTCCAATTTGCACAATCTTTACAAGTTTCCCATTCACAAACTAGGGTGCGTATATATTCTAGGCCCACCGAAGCCCAAACTAAATTACAGGAAACAATATACTATCAAATGTGACTGATGCTTCACGCTCGCATAACGTAAGAACTGCGGAAGAAAATGATAGTTTGTGGGTGTGTCTAGGTTAAACATAGAGACTTCCTCATGAAGGTTCTTCTGACGCATGGCATATTTGGTGGCAACTTTTAGCATAAGTATGCTGGACAAAGTGGTCTTCATTCTCCCACGCTAGAACCTCAGTGTTGCCAATGATTGGAATGTAAAATTTGTTAAAACACTAAAATCACACACAAACAGCACGATAAAAATCACTTCGGCGTTCTTCCAAGTAAAGTAACACAAGTTCTTCAGTCGGCCGACGAACACAGGAAGTGACGCCAGTGTAACAACTGCGTCTACTCAGTCTTTCCTCGACCAGCCCTGAAGATTACTCCGTGAAGGAGTCGAAAGCTTGGAAGAACTCCGAAGTGTTTTTTATCGTGGTATTTGTGTGTGATTTTAGTGTTTTAACAAATATGTTGCTGGCACGTGACGTAAGAAGTTTTGTACAGTCATATGGAATGTAAAACTCGCTAACCAACATGGAATTTTCCAAAGAACGGATAATTTTGGAACCAAACTATTACAGGAAAAGGTGGCCTATGGCAGGGAAATTCCACTCTCCATCAAGAACGTCACTGTTTCGATGAACACTTCCAGATGAGTAGGACAAGAGGTCATCGACCTCTTCAAGCAACAAAGTACATGCATTAGCAAAAGTATTACTAAAACCCAATGCAGTTATTATCGATCACAGAAAGTTAACCCTGCTTACAAGTAAAGAACAATTGGATAAGCTAAAGACAGACAAATATAACTAAAAATAAATGGTGACTACAAGCTTTTGTTTTGAAGTTGGGGGAGATTTGTTGGCTCACCAGGGGTGGTTGCAGCAGCTGCAGTGGTGTATTCCGTAGGGCATCTGGCTGCCACGTAGGAGACCCGGGTTCCAATTCCTGGGGGTGGGTGATCTAAGGTCGGAGACCTAAAACACAACTCAAACTTGTCTACTATAAGGCGTACGCTTTTAGAAGGAACATGAGTTCAGCCAATACGCAGCCAGTGCTGCGGCACTGTTGCCAAACCAACTGCTGGCGGAAGGGAAACACAAGATAATTCGCTGTGTCCAATATTCAGCTTTTTATGGGTATAATGCATGCACGTGATATTTGAGTACAGTGAAATATATAGTGAAGAATTCTACACAGGATTATATCACTGCAGCATATAAGAGAAACTCGTACCTGATAGAAGTTTGAAGGTACGTATTTATTGTAGGTGAACTGCATGCAAGGTCATCATCATCACTCTCGTTTCTGTTTTCTGGCACGTTTCCCAGGAGATTTGAATAGGGGTTCGCCGATCTCTGTGGTAAATACTTTACCCTGTTTTATAATGCGCAACACAGTATGCACACATGCATCACACGCTTTAGCCGTAAGTTCTAGACTCTGAGAAAACACTGTTTCAGCATGCACGTCTTGCGAACGCCAATTCCTTGAAGTAAGAATAAGCTTTAAAACTACTATTTCTGTCTTGTGAACGCAATAAGAGTATTTACCCATGGTGCCTGTACAAACGGGATCAAATGAAATGTACTTCCTTTTCCTACCAACTCGGAAGGGAGTTGGAAACTCTTCATTGCTCCTGTATAGATAAGAAAGTGGAGGAGGGCAGTAGCAGACAAGGCCATCACACAAACTTATTTCCGGCAAGTTTTCTGTTGGAGTCTTGGCAGTTTGTGGAAGGATTTTGTGTTCCTACCCCCGCCTATCGCTCTTGAAAAACAGGGTGGGACGATCATGCGATGAAATGCGGTAATATATAAAGATAAAGCTTGATTTGAAGATGGTAATAATAATAATAATAACCCATGGCGCAACAGTCCATGAGGGCCAGGTCCTACCTACCGACTGCCGGCCTCACTTCCACCTGCGGTGGAAATTATGGGGTGACGTGTGGTTAACAAGACAAGTCTTCAGTCTTTGTAGGTTTCCTTGGCTGCGTCACGCTACTAATTTGTACCTCCTCAATTTCCTAACGACGGTGGATGGCCCCTGGCCCCATACACAGGCCGAAATCTGAGGACCAGGTGTTCCGGGTTCGAATCCCAATCTGGGCATGGATGTTTGCGAGTGTCCATTCATCATATCATCACTTATCCCCATCTTCAAAAATTAGCCAAAAGTGGCACAAAAAGCGAAGTAAAATAAAAGCAAATCAATCCATCAATTCTTAAGGCAGAACCAGATATCACACAATACAGGTGAAATTGTTGTTGTTGACGTAAATTGTTAATATGCCTAAACTCTTAAAATAATCTAATATCAGGTTTTCTGTTGCAATTATTATTTCAATTTTGAGGGCCTCCATGACGAAGTGCTTTGCATACTGCTCTATGAAACCGGAGACCCCATGATCGATTGATTGATTGATTTGCTTTATTTTAATTCGCTTCTTGTGCCACTTTTGGCTAAACGCGACGATGAAGATGGTCGATGAAATTAAATTAATGAAGGGACACTCACAATAAACACAATGCCAAGGCCGATGTTTAAGGAAGCTGTGCTAACCACTCTACCACGGAGGCCGGAATCCTTTTTAATGTATAGGAGAAATCGTTCTTTGACATCGAAGTAAGAACAGTTATTATGCGTCACCTCGAAGTTATTATATTTTAAATTTCGAACAATCAATTGAGATTTATTCTTTATCATTCTTTTGCCTACATCAAAACTTCCACACAATAAGATCAATTACACTAAGGACAACAGCATTAGAGTCTATGCTTTAAGGAATGATTAAGCACACTATGATGACGGAAAATAATTCACATGATTATAGTGATGCATTACATCAGTGAAACATAAATTTTCGGTCATGAAGAAAAATTGAAAGACTCAGGGACACAATAACCGATTGATTGATTTATTTTATTTCGGTTTTCTTCCACTTTTGGGTAATCACAAAGATAAGGATCAAAGGTGTGTTACGATGAAATTTGTTAAAGAACAACTACAAACGTAAATGGATAGGACACAGACCATTATACTGACCTTATGTCTAGACGCCAGATCCTCGTTAGTGTGCAAAATGCACTCCATGGTCACAATGACGTAAGCATTCGTAGAATTGATTTGTATATCATTTTTTTTTTTTTTTTTCAGAAAAACGCGAGCTAAACTATTGCGCATTATGTGATATGCTCATTACTTCTCAGGAACACTCGCGGCCTTCAACCAGTTTTATCCTTAAACAAAACTGCGGGTTAGGATGTTAACAGACACTTCCAAGACAATATCCAAAGAATACTGTCACATACGCGAAATGTAAAACATTTTTATTTTCTCGTTTCTACTACATCCCTGGGGAGTAAAAACGGTCGGAGCGTGGTGCTGATCATTTGACCTCCAAAACGGCCGAACTCGAGAATATGTGGTGCTCTACTGCCACATCCAATAAATGTGCCTTCACGGCGAACTTTACCTTACCTTTAACTACTACTAACTACTCATGCCATGAATTTTTGTATTTTTGATCCTTCATTATGTCTTCATTGCTAACCTGGTTCATTTCCAGTCATGACAGCAATTAGTCGATGCAATAAAAATACGTCAAACTTAAAATGAAACAGGTGTCGGCGCGCGAGCACACACACATTCAAACTCAAGGAGAGAGAGAAAGGCGGGGGGGGGGGGGGGAGGAGGAACACAAAATCCTTCCACAAACTGCTAAGACTCCAACAAAAAGCTTGCCGGAAACAAGTTTGCATGATGGCCTTGTCTGCTACTGCCCTCCCCCACTTTCTTATCTATACAGGAGCAATGCAGAGTTTCCAACTCGCTTCTGAGTTGGTAGGAAAAGGGAAGTACATTTCATTTGATCCCGTCTGTACGTACTAGGTTTCGAGAGCGACATTATTAATTTCGATTTGATTTGCTTTATTTTACTTTGCTTTTCTGTCACTTTTAGCTAATTGCAAAAATTGGAATGAGTGATGATATAATGAATTGATGAAGGGACGTTCATAAACATCCATGTCCAGGCCAGGATTCGAACCCGGGACTCCTGGCGTCGTAGAGCGATATGCTAACCACTCCACAATGGCGCCGGTGCGACATTATTAAATAACACTCACGCAACAAACACACACACTATTGCACAACTATCGAGCATAAGGACTGTATTGCACATCGCGCTACGGCGCCAGGGGTCCCGGGTTCGAATCCAGACTTGGGCATGGATATTTGTGAGTGTCCATTCATCAATTTCATCATATCTTAACTCATCCCCATCTTCGTAAATTAGCCAAAAGTGGCAGAGAAAGCGAAGTAAAATAAATCAATCAATAAGGTCTGTATTGAATCCTCTCACAACTGTTCTTCATGCCGTACGAGTAAATTTATCTTACACCGCCCTTGTTATGAAAAAGCTGAACTCAAAACTGACCCAGACTCGCAACGTTCGTGAACGCCCACAACAATAAAGGGTCATTGTGTATATTCAACGGAATTTGACACTCATAGCTTTACCAAGACACAACTCAGCGGTGTCAACACCGCGGCAAGAAAAAAAAAAACAGACGGAACACGGATGGAAAACGAAAGGATCATTGTGTGTGTGTGTGTAGAGACGTGTTGTTTCCCGTGTTTCTTCGAGAAGCGATAATTCCGGCTGTAGGCGACGGAAATTCATGGGACTTGGACGGTCATATTCAAAATGTCGTGCCCCATCTTATGATTAACCTTAAAGTGGCGACTTTTATGCAAACTTCTTGCGCGCAAGAAAAAATACAGATCACGGCGTTTAACTTTAACGCCGCAATATATATATATGTTAATCATAGTGTGTAAGTGCATCAGGCCCAATTTCGTCTTAATCCGACCCTGGGTATAAGCATTTGCAATAGTTACCTTTAGAAAACGTGCGAACAATTTTTGCTATTCCGATATGTCACAATTTTGAATTTAAAATTTTGTACATACCGTTAATATCAATACCGTTAATAAAATCGCAACAGAAATGTGTGTATAGTAAACGTGAATATGTTGTAAGCATGTTTATCTGGGGACCTCTCAATTCCTTATTTTTTAAAACATTTCTTGTCACTTCTATTGTTGCATCCGAAAGCAGCGCACAGAGCCTCCCCGATGGCGCAGTGGTAGCGTCGTCGCCTTGAAATCAAGGGGTCCCGGGTTCGATACCTGGTGGAGGCACATAGTGGTTCGGATTCCACTTTAAACTGTAGGTCCAGTCCCGATTAGCCTTACTGTGCATAAAGTGGACTTCAAACACTAAATCAACCAACCAACCAGCAGCGCACAGAGGCATAACTTCTTATTTATTCTCTACTCGCAGTGCCCCGGAAATGTACAGATAGTATGCACCTTAGGCGCCGACTCCATGGGGCTTGGGGGGCTCGAGCCCCCCCCCCCAATGTTAACGATGTGGGGGCAGAGCCCCCCAAATAATTTTGCTTAAGAGGATCTAATGTATTATTTTGCTTCTCTTGTAAAGTTTACTCTGAATTGTGCCACATGAACTTAACTTTAAATACACATTTGATATGTTCTAGACCATCAACTTTTGGAGGGGCTGAGTCCGTTAAACCATCAGCTTTGGGGGGCTATGACCAGAGACAGCAAAATTTTGAGTATTGTTAACATTTTTACTAGAAAGAGTTTCAAAAGACAATGTGCATGAACTAGGGTAGTGGATGGGACTTTTGGGCAACAAATGGCTCTCACATGACATTCAGAACGAGATCATTGATATATTAGGGAGATCTGTTTTGCGCTCCGTGGTAGCAGATATTAAAAGTCGGGAATATTTTGCTATTATGGTTGACGAAACTTGTGACATATCCAACCGTGGACAATTAATATTCTGCATTTGAACTGTGAATAAAAATTTTGATATTTTTGAGGAATTCATGGGCTGTATGAGATTCCGAACACTGAGGCAAAAACTTTAAAAAGGGAGAGGGTGTCATTCATTAATTTATTTCAGTGATCAGAGCCCCGCCATGCACTATAAACGAACATTCCACGCTCAAATCCCTACCTCCACCACTGTATCAGCTGTAACTGTGGCACATCCCAAGATGGCGGTTTTACCTCACTCTTTCCCCTCACGGCTTCATTCCCCTCGCCTGGAAAACACGCTTGCGAGATCAACACACAGTGGCGTCGCTAGGCCCATTTGGGGGGCTTCAGCCCCCCAATCCGTCGATAAGCCCCCACCCCAATCCCTCGATAAGCCCCCCCCCATTTTTAGCTATTATTACATACAGTATTTCGAGAAAACATATTTGAACAATTGTTAATGCAGGAACATACCTCTAGATACATATTCTGGGAAAGAATCGTTTCGTTGTGATATAGTTTTTTTTTAAACCACGATCTTACATCTGACACGCCATGTCTAGCTGGCAAGTGCAAACGATCGCCGTCATTTGTTCTATTTTCACAAAGGTTGCTACGCGAGGAAACGGTAGTGGTGCGTTTTGTGTTACGGAGTTTGTGATATTGTGTGTTTCTTATCAAAGCTTTTTGTGACATTTACTGTTGTTCGTACAACAATGGACACATTTATTATTCGAAGTAAGCGCCTGAAATCGGAAGCTTTAAGCAGCACAGCCACAGATTGTCTCGATGAAGATAAGGCACCTGCTTCAACTGCACCAGCTGAATCGGAAACATGTCCTCCCACTCCAAGTTCATCTACAAAACAAGTCGAGAGTCTCCTCATCACTTCAGATTTAGGCAGTAAAAGCGAAGGGCCTAAACAACCGTTTCTTTCCAGATTTCCAGGTAGTGTTTTCGGTAACCAGAATTAGAATAGGCATTTTAATGAAGTATGGTACAAAAGTTTCCGGTGGATTGAGTACAGTGTTAATCACGATGCAGCCTTTTGTTTTCCCTGTAGACATTTCGTAGGCCAGACAGGTAAGGCAGATCCTGCATTTACAAGTTTCGGTGTTCGTAACTGGAAAAAGGATATAGGAAATTTAAAGATCACGAGAAATGTGCTTCTCATGCAGGCGCGACTCGTGCATTATTTTCCTGGGGGTTCACCGAAGTCATGACACATACTCAGTTTCCGCAAATAGATTTTTTTCGGGAAACAAAGGGATGGGGAGGGGGCTTAAAAGATTGGTACATAATATTTTCATAGAATGAGGTTTCATAGTAGAGGTGTGCGTATAAATTTAGGGCTAAAACTAAGTACAATAAATTGTACATCTATGACAGAAATTTCGGGTTTTACGGACGTCATAGACGTCCTCAGGATTTGTTCCAGGGATTGTGTTATTGATAATTTTGCAAGAAATTCGGGTACTATTATCGTATGGGTGAAACACCTACGAATCATATATTTCGGACTTCTTTACATTGCTAACGCGTTGCGGAACATTTCTTAAGGCGAAATAATGCATTTCTAACTAAGATAATGTTTATTTTCTCTATTTACGAGTACTTACTGTTACTTGTTGTTTCGAATCTGTAACACATTATGGCCGTGATAGCATACTGGTTTAGGGGGCGTTCTGAGAGTGTTTTGTCGATTTATGCAGTGGTGCAACCTCGTTCACCGGAAAATATCTACTTTCGTGCCCCTATTTGAAATTATGCTAATACGTCGCATTTACGTGTAGAACTTGTAAAATAACCTTGCGATTTACCGCGTTCATTGTCCATACACAGCAATTCGGAACCATCTTTCTTTCGCAATTCGTTAATGCTCTTCCTTTACGCGCAACCATCTTGCAACCTTGAATATTGACGTCAGACGAGGAATGCCTACGTGGTTAGGTTAGGCCTGTTGGGTTAGGTTCCATTAGCATAGATACAAAGAAAAATTATTATTTTCGCTAAGAGACGCGTTAGCTTGTATTGCCTAACATGAAAAAGTTCTTTCCTGTTACGTCAGAACACAATGTTGCTACAGTGTTGTGCGATAAGTGACACCCATTCGGGTCGGAACCATCTTTCTTTCGTAATTCGTTAATTCTCTTCCTTGCAACCTTGAATATTGACGTCAGACGAGGAATGCCTACGTGGTTAGGTTAGGCCTGTTAGGTTAGGTTCCATTAGCATAAATACAAAGAAAAATTGTAAAAACAGCTCTCTCCTGTGACGTCGGAACACAATGTTGCTACAATGTTGTGCGATAAGTGACACCCATTCGGGAAAAATGGCTTGTTCCGAACTCGACAGGTGGTTCTAGTGAAAACACGGCGAGGCTGAAACACTGGCTACGGGGTTGCATCGTCTTAACACACGGAACATTGCACTCTCATGCAAAAAGCAAATGGCGTGAGCAGAAACAGCGTGTCGGACAGAGATTTTCGCAGAAAACAACACGCATTCACATTAAAATGGATCAAATCTACATTCAGGAACTTCCAAAACGCTCAAGAAAATGATTTCCGTAAGTACTTTCTCCTGTAAATTTGAAGGAAATTTGAAGGAATCCGTTTTACCCATACGATAATGTTACCGAAATTCGAACCGCAGAGTACAGCTGATACATAAAGATATAGTTCACCAGCATTAGAAAAACAGGACAAGAATATCCATCTGTTTTCATAAAAAATAATGCAGTAAGTCTATGTTAGTTTTAATTCCTTATGTTTGTTATATGTTAGTGTCTTATTAAACACTTTGCTATTATCAAACATTAAAAATATTTACAATAGTAGTAATATCTGGTTGCAGCCCCCCCAAAGCAGATGGCCTAGCGACGCCACTGTCAACACACTAGCCGCATTCGGCGAGCCAGACATCTGCAAGCTGCATCTGAGAGGAAACACGTGACTACTAACTTCCGGCTTAAGATCATCTTAGCTGAATCGCCGGCTGCAAGATGGCTGTAAGCCGTCTGAATGGCCGGACGCTTTCACTCCCTAAGACGTGACGTCAACTTCCGCCCGCCGAACGGGGCTACTGTGTTGGAAAATCACAGGTGTATGGTCATGTGGTGCGTGCTAACTAATCAAATGACCGTTTAAAGCAGCAGACAGGTATTTATTGAATTTTCTGAACTTGAACACCGCTTTCCGTTTAGTTGGTGGAACGTAATTTCCTAGCACCACTCTGACACTGAATACACCTGCACTGCACCGAGTGTCAAAAAGTGCAGCCAACTAGACGGGGCTATTGGGAACTTGGCCAAACCGGAAGTTCCATCCCCGCCTTCGACAATCAAATTGCCAGATCGATTTTTGGAAGCATTTACATATCATTTATGCTAGGTTGCTAGCAAGAATGTTATTGGAAGTGATTTCGTCTAAAGCCAGCCTAACCAGAGAGTGGCCTAACCTAACCACCACAGATTATTTACTACCCCCAAAACTAGGAGTGTGAGGGATCCCGAAAAGTTGGGACCGGGATCGGAAAATAAAAATCCCGATCCCGACTTCGGTAAATGACTTCCCGACTGTTCGGGAACCCAAGCAGTCGGGAAATGCCTAATGGTCATTTTAAAAAGTAGTTAATTCTCGACGTTTTGTGCATTGCAAGGGTCTGAAACTTATCGGAATTTGTTAGTTTCTATTCCAGAAATGCAAAAGCAATCACTCAAGGTGAAAATGACGTGTAGAATTCGAGTTTTGTAGAGCTTCAGGAAATTTCGCACATTTCCCGTCCCGAAAATTTCCCGACTTAGTCGGGAAATGGCGATTTTTTTCCGTCCCGAATGTCTGGATTTTAAAATAAAATCCGTCCCGCACACCCCTACCAGAAACCAACCATACATTCATTCCCACTAATCATAAACTTTCATTTCTCTCGTCAATATGTTCTTAAGGGCATGCGATACAATTTCCACGGGAGTCTTCCCAAGCCCTTCTGTCCATGGCAGTGTGCCAACTTAGCTCTCTCGGAGCCAGATCTGGCTGGCTCTTTCGTGCACTCTAGCCGGACCCTGTGGCCGAGTGGTTAGCACATCGCGCTGCGACGCAAAGGGTCCCGGGTTCGAATCCCGCTCGTGCTTGGTTGTTTGCGAATGTCCATTCATCAATTTCATCACTCATCCCCATCTTCACAAATTAGCCAAGAGGCACAAAACGCGAAGTAAAATAAAGTAAATCAATCAATCAATCTTTCGTGCACTCGTTCGGCTGTGAACTGGGACCCCCCCCCTCCCCGTGCCCCAATATGATGCCATTTCTGGTTCCGACCCACATAGACCACCTTTCGTCATAACAGAGGCGTGGCGTGCATGTAACCGGTGTTGCCGCAGGTAACAGCAAAAGATAAAGAAATTAAAAAGTTTTTTTTCTCAATAAAAAAAAAACAACATTGTTAAATAAGTTAACCGACAGCGTTGCAGTTGAGTGTATATTGCAGAAGATTTTTTTTCTGCAGCCGACAAAAGCGAAGAGACAGGCCGTTCCGCTACCCTCAAGAGGCAACAGGAGGAAAGGGCGCTAATGCAAGGGAACAGCGGGGAAAGACTTGGAGGCAAGTGTGCTAGGGGTTATTCATATGCCTGTTTAGGGGCCCTGTTTCCGCTGCGTCGTACAGGATCAGCAAGTGTTGTCACATTGGATTTCCAGAAAAGAGCTAAATCCCGCCTAAAACGGGGATACTATTTCTCTGAAGCAACAAGAGCTAGACTGCAAAGCCAAAGCTGGATTTAACTACAACTGAGACCGTTTACGTAATAGACGAAAAGATAAGTACTTGGTGCGATTCGTGATTTGGACAAACCTTGCTCCAAAAAACTAAGTTGGCAACAGTAGAACGTACATCTGGACTTCCCTTCCAACGCTAGAGGAGGGGAATTCTGTCGTCTGCTCACCGCAGAAACGTCAAACTGACCCGAATGTGTGGTTCTTCTTCTCCTTTCCACCTCTTTGCAAAGAAACAGAGATGGTTGACAAGGCTCGACTTCTATTCACGGGATTTTCGCGGTAACTCTCTCATGAGTGGTAGTTCTTTCTAGGAGTGATTGTGGCTAAATAAATAATTGCAAGAAAAAAGAACGAAATGAACAAAAATGCAGATTAAAGGCATGTTGGTTTTTTTTGGGGGGGTAGGGTCAGTGATGTGCGTCTACGTGTAAACAACGATAGTCTACATTCTACACGTAGACTATTTTATACACGTAGATAACGTAATCTATGTAAACAACATGACGAAAGGTGAAAACTTAGCTAAGGGCGCTGTAGAAGTAAAGCAAAATTATACTGCGTATCAGTTGCTAATGTGTGAGAAAAACCTTTCATACTCTTCCTTTCAATTTCAACAATATTTCACTTTAAAAAAACCTAACATAGAAATATTTTAGTGTTTTGTGGGAAAAGGACTACTTTTGCCTCACAACTGCCATCTGTTTTCTTTTTTTGCATAAGATTTATTTTCTTTCGGGAGGAGAGAAATCTTGTTGTACGTAAATAGGAGTCTTGTCAGTTCGTTAGGAACATAGTTGAAAATGTCGCTTTCTTTTCATGAAAGCCTTCAAAATTATTTTTAATGTACTTTAGAGTGTCTACGTGGTCTATGTAAACTACAACCAAATGTAATCTACGAGTAGATTACGTGTATACAACGCATGTAGACGTAAACTTATAGTGTACGGCACATCACTGGGTAGGGTGGAGATGATAACGTCTGATGACCGGCAACACTTTTGAAAAAGTCACGCCACGCCACTGTGTCATAATTATACATTTTGCACCTGACGTGATATTATTATCTTGGATGCGTCGCCCCACTCTCTCTTATCTCCCTAGCTACTTCTTTATAGCGCAATGTTAGACGTGAAATTGACATAATATTGTCGTCAGGGAATTCTTTACTTTCGATTTCATACCACCATCGGTGGATTATTGAGATGGGCGATGCCGCCGGATCTAGATGTTGAAAACTAAGAATAAATTGTCATCAATTTAGAGTTAAAGATAATAGCAGTGCCCCACCCCTTTGACAACTAACATTACCCTAGAAGGCACTTTATCCAGCCATCGTAAATCTAGCTCCATGAGAGTCAGTTTTAACTCCATTTAAGGTGAAATTTAGTTAATTTATGCCCATCAGGTTTGGCAACACTGCCAGGAGGCAAGGAAAAAAGCATTGATCATATGGGAGTATGATTTGATTCATTCTCTTGTGAATATAAAACTTTCGATGGAATAGAAAGAGATGTCAGCGGGAAGAGGGCAGTTTGAAGATGAATTTCATCAGCGGAAAAGTCGAAACTTCCATTTGATTAGCCGTAACTTGATGTTGAAGTTCATTCCCCATAAGGAATACATGGGATTCCGAAAATTATTATTCATCATATTTTTCAAACATCGTGTCCAGCTTAAGAATCAACATAACAAAATGTTTGCACTTGTAACATGGAGAGAAATTCATACTCTTGGATACACCCAGGGTTTGTTTTAGTAGCAGTGCCCATTCGGGCGATACTGAAATAAATGCACAATTGGTGCGTAATTGTATCTCCTCGCCTTAAGAGCCCGTATCACCGCTGGTGACGATACCTAAAAAATAGGTTCTTGCGTCGACGTTCTGTGCTCGAACAGTCAAGTGTGTGGCATTTAAATTTTACTGAGTTAAAGATCAAATATGAAGTTAGTTATGTCGCGCAGCCTTTTTTTAAATATATTATTTATTACGTAGTTTTCCTTATCTCAATTTCGTAAAATTCACTTGCTCGCCAATTGTATTTAATAACTTAAATCAACATTTTAAAGCACAAGAAAGCTTCAACTGTTCTTCTACAGCAAAGAAATGAAACTGATCTTACATAATTTTCTTTAGAATGTCTGTAGTTCGTCGACGTACAGAGCAATGTATGTAAATTTTAACTTTGACGTTTCTAAGCTGGTCGCGCTAGCCGTTTCCCCCTCTGTACCGCTCGCGCACAACCCCCCCCCCCCTTCCACGGCCCTTTTTTCTTTCACAATCGGCCGGTCTTCCAAGAAAACCGCATGCTGAGAGCTAGGAAAAGAAAAAAAGAATTCAGGGAAAGGTTTTGGGGGAGAATAAATGGTTTGGGCGATGCTTGTAAACAGTTCTTCACTACGCTATATCCTAATACTAAATCACGATGGGGTTGTAGTGCAATGACAACAGTGAATAAGGAGGATTTCTCCAGTATATTGTTCACAAATGGGAAGGGCTGGTTGCACAGACTCAAGTACACCTTTACAAAAGGTTTGCCTGCAAGAGAAAAATTGTGCCAAATTATAACTTTTTTTTGTGAGAACACGAAAGTCCATTACCAAGGGATTTTTTTAGGGGGAAGGTGACTTTACTCAAAGTTTTTAGGTAAATATTGTGTAAATTCTATCTGGTGGTGGATTATCAACCAGTCACGCAAATGAATGACTTTTTAGCTGTCGATCATAAATAAGTTCAATGAACGTTCATTGTCAGTTTGAGATATTTCTGAGGGTCAATGGTAAAAAATACTTGATGGAAATAGTGCTATTTTTAAACATTTTGAACGTCCGTTCAACTTAATTTCGAATTTGGCTCCTTTCATGATTTGTAAGTAGGGGGATAAAATATATTTACTTAATACTTTACTGCGTTATTTTATCACCAATTACATATATATATATATATATATATATATATATATATATATAGGGTAAAGACCCCGAATATGAGGATAGGCACCTAAAATGAGACCCCCATGTATCTCGTAAACAAAGAGTTGCACCCTAGCGGAAAGAAGCTGAATCACAAGGAGGAATCGGGCCATAGCACTGGAAGTCAAGTGAGCTCTTTGTGTGTAGAGTTGGTGACGCAGCGAATGTGAAAAAGAAAGCGTGCTCGTGGAAATTTTGCAGCCGTTTGGAAATTAGCTGCTGAAAATGGATAAGGTGGGTTCTTACCGATCCCCTTTTTACTGTGTTTCGTAGTGGTGAGTGTGTGTGTTGTACCATGTAATTAGTTGCTAGTTTTCGTCCACTTGTAAGAGATATAGCGTTGTTCATTTGTTTACCCTGCGAAGGTCCTATTATGAGACCTGGAAGAGGTTCAATATATGAGACCGGTCTCATAATAGGACTACCATAATAATGAAGGGTCTCATAGATATTAGGAGTCACAAAATATATCTAATATTTTACGTTGATTTTCATCATTGCTTTTCCTAATTTGGGAGTTACGTTGCAATTATGTTAGCAAGAACCTGTGCTTCTGGTTTTAGATGGTCACTACTCCCAGGTAAGAAATATAGCAGTGATTGAAAAAGCGAAAGAACACAATGTTTCTATTATCTGTTTACCGCCACACTCGACGCATAAAATGCACCCTCTAGACATAGGTTTCATGTTTCCCTTCAAAACATTTTACGCGCAAGAACTTGAAACATGGTTGCGTCAGAATTCAGGAAAACCACTAAAAATAACTAAAGTTGCCAGAATATTGTCAGGTGCATACAACAGAGCTGCTACTATGGAAACATCTGTTAATGCATTTCGAAAGACTGGATTATTCCCTTGTAATAGATACATTTTTCGTGATGAAGATTTTGCAATACACTCTGTCAGCTCTAAAAAAAAAAGAAAAGAAGAATGTGACAGGTCCGTCAGTTGAACTACCCAAAAATGACGTGGATCCCCAACCAAGCTGCAGCATGTTAGGCCAACTTGAACAGGAAGAGGAGCCTGAAAGCAGTCCTATTCAGGCTACGCAGTCTTCAAACAGTACCACCCCTGATGACGATGAAATTGTAATGCCAGAAGACATTGAGCCACTGTCCACAGTAGACAGCCCATCTCTTACCAAATCCGGGAAATCTCGCGTAGTGAATCAACCAGTAGTTATAACAACACCATACAAAAAAAGACTTGCAGATAAATCGAAGAAATGTAAGAAGGAAGTGAAGAAGAACCTGTTTCGTAGGGGTGTTACAGGCACTCACAGTAGGAAGCCTACTGAGGTCAAGAAAAAGCAGCAATCAGATTACTCGCGTTCTACTTCACGTAAGAAGAGGAAGGTTGTATCAAAGAAATGTGAAGAATCCACAGATGAGCCGGAAGAATCTTTCTCATTAGCAGAATCGTCTGGTAGTTTAGAATTAGATGAAGATGAATATGATACAGAATGTGTATTTTGTGGTCCATCGTATTCCAAAAATCAATGTGGTGAAGAGTGGGTAAAGTGCACACGTTGTTACAAGTGGGCTCATGCTCATTGTGGTGCAGATGACACATTTGTGTGTCCGATGTGCAAAAATCAAAAGCAAACGCATTATGAACTTCGTTTCTACCAGGTAGCTACTTCGTGTGTAACACAGTTTCATTTGAAGTGAACCAATTTTGGTGACAACAGAACAGCTACTAGGATAGCATAGAAGGAACATTTTGTTTTGTATTTTTAGCATGGTAAAAATAGTCAGTTTCCTTTTTAGAATAGCCTAATCTTTTTAAACATGGTGTAAAAATTATTTCGTGTCACTTATAGTTGGGTAAGAAAATAATTTAGTTCATTTAGTTAAAAAAAAAATTAGTTCAAAGATTCAAATGATTTATATAAACCAAATAAGGTCGGGGTCTCTTATTCGGTACCCCCTATAAAAATAGCTCAGTAACACTTGTGTTCATTTTTTTGTTTATAATTAATGATTGTTACTTTTTTTTATATTCGAATACCTTGTATCATAAAATAGACTCCCTACAAAATATATTTTTAAAAAAACATAAATTGTTTATGCTTTAATTAACAAGTAAATCGAATTCTACCAAAAGGGTCTCATATTCGGGGTCTTTACCCTATATATATATTACAGTCTTTCTTTTCCAAAGACATTATTTAGTTGAATAATATGACAGACTTACTATTGATAATGACCATACAAAACACACCATAGAAATTTCATTCACTTTCAACTTTCTGGGGCCGGCCACCGTGGGGGAGTGGTTAGCACATCGCGCTACGACGCCAGGGGTCCCGGGTTCGAATTCCGGCTTGGCCGCGGATGTTTGTGAGTGTCCATTCATCAATTTCATCATATCATCACTTATTCCCTTCTTCGCAAATTGGCTAAAAGTGGCACAAAAAGCGAAGTAAAATAAAGCAAATCAATCAACTTTCTGGATATACGACAAATAACACTATTTCTGTATAAGGAATTTTAGGCGTGCTCAGATCCTCCGATTGTGGGGAGCAAGGGCCTTGATAAGAGTTCAGCTGACGAAATAAAGCCTTCATTCCATCTCACTGTTTTTATTACATTGATGGGAACAAAACAGGGTCGTGTGTGTCCCGACGCATCTAAAATCACTTTATTAGATGAATTTCAACTTCAGTGGCACCATTGTTCTCTGCTGGCGCTTTATTTTCCATCTCTGCCGTTCAAAGACTATTGTACGTATAAACGTGGTTTAGTACCGCAAATTCAAAAGAACTACACATAATTTATTCATGTGCAATATATGGGCAATTTATTCTGCAGACACATACAGATAATACAACTAAAGGATAAAATATGTGGAGGTGTTAATAAGAAATTTGCTAGTGGGAGAGTCCAATTACATAGGAAGTAATACACTACCCTTTCCTTACGTAGTTACTTGGAACTTTCGTAGGTTTGAAAATAGTATTTACTTTTATTTCTATAAAAGCATAATGTTGTTTAAGAACTGTTATTAGATTCTTCTGCACTAAATTTCTAAGTGAGGCTATTAAGGGGCAACTTCTCCCTTCCCCCCCATTTACTCACCGTATGCAAAGAGTGTGAATACTTTTTTGCTGAAATGGGAAAGTGAACCACAGCAAGAAACTAATAATATACGTCTGTTTTTATGAACAGCTGCAGAATTACCTACAAACTTGTTGAAATTCACATTTTTGCTAGCTTGTACTCATTGGACGAAATACATACAGCCAGGGACGGAGCTACAAGGAGGTCAGGAGGGATGAAACCCCAACAACATATCTAAGCTCCCTGTAGCCCCCAGATTTTTATAGTACGGTAGACGCCTTTCGATCGAAAATTAAAGAAGTAGAAGCTATCTTACGTAATATTTTCCATTATAAAACTTCCCTTAGGGCAAGGCCATTGCTAACTTCAAGTACATTTCCTGCTTTTATAACACCGCAAGATTATTGCAACGTGTTGTACGTAAAATCGTGGTTGGAGGTGGCAGCTGCAGATCTGCATGGATCAACAACGGACATCGATTATTTAATACGTACTAAGTAATTGTTAAATCACAAGTCTCCAAACTTGCCAAAAAAATTTACAGATACTCTGCTGCCTATCTGGTAGGTGGATGTGTTCAGAGGCTGTGGGATTGCTGTTTGGTTGTTGGAGGGTCAAACGATGATAATACGATGCCTACGAAGTTAAATGATAACAATTATTATCCTATGTAAATCATGTCACTATTTTTGGAGCGAGTGTTAAAAATTAATTTTTATAAGTTGGAGGATGTTACCAATTGCATTGTGAAGGTAACACTGAGAGAACAAACATATTTTCAGTGCAAATTCACCTACACTAGGAGACAAAAGCATTGACTATCAATATCATTGACATAAATCAATAGATACAGTTGCAGCTCTCGCACTGGGCAGATGTGATTAGTAGTGAAAATAACTACCAATAGTTTTATATATGTTTCACATCTGATTCTTCTCCATGGAATAGAAATTGGCCACTCGGCATAAATTATTTTCCAACGTCATAAATAATAATTTATTAACATGAAGACCTAGGCTTACAAGGAATAAAACTGCCCAAGCTTGCTGATTTTTGCACTAAATTGCAATGTTTAGTTGCACAGAGGCTAACCGGGACAAAACCTACAGCCTATAGTGGAATCCGAGCCACTTAATTAAATGTCCCTAACCGTGGATCGAACTCTTGACCCGTCGATTACAAAGCATCATTATTACCGCTAACCGAGGCGGGAAGGTTCACTTATAATCTTTCTAATTATTAACATTTAAGAGTTAGTTTCTTTAGTCTTTTAATTCCTTAATGTCGTATTTTTGCCTCTCGGATATTTTCAATAACGATGTAACGATGAAAGGATTGAGAAAACATCGCTGACAATTATGTTCATTGCAAATACTCGAATGACAAACTACAATCAGAAAAGCTGCCCCCCGTGGCGGAGTGATTCAGTTCTTTTTCACATGCATACTCGGATCCGGAGAGAGAGTTCGCAACTATGAATAAGAGGAGTGTACAGTTAACAGAATCAAGCATATCTGGAAACTAGTAAGCTGCGTGAAAACTGACATACGTGTATTTCAGGATAACTATGATAGATATGAACAAGAAACTGTATTAGCCTTATCTGCGGATGTTTGAAAAGTCCTGTAGTAAATTCACAAATTCGTCGTTCCGGTTCAATATGAGTAATATGCATTGGCTGTAAATAGTTTTAATTGTATCAAAAATGCTAAAAGTACACATTTTACTAACTACACGACTTTCCCAATGATCCCAAATGGCTAACTTGGATTGATATTCATGTGCATTAGCACTGGCCTCCGTGGTGAAGTGGTTAGCACATCCGGGAGTTCGAATCCCGGCATGGATGCTCTTTGTGAGTGTCCTTTCATCAGTTTCATCATACAATTCATCCTCAGGCGGAGCACAAAGCATGACGCCTTAGGTTGTAAGACACGTTTTTATTACGTTAAGAAAAGAAAGAACATCAAAATCATCTCACTTAGGATAATTCACCAACTGCAGAAAACACAATAGAATGTCTTCCGCCTGTTCTGCACATGTGTCGTAACAGGGTGAATAGCTATGCACTACTACAAAACATCGTCATTATTTCCCTAGTTTACAGCACCATACAGGAGAGATATCCTGCTACTCGATGTTATAAACTATTCCATATATGTTGGTCAGAGGCGTGCGCACGGGCGGGGGGGGGGGGGGTTGATTGCCCCCTAATCACGGACGTTCGCAGATTTTTCCACAAAGGGACAAGAAAGGTATTTTTTCATTGGGCATATTACCCCGATACTAGTACTGTCCTCTCAAAAAACACCACTTGAATTTGAAATTATCGCATTCCTGCGTCCCCATTACATAATAATTAATGTAAATTACTATGACTGAAATCTAATTATACTTGTGAAATATATACTTTTAGGTTGACCTTCGTTTTCAAGGTGTGGTCATCCTTGCCCCCCTTCCAGACGTTCCATGCCCCTATATTATTATACTTTCACCTAGAAATTTAGTGGAGAGCAATATTGTCGATGTTATTAAACAATATTATACTCTAAAAGGAAATGGCGCAACCACAATGGGACAGGGGGCATTGCTTATGCCTTTTTCCAACCTTGGACGGAAATCATTGAATTAAAAGAAAGCAAGACTAGCAGAATCTACTAGTAGCAGGACAAAAGGATACTCAAGACGGAATTAGTTTTCACGTCCATCTTCATTATTTCTTCCAGACGGTCAGGATCACTTGCAGAGGGTTACAGAGGGACAATTGTCCCCTCGACTTTAAATTTTATACAAATAAAAATACATTTCTTAAAATTTTCTTTCTCGCTTCGCTCGGGGTACCTGCTTTTCTTGCAGTCTTGTCAACTTCCGAGCCGTAGCTAGGAAGTAGCGGGAGTTGGCACTGGGCGCCGAACATTCTGATTGAGAAAAATTGTAAAAAAGAATGCCATGCCGTCCCATGAATTTTTTTGCGCCCTATTAAATCAATACTGTTTTCAACTTTCAAAAATTTGGATCGAAAATTTTTCTTGCTCGCTTCGCTCGCAGTTTCTTTTCTCCAATACATTGTAAATTACCAGAAAGAAAGTAAGAACGAATAAGTAATTCATACAGTTGCTGCTATAACAGTTTGGTTTGGAGGAAAACGAGCGCTCACATTTCAGAGACAATCTATATAAATTTGGCTGTTGGTTTGTTAAGGGGCGGATGAATAGATTACGTAATGTATTTAAATAATATGTTAATACCTAGGTATATATATATATATATATATATATATATATATATATATATATATATATATAATATACACACTCGCGCGCGCAAACACACACACATATATATATCACATCAATGCAAAAAACTAAAACAGTGAGATAAAATGAGGTTTTTCTTTGCCGATCTGACTTAATTTTCAAGGTTTTTGCTCCCCCCCTTATCAGAGGGTCTGCGCACGCCTATGATGTTGGTACCTTCTTCTAATAATAAAAACAAGTTAAAATAACAGTAATATTAAATTAATAATATTAAAATATTAATTAATATTGTTATCACATGAATGGGAAAAGATGGCATAAGAATAGGAATATAACAGCACGTATTCATTATCTAGCTCATGAATAGTTAAGATCGCTTCAATTTGTATAAAAACAACTGACCTGGCAAGGTGATTGTGAAACAGATAAGGAATTGAATATTTATTGAATAACGAAAAAGGATGTTAGATCCATTTGACGAAAAGTAAAGCTCTTCATTTAATATTTAAGCATATTACTTAGGTAGTGGTGTGTATAAATCTTCTTTGATACAGTCATCCAAAGTTGTATGACCCCAATGTAATCCTTCCCTTACAATAAGTTTGACGGAAATACACCTATCTCGATTATACCATAGAAAAGTTAGGGAATAGAAGTGGAAGCTACATTTAAACCTCGCTGCGCTTTGAAATTGCATTTCCATCGGTGGCCAGTAGATGGCGCGGCCGTCTTCTTTTGCTGCTCGCAGTAAATAGGGGGGGAGATTCATTGTCCCACTGGAGTGTCCTTCACCACAGAAAGGACAGGGGTGGGTTGTGAAACAGGTTTTCTGAAAACGAGGGGGAATATATGTCTTTTTCTGATGTCATGCAGTTCGTGAATTTACGGAATGAGGACTTTGCCAGGCAGCTACATACCCTACCATGGCGCGAAATCATTGAAGATTGATTTTTTTTTCAGGGGGGGGGGCGCAAGAAGATTGTGGTCTACACAGACATACACAAACTATACATATATATTATGTATGTGCATGAAACTTTTCAAATTTTCTACCAAGCATCTGAGAAGAAAGAGCCTATATGATTAATATTTATAATGTTATTAAATATAAATTTAAATTACTAAACATGTAAAAATACATTAGTATTTAATACATATAAGGGAATTTATTTGATATTTTTTATGTATCAGATATTTATAACTGCCTTCTCGATTGCGCCGTGAATACGTTTTCGCCTTGCAATCAAGGAGTCCCGGGTTCGATACCTGGTGGACAGGCACGTATCCAAGGAGGGGGCTTAGGGGGCTCGAGCCCCCCCCGAAAGTTTTCAGTTTACCCTAGATAAAATGAGGTTTTTGGTTCCTTGTGGTGTGAAATAAAATAAAATAAGGATAATTTAAGAAGATAATTAATTATGGAAGAAAGACGGAGAATGTTCTGTAACTATATTATTGATAATAGCTCGTATCCAAGTTGGGAATCAGGGGGATCGAGCCTCCTTCCCCAGGAAATTTTCAGTTTACACTAGATAAAATTAGGTTTTTGGCTTCTTGAATAATGTGACAATTATTTAAGGAGAGAAATAATTATCGAGGCAAGACGGGGAATGTTCTATAACCCTGTTAATAGCGTGTATCCAAGGTGGGGATCATGGGCTCGAGCCCCCTTCCCAGGAAATTTTTTAGTTTACACTAGATAAAATTAGGCTATTGGCTTCTTGGATAATGTGACGATAATTTGAGGAGAAAAATAATTATCGAGGCAAGACTGAGAACGTTCTATAACATTGTTATTGTTAATAGCACGTATCCAAGATGGGGATCAGCGGGCTCGAGCCCCCGTCAGTAAAATTTTTCACATTTCGTTAGGTTATTGGAGATTTAATAATATGATGATAATTTAAGAGTAATAATTATAGAGGCAAGACGGAGAATGTTCTATAACCTTATTATTGTTAATATCATGTATCCAAGGTGGGGATCAGAGGGCTCGAGCCGGCCCTTAAGGAAATTTTTCAGTTTACACTGCATAAAATTATGTTTTTGTCTTCTTGAATAATGTGACGATTCAAGGAGATACATAATTATAAAGACAAGACGGAGAATGTTCTATAACCCTGTTATTGTCAATTGCATGTATCCAAGGTGGGGATCAGGGTACTTGAGCCCCCCTCCCACACACATACACACAAACAGGAAATGTTCAGTTTACACTACATAAAATTATGTTTTTGTATTCTTGAATACTGTGACGATAATTGAAGGAGATTCTTAATTATAAAGACGGAGAATGTTCTATATAACCCTTTTGTTGATAATATTGCACGTAAACCATTCTTGTGCTTTTGGTGTTGTCGCAGCAAACTTTTTGGAAGCTGCACAACAAAGGTAGCGCAACTAGTAGGACGATTCGTTGTAATTTTTAATCTCTGGAAAGCACGA
The DNA here is from genome assembly GCF_977018435.1 of Lepisma saccharinum. Classification (NCBI taxonomy): domain Eukaryota; kingdom Metazoa; phylum Arthropoda; class Insecta; order Zygentoma; family Lepismatidae; genus Lepisma; species Lepisma saccharinum. The sequence goes on from NC_139252.1 coordinate 47,682,313, forward strand.
GAGGGAACGTTCTTGAATAAGAGGAGTCGAACTACTGGCCATATTAACGAATCGTTTTATCTGCGGAACGTTCTAGAATATAATGAGGATATAAATATGCTGCTTCAATTTACCAGTTGATTTGTACAACAGAATCGGTTAATGAGACTTCAGAATTTCCAGAGTATGGCAATTCATACAGTCGATTAGTGATCTGTGAGTGTCCATTGCTTGCTTTGTAAGATCTAGTGATTCTAAAATATAATGGACTGAATATCGTAAAGTAACGAAGTCTACTAGTTCGGGTCCAAAGCTGAAGACATTGACGACAGCGGAACTTCCGGAGCCTCAGTGTAGTGCAGCTAGTTCAGGTCGAGGGCCGAAGAGATCGAAGGTCTCTCTCTCTAAAGTGAATATTTCAGAGGTTTATTAAAACAGAAATATGCTTCACAGATCAACTGAAAATCAAAGTTTTGAGTGATGATTTAGTTGTGCCCGAACAAAATTTCATGTATGCAGTCCGAGAATTTCATGGCATAAAAGAAATAAATTTGTTTAAGCCTACTGGGTTCACACACACACAAATACTTAACTACCATGAAGGGACAGCCGAAAATTTCATGAATGTCGAGAAGAGAAACAAGAAGATGTTGCATATGTAGTTATTTTAACGGAAATTACAGGCTCTACCAGGACCTGAATCAGGGCTCTGGCACACCATGCCATTGCTCTACCAACTGATCCACGAGCCACCCTTGACTTCGACTGAGCTTGCGCTAAAATGTATAGGCTACATAGTACATGTTCTGTGTATGTCAAATTGTAAGATGTTACCTGTTTTATTAACAAGCACAGAAAATAAAGGAGAAAGAAGAAAACTGATGGGCATTCCCACCGGTTGAGGAGACATTTTTCTTCGGTGGTCAACACGAGCTGCTGCTCGTGGCCTATTGATGGAGTTTTCACACTGTGTTGCCCGAGGATTTCACAAGTCGAACGTTGGTTTGTGAGGCCTTTTGTGTCGCTACGGTGTGAAACGTTTTGTTCATTGTCTCATTCCATACGTCATGTATCGCGTATCACTTCGGTCTGAAATCTACTTAAGTTTTGAAGATCCAAGTCACAAGGGTGGAAAATTAGGGCTTTGTTAAGGTTAGGTGCGAAGGCAGGCGAAAGCACTCTAAAGGATAAAATCCAAACCTGCAGGAAGACTTTACTTAAGTCTCGAATACGAAATGATAAAAACTTCTGGTGAGTTGATTTAAAAAAAAAAATGTGTCCGAGATAAAGAATGGCGTTCCCAGGATTATCGGTAGGGAGAAGGGTTACGAATACTATTTTTGGTAGTCAGTCCTCATTTTGCCATCCTTTCCTGTCTTTGAAGTTTTTTTTTTTTTGTTTTAAGGAATACTGGATCAAATGGAGTTATGACCCCACCAATGCTCCCTTCGGCACATCAATAGAAATAAATAAGTAAGCATTTGATCATATTGGGAGACGAAACATTAGATGTGTTGGGAACGGAAGGTTTTTTAGAGACCTGAATATGAACAATTTAGTGGGGTTCGGCTTTTATAAGAGCTGCAAACATGGGAGGACAAGACACAGTAGTGGTGTTCAGGCTCGAATCAGAGAGAAATATTCGAGAACTGTCTGCGTCCAACTCGCAGCCCACAGTTTCAATCTTGCATTGTCGAGTGGATTGTCCATCCCGTGCATGTGTAACGGCTTCTTAAAAACACTCAGGCACCATAGATGTGTTGATGCCTGATGAGAAGAACTGGACAAACACACACACTCAGATGGTACTGGTACACAATGTTAATGCATGGAAAGAGGGGAGTCGAGTGATAAAAAACGTTCCGATTTCACGTTGATTAAAATGGCAGCCTTAAACAGTGGCAACAATTTACTTTATAGTTGCTCCCCATTTTTTTGCCTCTTATTCCTAGGCCTTGTCTACCAAGAGAAAGTAAACTTTCCTTGCACCCCCCCCCCCCTCCGTTTTGGAACCCAATCGCCACCACAGGCCTTAAACATACAATTGTGAGGTTCTATCTATATATCTTAAAGAGATGATGTTCAGCCCCCCCCCCCCCCCCCGAAAGGAATTCCTGGATACGTGCCTGCTGGTGGAGGCACATAGTGATTCGGATCCCACTTTAAACTATCGTTTGATTGACTTGTTATTGATTTTTAGTTTTGGTTATTATGTATAGTTTTTCTACCTACCTGTGGGTGATCGCGGCGATAGGGTTGAAATAAAACATTATCTCTTATGCCTTTAGAATCGGTTTGGATGGAAGGGGGAAGGGTGCGTGGTATTTGCATTAACACAAGGTTAGTCGAGCAACTGTGCAGAATAAGGTTGACTAACAATGGCAGTGAGCCTAAAGTATCCAAAGTAAACATATATTGCTTAAATATGTCTGCATTATACAGTGACTCAACTACAGGGGGGACAGGGGCTAATGCGAGCAATTACCCCTTCGATTTCAAATTTTATGCAAATAAAAATTCATTTTGTAAAATTTTCTTCCTTGTTTCGCTCGCAATATCTGCTATTATTGTTTTCATCAAGTTCAGAGGGGCGGCGGGAGCCAGCCATTGGGCACGAATGATCTAAAAAAAGTTGTAAAAGAGAGAATGCCATGGCGTCCAGGGAAATTAATTGCGCACTAATAAATCAATATTGTTTTCAATTGCACAAATTGGATCTAAAAATTTTTGAGGTATCTATCTGCATTTTTCCGGACCTTCTCATCGGACTAAAATGTATGATATAAAGTAATCCCCTCACATTAGCCTTCTAATACTAATAGTAACTAATGTATTCAACAATGTGCTCATTTCTGTTTTGGGGGTTGAACTGGACCTCTAGATTTCTAGTGTTAACCCAGCATCACAAGTTCAATTGAAATCTAGTAGAAGGAAATATGGCGGAACTCCAGCCTTGAAAGACGGGTAATAGGGCGGTGATGGGACTTCATTCACTGAAAATTCGTCACTCAATGAAAGTCGATCGGAAAGACTGAATTCCGAAAAGGATTTCAATTTTAATAATAGTGGACATTATTAATAATAATTTCAACAATAGCATTTCTTTTCGATATATTTCATGAAACAAGACCTTTTTATATTAATAATAGATCATCAGTGCTGGAGTTGTGGGTGTGGAGAAGGAGTGCAGAGGGGTGCTTTTCCCCCAGTTATGTACATTTCCATTAACCATCGCCTCCTGCTAGGATAATTTGCATAAGCATCCCCCACTTCTTCATTGTCTCCATGCTGATCTACACAAAGACCCTCCTCGACCAAGAGGTCTCCCTGATGGCGCAGTGGTAGCGTCGTCGCCTTGTAATCAAGGGGTCCCGGGTTCGATACCAGGTGGAGGCACAAGTGGTTCGGATCCCACTTTAAACTGTAGGTCCACTCCCGATTAGCCTTACTGTGCATAAAGTGGACTTAAAACACCAAATCAATCCAATCCTCCTCGACCAAGCATACCAGCTATAGGAGTATCCACTTCGAGCACTGTAGATCATAAAATAAAAACACACTGGAAAGAAGGAAATGTCCACAGAATTTCAATATGGAAGAAAAATGAACTTCACAAAATGCCCCCAAATAATGGTAACATTTAACCCATACGCTGTGAACCCTTAGGGCAAAGGGATAATTCGACTCCACATCAAACTGAGTTTTGGGACCACTTTGAAGTAACATGGAACAGGTGTAAACTATTTTAGAGTTTTTTTCAGCTCTTATTTGAATATAAAAAGGCTTAGAGCCATCTTGAAAATATTTGATGTGAAGTTACATTCAAATACCACACGTAAAATTAAAATTAGTGATAAAACTTCATGATTTATCAAATTTAATTCTTTATATTGTGCAGCAACAAAGCAACGACTGGTTGAGTAACTGGATCTTTCTATACTGGATTCATGCAAGAAATAATAAGTTATGTCAGCGTTTCGTTAAAAAACGCAACAAAAGTTTTTTAGTGCCTAAAAACCTATTTTGCTTGTTAGAACCTATTTTAGGTTACACTGTGACCTGTGCAATACAAAGTGGTCTGATCTGTGTGGTCTTGCTCACTTTGGCGTCACTTCCATGCTTTGTGGCATTCACGGCTTGCAAACTAACATTTCAGCATTGAAGTTTGTACCACTCACTATATTTTTGTTGTAAGATTTTCAGAATATAAGATGATCTTCACAGACAAAATTGCGGAGTTTTACTGTGGATAACATGAAAACAGATTGGTGCCTAACTATACGGCGATGAGTGGATTTTAATAGCAAATTTCCAATGTTGAGTTCTGCCATCGCCGTAGGGTTAGGCAACACACATAACGTTATGCAAGATAGTTCATATTTCAGGATATATGTGTCCCATTTTCATTGCCGGTGACTATACCTAATCAGCAGTATTCAGAAATTTTGAACTATTTTAAGTTTTTTTTTTAACCTACTTCAGGATTTTTCGAGTCTAACTTAAGATTTTTAGGACCTATTTCAGGATTTTTAGCAGTGACGTGCACTGAGGAGTAGCTAGTCTAGCAGAGATAGATCAATCAATCTCAAATCTCTAATTATTTTCAAATCACAATATTTATTGTTTTGTTGAAGCCACAGTTTATATGCAACACTTTTTTCACGCGCTTCTCGTCCCTCGGTGCGTTCAGCGGCCTAGCTCGCTCTTTTTCCGCCTCACAGTTCCAGGTAGAAACGGGTTTTCGAAAGGGAAGATTTCTGCCTCTACCTCCCTTGCCCCCTCGCCCCCGCTGCAATGGTTGAAAGCCTGTGCTTTCAGGTCCTCCAGTCTATCTCCTATAGGACAGATAGGGGATTGGTTTCCCTTCGATTTCTTTGAAATCCTCTAAAGAACTAAGGGGAATTTTTCCTGCAGTACTTCTGTCTTCTGTATTTACACTACTTTTTACACGTTGTACAATATGTATGTATACTATGGGATGTGCTTTTATCATTTATGCAATTGGAACGTCTTCTGTGCAGACAAAATTTTATGCTTTTTTTTAAAATATGGAATATATAATGGTTAAATAACAAATATGTGCTCACACTCTCTCTTGATCTCGTTTTAGTAGTGTTTTATTAAAATATACAAATCTCTTGGCCTCCAATAAAAAAATGGATAAGCTAAACAATCATAAATACGGATTTATTTATTTGGGAAAGTGAACGCTCGTTCTAATTCTTGTTGTTGGTTTATTTTACTTCGCTTTTCTGTCACATTTGGTTATAGCGAAAATGAGGATGAGTGATGATATAATGAAATTGATGAAGGGACCTCGCAAAGAACAATTCAGGCCGGGATTCGTGACGAGCGTGCATTCTTGTTCTAATGTGTTGTACTCTGCCTGCAGTGGATAATGAGAAAATTAGAAATGAAAAATGTATCCCAGAACTCAAAAAGCCAAATGAATATCATTGAAGAAAGTAGAAAAATGGTTTGTTTAAAGTTGTGTTTTGTTACCCATCGCTTTTTCTAGCTGTATAGATTTAATCGGAATAAGTAGCTAAGAGCTTGGAAAGTCGTGAGGGACAATCATAAACAGAGAATTCTAGGCTCCGGATTTCACAGTACCCTGCAGATGCACTGGGAGGAAATTATTTGTATTTTCTTCTCTCTTCCATTGCTTTTCCTAATTTCTGCCATGACGATGAACGTTGATTAAATTAAACGAGTGAAGAGTGGTTGCAAATAAACACTCATGCACAGGCCAGGGCTCGAGCCCGGATCCTTCAGTAACGAGATCGTGAGAAATTATGGAAATCAAGCAATGCAAATTTTTTTAAAAAACGAAAGATGGTATTTCAAAAATTCAACTGAAAATTACTACTCAGGAAAAATGCAGTTTGCTTTACCGATACCCACGTATCCGAATGGTTAGCGCCTTCCTCACATGTTTGTTGTCGGCCGACCGGATCTGTACCCGATGGAGGCCTATAGTGGTTCGTATCCCACATTAAACTATAGTTCTAGTCCCGATTAGCCTTTCTGTGTGTAAAATGGACTTAAAACGTCAAATCAACCATCAAATCAACCAACCGTGGGGGAGTGGTTACCACAGCGCGCTACAACACCAGGAGTTCCTGGTTCGAACCCCTACCTGGACATGGGTGTCATTAATTTTGTCGCATCATCTTCGCGATTAAACAAATGTATAAAAAAGCGAATCAAATCAAATCATTGATTGATTGATTGTTTGATTTAGTTTATTTTACTTCGCTTTCCGTCATATTTGGCTAATCGCGAAGACGATATGATAAAATTGATGAAGGGCAAGGGACACACAAAGATCACCCATTGCCAAGCCAAGATTCAAACCCGGCATCTCTGGCTCAGTAGTCAAATCAAATCGTTTTTGATTTTCGAAAGTGGGTGGAAGTTATGTGTACAATTTTTTGTAGTCATTCCTAACTTTGCAATTTTTCCTGTATTTGACGTTCTTCTTTTAGGAATACCGGGCCCTAAAAAAGGGGGGGGGGATTATGACCCGTTGGGCACGCCACTCATTGCTACCCCAAGTGTCGACGTCACTGCACGTCACTGATTTTTAGAACCTATTTTAGGATTTTTCGAACCTATTTTAGGATTTTTCGAGTCTAACTTAAGATTTTTAGGACCTATTTCAGGATTTTTAGAATCTAAAAATCCGAGGTCTAGTTATGAGATATGGGATTTTTCCTATAGATGTCCACCTGCGAGCAAGGAAGTTAATTCTGCATTTCGGAGGAGGACATATGTTAAGTTAGCCGGGCCCCTTTGGCCGAACCAGAACGCCCCTGCTTATTATCGAAGATGTCGTATCATATGTTACTGGAAACCAGATTTCTGTCTTGTAAATTAAATTATTTCATAAGCGACACTTCCTGTTGAATTTCTAAGCTATATAAAATTTCAGAAGCAGAGAGAGAGAAAGAATATTGCGGGGCTGGTTCTACACCTCGCCACACCCTGCATTGCCGCTAATTATCATGATCAATTGAGCTTTCGTGGCTGCCTTCAGTAGCTGTTATGTCAATCTTCGCAGGTTTCAGATTCAAATCTTCTGTGGAAAAATAGCGACGCATTGGCTTCGAGGAGGAGAGGGGGGGGGGGTAACCTTGAGTTAGGACTCACTCACTGTCGTAATGTTCCCAAGTTTACGACCGCAACCATTACCCCCCCGATGCCCAAACTGCTCGCGGATCTGATTCAGGTTTGGCCCGCTTTTGAAGGTCCTACAGGCATTTCCTTCCCCCAACTCTCGTGTTTACAATCCCGCCAGAGCCAGTTTCTCTGTGACGCAGGCCCGTAGCCAGGAATTTTTAGTAGGGGGGCGAAGTCAATCCTAGAGGGAGCAAATTTTTAATATATTGTGTTGCATTGGAAGATGCCCCCCTCCCCCTCCTCCAAAAGTGATAAGTAACAGGAAAGGGATGATATCTTGAAACTCCAACGAACAAAAAAAGTTCGAGCAACATCAAATAACAATATTTCGATAATGACATTTTCGGACTACCAAAGAATACAAAGATAAAGTTTAACATAAATAGGCTAATCGGGACTGTATCTACGTTACATTTACAGGTCAATAATGTTAATACACGATTAATATGTACCAACAGCTTTGGGCTTCTCTGCAGAACTGATTAAGGAAGACGTTTATAAATCGTGCTTCATAATGCTTTCCTCTAGTTTCCAGTATGCAAGATTTTTACGCTCATAGGAATCTAACGAGAATCCAAGAACACCATTGTGTTGTGTTAGGCAAGAAAAATAGAATTAATTAAATAATAATGGTTACATATTATCTACACTTAGATGAATTGTTTAAACATTTACATTTTTTTAAGGCCTACTTGCTAAAACATTAAAATGGGTCCCTTAGTCCACCATGGATTCTATTTGCTTCAAATGAAAGACTCTTGCATCACTTCAGACAATCTTTGCCTACGTTAACCATTTTGCAAAATATTGTGTTGACACCTGACAAACAAATAGGAATCCCTTGATTGATCAGCGACTTCTTGGATTACACTGTCATCATTAATATTTCATATTTTTATCAAGTTTTATCGAGGGAAATGCTGTATCCTCTTTACATTTTGAAAAATACCTTCCTTAATGACTATGGTACGAAACCGAAAGATATAAGGGGCCTCCTTCGCTTTACCCCATTTCCGCGGCACGAAGTCTCTGAGCAGCTTATCGTCACCACTTTTTGAGCAGAAGAGTACAAACCCCAAATATCAGGGATTTTTATTCTGATACTAATTTTTACCAGTCACACAATGGCTTAAGATATATGAATAAAATTAGGAGAATCCACTACATAGCAGAAGAGTTGACATAATTATTTGTCAAAAAATTAGGTTGTGCCTGAGGTAGGTTTAACAGACAACTTCTGCTACAGACACAATTTATTATTATAAATATAAGAAAATAAATAGAATGTAATTTGAGAGATTTTCAATCGTATTTATTTCACTGCAGCTTTTTTCTACTTGTCATTTTCTTGAACCTATATTCATAAGGTGCCGCCTGATAACATCGACAACTTTCACAGTGTGTGCAGGACATCAATGCAAGCAACTTTTCTCAGTCACTATTTGCGCCTCTAATTCAACTTTCGATGTTACAAGGAATCAAAATAGGCATCTTCTGTCCTTAATGAATGCAATCCCATTGTAAGCTTCGTAGTTGCAAATGTCATTTATTTTTACTGCCGTTTAAAATTCTGAGAGCAATATATAACATGCTATTGAAACGATATCATGCAAACAGTCAGGGTTAAAACTTAACTTTTCCTTTATAAAATGGATATCATAACACACACCTATGTTGCTTACCATATTTGATGCGTTTGCATAGAGAAATGATTCATAAGATTTGAAATTGATATTTACACTCCATAAGATGCTTAGTGTAACCCTATCGAACTACAAATTTTATCGCTTTCTAACCGAAATAATAATTGTGAAACACTATCACATTTTCATCGTGTTTGATAATAATTTGAGCCAGTAAGCTGTCCTACATCTTTCACTAGCCGACCTACATGGTAGGATGGTTACATAACGCGCTGCGAAGCCAGGGGTTCCAGGTTCGAGCCTGGGCATGAGTCTTCTTTGTGAGCAGAGACGAAACCACAATTTTTTATCTGGAGAGGGGGGGTCAAGTACCAGGACAAACGTGCTAATAATAATAATAGTAATATAGTGGTGGTAATGGTAGTAATAATAGTAGCATTACGAGACGTTATTATCGTCGTAAATCATGCAAAAGGGGATAGAAATCGGTGTTAAAGCATTTGTGTTTGAACAAATTATTTGAAATATTTTTCCAACACGTTCAATTTCATATTAGCTAATAATGGAAAACAAGCACACAAACCGTATTTTTCAAGGACAGAATAATTACGAACATTATTATTTTGTACATATGACAAGTATAACTTTCATGTATACAACATATATTTTAAACATATGTAACATAGAGCGACATAAAATAAGAAAACACATATGCAACATGTTAACGCTAAATTGTGTACGTATTCAAAGTTTCCTTAATATATATATATATATATATAAAATTTAAATACATTACATTGTCAATTCATCCGCCAAATTATCTCTCAAATGTGAACGCTCCATTTCCTCAAAAGAATTGTTCATGCACTTAAGCAGCAACAGTCTGAAGTATATATATCTGGCCTTACCTCTCTCTCGGGTAATTTAGAATGCATTACAGAAAATAATCATATTGGGATCGAAGCGAGCAGGAAAATCTTTAGTATCAAATATTTGCAAACTGAAAACAATATTTATTTAATAGGGCGCAACAAATTTCACGGCGAACATGGCATTCTCTTTAACATTTTTTTATTTAGATCGTTTTCGCTCCCAGGGCTGACTCCCGCCGTCCCCTAGCTATAGCTCTGAACGTGGGACTATAAGAATAGTAGATATCGAAAATTTTTGCGAAATGTACTTTTATTTGTAAACAAAAATTGAAATCGAGGGAGCAATTGCCCCTCTTTGTCCCCTGCAAGTGCCCTTGGCCGTCTGGAGGAAAATAGCAAGAAACACTTGAAAACTAATTCCAACTTGAGTATCCATTTTGTTCTACTATACTTAGATTCTGCTAGTCATGTTTCTTTACTTCAATGTTTGCCCCCTCCCAGATTGGACTTCCGTTCAAGATTGGGGGGGGGACAATGCCCCTACCCCCTGTGGTTGCAGCACTGTTTGTGAGTGTCTCTTCATCAATTTCACGTCACTCCCTCTCTCTATCACATGAATCGATCGCTATTACCAAAAGGTAGACTTGGGAAACAAAAAATTATGCTGTTCAAACTTCTTAGCAACACATCCAAGAAAAACTTCCAAATACATTAGGCACTTTTAATACAAGACTACTCAAAATATCACAACTGTTCTACATACAGAAAATTGATAAATCATTTCCCGAAGTTTGAATCTGGAAGAGATTTTATTCCCCAAATCCTGATCCGACATTATACGGAATCCCACACACCTTCATAAATCACAAAATCAATAAATGTCTTTGTTATGTTGCTAGAGTAATACAGGATCAAATTGTAAAGATTAGTGAGAATTCCAGGTAGATATGTATTCTGTATTTTTTACAGGGGGGGCAGTTGCCCCTCTGCTCCGTATAGCTACAGGCCTGCTGTGACGTCACCTACGTAGGTGAAACTTCTTCCGAGGGTCGCCATTTCAGCAACGAAAACATGTTGATTTGAAGAAGATTTATGTCAGGCTCACACAAAGCATTTGTGGGGGGGAGATTCGAAAGTGTTGAATGCTCAATTGATTGAATTAGGTTATTTACGTCGTTTTCTGCCACTTTGGCTAATCACGGCGATGAGGATGAGTGATGATATGATGAAATTCATATGAGAAAGCTTATGAAAAGTCTGTATTGCGAAAGCGGGAACGGCTATGATAAAGGGCATTATTGCTAAAGCACGGCGTGCTATGTGTTTATTTATTCTTGCAAAATTAAATTTAAAAAGTAAAATACAAAAAAGTAAAACTATTTGCCTCCGATTTGTGTTAGCATTTATGTAAATAATTAAATAAAACTGTTAAATATTGTAAATATTCGCTATTTTTATGGGTACGTCAACACTAAGGTTCTTTGCACCCGTCACATGTCCTTTCTTTACAAGTCTGTTGCGGACATTAAAACACACCCATGCCCTCGCCGGGACTCGAATCCGACACCTCCGGATCAAAGCGAGTTGAGCCGACCACCCAACACGCTCGGCTACCGAGGCCGGCATAAAACTGTTATGTTGGCCTCTTAATTTAAATACATAGCCTACTTTTAAATAAAAATGTTAACTGTTATCTAAAAAACAAATGAGCAGACACACATTTTTCATGTTACATTTCATTTGCATGAGGAATATAATAGCTGCTTAAATGTGCTATACGAAGACGTAATTTTTATTTTTAAAAAAGGGAGGGAGTGAGTCATTCATTCATTTATTTCAGTGATCAGAGCCACCCCAATAATTTTGACAAGTCGGCGCCCCTGGGCACCCAGGGCACGGTGTTATATGCACGGAAAAATTTACATTACCTCTACCTATGGAACTCACCAGAATACATGTTGCTAAATTCCACTGAGTCTATTTTTGCGTTCAAAAGTAAATTTTAAAAAATTGCAACGCATTAATCACTTATAGGCTATTCAGAAAGCACTTCATCAACATTATTTACTGATGTAGATGTAGATTCAGTACCACTTGAGAGTTCACAAGGGGATACGTAATCAATACCGGGAAGAACGTTCGCAATAACGACGACCCAATGCGACGAGGCAAGGAATTTTCACAATTCTGGCAAGAGTCACCGCGTGACTTTTTTGGGGGGGCGGGGAGCGGGAATGCAAAATTGAATTTTGCGGTGGCGGTAGCTTACATGGTTTAGACATATCAAAAGTTCTCAAACGACACTGTAAAGATTTGTGATAAACCTCCAATACCGCTCTCCAAATTTTCCATTATATAATCAAAGCTCAAGAATGGGTTTAAACTAGGGATGGCCAAACGGATCCGGATCCGAAAAATCCGGATCCATTCGGATCCGGATCCAAAAGTTACGGATCTGAATCCGGATCTGAAAATTCCGGATCCGGGTCTGAAAGTTTCGGATCTGGATCCGGATCCGAGGGTTTCGTATCTCAATCCCATTATAATATTACCACACCTTAAAAGGTATTATGATCTTCGATTACAAAGAAATTTTTCATTAGTCCTACAAGAATTTTTTTCAAGTGTTGTTCCTAAAATACTTTGCTACGCATCGGCTAACACACTCGTGCAGAAAAATAATCTTACTTGTTTAACATAAAATGTCAGAGGTGATTTTGTAAATGCCATTGAAACGAATATGTATTCATTCGAATGTATTGGAAATGAAAACACACATAAATGTGAGACATTCCATTCCAGGATGAAACCTTTAATACATATAACAAGATAGAAATGTTATACAAAAATTATACAATTGTTCTACAGTTACAGTTTTACAAATTAAAATAAAACATTATAATATCTACAGTGTTATATAATTACGAAGTGTAAGACTAACAAGGGAGGTTATCTAAGTGTCCCCCTCCGATTTCCATGAAACTAGGCAGGCGTATAGTGGGGCCCAAATGAAGAAATACGTGTTTTTTTGTATCGGCTAAAAATCTGTTCTAGGGGGCAACCTCACCTCAAATGTCAAGATGAGGACAAATTGAAGTGGGGATATGACCCCTGTGTTCCCCTCCGATTTCCATGAAACGTGGTAGGTGTATAGAGGTTCCCAAAGGAAGAAATACGTGTTTTTTTTTGTTTCAGCTAAAAACTGTTTTAGGGGGCAAAATCCCCTCAAATGTCAATTGATTGATTTATTTTTTTATTTTACTTCAAGTTTTGTGCCTCTTGGCGTTTTTGCGAAGATGGGGATGAGTGATGATATGATGAAAGTGATGAATGGACATTCACAAACAACCGTGCCCGAGCGGGATTCGAACCCGGGGCGCCTGAGGTTGCAGCGCGATTTGCTAACCACTCAGCCACAGGGTCCGGCCCTCAAATGTCAAGATGAGGACAAATTGACGTGGGGATCATCTGACCCGTGTGTTCCCCTCCGATTTCCATGAAATTTGGCAGGTGTATAGAGAGGCCCTATGCACCCTGTTTCTTCCTATGTCATATTTACGTGGTTTCAGGGTCAGATCCCCACTTCAATTTCTCCTCATCTTGACATTTGAGGGTGGGTGCCTCTATACACCTGCCAAGTTTCATGGAAATCGGAGGGAGATACTTAGACCTCCCTTGTAAGTGTATTAATTAATTACAAATCGCGCACGCGCGCACACACACTATATATATGTGTATGTATGTATATTATATATATATGTATATTAGCAGGTAACAATATGTTATAAGCACAATCTTACTTTCCAAAGAAGCGCATGTGGGATGGCAAAACGGATCCGGATCCGGATCCGAAAAATTTTAAGATCCGGATCCTTAGGATCCGGAACCAACCGGATCCGGATTTCGGATCCGCCAGGATCCGGATCTGGCCATCCCTAGTTTAAACTCGGTACACTCAGTACACTCCACTGATGTTTTTATTTCTATACTCTTCCACGTGAACACATCACAGGAAGGCAAGTTCTTCAAGCCGATGTGACGATGACGTCACAGAATTTTCAGACCGCGAGGGTTGACAAAATCCCATTCATTCTCTTTGCAAAAGGGGATGAGGCCTTGCTCGAAAAAGGTTTTATATCCCTGCAAAAGGAGACCTTCAGGCAGTGGGCAGAGAACACAACGTAACTTGACTGCGGGACAGAAGGGATGCCTTCTTGCGAGGCATAGAGGACCAGTCGTCCTTGAGCGAGGGAAGGTTGGGGGAGAGACGGATCCATTGACCATAGTTTGATGTCGTGCGTCAACGATTTCTTTAAAAACAACCCGCAAACTCCGTGCTGTGACTTCCTGCGTGATGTAGGCTTTGTCTTGGTTGGGACCAGAGGCGCAAACACGAATTTTTGTCTGGGGGGGAGGCAAGTACCAGGATAATCGTACCAATAATAATAATAATAATGTTAATAAAATAATGTTAATAATAATGTTGCTAATAATGTTATTGTAACATTATTATTATTATTATTATTATTATTATTGATTTACTTTATTTTACTTCTCTTCTTGTGCCGATCACCACTACTAGTTAGCAGTCTTAAAAATATTCCCGAATCAAACGATAGTATTATATATATTGTAATATTGGGCAATGTTTGTTAGAAGTTTTAATTTAAATTTTAGATTAACTGAATACTTAAGAAGAAATGATGCCTCTCGCTCAGGGTTGGCAATTTTTTTTTTTTAAAGAACAAAACAAACTGTTTTTTTTGTTTAAAATATGTTTTTTTTGTTTTAAACATAGTTTTAAACATGAGTTTTAAAAAACAAGTTTTAAACATGTGTTTTAAACAAAAGAAAGTCAACTTTTTCCAGTAAATTATAGTTAAAGTCGTTAAAGAAAAAATAGGGGTGTGCGGAATCCCGAAGAGTCGGGACCAGGATCTGGAAAAAAATTTCCCGACTTTTCGGGTTCCCGAGCAGTTAGTTTTTGTACCAGAAGTGCAAAACAAGTACTTAAGATGAAAATTACGTGTAGAATTCGAGATTTTTAGAGCTTCGGGAAATTTCGATCATTTCCCGTCCCGAAAATTTCCTGACTTTGTCGGGAAATGGCAAATATTTCCCGTCCCGAATGTCGGGATTTAAAAAAAATTTCCTGTCCCGATCCCGTCCCGACCAAAAACATTCTGTCTCGCACACCTATAGAAAAAATACTCATTTTTATGAATCTATATTACTGAAGTACAGTGGCTGCAAGGACAGTTTATATCCCTTTGCAGATAAGGTTTACCATACTGTAGGATAGGGGTGTGCGGGACAGAATTTTTAGGTCGGGACGGGAAATTCTTTAAATCCCGACATTCGGGACGGGATATGTTCGAAATTTCCCGAAGCTCTTGTAATCGCGAATTCTACACGTAATTTTCATCTTAAGTGTTTGTTTTTGCACTTCTGGAACAAAAACTAACAATTTCCGATACGTTCCAGACATACATTTACATTGAAGAAAATGTTCAGAATTGGCGACTTTTTAAAATGACCATTCTGTATTTCCCTACTGCTTGGAACCTCAAAAAGTGGGGATTCGGACGGGAATTTCTTTTCCCGATCCCGGTGCCGACTCTTCGGGATCACGCACACCTCTACTGAGGGACAAAAGTAGGGAGTAATACCCCCATTTTCCGCCACTGCTGAAGTAGATTAGGATTCATATTCATCTAAATCTCAAGAAACTAAATATTATAGAATTACTATCTTCGTCGTGGAAAAATCAGTGTGAAATAGTTCCTGCTGCCTGAACAGTTTATATAGGAGAAAACAACCTGCAGTGTCATAATAGATTCTCCAGGTCAATTTATCTATCCAAAGTACAAAATTGTGTTACCAAAAGTAAGCGTCTGCGCTTTATTCAGTTATACAAACGAATGAATCCTATCGCAAGAGAAAAAAGTCACATCATCATCAAAATCACGCATTGTGTATTCAGATACTTCCACCAGTCTCAAACTTACAGGACGGTACGAAACAAAGAACTGAGAAGTTTCCATTTCTACAGTAAAGTACGGGCCCTTCTTGTCGCAAAACAGTTTTTCTACCTTGTGCATACATAGCTAGCCTGCCTAACCAACGTAGCCCGTGATGTCAGAACATGAGGTTGGTCAAGTGTTGTGCGATAAGTGAGACCCGTAAAGCACGGATTAATTGACACTGATTCAATGAAAAGACAGGGTTGCCAAACAAAAAAATTATCACAGACTATAAAATATCAAGTACCAAAATGTGTTTTAAACACTTCTAAAAAAACATGTTTAAAACACATTGTTTTAAACGTTTAAAACATTTGTAAAAAACAAAGCCGTGTGTTTTAAACGTTTAAAACAAAGTGTTTTAAACACTTTTGTTTTAAACATGCCAACCCTGCTCTCGCTCGAGCGCGTTCGTCTCCCGAGTTTTCCCCGTTTACTTCTGAAAGAAGTAATCAATTCCACTTCTCCGTAACTATTGGACTTATGACCTTCAAATTTTTATGGGACACTTTTCAAAGGTTTATTTCATAATCCATTCATTCAAATTTTCATTCTCACAAATGGTTTGATATTTGGTTTTATTTACATTAAATTTGGCAATGTTCATTCCAAATGCCATAAACAGGCGAAGTCAAAATCGACCCTTTACACGGAACGGGGTCTTTCCCGGCGGTTGGAGTTTTTTCCCCCTCATTTCGGCAGGACCGCGAAGGAAGGGAGGGGTGCTGCTAATGAGTGCCAAACCTTCGTTGGAAGAGTAAACCTTCAAGAAATAGAAGATCGAAGAGAGAAAAGGCGCAGAATACCACATTCAAAGGTTCCAAAGAAGAAATCTCGGCAGGGTGCTCTTCTTCGGAATTAATGGAAAAATCACAATTAATCTCTTTTCATTTAGATCGTTCGGCGCCCAAGGCCGACTCTCGCCACCCCCAGCTACGGTTCGGAACTTGATAATACTAAGAAAATCAGGTACTGCTAGCGAAGCGAGGAAGAAAATTTTACGAAAAGTATTTTTATTTACATAAAATTTCACAATATTTTTTATTAGCTTTATTTTTACTTCAACTTTTGTTCACTTTTTGGCTAATTTGCGAAGACGGGGATGAGTGATTATATGACGAAATTGATGAATGGACACTCACAAATATCCATGCCCAGGCCGGGAACCCGAGACCCCTGGCGTTGGAATGCAATGTGCTAACCACTCCGCCACGGGAGCCGGCTGAGTTCACAATGAAAATTGTTTGCATGTCCGGGTAAAAACAAATATTTAATTTCGATTTTGTGGTTTGATTGAATTGGTTTATTTTATTTGCTTTTCTGCCACTTTTAGCTAATCGTGAAGATGAGGATGATTGATGTTCTGATGAACCGACACTCACAAAGAACAACCATGCAAAGCCCTGGCTTCGAACCTTGAATCCCTGGCATTGTTGCGCACAGTGCTAACCACAGCGTCACGTAGGTCGGCGATTTGGTGTATTAAAAATAAACAGAGAATCCTTGTGTATTAAATCATTCTTAAGCGAAGTGATAGCAAGGGACACCAGATCACCAAAAATAAAAAAAAAATAAAGACAAAATGAAATAAAAATAAAGAATACTGCTTCGGTAGTCTACTCGGTAGGGCGTCTGACTGCCACGTGGGAGACACAGTTTCGATTCTGGAGGTGGGCCTTGTCCCCTCATAAAGCGGCTCTGAGGCTCACCTAGCCTCTAATCAATGTGTATCTGGGGGCAACCCTTGGGATAAAGGCGGCCGGATCGTGGTGCTGATCACATGACCGAGACCGAGAATGTGTGGGGCCCTACCTCACATCCCCTAAATGTGTGTTATGGCACGGTGAACTTTGCTTTACCTTACCTGTGAAAATAATGACGTCCTATACAGAAATTTATCCACGCACCCCTAACGACTACAAAATTTCTCAACTCTCACCAAAAATTTTTCACTGAAGTCAAATTTATGATTATTTCGGCTCTAAATTTACCCTTACACTTCTGTAAAATTCTAGGTTGACCCCTGGTCATATAAAATCAGTATCGTTCGGCTTGCAATTGCAAAACAGTGATAGACTTTTTGCTAGCTTCCTAGTAATACAAACTTTCTAGTAGAACCATATCAAATTCTTACTTATTATACTTGGAAAATATTTCTACTTAGTAACAACTTTTCTCCCGAAAATTTTGGCCAGGGTATGAGGCCGGAGGGCACTCACCATCATGAGCAAATTGGGGAGCTACGAACGATTAGTGTAATCAGGTCGTGGAAACCTATAACAACAACTGAGGGTTCGTCGTGCTAATCACACGTCATCCCGTAACTGGTAGCATGACAGAGGCGGAACCACGAATTTTTTAAATTTTTGTCTTGGGGCCGGGCAAGTACCATAATAAACGTACCAATAATAATAATAATAATAATGTTATTATTATTGATTTTCTTTATTTTACTTTGCTTCTTGTGCCACTTTTGACTTATTTGCGAAGATGGGGATGAATGATATGATGAAATTGATGAATTGACACTCAAGCCGGGATTCGAACCCGGGACCAACATTATTATTATTATTATTATTGGTAGTAGTAGTAGTAGCGGTAGTAGTAGTAGTATCAAAGACGTTATTACCCTCGTAAATTATGCAAAAAGGGGTAGAAGTTGGTGCTAAAGTATTTGTTTTCGAACAAACGATCTAAATTATTTTTCAAGACGTTCAATTTCACATTAATAACGGAAAACAAGTACTCAAACTATTTTTGAAAGATAGTAATGCTTGATAAATGCATTCCAAATATAATTCCCTTTTACATTAACATGTATAACTCATGCACGATATATGT
The DNA here is from genome assembly GCF_977018435.1 of Lepisma saccharinum. Classification (NCBI taxonomy): domain Eukaryota; kingdom Metazoa; phylum Arthropoda; class Insecta; order Zygentoma; family Lepismatidae; genus Lepisma; species Lepisma saccharinum. The sequence goes on from NC_139252.1 coordinate 47,700,853, forward strand.
TTCGCACATATGCAACACTAAATTGTGTACGTATTCAAAGTTTCTTTAATGCATATTATATACAATATAATATATTATTTAAATACATTACACAATAAATCCATCCATCTCACAATAAACCAACAGCAAAAATTACATAAATTGTGCACGCTCCTTTTCCTCAACAATTGCTCATACATTTAAAACAAAATCAATTAATAAAAGTGTTACTCTCTCTCTGGTAATTTACAATGCATTACAGAAAACAACCTGCGAGCAAGAATATTTTTAGATCCATTTTTTTTTTAATTTAATAGGGGGCAAATAATTTCACGGGACGCCAACGCATTCTCTCTTTTACAACTTTTTAGCTTCCCCGATGGCGTAGTGGTAACGTCGTCACCTTTTGATGGAGTCCCGGGCTCGATACCCGGCGGAGGCACATGACAGTGCTTCTGATCCCACTTTAAACTGTATGTCCAGTCCCTATTAGCCTTTCTGTGCATAAAGTGGACTTAAAACCACAATTCATCTCTTTTCATTTAGATCGTTCGGCGCCCAAGGCCGACTTTCGCCATTCCCAGATATGTTTCGGGACTTGATAATACTAAGAAAAGCAGGTACTGCAAGCGAACCGAGGAAGAAAATTTTACGAAAAGCATTTTTATTTACATAAAATTTGAAGTTGTGGGCGGTAATTGCCCCTTGCAGATGCACTTGGCCGTCAATGTTCCCCCCCCCCAGAACTCATTTCCGTCCAAGGTTGGGGTGGGGGGCAATGCCCCCCTGTAGTTGCGCCACTGTTGCATGATCTCCCTCTGCTGAGGCATGTGGGAGTGATGCCGGCAGTATCTTGACCTGCTTGGACCTTTGCGCCATGGGTTATAATTATAATTATTGTTTACACGGAGAGAGAAATTGTATTGTATACGCTTCATCATCCTCATACTCGCGATTAAGCTAAGAATTATAAAAGCAACGAAAATAATAAATACAGTCAGTTTATGTGAATTATAAGACTGTGTTTTCCATAAAGACCTCGTATGCTTTCTTTCAATTTTCTTTATCTTGAAACTTTTTCCCATCAAAGTTGATCTAACGGTGAGGTGAATATAAGTGTAATAAACTTAAATATATTGCTCTTTATATCATTAGATTAAGAAAGACGAAATGGAGGAATAAAAATATGAAACTGGGAGGAAGAGCCTCCATTATGGTTGCATCTTAGAATTTATCCGGAGTGATTAAGTACAAACTGATACACGTACCTATATTTTCTACATTTAATGGACAGCCTCAGTGGCCAAATGATTTGAGTTATCGACTCAAAATCTCACCGCCGAAGATTCCAGGTTCGAACTTCGCCCTGGGTAATGTACACGTTTTCTTGAAAATTCTATTAATGTTTGAATTAGTAAGATTTTCGGACAGATTTCATTAGTGTATATCACACGATATATATTGATCGCTGATCATATAAATTAGAAACTATCTGTTGAAAATATAAATTACAAATTTGCGCTGTCTGGATGTCGTTCAATTTGTCTTTCAAACATGGATTCGTATAAATTGTACGCAATTGAGGCTTTTCAAATCTCATTTCACAGTGGATGTTTTTTTTATGTGGAAGCAATTCTGTGAAGACGGGACAAAATATAATTTAAAAACTAATTTCTGACATAAGCACAGAAATAAGCATAATATTTCTAATGACGCCTTCTTTGACGAGATCCCAAGGGAAGAAATGAAGGACCTCTTCAACCTGGACATTAACGATAGGTTAATTACCATCTCTTAAACATGTAATTCAATTTCTGTAACAGTGCATTAATTATTATAATAGGCCCGAACCCGAAGTGACATTGGAACATGCTCTTCACAGGAATATTAGAAAATGGAATCCAAGAAGTTAAATGAAGATAGAAGTGTATTAGTGTTCCAAGGTAAAAACCTGCAATTTTGTGACTGTCTTCGTTTGGATATCACTTTAATTCATTCCTGAATTAACAAACTTACGGACAGAAAACGGCAGCAAAAGTTTCACTAGAATAACTTACAAAAAAAGAAGCTCAGTTGTAATAAAATAAGCCAACTAATTTTTTCAGCGAGTTTGCAGATTCAAAATAAAATACCAGGCTGTCCCAGAAGACCTGCTCCATACTAGAACGAAAACGAAACACAGAATATCAGAAGCAAAGACAGACTTTATTCAGCAAAGTACAGGCCTCCATGTTCAATTACCTTCACCCACCTCTGCGACAACAGTTCAATCTGATGGCGATACCAGGTGGCAGGTTTAGAATTGAAAACCTCACGACAGGCAGAATTTACCTCATCATATGAACTGAAGTGCCGACCACACAGGAAATGAGAGAGAGCGAAACAAACCGTAATCCGATGGTGCAACTTCCAGACTATAGGCGGGATGAGGTAACAACTCAAATCCGTCAAGCTCAGCTAGTGTGTTGGTCACTCTTCGAGACCGGTGACTGGGAGCATTGTCATTTTGCAGCAGTAACCTCTTCCTCCTCGTTAATGCCGGGTATTTCCCGTCCAGAATGGCATACGCTCGGCGTAATTGTTCAGAATACATTTCACCTGTTACAGCATGGTCTTCTGGAACAAACTCATAATGGACAATCCCGTCAATATTCCACCACACACTCAGCATGAGCTTTTTCCCAAATCTGTCCTGTTTCACATGGGCGATGGCCTCCTGCCTTCTTTTCACCCACTGTTTACGTGTATCGGGGTTTTCAGAAACACATACTTCTCGTCTCCTGTCACAATTCTCCTCCTAAAACGAAGATCATGCGGATTTTGTAGCAATGTCTGGCAAATTGCAACTCTGCGCTGGGCCTGCACCTCTGTCAGCTCGTGTGGACTTTGTCGAGACTGTGTATTGGTGTAATCCATGTCATGGAAGCGAAGTTTTACTGTCGATTTGGATGCCCCAACCCCTCTGGCTAACACGTGTGCTGGATTGTGGTGTAGCATGCACAGCATCCTGCAGAGACTCGTTAATGTCCATCGGAGGTCACCCCGTGCGGGCCTTGTCCGCGAGGCGTACTTCACCCGAAGCGAATTTTTTAAACCAACGGGAAGCTGTCCATCGATTCACCACTTCTTCGTTCTCCACACGACAAATTTCCTCCGCTGCCGCTTTTGCTGTTAGACATTTTTTACATAAAAAAAAGCTAGCACTGCACGAAGTGCAATTTGGTCCTCACTCATCGTGCCCACTTTAATTTCAAAGGAACACTCGCTACACATGCTGCGCGTGCCTTCACTTGATCACACGAACCTGTCCTCTATGCCTGCCAACAGCCTTTCACCGGTGGCGCCACCCACCCTCGCAAACTTCATCTCTTAGGGCTCAGTGTGCTGATGGTGCAGGACTTCTGGGACAGCCTGGTATTAGTGTTGAACTAGTGTTTATTGACTAAATTATATATTTTACGCATGTACATATTTGTTGTGTGTATATGATAGGACAGGGTTTCGCCGATAAGCTGTCATTCTTCTGCTGGCTTCCTGCTTAATTGACTTCTATAGTGAGTACAGTTTTAATTAAAATTATTGATTTGATTTGCTTTCTTTTACTTCGCTTTTTGTGCCATTTTTGTCTAATTTGCGAGGATGGTGATGAGGAATGATATGATGAAATTGATGAATGGACAATCACAAACATCCATGCCCAGGCCGGAATTCGAGCCCAGGACCCCTGTCGTCGTAGCGCGATGTGCTAAGCACTCCGCCACGGGGGCCGGCAGTTTTAATTACACAATTAAAATCAATCAATTTAATAAAACAATAATCAATTTTATACGGAATAATATTATATATTTTTTATCAGAAAGGGGTTTGTCAATAATAATGAACAGAAATTAATTTAATGATGATGGCTTGAGGAACTTATATGCTATAATATTGCTTTGCTCCAGTGATTGGTAACTAATTTAAATTTATATTTGTCAGTCTTTATGATTATACCACACTTTCCAATTGTTAGTATAAACTATAAAAAAAATGAAAAGTATTTACGAATAAATTTGTTGGGATTGGGCATCGTCCTATAAAATAAAAAAATACTAGGCCGAGGTCTCGAAAAGATTGAGAACCACTGGGATAGAGTAACCAACCTACCATCTGCTCTGTGTTCCTATGGACACAAGCAAGTGGAGAATAGAAGCTGCTGCGAATTTTGTCACGCTGCCCCTGCCCATGGCTATAGTAAAAGACCGAGGCTATTTATTCTGGAGGAGGCAGTTCACTCCCCCCCCCCCTCTCTCAATCCCTCCCATCGGGCGAAACACTAGAAACCACTGCCCGCTCGGTCCCGTCGATTCTCGAAACCTGTTTTGTTTACCCTCGGAATCGGAAAGTGAGAAGCCGACCATTTAGTGAGGCAATTGTACGCTGTTACCAAACTCAATATAATTAAAATCAAGTATGAAATCATTATTGCTACAGAGAATTTGAGTGAATAGATTATGAAATAAACCTTTAAAAAGTGTCCCATAAAAATATGAAGGTCGTAAGTCCAATAGTTACCGAGGAGTGGAATTGATTACTTCTTTTACAAATAAACGGGGAAAACTCGTCTTTCTAGGAAAGGGAGGGGGAGACGGTCGCGCTCGGGCAAGGGGCATGATTTCCTCTTAAAATACTATTTTTATATTTATAAAGTTACTGGACAAATGACAGTTATACAAAATTTTATTGCTTGAGACCTCAATTCGAGATGTTGGAATGAGCTCTAATTTATATGACTGAAAATGTAAGAACATAACCATCAACAAAATTTTCAATATGCAGTTATTCTCACAGAATACTTTAAAAATGAGTATTTCACAAAATAATCGTTTATTTTTTAAAAATAGATTTATTGATTTAGTGTGAAAGTTTATACTATTTGGAGCACTTCTGAGAAAACCAGACATTCATAGGCGTCACCGTTCCCGAGAAATATCAAACCAAAATAAATCTAATACGGTGGACTATTTTGAACATGGGAGGCATCGGCACGCACATAGCGATTGGCTCCTCGACTGAAAATTCCTTAAATGGCATAACAATTATACTACCAAGTCTCTTGCTTTTATCAAAAAGTGTAACAATTCGTCAATCATTAGGGACTTAGCCGCTGGACAGTGATCAAGATGGTGGGTACGAGTCCTCTATTTGGAGACACATCTTATGGCGATTCTTTGATTAAATACATTAAAACTTATATCAGTTTAACGCTTATAAATTAGGCTATAATTTTTATTGCAAATAATTTTCTGTCGCATAATTTATTTGATAGTTACAATGGAGAAAATTCTAAAAGTACAGGAAGACTTGTCTCTATTTTACAGGGGAAGACAAGACTTGTCTTTATTTTAAAAGATGATTTCTTACATAACGTGAAAACCACTTACATTCGTATCATTGCCTATCCTTCCAATTTTCATTTATTTCGAATTGAAATAAATGAATATCCCACATCTATCACCACGTGGGATCGTACTACGGGTAATGTAGCTCATTCATCATTCATCACCCCCAACTATTGGCATACTCGCTGTTCATGGCAAACCTGATGGTAAGGTGCAAGTGGTACTGACTAAACACATACGTGTGGCTAGGGTTAGCACTTAGCAGATCGCTGTAAGGGAAATGTAGGACATGCTATCCAAAATGTAGGTAGGACACAAAACATTCTCAATAAATAATAGATATTTCTATAGAACACTTTAGAAAGTAGTTGAAAAGTGACACTTTTCAGTTTTAAAAAAAATAATTCTTAATGAATTTTTAAATGCAAAATTTCAAAACTTGCAATCATACTAATCAATGCACCTCTCACTACATGATTTAAGCGGTACTTCTCAGAGGAGACAATCTTTATCAAAATTTCAGGTTTAGCCAAACTATATTTATGTTAGAGTGGGCAGTCAAACTCTTTGAAATTATAGGGACCAGTACCAAACAAACATTTTACAGACTTCATGAAAAAATAATTTCTCTCGTGAGTCTGTTGTGCTGATGGTAATGAAAGTACTCTCTCAACATTTGAATTATGACCTGTAATGGCAAACAAATATTCAGCAGTTACCGTAATTGAAAATGGTTCGAGAAGTTTCATCTTGAGTAGTGTCCAGGGTGTCTACCAAAATAACACATCCAGAATTCTTGACTTTTTCTGGACTTTTCTATACCTTCTTCCGTTTTTCTTAATGTCTATTTATTCGACCGCTACTTAGGTAAAGTTGAAAATTAGTAATTAAGAAAATAAATATTTATTTAATGAAAAACCCTACTAAAGGGCCTGAACTGTGTTTGGCAGATAAGCGAGGCTTTGGCGTCTACTCATGTGGGGCTTGTGTCGGTTGTCCCTATATGTTTGTGACTGTCTCTTCATCCATCTTATCTTACCACCATTCATCCTCATCTTCGCGATTAGCCAAAGGGACAGAAAAAAGTGAAGTAAAATAAACTAAATCAACCAATCAGTCATTATGATAGCAAAACTTCTTGACAACAAGAATAATTTATTGCCTTTTTATTGACTTCTTGACCTACTTGTTAATATATTTACTTTTTCTTGACTACCATGACTTTCTTGACTGGCAGACACCATGAATAATTTTGTTATCTATACCCCTGCTTTACAATCAAATTGTATTGAATATTGAATCAGAATGGGCAAGACCTTGTTCCATCAGTATAAACCCTAAGGCAAGAAATTCTGCTCAGGCATTGAACAGTGACGTTATCAGAAAGTGGTCCCAAAACTTTGTTCATTAAGTGCTTCCGTTTTCCTGTTTGTTTAATAGCAGGACAAACTTTTTTTTTGGGGGGGGGGGCAATGACTCATGGCCGCGTTCACCAACTCCGATTATTTCGAAGTTCAGATGAACGAGATCAATTTTAATCCACAATAAATGAACTTGGTTTAAGGATTTGCATTGCACCAACGAAAAACGACGTTCAGGAGGTTCCGTTCAACTGATCCGAGATTAATTTGTAAGGCTATACCTGATTGGTTGGCTAACACAAATCACAACCAAGAACTCCATAGAGTAATGTGATGTGGTAAAGTATCAACATGTAGGAGAAGAAGATAATTCGGGCTGCAAACTTCTCTGAATTTGAGAGATGTACTAATCAACCTTGTCAATATGTACAAGGATGTAGTGGAGCGTAAAGAAATAATGATATTAAAAAAGAACTGACGGCACAACACAAAAGGAGGAGAAAGCATGGAACCTTCTTCTACGGGACTTTAATGCCTTACGAAATACATTCGATTTTGAGAGAACAGTGTACGCTGAACCTCGCCCGCAATAAAGATATATTATTATTATTATTTCTATTATTACTGTACTGTGGTAACTATTTGAATTTTTCATTTCTTAATTCTTATATATTTATATTGTCGTGTCGTGTAAATAGCCAGTAACATGTATTTTCGTAAATTTATACAATCATATTTCCAACACCATGTAGCAATATCGTAAACATTGCTGTGTTCTAATTTACCTTGCGCGTAATATATGACATTTATATATGTTTTGTGTTCTGGGATAGAAAGTACAGTATTTATAAATATTACAACTTTGCACCACAGAACCACAAATTATTATTATTATTTTAACAGTTTTTAGTTTACATAGTTCTCGAATTATTAGCATTGTACATCCAACATCTCTAGCGTTTGCACGCCCTCGATATCACTTTCCGCTCTTTTTATATTAAAAAACAACTGCCTGCAGTCGAAGCGTCAGTATCGTGAACCAGGATCACACACCAAAACGGTCGCGAATGGCCGATCAGAAGGCAAACAAGTGTTGAACCGTCTTCGTGCAATGGAATTTTCCAGTGATCCTTTCCCGATCCGAGTTTAAAATTTGATCTTCGTTCGTGCACACGGACATCAATGACTGAAGCAAAATAAATTTCACTATTGAGTTTGGAAGCGTAGTCCATAGACTTGTAACTAGCATGATTTCTTTCTGTTACCTATTTTCCTAATTAATATTTTGTGACGCTCAAAATGTAGGACTTTTATGATATTTTTCAAATTCCTCCCGGACGCCGGACATAAGGCTAAAATGTAGGACATGTCCGGGAAAAACCGGACGTCTGGTAACCCTACGTGTGGCAAGACACACCACTTGAGTTTTAAACCCCCAAAGACTGGATCAACATGGCTTATTGGAAAGGGTATACTTGTCTCTGCACTACTGAAGATATGCGATGAGAGGTTACGCTCGAGACTATACAAAGAGTCTGACTTGCGACTCGTCTCGACACGGTCTTCCCAAGGCGTCCTCTTATCTCTCTTCGTAATCCTCGTACTCGCTCCTCGATTGACTGACTTAGAACTGACCACTGACCTCTCTCCTTCCAGACATTTATTCCAATCGAATTTACTAAGTAATGCCGACTCAGTTATCTGTAGACTCTTCCTTGATTGCGATCGTTTACACCTGTTTGCAACGACGGCGATCAAGGAAGCTCGGCAATGTCTAACAAGACATTCCTTAGATGGTTCTAGCAATTTCCTGATTTGGAAAGTGATGGCTAAATGTCTGGGATTTTAGAGTTCGTTGTACGTTACATTTAAAAGATTCTACAGATCGTTACGATGCCCCTCTCCGGAAAATAATTCCTTTGAATTCGTCTTTATATGTGATCCAATCTTATAGGGGCATCGTTCATTACCAAAACATAAAATCCTACAGATCGTTACGCATTATTGAACAACGAAACATTACCTTTTCTTCAGTCTATCTAATGAGGATCAAAAGTTTAATAGAAAAATAACTGCTTAGATATAAGCCAGTAACTAAGAGTCTGTGAATCCGATGCTTGAGGGGAAGCACAGGGGAGAAGGACGTGAACTTTTGAGATTTTTTTCTTCTAGTAGAGGTCTAACAACTGACCAAAATCCATCTTTTACGGAATCATTCCCAACATTCGTCGTTTTCAACTTAATTTTTTATTTTTTTTTGGCTAACACAGAAGTTTTCACAACACTCCCACATCTCGTCCCCATGAACGCGGCTAAAAATATGAAAACAGTAACGTATAAATTAGCAATAACAGCACAAAATAAAGGCTATTATCAAGAGGAATATCATCTGTCCCTGAACAGTACGTATGTATATCCTCTAGCGCGACACAAATGAAAAGTCTCATTATAGCTCAGTTCATTGCTGATGCAGGACAAATTTCAAATTCATTTTTCTCTCTTATATAAAAAAAAAACCTTCATAAAACTTTATTAGTATGAAGAGGAAGGATGGTAGTTAAAAATATTCAAAAATGAGAAAAATCGATGAGGGGATGTTTTGAGCTGTTCAAACTTGAAATTTGAACATTTGAACAGTGTGTTCAAATTTTACAAAGTTTCAACATTTTATCATCTCATAATATGCAACCGTTTTTCCCCTTTACAACGAGCTCAAGAACGCTTCTGTATCTTCGTTCGTTCCCGAGATATACTTAATTGAAAAGAGCATGATGCTCAAAACTGACATTTTGAACAACCCTCATATAATTCGTAATAATCATATTTCAGCAAAATCCTTTCACAGGTTTTGGAGCAAAGCAAAGCTGTGTCCGAAATATCATCAACATCGTGACTATGAGGGTCAACTCCTGCCTGATTTGACATGGAATGAATGACCCGACCCATATTTATATATATAATGTCATTAAATGTCTCAAATTATTTTATAATATATACAATATATTATATCGACTGTCTTTCAATCAAAATGTATAATTGCAAATAGATGAACAATGATGTGCATGAGGGAGGAGGGATAAAAAATAAGATATATTAAGATGATATAGTTTCATGTATAAAATTCACATATAAATGCTATTACGTGTTTTATTAATATATCTATGTACTTCGTGGTTGCTAACGAAAGACGATGAGAAATGGAGAAGAAGTAACAAGTCGGTCCAATTTCTGTGTTCTGGGGATTGCTGGGTTTAGTGTCCTTAGAGGTGAGGCTCTTTGTTGTCCGTTCTTTTTGTATGTTCTCGATATTATTCCAGTCATGTATATTCGAATCTCAAACTAATTGTTTATATTTGTTGTTAAAACAAAAACTCTTCCCCCCTTGGAAGAATTTTTGTGGGGGGAGGGGGGAATTTCAAGACAAGATCGTTGGTGGGAGGAATTCCCCCGTCCCCCCGGGATTCCGCACCTTGGTTTGGAACATTTATGTTACATATTATGCTGTTCATTAAATCACATTTTTGTAATCTGTAATTTTAAGGCAGTATATTGTTTGAAATAAAATATGCCAAACCATTTCAAAGGTAGAATTACAAGTATTGTCAACTGACCCCGAACATATCGTCAACTCACTCCACATACAGGTTGAATTGACAATTGTCACTCTTAAAAAAAAAAAATAATAAATAAAAAAAAAAAGCAATAATTTTACAAGTTTTTTGGAGCATGGTGAATTAAAAATTTGTAGTGGTTGAGGAAAATACAAATATTGCTCGTAGGATTTCATCAATAGTATATCTTAATTTTTAAAAGCTGCAAAAATTTAAACATAAAAACATGGTCAAGTACGATTTGATGTTGCTCTTAAAGTAGGGTGACCATAATATTTTGACCCAAAGGTCACTTTACTCCCTCCTGAAAAATTGGTTAGGCCTAATTAGCTATAAAATTATTGTCATTAACGTATTATTATTATTATTTATAGTAACCGCTGTAGCTCAGTCGGTGGTCGGCCTCCGTGGAGGAGTGGTTAGCATAGTGGTCCCGGGTTCGAATCCCGGCTAGGACTTGGATGTTTGTGTTGTCCGTAAATTTAGAAAACCGAGAATATAGAGAAAAACTGATATGTACGAATGTTGAGAAAATGTGTGTGAATGACGGGGGATACCACCGAATAGGGGTATTTCTTTATTTTATATATATCAAAAAGTCGGTATGGCGTCTGACTACCATGCGAGAGGCCCGGGTTCGATCCCCGGCTGAGAGAACCGGGACTTTTTCCACCTGTTTATGCGGCTCCGGCGCTCGCCCAGTGTTGTATAAAGTGGATACCTGGAGGAAACTCTGGGAGGTAAATGCGGCCAGGGGCGTGGTGCTGATCACATCACTCCAAGCTTCGGCCGAGATACGCCTTCATGGCGTGGTGCAAAGCACAGGGGAGCACTTTACCTTTTTTATTATTTATTATAGTATGGATCACATAAATGATACATCATGAACAATATCTATGTAAAATATGATCTCTCGTTGTCAAGAGCTATTAATTTTTATAATCTCGGTATGACTACTATGCCAGAAGTATTTTGCAGAAGGACCAATCTTCTTGAGAACAACTTTATTCTTTACTAACCGTTAATAAAGCTCCCCGAAAAAGTTGCATCACATATTAATATCTAACACAAAACGCGGGATTTGACATTTGAATTTCCGCCAAGACACAGAAAGTCATTCTTTTTAAGAATCTCTCAAATTTAGACTTGGTTTTCAAGCTAATTCCTAGACTTTTAAAAAACGGGACAAATAGTGTTTCTTGTATAATATCGACGGGACAACTGGGACACGCCTATGAAACGGGACTCTCCCGGTCAAAACGAGACGAATGGTCACCCTATCTTAAAGAAACGATTTTATTTCGAGCAAAGTGAAACAAAAATTATTTGAATTTCACGCTATTCAGTTCATTTTCATTTCTTGTGCGGCAAGGCCGAGTAAAGATTGTTGCAGTCAAGAAATGATTGTTGCGCCGGTGCATGGAATTCGCCGCCCCCCGTTTGTACTTCAGTTATGAGCTATTATTTTTTTCTTTTTGCTCAGGCCAATCGGGACTAGACCTACAGTTTAAAGTGGGATCCGAACCACTTGTAGCTCCACCGAGTATCGAACCCGGAACCCCTTGATTACAAGGCGACGACGCTACCACTGAGCCATCGGGGAGGCCCACACACTGTACTCGTTATTTCAAAAGTGGTAATGAAAATTTCCACAAGCGAAGTTGAAATATTTTTTAAAAAAAGTTTTTTGAGAACTGAATTTGAAAATTCAGGCGCCAGTTGAAAATGCCTACATTTTACATTCCCAATTCCGCCTTCAAATAAACACTCAAAGAATCTGTTAATTGCATAGGAAAGGCAACCTTACTTTCGAGTAAAAGATTCCGAAGAACTTTGCGGTGGCGGAAACGCATCACCCATCCCATCTCTTCACCCCACCCCTAACAGCGGTGCTTGGAAGGGAACCAGCGAAAAAGGAAGCCCTTGCCATTGGTAACAGCCTTGATGGCATACAAGAGATCTGACCAATAAGGACGTTTGAAACCCACGTGACTGTCACCGAAAGAGCTCTCCCCCCAATTTGTGCTGGAAACAGCAAAAGAAGACGGCCGCGCCATCTACTGGCCACCGATGGAAATGCAATTTCAAAGCGCAGCGAGGTTTAAATGTGGGATAATCCTCTACTCCCTAACTCCTCTATGATTATACGACAGATGCTAAACAAAACAAGCATATTTACATAATTTAATTTTAGTAAGTCTCTCGTGGAAGATTCGGACTCCCTGGACACCCCGCCTCCCCTAAATAGTCCTTGGCTCTATTACATGTAAGTTGTATTGCGATGTTCGTCAATGTGTGTTTTTCTTCTTTCAGACACTCGGAACATGTGTTGTCCTGTCACAGAAACCCTCTCGGCTCGGAGTTATAAACGTTCGGGCTCAAAAGAAAGGTCTATTATGGTCAGAGCCTGACCTTCCCCGCGGGGGGGGGGAGTAGCGGACAGGGAACCTTGTCTTCTGTTTCTTTCGACACAGCAACCCCCCCACCAGTAAAGTCTCAAACGGTCTACCATGCAATGGATTTGCGTTCGAAGGGGGAAATGGAATCAATATTGGCAAGACTAGGAAGAAAATTTGACATCTGTCCGGTGCGTTTTTCGAGTGACGCTGATACGGGCTCTTAAGATTTGTAACATTCTCTTAGCAGACGGATTACGTGGCAGGAGCAAATTTGAAGCTTATTCTTACTGCTGACACGTACGTGGCAACAGACTTGGCCTTTCTACAAGAATAACAAACTTATTATCACACAATGGAGAATCACGACTTACCCCTTAACGAAATCAATACCTCAAATATTCAACAACTATTTGTGAACAATACATATGTAGGTAATATAATTTTTACAGAATAATATATTGTATTTATTCTCACGTCAGACATCACTTGTGGCACTTTCAATAATGGGCCCGTTCCGAAAGTCGCACGAGTTTAACGCGTTAAACGAGTTATGGTAACTGGCCGTTCCATAAGTGCTTCCGTGCGTTTCGTGAGTTTCATTATGCTGTCCCAAAAGTCGCATTCCGTGCGTTTCGTGCAAGAACGAGATTCACCAAACGCACGGGCCAGGATGCTGGTTTGTTCCGTGAAAATCGTCTGCTCCTTGCAGACAAAGCGCGTGCTTTTGGATTCAAACTGCACTAGTTCGGAAAATGTATTATAATTTTAACAGATAGCGATATGAAGCAACATGCACAAGATAAGTATGCCTTGACCGTTCTTAGAATGTGATTAAAATGAGTAACAGTGGCCATAATAGAGTTTATTTTTGCCATATGGACATTCCTTCCGCTGACGCCATGCGGAAACTTTCTTTAAACAAAACGCTGCGCCTGCGCTTTCGCCTAGAGTGTCCCATAAGTCCGTAAAATAACTGGTTTCACCAGATTCACGAGCCCAGTTATTTTCGTTGAATGCGTTCGTTTCGTTAAGACTTTCGGAACGCACCCATTGTAAATGTTAATTCGCCAAGTACGTCAGTCCAGGATATTTTGTAAAACATATTGCATGAGCGACTCGCGCGAGTGATTTGTTACAGCGCTGTAGATTTGTGTTTATGTAACGTTTTCAATTTGATGTACTGTAAAAATTTTCTTTAGCAGAAAGTACTATATTCTTAATTTTAAACTCTTCTCCCAGAAGTACAATACACATTTGCTTTTAAAATAGATCATTCGGTTTTATTGTGAAGAGAATAAATTAATGTATATAGTGGAGACAAGTTGTTTGTGACTGACAAGGGAATAATAGTCTTCGAAAATAAGATTAGTGTCGCAGTATGTAACTTGAGAAAAGTTTTGTTGTTAAGACATCTGATGTAAGTCGTATGACATCGAAGGAGATTATACCAGGAAAACACACTGAAGTATGTTTTTTACTTAGTCTGTTTGTGGTAAATTAGTTTGTTTTGAGTTGTTGCTACTTGTTCTGTTATGTGACTCAATATTTTTTTGTATAAAAATTTCGGTACTACTTTACTATACCTGAGACACCTGGGAATCATTTCTTTCGCACTTTTTTACATTGCTAACGTACTATTCTGCATTCCGGAACACTTATTTAGGTGAAATAATTGAATTTGTTCGGAAAGTAATGTATATTTCTTACATTTACGAGTACTGCGAGAGCGTATTGTGCTCTCATGCAGGAAGCAAATGGCGGCAGCAGCAATAGCGCGTCGGAAATAGATTTTCGTACAAAACCACATGCATTCCCATTAAAATGAATCAAAATTACATTCCCGAACATCAACAACGCTACAGAAAATGATTTGCGTAAGTACTTTCTCCTGTAAATTTGAAGAAATATGTCTCAGGTAGGGTGGTCGGGGGTAAAGGTCCGCGGAGGGCAAAGATCCGCAGGCCTTTTTTGCGAAGGCTTCGAATTGAACTGACACCACTGTTGTTCAGATCACGAGGTATAGTCAAGGAGATAGGACGTACGAAATGTGGTGTTCCTAGAACAAAAACTTTTACAGCTATAAGGTAAGTTACGTTTTTGTATAGCTTGATGTAATTTGGAATAAACAAACCACTTCTCAGACACTGGCGTGGTCATAGGTTCATGTATTACTATGTTTGTGTGTTTATGTATAAAGCTTTATTAATCTTTTAATGGAGGTAGTCCATCAAGCTATGCTGTTATTTGGCGGGAATTGGCAGCGTTTTTCAACATGGCGATACGGGGTAAAAATCCGCTGAGAGAGTGGGGCAAACGTCCGCTGCAGACTTTTACCCCATTCGTATAATTTATCAAATCGTATATTCAATTCCTCATAAAAATTTACTCTACCTTACATTGTTAATATCTATATAAATAATTATGGTTGTAAAAACATATTTTCTCTGTAAATAGAGTTTGTATGGTAACAATGTGTATCTAAAACAGAAACTGTGCTATTTTCTTTCTACATGGCTTCATTTATTTAGGTCTACTTGTTTTGTTTAACTGCTGATACTTTTAACAACCTGGTAAAATTATTGTTGTAATTATACTGTAATAGCAATGTCTAAAACAAGGCAAACAATTCAAGGTTATAGACCGACCGACTAAAGTATTGCCAAGTTTTGTCTTGTGGATAGTGAAACATCTTAAAGACTTGGATGCCCGTTTCTATGGACTTACTTTGAAGTCTCTATGCTTCCTTGCCTATGGATATGCAGAAAGAAATGGAATCACGTATTCCTTTTCAAAGGAATCGAAGTTAGCTGGCAGAGACTGGACAAGGGAGTTTATGAAGAGGAATCATCTCTCTGAGAACTCCCAAGGAAGACAAGTGTTGCTAGAACAATGAGATTCAACAGGCAACAATTGATCCATTATTTTCAAAAATTGAAACAGATCCTGGAGAAATACCACTTTCCGCCAAACCGCATCTACAACATGGACGAAAGTGGCTTCCAAACTGTCCCGAATAAATCACCTAAACATGTTGCACCAAAAGGTAAACGAGAAGTGTCAAAAAATGTGTCAGCTGACAGAGGAAATACAATTACAGTTCCTTGTGCGATGAGTACTACAGGACATCACGTGCCAACATTTTTCATATTTTCAAGAAAACAATCCGCTTCTTCTGAAAGATGGGCCAATCGGTTCTGCAATGGCTGTGACAGATTCTGGTTATATGAATGTGGAAACATTTTTAGTTTATCTAGACCATTTTAGAAAACACACTAACTCCTATGCAGAAGTCCCAGTTTTGCTTATTTTGGATAATCACATATCGCATGTTCTAGTTCTCGTCAGTAATCAGTGTCTCCCCATGATATTATTCCACTCCCGAAATTAAATATTAGAAGAAAACGTACCAGAAGAGGCTTAAAATCTACTCTTCTCACTTTGACACTACACAAGGAACAACTTGAAGCACTACGACAGGGAACGAACGGCAGATCACGAGAAGAATGTCAACGAATAAAAAAATTAAAGAAGAGACCCTTTCAAAGTACTGATAACCCGAAGAAAAGAGTTGATGAAGAACTTGTGTCGTCATCTGAATCAGAATCCCAATTTTCCCTTCATGAAAGCATTTGTAGTAACCAGCGATGAATAAAAAAAGTGACAACATTCCAGCTGAACTTCTACCCGGTGACTTCCTTGTGGTCAAAGTGTATGGAAAAACGAAATCATCATTCCGTTTGTACGTGGCTAAAATCATTAAACTTGACGTTGTTGGCTACATCGGTGTCTTTTACAAAAGGGCTCTGCAAACTATGAGATTCAAGCAAACGGATGAACGATCGTTCTTTCATAAACACGATGTTGTGAGAAAATTGTCCACACCGATTCAAAGCAGTTCTACGCGATTCAAAGACATGATAGGTTTGAAGACTGATCTGAGTGATTTGTTTTTATTCTAAAGTTATTTGAGTTTAATTTCTAAAGTTATTCAAATCTTGGGATACCTACTTGTCAATTTAAAATGCAGGACTATTGTTCTATGGTTATCATAATGCAGTTAATACAGTAAATATAGCAAAAGTTATTGTAATAATGTTGTTCTCGCTGTGTGGAGCAAGAATCCGTAGCATAGTCCACCTGCGGATTTTTGCCCCATGCTATGGGGCAAAGGTCCGAATTTGCTTATGTAGATAAAATCAAATTCTTACTATAAACCATTAACTTTGCGGGTTCTAAATCTGGTGTTCATTTTAGCTCTATAAATA
This sequence comes from Lepisma saccharinum, assembly GCF_977018435.1. Taxonomy (NCBI): domain Eukaryota; kingdom Metazoa; phylum Arthropoda; class Insecta; order Zygentoma; family Lepismatidae; genus Lepisma; species Lepisma saccharinum. The sequence continues at coordinate 47,717,849 of NC_139252.1, forward strand.
AGATATCCATTTATGACATTTTGAGATTAAAAACTTAAGACCAGAAATCGACAAAAAATCAAACGTAAAAACTGCGGACCTTTACCCCCACCTACCCTATAGTAAAGTGTTACCACTAAATGTACCTTTACAAACTTGCTCCAAATGGAAGATTCTAGGTAAATCCCTGTAGAAGTCGATTCATGGATGAAGTACTATACATATTGATGATACCTGAATAACACAATTTAAACTTGGGACAAACTTAATTCCACAATCACTTCCAGTATTCTACATGCATTTCTCACGCTCCTTGCAACTTGTAAAAGCAATTACAAAAGCAGAAAATGACATGATTGGGGGCAAATTGAGAATAACGGAAGTATCTTCAATTGCTTTCAAATTCGACATACTCACTAATACTAATTTTGGGTAACGGTTCCGATTGTTTTATGATATCTCCAGCACAAAGACTAATTATCGTAGAATTTTGGAAATCATTGTCACACGAAATTTGAACCTTCCTTAAAGTAACGAGCACTGTTTGGACTCGAAAAAAGTTATTTATGTTGAAAAAAAAACACTTGAAAATTACCTTACGCACTTCTCATGGACAAGATATTCTCAGTCGACAAACGACAGTAAATATCGTAGAAGTATGGGAATGAATGTAGAAGTAAATCGGAACCCTAGTAGAATGCATTTAGGGACTTTATTTTAATGCTAAAGGAACCTAACCTAACGTAACCACGAAAGCATATATTGAACAAAACCTTAAGTAATCGCTAAAACTCCGCAGTGTGTGTTAACAGACGTACATCGAAACCGAACCATGTAAAAATTGCATTCGTAGCATGATGAAATCGCAATGGTAAATGTCTGTTATATCGGAGACACTTTTCTTCAAATTTACAGGAGAAACTACTTACGGAAATGAATTTCTGTTGCATTTATCAAACTTCATGGAGGTATTTTGTCACTATGGAATGCTGCACAACAGAAAATAAGCACTTTTGATGTAATAAAGTAGCCTTTTGTGCGAAGCGACAACATTATGCCGTTGTTTCCATTATGAACCTGCAGATGGCGGGATTGTCGAAAGTTAGCCGGTCTCGCGAGAGGAAGAAGTGTTTCCAAACGTACCCTTTTTTTACCAGATTTTTTTAATATTTTTATTGTTTTAACTATGCTTACCTAACCTAACCTTGCCGGAAATGGTTCGTGGGGCTAACGTGAATGGTTTTTGGGGCTATAGTGAATTGTTTTTGGGGCTATCCATCAATGGTTTTTGGGGCTATCGGGAATGGTTTTTGGAGCTATCCGTCAATGGTTTGTGATGACATAATGAACACGAAAGTAGGTATTTTTCGGTTAAGAAGATTGCAACACTGCATGCCCACTCCAAATCGACAAAACACAAGCACGATGCATGATGATCTACAGCTGTGCGCGAAATATTCTATGTTCCGCAACGGAAGAAAGGACTCAAAAGAATTACTGGTAATGTGAAAAATCGAAGTTATTTTCGTGTAAAAAGCATAATTGCACCTTGAAATAGGTTCCGCAATACAGAATTGGTAAGTACGAACCATTTGAAACTGAAAATATGTGTTAGAAATGTGTCTCCGATATAACAGACATTTACCATTGCAATAAAACAAAAGGAACTTAGGCCCTATACCCCTCACTTCGAGCACTGCATCTACAAAAGACTTCAAACTACTGCAATATACACTGCACGTCACATATTCAGGGCAAATATATCCGGAATTAATATTGTGTGTGTCTTAAAAAACATCAGAGTTACAGTCATTAGATTCATGGATTCTTAACAATCATATCTTATAGTATTCTTCATCCTCCTGTATAACTTATGAAATCACAGTGTACGTTGCTAGAAATTTTGGTAACTTGGTAACACTTTACTATACCTGAGACATATTTCTTCAAATTTACAGGAGAAAGTACTTACGCAAATCATTTTCTGTAGCGTTGTTGATGTTCGGGAATGTAATTTTGATTCATTTTAATGGGAATGCATGTGGTTTTGTACGAAAATCTATTTCCGACGCGCTATTGCTTCTGCCGCCATTTGCTTCCTGCATGAGAGCACAATACGCTCTCGTATTGTCCGTATATGCTAAATTGAACGAAAGGAGTGCTAATGGAACCTAACCTAGTAGGCATACCTCGTCCCCGTGATGGTTTGTGGGGCTATCGTGAATTTTTGGGCTAACGTCAATGGTTTTTCTGGCTCAAGGAACGATCAACGGTAAGCTATCGCCATGTTGTGTGTGGAAATAAACAAGAACAGTAAGTACTCGTAAATGTAAGAAATATACATTACTTTCCTAACAAATTAAATTATTTCACCTAAATAAGTGTTCCGGAATGCAGAATAGTACGTTAGCAATGTAAAAAAGTGCGAAAGAAATGATTCCCAGGTGTCTCAGGTATAGTAAAGTAGTACCCATTTGGTATACCCATTTAGTGTCATAATCACCATAACTTGGGACTTTTTTGGGCAGGGGGGATGGAGTAAATAAATCACTGAAATTCTATGCATGTGCATAAAAATACACACTGAACATGCTTTCTGATTACTTACTGATTTTTTTTGAGCAGAACAATTTATCATACTCATTTATTTTTATGTAAGTAGGTTAGGCAAGTCTGGTTTGGTGCTCTTAGCATTATAACTAGAGCCCGGAAGTTCAGGCATTTATTTTTGTTAAAATAGGCAGGCAAAAAAGGCATTTATAATGTGGAAAATAGGCACTAAAAATGAAAAAAAAAGGCACATTTGGAAGTCGCTTACTTTTATCTATAATTTCTGGCAAAATGTTAAAATCTACATTGGGAAGAGCATTTCAATTTTCACCAAATTCATGCACATAACCATGTAACTTACCACTTAATGGCACACTAAATTTCGGCATGATGACAAATACACGATCGTTTCCCTCCAAAGTGCAGAACTAAACTAAAGATAGAGAACTTGATTTTGGAATGCATGCAAAGGCCCTTGGGCATTATTGCTGTTTCTTGTCAATAACGTCCTGACATGGACGCTGGACGTGATGACGTAATTGTGCAGATGTTCTGCAACAGGTTTTCAGCAGTCAATCATGCACAAGGAAATGTTAACCGAAAGGCAATATCCTAACTCAGCATGAAATACTTTTCTCTCACACTTTTCTCCTTCAGCAATGTTGAAACATGCGTGAGTTCAATATTACTTAAATAAGGCGAAAATTATTCACATAATAAACGGAAGAAAAATAAATGCCAACAATGTTTTTTGGGAGAAAAATAATTTATATACACACTTTTTTTTAAAAAAAAATGGTCCAATTTCATTGAAAAAGGCAAAAAAAGGCATTATAATTAAAAATAGGCAGTGGGGTCCCAAATAGGCAAAATGAAAAGGCTTCTAAAACATTCAAAACAACATAAAAAACGTATATCCGGAAAATTTTTATCAATATATCCAGTAGATAAAAAGAGGCATTTTGCCAAACTTCCGGGCTCTAATTATAACAGTCAACTCCAATAATCTGGAAAATATATTTTGTGTGTGGAATATATGTTTGCACAATATTTCATGCCATGTCTAATAACTTGCAGGTAACAATACTTATGAATGATATGTGCAGTGTATATTCATCATGTAATATGTTTTATTGAAAATGGCCCTCCTTGGTACTATGTGCTACCTCTGTGGTAGAATGGTTTGCTGAAAATAGTCAGTAAAATCCATAAAAGTCAGTTCTTTCATTGTGATCTGTAATTTCAGAGGCTGAGCACATTACATTATAGACTGTCTATCTCACCAGTGAAGTTCCTAAGTTAAAGTTGACTTTCAAGGAGCTAGATTTGGGAAGGCTGGGTAAAGTGTCTCCCATAGTAATTGTAGTTGTAAAGGGAGTGGGGGGCCGCTGCTAATACGGGTAACTTTAAAGTGATGACAATCTATTCTTAGTTTTCACCGTGTAGATCTTACGGCATCACCCTTCTCAATAATCTACGGATGGTCGTATGAAATCGAAAATAAGTGATTACCTGATAACATTATTGTCATCTTCACCTCAGGCACTATAGAAAAGTAGCTGGTGAAGTAAGGGAGTGGGGTGACATAGCCAATATAATGATATCACGTCACATGAAAAATGCATACTCGTGGCAGAAGTTAGTCTATGTGGGCCGGGGTTAGTGATGGCATCATAGTGGGGCAGGGGGCAGGTGCCACAGTTCACAGCCAAATAAGTGCATGAAAGTGCCAGATCTGGCTCCAAAAGAGCTAAGTTGGCAACAGTGCTCCCGAGCTGCCTGAGAGAGAAGGACCCAGCCGAAATTGTCCCTCACCCTTAACGAACCTACAGAGTCAACTACTTTAACTGCTGAAAACAATGTTTAAAATTTCAATGTACATTCAGTAAGATAGTTCAGAGACCTAATTGTGATTTTTCTATTTCAAGAATGAAGTGTTCAGGTCCTTCTACTCCGGAGCCGTATCTGCTACATTGGCAACACTTCTCTTCCAGCCTCTCGATGTGATCAAGACAAGGCTGCAGAATCCCATACAGCCTGTTACTGGGTATATATCCATATTTTATATTAGGGTACTTGGTATATATATCCTGAAGAGATGTTGCTGAACTGTGTGTTAAATTTGAAAATTCTATTTCTGTAAATTTAAGTAGTTTAAGGGTAACTATTGCATCTTGTGTAAATTGGAAGGAAGGCTAAGCTTTGAGAACCAAATTTGGATGACATGGAGTGTGTCCTTTAATAAGTGGAGTTCAAGCATTCAGCAGCACTATCGGATAGGGTTCATGGTCTCTGGACATGAGATTCGTTTGTGCATAAAATTTTGTTTAGAGGAGATCACCCTGGTTGGTTCGTCGATGTTAGGAGTTGGGTGGTGTGCACAAACAAGTTAAACATACAGGCATCCATGGTTCATACACTATCACAATAGATATACAGTTTGGTCCAAAAAAAATATCCCCACTTGCAATATTTGTTTATTTCTTCATATATTTCAACGTAAATCTGTTTCAATGTCATAGGAACGCCAATATTATTTATTTTAGAAACAAGTATCAGTTAACTGGTGACTGTAGATAAGAATGCCTATTATTGACATCCTTCCACACAGATAATCGACGTGAATTACATCATACATACACAAGAATTGAATTGTATTGTATTTTATTACGTGTATGTTTGATAGCAATGTTATAGGGGCCTCCCCAATGGCGCAGTGGTAGCGTCATCGCCTTGTAATCAAGGGGTCCCGGGTTCGATACCCGCTGGAGGCACAAGTGGTTCGGATCCCACTTTAAACTGTAGGTCCAGTCCCGATTAGCCTTACTGTGCATAAAGTGGACTTAAAACAACAAATCAATCCAATCGATAGCAATGTTATAGATGGTTGTGCTTCTTTCTATTTCTGCTAAACAATTTTATTTCAACATCCCAGAGTAATTTTCTTGCATGTGTACATGCATCTGGACAAGTACTGACTCGACTAATTAACGAATGAGAGTGGAAGCGAGGGCATGGAGGGGAAAACGTGGCTGCAGCTACCATCCGCTTGCATCAGCGCGCACTGCTTTGCTCTGCCCACTTGCTTTCTCCCCTTCACTATCGCATGGTTTTGCTCCACGGATTCCCAAGACACAGTATAGTTAGTTCTCTTTTAATAAACTTCAAAGTTATTGGTTAAATTAGGTTAGTTTTCATTCTCATGTGCTTTCAATAAAACCTTTGAGTGGGGATATTTTTTTCGACCAAACTGTAGTAGTATAAGCCGTAGACAATGGGTAATGTACAGTTAATATTACATGCTAAAAGAAAACCATTGCTAGCATTTAGAGAATTATAAGCAAAAACGTGCAAAGTAGAGAAATTGCTAGGTCACTTGATGAAATGTAGGCACGTGATTGGCTGAAACTAGGGCTGAGCAGATACCACTGATACTCATGCTTGAAAATTGTAATAATTAAAAGTTATTAAAAATGTTCATTAACAATAGTATGTAATTATTCCACTCTAATTATGTACATCAATTTATTAGATTTTTGCATTAAAATATACAGAAATTACATCAGAATATTGTTCTTTCACACAAAACAGGTGCAAAATTAAAAGATGCTTAGAATTTTGCATAATTTCCAGGATAAGTAAATTCTGCAAAAAGTGTCGAGAGGCATTTGTGCGGAGCCTGTGAAATACCAAAATGCCAAAAAAGTATCTGTTGGTATCGGTAAAAAAATTCTAACCCTGCTTAGCCCTACTGAAACCCTAAATTTTCCCTTTTAATTGACACAATGGAGTTGTTTGTCAAGTTTTAGTTTGCAACACTGTACTTTAAAAATAGTTTCCAGTTTTGAATGAAACCATTAGCACCATTTAATCAATCAGGAAAAAAACAATTATAGCAGTCAATAATAACTGTAGTGACACTCCTATATATAGCGTGTCCCGCTTATACGTATAATAAGAGAAAAAATCACAACTTTTTTACTTACCAATATTTTTTGTACAAACATGTAACAACTCAGACATTTTTTTTACAAATCAAGATAACTAACGAACTTCCACATGTGAACCGCTAGTGGCACGGCAAATGTCACACCGGTTGTCAGCCTCAAGCCACACGTTTTGAAGCATGTGCGGGGTAATGTTGCTTACTGCAACCACAATTCTTTTATGCAAGTCTTGCAAATCTGTAGCCGGTGTACAGTAAACTTTGTCCTTAACATAAGCCCAAAAAAAAAAAAAAAAAAAAATATAAATCACACACAGTCGAACCTCTTTCTATCCATTTTCCATTGAAATGCTCATCCAGGAAGTCTATAACGAGATTTAAGAAATGACATGGTGCTCCATCTTGTTGCAGGATGGCCCCGGTTGGAAGTTGGGGTACGACGAAAAGCTGTAACATGTCCAGGTAATTGTTGGAATTTACTGTTCCCTCGGCGCAGAAGATGGGACCAATATGATTTTGGTCTTCATCTCGCCGCACCACACGTTCAATTTTGGAGAACCTTGTTCTCCCACTTGAACCTCGTGAGGATTTTCCGAACCCCATATCCTACAATTGTGTCAGTTAACATGACCGTTAACATGGAAGGTGACCTCATCCGAAAGCAAACACTGTCCAAGGATAAATCGTCCTGATCAATTTTCCTAAGCATTTCGTTAGCAAATTGAACCCTGACAGGCTTGTCACCACGTTTTATACGTTGATGAAGTTGAATTTTGTATGCATGAAGGTGCAGTCTCTTGTGGAGTACCCTGTGTATCGTAGATTTAGGAATTTGCAGTTGCCTGCTAGCTTGGCGTATGGATTTCCTCGAACTCTGGCTAAATGAGGCACGAACATGCTCCACATTCTCATCAGACACTTTCTTTTTTGAATGCTTACCTCTTATCGGCAATAGAGAATCGGTATCGCGTAACTGTTTTTCCCATTTCTTCATTGAAATGTACGATGGAACTTCTTCTTTAGCACCCAAACCATAACATGCACGAAATCGTCTCTGAGGAACTGATAATATCACTTTTCAAGACATTCTGGCCACTGTGGATGCGCAACTACCACTGAATGTGTTGCTAAAAAAAATATTTCAGTCATTCTTTAAAATGAAACAACAATCACATCATTCTAACAGTTTGTTTGGAAGTTATGAATTTTTCTTTATTATACGTATAAGCGGGACACGCTGTATTATGCAACATAGTCTGGAAACTTCAAATTGATGAAAGAAACATGTAGATTTATTTTATTAATCGTTATTGAGGACCTTCCCGATTGTGTACTGGTAACTTTGTTGCCTTGTAATCAAGGGATTCCAGTGGTGGCACAAGCGATTCGGATCCCACTCTAGAGTGTAGGTCCAGTCTCGATTAGCCTTCCTGTGCATAAAGTTGATTTTAAACTCAAACTTTCAGTGTCACTTTTTTTCAAGCCATACATCTGATAGTGCCCGTTGAAGGTGATGCTAAAAGGCCTCTCCAAAGGGATAGTGGTAGTACCATCACCATGTAATTGAGGGATTGGATAATCATATTTGATATGCAGTGGAGGCACATAGCAGTTCAGATCCCACTTTAAATTGTAGATCCTGTTGTGTGGAGTTGTAGATGTTTCGAAAACATAACATTTCTTGTGGACCGATTGCGATTGATACCCTAATCACCCTTAGATCTACTTCTGAATATTTATTATTATTTTATTTTATTTTAAATATGGTTAACCCAAAAGAAGTACCTTGAGATTTGGGAAAGAAAAACGTGAATGTTTACAAAACATTGCCACCTCCACATCTGAATTGTAAGTACTATTTCATATTTCTTGGTCTGTCTAAATATCCATGTATTTGCATTCCTGTAGTTTTGTTGACAAAGATTGGAAAATAATGTATATATACAGTGGAAGCCCAATTTTATTTCTTCAGGGGACCAAGGTTAAATAGCTTAAAATGCGGGAAAATGTAAATCCCAAGAAAATTTTATACTATTCTCCTCTGTGGGGACTGAGAAGATTGAATGTATAATGTGAGAAAATAGAAGCAGCCAATGTAAAATCGTGGTTCCACTGTATTTCCAAATAATTGTAACAACAAGTCTCAAATTGATCTTTTGTTGCAGAAGTGATCGCCCGGGAATTAGCAGTATTCTTACCCACATTTTGAAGCATGAGGGTATCTCTGGACTGTGGAAAGGATTAGTGCCTGTAAGTGTGTAATTCTGCATGATATGAAGTAAGTTTTTTGTTCTGATAAAGGGATACAAAAACTGGGTCTCTGCTACGAGAAGGGCTCAACAGTGTTTGTAACTAAATCCAAAATTAGTGTACATCAAATGGTTTGTAAGGTATATTCTTTTTTAAAAAAAAAACAACAACCATGAGAAGTTACTTTCTTGATAATCCTTGTTAATTGTAGCAAAAATTAAATAATTGTGGTAAATATGTCATGATCAGAATTTACCCTCTAAGTATATGTCATAAAAAAAGAATGTACAGATTCATTACTTAATGTATTGACAACCAGTTACCTTCTTCTACATTATGCATTGACATTAAAACTTGAAACTAAAAAAAAAACTAACTCTCTAGCCATCTTAAACCTGAGGTTCATGGCTGCAGCAATACAGGCCTTCCATCTGTCCCTATCTTGAGCAAGACCTATATACTCTTTTCCATCCCTACCAATTTCCCTTAGGTCCATCTCAACGTTGTCCCTCCGTCTTCATCTTAAAACTTTAACAAAGATTAAAACTTGAAACAATTGTTATTCTATTGTTTTCTTTGGTTCTTTCAGTCTCTCATACGATGTGTGCCTGGAATTAGTCTGCAGTTTAGTGCCATTTCTTGGCTTCAGACAGAATTTATAGGTACCTCGAAGAAACCGGGACCAGTCGAAGCTGTTCTGATTGGTGTGATTGCCCGTTCAGCAAGTGTGATCTTCATGATACCTGTCACGGTCGTGAAGACGCGATTCGAGGTAACTTTCTCCTTTTGAATTTCAATATTGTGCACTCTGTGATGTACACTGATGTAATGCATGATGATGATGATTAGGGAAAGGAACTTTAGGTAAATAAATGTTTTTTCTGCGATAAGATACAGACCCTCATTTTTGCCAAAATTCTGATCATAGCCTTATATGTCAACACAGCAAATTTTATTTTACATAAAAACACATATTTTCCAGTTTTCCGTATGTAAATACATATTTTGCGTATTTTCATTTTAAATACATAAAATCGCTCATTCACTTCATCTACCTCGAAATCTTCGAAGGAAAAATGTTTATACTCTGCACCTCTTTCATATCGAGAGTGCTAGGTTTGTTTTGTCTTTGAACACCCTCGCTGCCAGACTTCTGGCACCCCGCCTACGATCCTATTGGGAGAAAATAGCTGTAAGTAGCTGGGGCTGGCTACACGTAACGATAGCAAGGCTTTTTAATGAAGCAATGCAGCTATTGTGGCCGGAAGGCATAAAATTTGACAATGTTCTTCTCCTCGTGACAGATGCTGCAGCTTACATGAAAAAAGCTGCAGTAGGCCTTGCCGTTAGCTACCCCAAAATGGTGCACGTTAAATGTGTGGCTCATGCGTTGCATAGAATATGTGAAAAGATAAGAGCTCTTTATCCCAATGTCGATAAACTGGTTTCAAATGGGAAGAAAGTTTTTATGAAGTCGCCAAGAAGAATAGACATTTTTAAACAAAAATGTTCTGAGGTTCCCCTTCCCCCTACACCTGTAGTTACGCGATGGGGCACTTGGTTGAATGCAGATGTTATGCCCAGAACTTTGAAAAAATTGCATCTGTTGTAAATGATCTCGACAAAGAAGAATTCTGCAAGAACTGTTGATGGAGCCCTCCTTAAAAGTCGAATTGGCATACATCTCAACAAAACCTGTCCATTCTCTCTAATTCCATACGAAAGCTTGAATCGTCCGCGAACACTTTGGCAGCTTCCATTGGTAAAGTCCGTATAGTAGAAACGAAACTGCAAGAACTCACTGGATCTAAATGTCTAAATGTACAGAATTTTTTGGGAAAAACCAAGGTTTTCAAACTTTGTGCCAAATTGCATGTGTTTTGGAAAGTGAAGTAGAGGAAGACGAAGCTTTGGAAAACTTAAGCGTTAGTGACATTTCGTGATTCAAATATGCAAGAATTGTTTCTTGTGACGTGGAGCGATCTTTCTCACAATACAAGATGCTTTTTAGAGATAATCGTCACAGATTTACAATGGAGAATTTGGAAAAAACTATGGTGATCCACTGCAACTCTTCCAAAAAATAGCTCGCTAAGAGGTAATCATTTACAAACTAATTTCAGGTGTTTAAAATGCATGTTATAGTTTGTTTTTGTTAACAAATGTTTTTATTTTTGTCACATATTTTCCTGTTTTTATCACATATTTTCAACATTTATGACACATAAAAAATAAATATTTCTGAGTTTTTTAGCACATAAAGTTCCGTTCCCTAATGATGATAATAAAAAAGAAACTAGTCGTGTTGATTTTTTTCTTCATGAAAGTAACACAAATTTCCGATTCTATTTACCTACTACTTTTATGAAGATTTGAAACTTTTGGCAATTCACATAGCAGTTTTTGAATGATGATTTACAGATCATCTAACGGTTAGGTAGTTTAGCCATGATCATTTCAATGTGTGTTAATTGTATATGCCAGAGATTCGCAAAGTATGCACCGCGGTGCTAAGGGGCGTTGTGGCTGGCTAACAGGGGTGCCGAGAAATGTTCCAATATATTCAATCAATAATATGATTATTCCAAATATGTGCTTATTTAGTACTTTTTACATATAAAATATTTTTGAATTTTAAATATATGTATTTTTTTACTTATGCAAGCAACCTACCCCGCGGAAAAATCTTGAAACAGTAAGAGTGCCGGGAAACAAAGAAGTTTCAGAACCTATGGTATATGCAATGAGTGTTATATACAATTGTGGCTAAACATGTGTAGCATAAAAAAGTAAAAAAAAGTGTGAAGTGTTCACCTGTGCTTAACACCATGCCATGAAGTCATGTAGGGGGTGTGGGGGTAACGCCCCACACTTTCTTGATCCGGTCGTGAGTGTGGGTGATGTGATCAGCATCATGCCTCTGACTGCCTTTACCCCCCAGGGTTTCCCCCAGGTACCCATGTCATTTGATGCTGAGTGGGTGCCGTGTAGGGTTCTCTCACTAAATCTAGTACAGGAGTTCTTGGTTGAAATCCCAGGGTAAGGTATCACACTGACGTTTTGCAATTGGCCTAACAAGATTGAATTCAGTGTCAAATGTACAAAAATAGAATATTAGTTCTGTTCCACTGTAAGATCGAATTTAATATGAACAAGAGTATGTGACTTGTGAGAACTCCAATTAGTTCATCCTAATGACAACAGTTGTGATTAGATATTGCACGTACTGCGTATGATAAAGCCGTACAATGAAGCTACTATAGTCAAGTCATGTGAACTAATTTTATGAATGATATGCATATGGTCACATATCTATAGAAGAGAGTTCAGAAATAATTGATTGCTGATTCCCACATGGTTTTGTAGCAACTGCTAACCAAGATGTAAATGACTTGGTATTATTGTTCAACTTATATTTCATTCATAGTGTTGTAAAATGTTTTAATTTTCATATTTCTGCTTATTTTGTGGTATGGAATTATTTTAGTTTCATAAATGTTCATGTTACTCAACAAATTTCGCTTCTGCATGGCATGAAATATTAATATAACATAAACACGTGATTCAACGGCCAATTGATTGCCCAGGCCTACCTACGGACTGCTGGCCTCACTCACCCAAAGTGGGAGATCATCCAACGTGTAGCATGTCGAATCCCCAGTTATTTTAGGTTTCCATGAATGGATTACACTACTCATTCTTAGCTCCTCATACCCTCGCCATGGTGGGTGTCTACTGGTCCCATACAGAGGCCAAAATCTCAGGACAAGAATTGTTACGCTTCCCCCCAGGAGACGCGAACCTGTACTCTTACCATAGCCGGAGCCCAAGTCATGACACAGTGTGGGACGCATGAAATATTAGCTTTAGGAAAATACATGCAGAATGAGAAACAGGAGAACTTAAGTAAATTTTGCAATTCGGACTGACATTCCCAGAAGTAAAGACTAGCAGTTGAGGGGTTAGCAGACACAACAATCAGAATTCTGCTTTTAATGCACATTTCCTTCTTTTTCTAGAGTGGCGTGTTTCAGTACAAAGGCATTGTTCACGCTCTGAACACTATTTACCACACGGAAGGTGCAAAGGGTCTGTGCAGTGGTTTGGTGCCGACTCTAGTCAGAGATGTTCCTTTCTCCGGCCTCTACTTCATGTTCTACACTCAGTCGAAAGCAGCCCTTCCCCAGGGTAAGTTGAGCAAGCAGGGTTCTTTTACAGGATTTTATGTAAAGTGATATCCAGTAACAGGTTTCCTACAAACCTGTAAAATACAAGAGGGTATTACAGAATTTTGTGTAGTGATTTCCAGTAATGGTGGTTCCTACAAACCTGTAAAATACAAGAGGGATACTCTTCCAGAATTTTGTGTAGTGATTTCCAATAATGGGGTTCCTACAAACCTGTAAAATACAAGAGGGTACTTTTACAGGATTTTACGTAAAGTGATTTCCAGTAATGGGGTTCCTACAAACTTGTAAAGTACAGGGAACAATTAGCATTTCGCAAGGAAGGTTCCATGTGTTTGATTCTGATATTTGAACAAGAACTGGTCAATAGCCTGAGAGAATCTTGTGATCAACTTCTTAGTTATTCCATCCTGCCAAACAGAAAACCAATGGTACAGAGTCTGTATTTCTATTACAAATCTTGGGTTGGCACATGCAATGAAAGCCACATATACTTCATTTGCAAGTTCTTTACATTGTCCTGCCAGCAGACATCTTATATGTCAAAGTATAACTTTTGTTATTTTTGTCCATTTCCAGAAATGCTGGAGTCATCTGAAGCACCTCTTGTTCGTTTCTTGTGTGGCGTGCTTGCTGGCATAATGGCATCTGGTGTGACTCACCCAGCCGACGTGTTGAAGACAAAGATGCAACTGTATCCTCATCATTTCAGTGGCATCTACAGTGTTGTTGTGAGCGTGCATGAGGTAAGTGAACCAGGCTCGGTCGGACCTTTGGGCAATGCCGAGTCTGCTGTTTTCGAACTTTTTCTCCTTTTGAAAAACAGCTATGATATTTCAAAATCACGTGAATCTTCATGTAGCCACAAAACTGTTGCAAATATCTAAGCAACATGGAGATTTACTTAAATGCTCTAGAAGAAATTCTAAGCATATGTGATTTTTTCAGATTTTGGAATATCGAAGCTATTTTTCAGGAGAGAAAATCTAAAACAGCTGCCCTGGCATCGGCCAAAGATTCAGCTGAGACCAGTATTGGTCAGTATTAGTAAGTCTCTGAATGTTAGTGACAATTGTTCTTTATTAGCATGTTAATTGGACATTATCCATTGTCAAGTGCTTTTATCTATACTTATTGTAACACTACGTTTTGAGAGAACATCTCTTCTCTCGTCTTCAGGTGAACAAATTTCTTTTTGCTGGTGGTGGGATCGAACCTACGACAGATGTAATTTTAAAACAAATTTGGTGCACTAACAAACTACTACACAGTACCTCCCAGAATTCTCCACTACTTTTTGCTCCCCACTATTTCTATTTTCTTGAATTCTACGTTGGCGCATGTTTACTCGGCTGCTGCTTGTGCGTAACTGAACAAAATGGAGTGTGACTTGTATTTAAGTGAGGTAACACTTTTCTGATTGCTAATGTTCTGTGGTGCTTTCACATTTTACTTTACCAGCCAATCAGAGGTTGACTTCAGATTAGTTACCGTTGTGGTATTGGAATTGATGCATTTTATGCTTTATCATTATCATTAAGAAATTCGTATAGGTCTAACACACTGCATTTTTCCAGAAAGATGGACTGGGTGGCTTCTTTCGAGGTATTATCCCAAGGATGCTGAGAAGGACCTTATTTGCAGCTTTATCATGGACAGTTTACGAACAGGTAAGTCACCACATTTTCTTATGTACTTTACGTTGAACCATAGACACTTATGTTTCTTCAACATGATCAATAACTTTATATATTGTGTTGATGCATTTCAAATTTCCATTCTCACATCACTGTAGGGGAATGCATATTTCGTTTTTGACGAAAAAACAAAATGTCAAAAAACACATTGTAGTGTTAATTTTTCATGTTTTTGAAAGGTGTGAGATGCATTTTGCTACCATATTTTGTCACGAAATAATGCGAAATGTACTGCAAAATGCAAAATTAACTCTTAAACACGAAATTTTAGGGTTTATTTACCGATGCGACACCTTCTGAGGTCTGAATTATCCTGTGAGTTATGCAATTCACGGAAAATTGATTAATTCTGTTGTTAATATTGGAGAAGTAAAAATGGACTCCTTTACACAGAAATAAACTTAATAGTCTGATAACTACATAAATGTGCTATTAGAAGTGAAATGTTAATTTTGTGTAATAAGTGTAGTTTTTAAATCAATTTTAAAATTATATTCACAATTTTAAAATCAAAATGTGTTTTTATATACCACTTTTCATCCAATTTTTCACTGCTATAATACCAAAATTTTATTTTATTTACTGCTTTTGAACCCGAAATCGACTCAGTTTTTGTACCAAAATTTTGCTTTTTTATGTACCAAAAATATATGCTTCTAGTGATGTGTCTCGGAGGCTAAAGGTGCGTGTGATAAAACATGTTGGACATTCAATCGCATGATAGTCGCCCTTCAAGGTTAACCATGGACAGTCCATAGCCAAGGGTGATTTTTCTGTATGAGTTCAAACTGGGTCCCACTGCCCTAATTTATGCATGTGAAACTGTCTTGTTTAAAGCATATGGACCTATCTTATGCACAGTAGAAGAATTGTAGCCTATTAAATCTGTGTAATTGTTATGAGGCAGTTATACTTTAGGGATATACAGATATAACACTGTCATGGTTGAGGCAAGTTTATTTCCATAACTCACAAGCACCATAAGACTGCATAAATATTTCTTGGTAAGCTCTCTGCAAAGAAACTGCCATCTCGTCTCCATTTGCCAGTTTGATTGGCAGTCATGCAATAGTACAGCTAGTAAATTGAGTCTCTCGCCTTTATAAAAATAATCAAAATAATGATTCACTGCTAACCAATTCTCCACGATGTATGAAAGAGAAAGTTCAGGAACTAAATATAATTACGTGAATGATCAGTGCAAGTTCAGATAGCCTTCTCCTCCATATTGTGGTTACTTGGACACCTTGACAAAGAGCTTACCTCGAAAGTACGAGTTCCTCTCTCTGTGTCAGAATCCAAAATGCGCTGCCTGAAGGGCTGCAAGCCCACACAGAGGCTTCATTCTTACGTCACTACATGAACGATTTTTTTGACCTCTGGTGGCAATAATAAGCATGATTTAATCAAACTGGATGAAAAGGCGAGATATTCCAAACTGACAGCTCCATTTGCACCTTGGTCCATACACTCCCCCCATTCTTCCCGTTTGAAATTAGAAACTTGACCAAATTTGTGTGTACACATATTAATGAAAAATTAATAACGGAATAATAATGTTGGAAGTCCTTCTTGCCAGCCCTTATTGTTGATCGCAGACAGATGCTATAGTTGGCATTTGTCGACTTTTCCATGCCCGTCAATCTTGGGGTAAGGCCTTATTTTGACTATGGTCTTCTTCCATTTCTCAGTTGGGGCCTCCCCGATGGTGCAGTGGTAGCATCGTCACCTTGTAATCAAGGGGTCCCGGGTTCAATACCCGGTGGAGGCACAAGTGGTTCAGATCCCACTTTAAACTGTAGGTCCAGTCCCGATTAGCCTTACAGTGCATAAAGTGGACTTGAAAACACCAAATCAACCAACCATTTCACAATTGGAATACGTATGTACGATATGTTCCAAGTTATCCTTTCCAGCAATCCTCATCCTGGTTTGTTAGGAGATTGGTGCAGCCTACTTCACTTTGCTCTCCAGACTGTCCCAAAGTTGAAATTCAATTGCGGAGGTGTTGTAGCTTTGTAAAAGTTTTCATGATGCGAGGTTGGCTGTCTCTCTGGCCACCTAGGTAGCATTTAAGTTGGAACTTCCTGTTGCCTGAAATATTGTTAAATCAGGTACTCACGTTTTCTGCGAAGCTGTTTTAAGTTGTTTTCCATTAAGTTCAATAGCCACTGCCACCATCCTCGTTGGAATTGGCCAAGCAACGACAGCGAATGGCATTCTGGCATATAAAGGGGGATGGCAAGTAAAGTGTAATAGAATCCTTGCAGAAAACGGTACGAAATAGTTTCACTAGATATATCTCCATAACAGTGCGAGATATGAAAAAAACTGTAACAATCAATTTTGTTCCTTTTTCAATTCTGAACAAAACATGTATGTATAAAAATTCTTCCAAAACTACTGTTAAAGGAGTTATGATGGATTTTCTTAGTTAGTGCATGAAGCGGTAGCCATCTTGGATTTATGATGTCACACAGGCCTTCTGCCACAATTGCAGGCAAAACACCTTTTTAGTACATGATTGTATACCACACTAGCAATTATTACCAGTAGTCATATATTCCCTTCATTCAAAAACGCACGAACTATAGAAATATTGACATATGCCCCAGGACTATTAAGTACTTTTGAGGTTCTACGATTAGAAAACTTGCAAAGAAAGAAAAAAGAGGTTTAGCAGAGCTTAAATACTAAAAGTAATAAATGTAAGCAGTGGGGTTTTCAGCCTATTTTCTCCAAATCCCGCTAGAAATGGACTTTAAACAGAAATAAGAAGAATATATATATCAAAGAAACAAGAAAGTAAAAGTATCAGAATTATTTTTAGATAAAACATTTGCATTGATTGATGCAACATAGTTGAACAAAGCTTATAATTTTTAATTGTGGTAGCCCTTTGGTTATCAGTCACTTCCTTATGTGGGGAAAACCATAGTGGCACATCAGTGGTGATCAATTGATACAATAAATTTTTGCATGTTTAAAGCATTTCAAGGGAAAATTGAGTAAATTTTATTGAAATGTCATTAATTGTGGCATAATTAAATCCAAACACACTTCTAATAATTTTTACATTTCTCATCACAATGGGTTGCTTGCTTATGAAGCATGGGTGTTACTTATGTTTGGTTAGGAGCTCTATACCCATCATAATCTGCCACAATTTCAGTTTTTTCTTTTTATCATTTTTTAAGGATGTAGGATACTCAAGTAAATACAGTGTATATGTATATTTTCATATTTTGATCATTTTTGACATTTTCAAACCTTTGTATAGACTACAGTTTTGAGGTTTGTGCACGAAACGTACAGGAACATTATGTACTTGCACTATAATTGACAATAAAATTATCAAAATGCATGATTTAGAAGAAGCATGAGTTGGGGTGGATGGGCAGAGAGCGACGAGTCCTATATTTAGTGGCCATGGTAAGTGCTGTAATTTTAGAATCATTTATGTAAAATTATTGCTGCAGATAGTAAACTTGGGAGCAAATTTGGACAATGTGTTTCCAGAAGGTGGATGAAAAACTGATTTTCCCCATGTTACAGGCTCTATACCATGCTCTCTTTTTTTATTTATTATTATACAGGGTGTCATTTTAATGGCGCCCACGGACCACGGAAACGTACAGAAGACATCAAAACAAAGAACTTTTCTCAGTAACATTTTTCTCGTTGGTGCGTAGTTTCGGCGCTACAGTCGCCCAAAAAAGCACATTTTGCCGCCTGAATGCTGGCAACCACACACAACATTTGATTGCATTTGTCACGTCATATCCCGTCGTGAAGCGATGCGTTCCAGGGTTGCCAGGAACACACATATTCTGTGAAAAATGATATAGCTACAATCAGCCACATTATGTACCGTAAAACAAGACGAGAAAACACGTTCTGTAACCTAACAGGAAGTAAACAAATGATACGAAAATGGTAGAAATAAAATAGAACTCAGGTGGAAGTGGTCATATCGAATTTTGCTTCAGTTTACATGTCAAATATTTGCAAATATAGTTACCAAGTTGGCATCTACAATTTAGTCTATCCACTTCGTCCTTCTGATACCAGTTATCTGTGACACAGTGAAACAGAACAGATGACAAAATACAAATGAAAAAACTCAAAATTCCAAATTTAAGCAACACATAGGCTAATATAATGTATATTCAGGGCATTATGAGGCAAGTGGCAAAAATCGTTGAAAATACAGGGATATATGTAGTAGTAATACAAGCTCTCCGACGACTGTGTTTATCCATGCACCGGATACACATGTAATAGTTGCAGCTGTGAACAGGACATTCGTTACTGATTCATCATAAAATTGTTACTGTGGTTGTACGTGTTTTAGCCGTAATGTAACAACGTGAACCTCGGATACTTCCCTTATCAGTACAAAAGTACGACATGGCATCTGGACACAAACCTGTAGATATTAACCTTTCAACGACTTTGCAAATATTTGACAGGTAGTTGGGCGTAAACAGCCACATGTAAGCTGTAAGTCCAATAACATTTATTGTTGTTGATATTTGACATGTAGGCTGAGACAAAATCCGATACTGACACTTCATTTGTAATACGTTTTGTACCATTTCTCATATCGTTGGTTCACTTCTCCCTTCCCCTGAGATGACTGCTTATCTTCTGGCTGGTAGGCTATGATGTTCGGTCTTCTGGACGCGTTTCTCGCTTTGTTTTACAGCTAATAATGTGGTTGGTAGTTTGTAATTTTTCACAAAATTTGCGTGTTCCTTGCAACCCTGCCGTGTGCTGTTTCACCGTAGGAAATGACGTCACAGATACGATCAAATGTTGTGTTGGGTTGCCAGCATCCAGGCGGCAAAACGGTCTTTTTTGAACGGCTGTAGCGTCGAATCGATGTTGTGTGTTTTGATGTCCTCTATACGAATCTGTGGTCCGTGGGCGCCATTAAAATGACACCCTGTATATACTGTCTAGAATACATTTTCGGAGTATAAGGAATTAAACTCAGTCATGTTAGATATTTCATTGGTCCACAATTTTGCATTAAAACTTTTAAAATAATATTTCATAGTTTAGGAGAGGCGTGGTGGTAAAATCTCAATCATTATTTTCATGATAACTGCCATAAATGTAAAGCTTTTGAGTTGCACTTTTTACAGTTGCAAGATAACTTGAAGGATTGGTCTCGCATTCTAGTTGATAAGAAATGGTCACCATGTTGAAAGATCGATTTAACATGTCTTCCGAGAGCTTTAAATTTTGCTTGTATTTGACTAGATTTCATTTTAGTAAATTAAGAAACACAAGTTTCAGCAATATTAGGGCATCACTTGAACTTTTAAGTTTTTAATAAAATATCTGTAGTATAGTGTGCATTTTGGAAAGGATGGGGTAAGTCAACAATTTTGAGACCATGACAACGACAGAAAATTTAGAAGTTTTTAGCTGAAATATATCACAACTAGATACACCTCGGGAATGATTTTGTTTTGCATTTGCATCTGTTCAAAGCATTTGAAGATTGTGGATGAAAAATGGCTGAGCTAGATTCCAAATTCTGATGACACTTTCTGTGCCTAAACTACATTTTTGGAGATAAAGAAATGAAACTCTTTTAAGAATTTTAGGTCATTACTTAACCTATAGTTTGCCAATAAATGGTTTGAAACATAGTGTATTTTTGGGGAGGGTTTGGGACCAAATTGGGGGCCACTAATGTTTTGACTATGGGAACTGCCATATTTATAGCAGCCAGATTTTTTGGAGGATGGATAAGGTGTTCCATTTGAACTAAATCCGCCAAAACAATTAAATATTGTAGATTTATAATTTGGCATGGTTAATACAGAGCATTCCCTGAACTTTTTCTACGAGACTCGGTGGCAAGCAGCCCGGCGTCAGCGCTTGTCTTTCCCGGTGAACGGGGTCCGCGACAGTCGCGAGAGTCGGCTATTAAAATTACAGTTTTCATACTGTGTACTAACCTTGACTACAGGTGTTGAAAATGATGTCCCTCTGCTGCAACACATTCCTGGCATCTTCGAAGGAAACTGGCATTTATACGTGCAAGTTCGTCTACTGTAATTCTCCCGATTTCTCGTACAATACTCTCTTTTAACTCATCGATGGTGTGCGGATTGCCTTTGTATACTTTATTTTTTAGATTTCCCCATAAATAAAAATTCACACGACTCGCATTATCTCTAGGCTGTAATTCATGCACTATTGTCACTCTTAGGGCTTAAATTTAAGAATTTTACCGGCTCTAAATGCTGTGGTTTTTGAAACACCCATTTCTTGTGAGAGGCGGCAGATAGATTTCCGAGGAGACTGTTCTAACCTTTGTCCTATCTCATAGAGTTTTTCCTCAGTAAGTACACGTGGGATTTTCTTTCCACTTTTATTCAGAACTGACCCTGTTACTCTAACCTTTTTTACGAGGTTTAATATAGTGGTCCTATGTGGAACGGGAACACCAGGAAATTTCGTTACAAAACGTCGTCGCACTTCTCCACAATTCCTCTTTCCGAAGCAACACTCGACAAGATAAATCCTTTGTTGTAATGTAAACTTTTGTGGTGCCATATTAAGCCACAATCTTCAACACATGGACACGACACAACACAACTTCCGAGGGAGGATTATACTGGCGTCAGTCTGCAACGTCAACAGAAAGGGAAAGAGAGCGAAGGCAGGGAGAGCGAAAAAAATAGACTGTAGCGTGCGACTGTCATGGACCCCGTTCACCGGGAAAGACAAGCGCTGACGCCGGGCTGCTTGCCGCCAAGTCTCGTAACGAATGTCAAGGAATGCTCTGTACATGGAGAAGGCATTTATGATTAAAACATCCAGAAAAAAATGGGAATACACGAATGATATAGAAAATGTTTATAGCTGTAGCATAATTTATTCCAACATAGGCACAACCCTGCATTCACAAAATAATGTGTTTCATAAACTTAGGTTTAGAATGGAATATTCACTAATAGTAAATACAATTACTCTTGGCACAACAGCCTGTAAGGGCCATGGCTTACCTACCGACCACCAGCCTCACTCCACACCAGAGGTGGGAGATCATTGGACCAGTTATGGGGTGACGTATGGTCAGCATGACGAACCGCTAGTGTTGTTGCAGATTTCCGTGACCGGGCTACACCACTCATTCGTAGCTCCCCAATTTCCTTACGATGGTAGGTGTCCACTGGTCCCATATACAGGCTGAAATCTCAGGAGAAAAGTTGTTATGCTTTTCCAAGGAGTTTTCCAAGGAGATCCGAACTTGCGCACGTCCCGGAGCCAAAAGCATGATGCCTTTGACCGCACGGCCACTTTAACATCCTTAAATTTGAGTATCGTTGCAGGGGGAAGAAGGTAACAAACCTGATAGATAAAAAGTCTCACTGTAAAAAAATACAGTTACAGTGTATTGCTTTTTTTTTAGGAAAAAAGGTTCTGGCACTATTCAAGTTGGTTTGTTACGTTACTGTTTTAGTTTGTTAATGTGTTCATCATAACAACTACTCAAATTGTGTTATGTTCATAAACGATAATGCATCCAAGTACACATATATGCATTTCTCTTGTTAAAATAATATGTTATTAGTTTTATCCTCGCCTATAATAAAGTGCCATAATAAGTATCATTGTGCACTACCAGAAGAAATAAACACCAGTTATAACATACATACTCCCCCCCTTCCAGTCTGATCATTGGATATACCAAAAAATGTGCCTCCTCGGGGAATGCAACCCTGAAAACTGATCACAAAGCAAGAACAGAATATGTTAAGAGAAATGTTAAATACGTAGTTTTTGATTCAGTCACCTAAAACAATACAAATTGAATGCTATGATATATTGCCACCAGGGGAAAAATGTATTTAATTTTTAAATTATATATATTTTTAAACAACCTGAAAAAAACTCTTTTTGAAAAAACCCAGGCAAAATGCCAACCCTGCAACAAACCCCCCCAGTCGTTATTGTAGGTTTCCATGATGGGGTTCGTAGGTCTCCAATCTCCTCACGATGGTGGGTGGCCACGGGTCCCATACACTGGCTGAAATCTCAGGAGAAAAGTTGATACGCTTCACCCCACGAGTCTTGAACTAGCCCGAGCCCTAAATCTGATGTCTTAGGCCGCATGATAATGGTGCCCTTGTAGTCACTGAGATGCATAAATTTTGATTGAAAACCTTTCAAAATTGTAAACTTCCGTTGAAAAGAATCTCAGCATTAGTGCCTACACAGGAAAAATTGGTGCTTAAGGGTTAAATGACCACATCATAGTACAATATAGAGAATTCTTGTTTTGCAGGTTATGCTGTCCATGAGATGAAACAATCTATTGGGATAGCTGCATATCACTATCCTTAACTTAGGAATTTTAACAGACGAAATCAGCACCCCCTCCCCCAAAATAAACTGGGATCACCATGCTCAGGAAGAAGACTGATCGTACTCTTTTGCACTGAATATATGACATGAAGCAGTAATTGAATTAGTATTGGACACATGTATTATAAGATGGGAGAATTCTTTATAGTGGTAGCTAATCGTTTCTGCAAAGCTTGCTTAAATTGTACATTGTTTGTAGAATTATTTTTGGTATTGAAATTAATTTTGTTGCATGTACCTGATTTTAGTGAGATAACCTGTAGCGTTAAATGTTACTTTAACCACTTGTTGCTGTATTTCTCTACTTTGCACAGTATTGGCTTCCCCTTTCTTATGCACAATTTTACGCATAACTTATTACAAGCAGATTATTAGTATTAGCCATATTGTAGTAGTATTATTGCTGCTTAAATGGCAGTGATAGTAAGATATAGGTTTTTATCAGGTATTATCAAATGTTTAAATTTTAAAGGCAAAAATGCATGGTATTGTATTGTGTAAAATCTCTGTATGATACATTTTTTTTATAATTTTATTTTGTTCCTAGTATTTGTTTCATATTTCTTGTCTGTAGTTAATTTTTCTTGTATCTCTTCAACGTTCCTGCCTTCTTGGTGCCTCAAATCAAAGATACGGAGCAATTTTTAGTAATTTGGTGTTGGTTGTAGTGAAATAAGAGGATCGACACTTAAAGTGCCTTCATATTGGCAAGTAAATGTGCCACGGGTCAAAATGTTTTAACCTTAGTCGAACTGGCATAATGATGCTCATACTTTTCAGTTCTTATTGATATGTGGTCAGCTTTAGCTCAAAAATTGTCATAAAACTTTGTCTCAGGTATACATGTGCCATAATTGAATTAAACTGTTGATTTGTAATAATTTGGAATTTTTTAGGTGCTACAGTTTTGTTCACACACACACATGCAAAATTCATGGTTACTTAAATAACAACATTCTATCATAGCTGTTTACCACTTGTTTACAAAATCAATGCGAAAATGCCCCATACTGAGGCATTATGTGGTGGCATAACTCAGATCCTGCTACATAATTGTAATTTATGACAGCTTTGATTTTTGTATCAACCATCCAAATTGAAATATATTGTATCTACTACCTAGTCATATCATAAATTCTGTTACAAAGTTAATAATGAACTACAGGCACAGTGAGGAAGCTAATATATTAATATTTGGATGTTACAAAGGTACAGGTCTTGCCAACACAGAGCACCAATTGCTGTTCAAAATGACCACCTCTGGCGTGAAGTCTCTGAGGCCAGTCATCGATCCCAGCACGCACGGTCTCGAGGGGAAAGTCCGCCACTTCCTTCACAAGAGAACGCTTGAGACTCTTCCTACAGACCATGCCCTCCAAAATGGACCACAACCTGTAGTCCAATGGATTGAGGTGGTGGCTGCTGGAGAGCCAATCAGCCGGAGCAATGAAATCAGGCACATTCCTCTGAAGCCACTCCTGTGTGGTCTTTGCCTTGTGGGCCAGTGCTGAGTCCTGCTGGAAGCTCCACGGCTCATTGTTAACATGGTGCGGGTCAACGATTTCACAGGTGGCTCCAGCACTGTCGCTTGGTACACTTTTGCAGATGTTTACACACCATGTTCACAGAAGTGGAGGTCAGTTGTGCCATCATACGAAACCTCCCACCAAACCATCACTGAGGCGGGATGATGGCCTCTGAGGATCCGTGGCATGTTTTTACGAACTTCCTGGGATGTAGGCATAAACACGGTCGTTTTGACGATTGTAAGACACTTCAATCGTGAAGATTTTTTCGTCCGTGAAAAGGGTCCTCCTGTGGCCACCATTTGCGTAACGCTGAAGGAGTCTTTTTATTTTCTGCTCCCTCTGGACCTTAAGCTGTGGAGTGAGGAAGTATTTCGCCGATAAGCACAGACTCCTAGGTCACTTCGGAGCACACGCGACATCGATATTTTCGAAATGTTCAACTCTCGAGCCATCACTGCTTGTTTCCTGACAGGATTTCGTCGAATCCACGGAGCCACTGCTTTCACGAGCTTCTGGCTTCTCACGCTGCGAGGTCTACCTTTCCTGGGGCGGTCTTCAATTGTCCCTGTGTCACAGTATCTGTTGATGGTCCGATGCACAAACATCCTGGTGATATTCAGCTTTTTCAGGGTGTTGAAAATGTCCGATGGGGATTTGCCAACTTTGTGCAGTGCGATTACTGCCACATGGTTCTCGTATACACCCCACTGCATTCGACTCGCAGTGAAATTCACCTTTCGGCTACCACAGCCAAACACAATGATACTGGTTGTTGTTTGATCCAACATTGTGGGGTTACCTTGCCAACCAGTGTTGCCATCCCTGTCTAAACTTTGTAACAGAATTTATGATATGACTAGCTATTTAATGGGGATACATCAGTGATCTCAAACTCAGACCTTTGGACAAGCCGCTTGCCAGTTTTGAGAGAACTTAAGGGGACACATTAACGTTAATAAGTTTCTTATGAATAAATATGATCGTTGAAGAATGTCCTCGTCTGTGTTAAATGAATCTGATTTTTCTAGAGTTACATGTGTGTCATGAACAGGTAATGTTGGGGATCACAATACTTCCACCTTGGCCAAGGGGTAGGGTTACCAGACGTCCGGTTTTCCTCGAACATGTCCTACATTTTAGCCTTTTGTCCGGCATCCGGGAGGAATTTGAAAAATATCAGAAATATCCTACATTTTGAGAATCACATAATATTAATTAGGAAAATATGTAACAGAAAAAAATTATGCAAGTTACAAGTCTATGGACTGCGCTTCCAAACTCAATAGCGAAATTTATTTTGATTTAGTCATTGCCGAAAAAGAAAAAAAGTTTGTCCTGCTATTAAACAAACGGGAAAATGGAAGCAATTAATGAACCAAGTTTTGGGATCACTTTCTGATGCCTGAGCAGAATTTCTTGCTTTAGGGTTTATACTGATGGAAGAAGGTGTTGCCCATTCTTATTCAATAGGCTATTCAACATAATTTGATTGTAAAGCAGGGGTATAGAGAACGAAGTTATTCAAGGTATTTGCAAGTCAAGAAAGTCATGGAAGTCAAGAAAAAGTAAAGAAATCAACAAGAAGTAAAAAAAAAAGGCAATAAATTATTCTTGTGGTGAAGAATTTTTGCTATCATAATGACTGATTGGTTGATTTAGCTTATTTTACTTCACTTTTTCCTGTCTCTTTGGCTAATTGCGAAGATGGGGATGAATGGTGGTAAGATAAGATGGATGAAGGGACAGTCACAAACATATAGGAAGTCCAGATGCCAAAGCCTCGCTTGTCTGACAAACAGAGTTCAGGATGCATTAATACGAGAAAGCAGATCTAATTCTCTTCTTTAATTCAGATTCAGTTTTTATCATAACTGGCTCTTTGGTAGGGGTTTTCATTAAATAAATATTTATTTTCTTAATTATTAGTTTCCAACTTTACCTAAGTAGGGGTCAAATAAATAAACATTAAGAAAAATGGAAAAAAGGTCTAGAAAAGTCGAGAAGTAGTCAAGAATTCTGGATGTGTTGTTTTGGTAGACACCCTGTTATTGAGCTAAAAACTATCCAAAAAGAAACTTCTGGAACTATTTTAATTTACAATAATTGCTGAATATTTGTTTGCCATTACAGGTCATAATTCAAATGTTGAAAGAGTACTTTCATTACCATCAGCACAACAGACTCACGAGAGAAATTATTTTTTCATAAAGTCTGTAAAATGTTTTGTACTGGTCCCTATAATTTCAAAGAGTTTGACTGTCCACTCTAAAGTAAATATAGTTTGACTAAACCTGAAATTTTGATAAAAATTGTCATCTCTGAGAAGTACCACGTAAATCATGTAGTGAGAGGTGCATTTATTAGTACCTATGATTGCAAGTTTTGAAATTTTTAATTTAAAAATTCATTAAGAATTCATTCTTTTAAAACTGAAAAGTGTCATTTTTCAACTACTTTCTAACGTATTCTATAGAAATATGTATTATTTATTGAGAATGTGTTGTGTCCTACATTTTGACTTAATGTCCTACATTTTGGGACAGCATGTCCT
Source organism: Lepisma saccharinum (assembly GCF_977018435.1). Classification (NCBI taxonomy): domain Eukaryota; kingdom Metazoa; phylum Arthropoda; class Insecta; order Zygentoma; family Lepismatidae; genus Lepisma; species Lepisma saccharinum. The sequence goes on from NC_139252.1 coordinate 47,744,929, forward strand.
ACATTTCCCTTACAGCGATCTGGTAACCCTACCAAAGGGCCACATATGTTTCCCTTAATTTATGTCTGGCCTCGAAGAAAGATATATTTTCGACTGCTATATAGTATGTGTGTGTATGGCAGACTCTTATCTTCAGGATGAAAGATTCTTATCCAAAGCGTTGACAATTAATTCAGTGAGGTTCTTTAGTGCAGTTTGGCCATGATTTACTGAATGGGAAAACTGATACCATTGTCGGCCGTCATGACCAATTTGTTATGTAGGGTATGATCCTATATTAGCATCAAGTGCACTGGGAAAGCTGACCCAAGAATAGCCACATTGTTCCACCAACTCAGTTGGTATATCGTTTTCGCAAAAGCCATTGGGTTTACCAATATTGTGATTTACCCCTCCATAAGCACTATAAATAAGCCCAGGTTGTCCTGGGAATATTAAAAGTTAGGCACAGTTGGAGTGGGAGGATCTTATGTACTTTGTCCTGATCAATGTCATTGTCATGCGTTGGCTTGCACGTTTTGTCCTGTTTTGTCCTTCGGTCCTGCATTACTATATCACTATCCTGAGTGGCATTAACTGCCCAACCAGCCTCAGGTGCAAGTTATTCAGCATAGGCAAGAATAGCATTAGGCTCTCAAAATAGTTGCCTGGTTTATTATTTCTAAGCACATGTTATTGCATGATCAGTGAGCGAATCAGCAGTAAAATCAGAAGTCATCAGACAGGTCAAGATCCATCCGAACACCTGAGAATATGCATTGTGTTCAAGCAGACTTGAAACAAAACCCTCAACTTTCAGCGTAGCATTTACTGCAACATTTTAACCCCTTAAGTGTGGAATTTTCTGAATGAGTCAATACTGGAAAATGGAGGTTTTTCATCACTCCCTTCGTCTTTATTTTCTGATTAAAAAGTGGACAGAAACAAAACTTCGATGAAGTGCAACTCAGTGTTCTCATCTCACAAATTTTGTTTTTGAGTCATATTTTGGTTTTCTGTTATGCAGGAACTACACCGCACAACTCATATCCTCTCTCTCTCTCTCTCTCTTTTTTCTCAATCTTCTCCCTCTGCCACTATTCTTACTTTTACTACAGCTGGTATAATATCACATAACATGATTGTTAGGTTCTCAATGTCTGGGCGTATATATACACCACCTGCAGTGGAATCTAATCAAAGTAAATGCAAAGCAAGCACATTGTGGATGGCGTATATACAAGGGCTGTTCAAAAAGAAACCGAACTTTTACCAAATTGAGAAAATTGTAATATTCAGCAGCTATTTGGACCTGTCTCCTTCAAGGTACTCCCCTTAACTGTACACACTGTGTTTCGTCCAGTCCTGGAATGCCTGCTGAAACTCCAGTTTTGGCCTGTAGGCACAGTAGCGAATTTTTCTTGATCTCTTTTATTATCTAGAATCTGATCTTTGATGTTTGATTTCAACTTGGAGAAGAGGAAGACTTCTGCTGTTGCCAAATCAGTAAAGTAGGCTGGTTGTGGGGCAACAAGTGTCCCTTATGACGAGTGAGGAATGAGCACATGCATTATCGTGATGAACCATCCAGGACTTGTTCTACCACATCTGTGGCCTACTACACTGCACCTTTTCCGGTAATTGTTGCATGACGTTAACGTGAAATGCTGCATTTACTGTGGAACCATGAGGCACAAACTCTGATCCATTACCAGTCGAAGAAAATTATCAAAATCATTCGTTGCTCTCGATCGAGGTTCAATCCGATCTAAAACGTCTGTACCATTCATAATACTGTGTTCAACTGAAACATTCCTGGCCATAGGCTTCATGTAACATGTCATACATCTCTTTGAAAGTTTTCTGCAATTTCACACATACTCGCTGCTCTTCCCTTCCAGTTACTTCATAGTAGGGTAACTTAAAACTCAATGCAATCTACTGCATTACTGTTGTTAGTAGCAGCTTTGAAACTGGGCCAAATTAATACTAAGGGCACCGTTATACACCACCTCTGTTGGATCTCCTTAATGAATTTATGTGTAAATTTTACAAAAGGAGTTAGGTTTCTTTTTGAACAGGCCTTGTATATGCCATCCACACTTAGGGGTTAGAGAAATAAAGTAGAAATAATGCTTAATAAATTCCACAGTATACACATTGTTTGGAAATAAACCATACTTCTCAATAAGTAGTTTTTCTTTTCATAAATCATTACTCTTTTTATGCCATACATTGTGCTCTGTAGTTCATTGTACTGGTTTTGTCTTGGAACTTCATTAGTTCTGATATGAAGGAGACATTTCTGAATCGTCACCTGTTACAGAAACGACATGTTATAATTTTAAATAGTAAAAAAATATATGGCAATTTGTATATTTTATATATCTATCACATCTGAAGAAAGTACAGTCAATTGAGATCGTCAGTAGAAAAGCATTTTTTATTTACTACAAAGCAAGTTTCTGTCACCATAGAATGCCTTGCAATTACAAGCATGTCTGTGTATGCAACATTTGTCACTGGCCTTGTCAGTAAACACTATTCCAGAAATTTACTTTGATATTGACATTCTCTGATACTGATATCAACTGTTCAGTCATATTTTTCATAGTTATTCACAGAAGAAGAAGAAAGAAGAAGTAGCGAGTAATCCATCCAAGGGATACCAGATCAGCAATTCTCGTAACATCGAGTAGCTGAGGGTCTAAGGACCAAACACTTTAAACTTTCTCTTCTGATTCTATGGACCTGATTGTTGATTACAACATAAACCAGATTATCACTATCTATATCACTTATTTTCTCTCTTCCATGGAATCAATTATCCATGGTTACCCTCATTAAGGGCATGGTCTTCATACCATCAAGGAACTTAGATTGTCTTAGCAATTTTCATTTTATTGCAATTCATATTTTTACTTATATATATTCATTTTTATATTTCTTTGTATTTCTTCTAATTCTATGTTGCTCTTTTGTATATATTATTTTTAATGGTGTTCTTTGTATGTTTTCCTACTGTCTTAAAGAGGTAAGGAAGGAAGGGAAAATGGAACAGGAAGAAGAAAGAAAAAGAAGCGATTAACCCACCTTCTAAGGGTTACAAGTTTAGCAATTCTCCTAACATCGAGAAGCTAAGGGTCTAAGGACCTTATACATCATAACTACTTCTTTTTGGAAACAGGTCCACGGACCCAAACGGTGTCTGTTACACAACCTGAACAACACTCAGATTATATTCCACTCATACAATTCTTTATTTCATTAGATACCACTGATCTAAGATTATAATATTAATGTATATTTTCACTATATTCTTTAATAGTCATATTATATTATTCTTATACATGTATTTTTCATATATTATTTAGCTTGTACTTCTTATTGTTAAAACACGAAAACAAAAAAGGAACCCGAAGTACACAGAACTCGGTTTTAATCTTCAGGAACCAAGGGAGCTTAATCTTTCCCTTTCCAATGTTCCCTTTCCCAACTCCACTGTAGTAAAACCATAATCCTAGAGGGGCGCAACCGCTCCCAGTGAATAATAGGCAAAAAGGAAATGCCATCTACGGTAACTAAGCTGGGAGAGAGGGTTACATTGTGAGCGAGGAGAGAGGTGGTTGGAGAACCTCGTCCCCTGTGCCCCCCCCCTTTGTTAGTTATTCACATGAGAGCACTCATGCTGCCATCGAATAATCAACATTTTAATGAGCAAAAGGTAAAGGTAAAGTGCTCCCCTGTGCATAGCACCACGCCATGAAGGCGTATAGGTGGTGTGAGGGTAACGCCCCACACTTTCTTGATCCGGTCGTGAATGGGGGTGATGTGATCAGCATCACGCCCCTGACCGCCTTTACCCCCCAGGGTTTCCCCCAGGTACCCATGTTATTCGACGCTGGGTGGGCGCCGGGACCGCTTCCAACGTTAGAAAAGTTCCCGGATTTGAACCGGCCGGGGATCGAACCCGGGACCTTGAGCATGGTAGTCAGACGCGTTACCGACTGAGCCACCGCGGCCACTACATTTTAATGAGCAATTACCAAAATAGTTGTTGACATTTCTCTTTTGCATTTTTCATCTAGTCTTGCCAGTATGAAAGTATATTTATGTTGTTTGACATAATATACCAGATGAGAATGAACTGTGATGATGTAGGCGAAGAGAAATAAATGTACATAATTTTTTAAAGTGTAATTCCTATCTCCAAAGCACCCATTCAATTATTAGCTCGAATTATGTTGTCATATGATGCTATTTTGATATCAGTGTAAGAGTGTACCATTAATATTTGATTTCCTTATTGAAACTTTTCACATTGGATTACACTTTGAGTGTTTTAAATGAGAAACCGAGGCATATATAGTGTGCATTATGGCCATGTGTGTACAAATACATGCCATCAAATATTGAGTAAAATGTGTGTAAGTAGTAAGAAAATGAAGTATTAAGAATTAAATATTATATTTACAACAGAAATCCGTGTACCCCTTCTTTTCTTGGTAATTCTTCTATTTTGTCCTGTCGGTTGTTGCAAGTAAAAAACAAAAATTGAAACTTGTTAATGATTTGTGAACATAAAAAAAATGTTTCCCCATTTCCCTCGCATAATGTGGTGTTAAGAAAACACACAACTTTTTTACTGATTCAACAAATATTCAACAAACAATTGTTTAATATTTTATTTAAATGATCTCCTTCCCCATACACTCACCATGATACTATAACTAGTTTAAAATTTATTTCACTAAAAAATAAGAATTTGTGGATGTAACAGAATGAAGCCCTCACTTACAGCCAATTATTTTTTATACGTATCCAGCACTGCTTACCATTGGTGAGAATTTGTTGTTAACTGTGTCACAACTATGTAGAAAAGCAATAGAAGGCATTGTAGTGATTGTAAAAGAAACCATTTTTTAAAATATATATATGTATACTGATATATTTTCGGTGTCATGTATATTTCCTACACCAAAATAAGGGGAAAATATTACTTTCTTCACAAAGTAAATAACACTTTCAATGTTCCTGTTTTGTGACTTTTCTGCAAGGTGCAATGTAAATGCCATTAAAATTTTAACTACAGTGGTACCGACAAGAGAAAGACCTTGGCCAACTAGTGAAGTAAAGTGGATTCATTTGTTTACTTCTCTCGAAGTAACTGCAAGACAAAAAATGTTCCCCTTCCTGTGCTAGAGTGCCTGCCCCATGTTGCCTTATGTATAACCTCTCCCCTTGCATCATTGTCAAAAAAATTCAACGTTTGCATCCTGTCCAAACAATAGTTTATAACCTTTCATTGCATAATCATTGCATCGGTACATTAGACAATAAAACCAACGATAGCGGAACAGAATCTTCTGACACAATAATTTGTAAGTCTGTACTTGGCAACACTGTAGTAAATTTTTTCAAGTTTGATATTTCGACTATAATACAAAAATGAGTAACAACTAATCTGTTAACTTCTTTTTTTTTTCCAATGAAGAAATATTTGCTAAACTCTCAAAGAAATGATGTACATCGATTTGGACTATATTATATTTGAGCATATATTCACAAGCATTCCATGCATCCTATCCTTGCAGCAAAGGCAGTTTAGTAATCATGAAATTTAAGTACCGGTATTACTGATACAATTTTTTTTTTTTTTTTAAATAAAAGAAAAGCTTAACATTGGCCGTACCCTACTTTTTTGCATAAGATCTGAAATGGTTATGCAGTGAGATACGGTATTACGTCTGCTTTGTAGCTTTCCTCAACTTAACTGCCTAACATGCCTGGAGTCATCAGAGTTAGCCCCCCTAGTGTCTATGTTGGGAGCAAGAGACCCAGTTTATTTTCTCAAGCACAACTTGGTTTTCAAAGTTACACATACATTTATAATCTCTTATCAATTGTCATACATGAGTTTACAATCAGTATTCAGATGTGTGTCAGGTTTTTATAAACCCCCGCAAGTTCAATTAACATATTTTCCTTCTAATTAATTAAAGTTGTCTATGATGTAGTTAATATTTTTTGAAGTAATATACGTTAGAAAGTCTTAACAGTTCAAGAATATAAGACCTTTAACATGTAGAGTTGTTACAGATTTCCCCTTCAAGATGTGTTGAACACTGCAAATGGCAAGCACCTGTTTCCATCACCCATGATCCTTTGTTCGCTTAGCATTGAAAATGCCACAACAATGCTACAAGGTTATTCTCTTCTTGGTAGTACAGTAAGCTAACATCACTATTCCCAAATTTTCTTACTGGATCCTGCCAAAATCTGATTGTTTCATTTTGTACACTTTAATGTTGGTACGAATTTATATACAGACTGTAAGAAACATATCAAGTAGACAGACAGAATAATGTTAAATTTTTTTTGATTATCGCTCTTCACACAACCGCTGAAAATAATTTAGCAAAGCTGCTGATTATTATTCTAGAGTTTTTTCATAATGAGACAGTAAAGGCAAATGTATTAGTAATATTCAACCAAATTTTGTAAGAAGTAACTGGTTGTTATATATATCGGTTTGCTTTTGCGTATGAACTTAATGCATGTTATATAATATGCTGCAAAGAGTAAGGTATATTGCTTTCAGCTATCTGTTCATTTGGTATTGTGCTAGTGTCTAAGTGCTTTTAAAATTCAGTACGTAAGAATGGATTTTTTCTTAATGGTTTAAATATAAAGCTGTTATAATGTCTTATGTTAAACACACAACGATCCATGTCAGTGCCATGAAATTACTAGAACAGGATATAAAATAATAATAATAATAATTGAGTGGCTCGGGAGTAAAACTTGATAACACACACTCCGTTCCAAATTGATTAAACATTGTATTCAGTTACTGCACAGTCTATAAAATTGTTGTACCACAGGGAAAGAAGTTCCTTCAGTAGCCGGTGACTGTTGGAAACACATGGAAACATCTGAGTAACCCATAAGCCACAATGTAGTGGACAAACTTTCACCTGCATTTTTCTCGGTTTAATACTTTTGTGGGTTATTAAGTTTTACTCCCCAGCTGCCAAATTTATCATTTTAATATAAGAATTAATTGCTTTGTCATTTTTCTAATTTCATAAATGTGTGTACATATTCACTTGCTGGTCTGTCGGAAATCTCTGTAATGGACAAGAGCAGTAATCACACCAGTTTTGTATTCATATGAGATCTTGTTAAAAAGTTCTAAATACGTATAAGTTAAAAGTTAGGCTTCCAGAAAGGTTTTATGCTTTCTTAATTCATCATTTTTGATGGTGGAAAACATGGATTCATAAAGAATCTTAGTTATACGGAAAGTGCACCTTTTGATGATGCCCTGCTATTGTTCAAATGGAATGCTGCATTTTACAAATATGCAAAAATTGTGTTCTTGACTCACCACATTCTTTAAATCAAAAGGCACATTGCAAGGCCAAATTGCTGAATTTATAATTTTCTAGTGTGTTATGTAGCTTTTTCTATGAAACTTGCCATTTAGTATGTTGTGCAGTGCTTGAAATGGAAAATGTTAATGGGGGGGGTTTGGAGTTAGTATGTATGTATGTATGATCCTACAGTTGAACATGGTGACAATGAAGCTTTGCGAAAATTTTGTTGGTTTGGGCATACCATACCTCACATCCTCCCTCACTGTGAGCACTGATGTTGGGTAAATGAACTAAAAGCTTTATTGTAAGAGTATTATTGTTGACTGTTATTGTTATGTTGTTTGCTTGAGCGATTTTCCAGATATTAAACATAATATTTTGAAAAATTGAACATGGTAATTTCTTTCTTGTGTGTGAAATGTAATAATAACTTTAGTTTTATATCTGGCTGTGACAAAATTACTGTGACCCACTGGGTGGTGAATGTATTACATTTTTTAAAATATGTGTGTGTGTGTGTGTGTACATACATACACACATTATATATATATATATATATATATATATATATATTACACAGGGTGTCATTTTATGTGAAGTACTAGGTTTAGCGAGATTCTGAGCATGCATTTAGCTGATATATTGTCTGGATGATAAGTACACTAATTGCCCTAATAGTTTGGTCTGGAAAATCAGGAAAAGCTGGGGAATTTTGTTTTTACAAAATTGTAGAAACCCTGTCATTCAGAAACTCTGTTTATCTAGTGTTCATTACACACTTCGCATGTGTTTCTAGAGAAGTTGTGGATGCAAAGTTTTCAAATCAGTAGATAGGACGGGGTGGTCCTGTGGGATGTCCAGCTCTGTCCCCCGATTTGACACCATTAGACTACTTTCTCTGGAGCGCAGTGAAAGATAGTGTCTATCAGGAAGTCCCAATGACACTAGAGAATATGAAACAGCGTATTACTGCGGTGTGTGTGGCAATATCTGGAGAAACACTACAATCTGTGTAACGCTCGCTTGTTCACCGTCTCCACAAGTGTATTGATGCAACCGGTGGTCACTGAACATCTGCTGAAGTGACACAGTTTCATCAGATAAGACGTTACTGATGATTTGTTAGTACGTTTTCTGTGCTGGATGATGTTTATTTGAGCTATAGGCCACTCGTAATTTTGTTTTGGAAAGTGAAACAAATTCTGTTGTCTCAAATTGTACCTCTAGTTTTCAGTTCGCTAGAAACACACAAATGTTCCATTAAAAAAGATGTAACTTTAAGTTGAAAGTGATATTTTTTTAATTTTCTGGAATGTGCATGCCCTCCCATTGTGTGAGCCCCTGACATAGGTACATTCCTGCGCAACTCTATTTTTCACATTTTGTTTCATTTCGAAAATTTTTGAGGTCGCAGAGTTAGGTGAGACACCCTGTATATATCGCCGGCACAATATATATATCGCCAAAATATCGTAACGATATATCAACTAGTTAATATTGTCTGGATGATATTTTTTCAATATCATGATGTATTGTCTGGATGATGTATTGTGCAACACTCGTAGGTTTCTGAAACTAAAAAATGTTCTTCACTTTGGTTGGACATTTATTGTCCCACATGCACATGAGCAGCAGGAACCTGTACAAGTTAATGTGCATAATTTCTGCAAGGTTATGTACATAAACTTAAGTACAAAATAAAAACCATGCGATATTAACATTATGAAAATAAAGAACATTGTTAACAGTTTTGGCAGGCTTTTACTATCTTTTCCTGGAACTTCACATTACTCGTATTTTTTTAAAAAATATATAGTTGGTGTCATCACTAAAATATCAAGTTTTGAACTAACAAAACACAAAAAAGCAACAACAGTGAACTGTACATTTGCTTGGAAGCATTACAGACAGGTTATTGAGAAACAGTATTTGCAATACAGGGTGTTTTTAAGATTTTGTAAATAGTTGAATTGATGTTGTGATGATTCTTAGCAAGATCTTTAAATAAATGAGAGCTCGGAGGTTGAATTTGTTGTAATAAGGATGGGGAAATAAATACATACAAGGACTTCACAAAAATTAAGTTAGAAAGCAATCCATGAGAATAAAATGCGAACTAACATGAACTGAAATTAGTCTTGTGCTTAGTCCATATTCAAATCAGTAAGAGTCTGTATATTGTATATACCAGTATATTGTAAGGTAAGGTGCACACATGCCATGAAGGCATATAGGATGATCTGTAGGTAGAGCTCAACATATTCTTGATCTCAGCCATAGTTGGGATGATGTGATCTCATCAGCACACCCAGATGCCTTTAACCCCATTGATTTAAGGCTGGGTGAGCCCCGCAGCCACTTTATGCGGGGACAAGGCCAGAAAAATTCCGACCTTATATCCACCCTGGGAATTGAATCCAGTCTCCCACATGTCAGTCAGATGCTCTTACCAACTGAGCTATTGTGGATGTGCAGTTTACACACAGTATGTTGTGTGTATTGAAAAAAGCAAGTAATTCCATACCTCATAAACATCTTGATGTAATTGATACATTTTTTAGTTTTTTTTTATCTAATTACATGGCAATTTTGCAAATATAAATCCCTGAGAATTACTACTGGGAAAATATTGATTACATGAATTTAATTCTACTTCGTATGAAAGTTTTTGTATTTCAATGCAGCAGGAATTTTTAAAAATTAGTTCCTTGTCTATGTATCATCACAACACCAGCTTTAATGAAGCGCATTAACTTCAATTTTTGTTTACTGTACACCTAAATTTTGAAACACCCTGTGTATACTTAACAATACAGTGAAGAGAGCAACGTTACTTTTGACTTAAAATGTCATTGTTCAGAAACAAATGAGTCACTTTTCCTGAGCTTCATATTCAAAAAAGAGAATGCCTACATAATCTCAGCCTTTTATTTTCTTCTTTGCGCACTCCATATAAATAACTTTCACTCCATTGTTGCTTTCAACAGACTTAAAAATAACAACCATACAAATTTATAATTATCATTTCATTCATCAAACAGTTTTCTCTTACCAAGTCAATATATTATTGCAACATTACAGTATCAGATATCACAAACAAATTACATTGTAGTTCTTTTGTTCTTGATTTGTTTGAAATTTATGTTTATTTGAGGAACGTCTTAATGTTGATTATAAGGTTATACACAAAACCAAGGGAAATGAACCCAAAAAAAGTTATGATGTCTTTTTATTTTCAGAATGCATGCGGTGGTTTAGTTTTAAACACATTTGATTTATTTTGTGAATCACAATGTACTTATAGTAGATGTGGTATCTACAAGATAAAAATCATACTTCAAGATTTTTCAGTTTGTTTTCAGATTGCTTAGGCCAAAAATTGTACATTCATATGTCTTCACAGAATTTGTTACAAAAATGTGAATATTGTCTTACTACTAATGATTTCAAGCAGTAAATGTTTGCCAATTTTAACTATTATATTGGCAGACTTCTTTCACAGGGCAGGTTAAATACAGGTCCATGTTCTTACAGTGGAAATGAATCAAAGTTACAAAATTGTTTTAAAAAAAGTTATTTTCCTCTTTAAAATGCATAAAAATGTGTTATAATTTTCCGTACAAAATAACTGGATCTGTGCCATAATACCCTGCTGGAAATTTCTACTGTTATCAAGTGTACTCTACTGTGTGTCTCGGAAATCTACTGAAACTCAATGGTTTCCTATTGAACAAGTTCAGTAGGTTTTCAGTAGGCCTACTGTACATGTACAGTAGAAGAAATACAAGTGAAATATTCTCTTCAGTATTACATGTAATGTTGTATACAGTGCATGTAACTCAACATGTGGACTGTAAAGATAACTTTTCATTCCTCCTGATTTACAATTTCTTTTTATATCTATTTGAAAATCTAAACACAGTAGATGTTTCAAAACACCTATAGATCTACTGAAAACAGTACAGTAGAGAAATTACAAGTGAAAATAACTTCAGTATTATATTTAATATGTATGTAGTGTTTTAGCTTAAAATGATGGCTATAAGTATTACATTTCATTCATCATTAACAAATTTTATTTATATCTGTTTGGAAATCTGAACACAGTAAAGGTTTCAAAACACGTATAGATCTACTGAAAACAGTAGACAAAATTTTCAGCAGGGTAATGATCCCATGGTTGCATTTTGATTTTATTTACCACGTACTGCCACAGTCCTTGCTCAGATGCCATTATGGTGTATGGTATATAATAACGTGTACAATAAAGGTGTACAATAAAGGTAAGTTCTCCATGCACATTGTACCGTGCAATGAAAACACGCACGGGAGATGTGTAATAATTAAGGACCTTGATTTTTTTGGTGCTTTTTTCCCGAAATTTGCATTTTTGTTTTAACATTTTTCTGCCAAATATATCTAAAATTATACCTTCATTGTGCTTTTAAAGGAGTATTCTAAATTGTTCGTGAAAGTTTCACAACTGAAAACTAATATTGAGAAAGTTATCCTTAGTTTAGGTATTTATTGAGCGAGAAATAAAGTTTTACAAGAACTGACAGCATCAAATTGAGGTCTAAAACTATTGTGTTTGTGACTATCTGTGCATGGTGTTCAAATATGTCATTACGGTGAACAAGTTAAATCATTGACAAAATATGCTTCTATATGTTTATAATACAATACAGAGCACATACGAGATCTCTGGTTTGTGTCAAGTATATGGAATGCGTGTGAAAAGTTGTAGCATGTTCATATATAATACTGGCAGTATATTATTATGTATAATATTTTTTGGATTTGGGTTCATTTCCCTAATGACAATGCAGGCACCCATAAATGACCTAGATGCGATATAGACAATGGAATTATGATAATTCAAACCTCAATAATACAATTGTTGTGTTTGATACCCTGTAGAAGTTGTTATTCAAGATTCAAAATGGAATGTTTAAATCGTTTTCATAAAAATCTAGAACTGATTATTTTTCATAAAAATATATAGCCATGTGCAGATATACATTTGAGGAATGCCCATATATCCTGGAATGTTTTCATATGGTTTGCTTAAAGTGTGTGACATTGGAAGAAATAGCATCAAACAATATTAAGTGTTCACAACTTCTTTCTGTACATGAAAAAACAACTCTGTTTAAACATTAAATATATAACTGATATGGAGATCACACACTGATGATGAGAATTAATTGAAATAATTAAAGGCTAACATTAACATGCATTTCAGGAACAAAATCATCAACATCCATTTGAATTACCTGCATTGTCTTATACCTTCATATAGATATTTCAACATCGTAATATATTTTTAAACTTCTTTATGGTATCAATATTAAAATATTTTCCACATTAATATGGGAATCAATTTCAAAATATCAGTAATTTTTTCTTCATGTCATCTCTTTCTTCAAACCACTTATAAATATATCTATGTATTTCAATTGTATTCTGTGCTTCAAAATAGCTTTCTTCATCTAAAAACTGCTAATCACTTTTCTAATACATTTATAAAATTATTCTCAATATTATTTTACATGCATTCATGTGCAACATGTGAAGCATCCACAAGAAAAATAACTTGTAACAGCTAAAAAAAATTACACACACACAGCCAAACGTTAATAGTACTTTTTTAATTTTTACTGTGAAACAGCATGGTCCATCTCTGTAAAACACTTTTATAAAACAAAATATTGCACCTTTCCATTAGAAATAGCATTGTATATTATTTTTGCAGGACAAAAAATCTTTGCTGTTATGCTTTGATCATATGCAACAACGATGCTACACTACACCAACAAGAAACAAAAATCGCTGAACATTTGTATGTTGGGTAGTGCAATTTCTACAGCATCTATAACAATGAACGTATGCAAACATTTCTTATAAAAGATGTGTCAAACCTATTTTGCACGAGTGGAGATCATATTGCAGCAAATGAAGTTCTTGTTTTACAGTATCTCACTATCTATGAGATTATGAGACTCAAATTCAATGAAATAGTTTGCTCAATGACCACCTCACTTCCTTGAGTATTGTGTTAATTCTTGCTTTTGTTGCAAGAGTTCCGTGTCCGATAATGTTGTCATGCTATTATGATGACAATTGAGGAACTACTTGAAAAGAAGTACAAGGCTTTAGTCTAGCAAACCAGCTGAAAAATTACAATGGAAACTGACTCTTTCACTATACTTTGAAAAGCCACTCATTGGCTTATAGTTTGTTTTTTGTCTCCTCGTTTATCTTGTTTACTTTTGGAAGGAACATACTATAACATACTGTATTTTAGTTGGATGTTTTGGCAGCCAATGACGCTTTAGTGCACACTTGTTTAGCACTGAAGACTCAAATTTCTATGTAGACAAAACAAAGGAGAAGGTTAGTCACATGGTGATGTAACATACTTTTTTGGCTGGACTCAAGAGATTTGAAAAGAACTTTAGTATTAGTGTAGATACATAATTTGGTACTCATTAAAAAAAATCTCTTTCTGTACATTGCATAAGCACAATGCATAATACGATGTAGAATGGTACCAGGAACTTTCTACAATAAAGCCTTGATCTTTGAAATTATAACTGAAACGAGACTGTACAAGGTAGTAAGATGAATTTCATTGAATTGCCTGCATTTGCTTGATAATATGACTTCCACTTTGCAATCTCCTTGTACAAATGCATGATTGGTATCTCTTTGTTTTCTATTAATGTGGCAAATTTTATACCAGCAATTTTTAACACCCTGTATAACGAAAATAACAAGTGAGAAGCATGCAAGTGCTTACTAACATCCTCATAGATAAGCGGAATGTCTTGAGCTCTGTTCTATGGCAGCCAGCACGTCATGCTTCATCCTAACGTACAGTCTTCCTTTCTTCCATGGATTCTGAAGATGGAGGGGTTTAAAGTCGTCTCGAAGACAACGCTCCCGGGCTCCTATCACTGCCACTAGACAGAAGTTCTTGAGTTTGTCGTTACCATAGATGGGTCCGTCTTTTCCCTTCAAAACCACAGCCATATTGAGTTGCTTCACTACAAGGTCAATGACTTCCCGTGCTGTTGTGCGTGGAGTAACGTGAAGTTTTAAGCTTGTGCCGCTCGCAAGACCAGTATCGTAGGCGGCATAAACTTGGAGTATTCCCGGCTCGCAGGGTTTCCACTTACCTTCCGCCTCTTCGCTTTCGCTCCCACGTCCACACGAAACATCACACTCACTAATACCACTTGCACTAGCACTTGCATTTTCTTTACACTTATCCGGCTCCGAGGTCATCGACTGGGTACTTGTGCACGAAATGTCGCTTCCTTGACTGAAAGTTTGCGAGTGATAGTGTTGGTCTACGCTGAGGTTGCTGCCGTACGGCCGGTGCAGGTCCTGGAAGCTGCCGTGATTCGAACTCTCTTTCGATTGGTGACAATGAGGGATCTTGGAATCGCTTTGCGAATGCCCGGTCCTCAAGGTGCACTGCAAAGTGTCCGGTGCGCTACCTTTACGCGGGCTTTCCACGGAAACTCGACACGCATGCAAGTGATTTTCACTTCGTGACGGAGGTAACCTAACGGATGGTTCGTTAAGCGTCATTTCGCTCCTACTGTGCTCTCCTAGAATCCCAGGCCAACTCCCGCGACCCACTTTGTTTTGCTCACTAAACACTAGATCCGCACCGTTACCGTGCTTCTTTATACACTCTGCCGTGCTAGACTTCACGAGTTTCGGATCCCTTTGTGGTAACTGCAGCAAGCTTCTCTTCAAACCCCCCGGGGGTGACAACCCCACACTTTCACTGCTCCTACGAGATTCACCTCCATATGGAAGAAGAGCCTTCATTGACAACCCCACAACTGCATTCTTATCACGAGCGAACTTCAGTATGTCCATCATCCAACGAGCTCCTTTCCAAGTGTGGTTGACTTGCGTCTGGATGTCTTGAAGCTTTGAAAGTCTATCCTTGGCAGCTGCTACTTCAGATGATGAAAAAGCCTAAAATGTACAGAATTTTTTTTTTTGCAATTATCCATGTTACAACAGTGTTCATTACAAAAACAAACAAGTGATTTATAAATGTTCCTTCTGTGAAATAACTCTTTCTCAATGGACCATGAATCTCTGGAGAAGCAGACGAAAACAAGTGTCTGTGCAAGTAGTAAGTCAAGAGGGGTCAACCAATAAAGGTGACGGAAAGTGACGTGCTGCTTTGCTCAACCCACTTGCTTTCTCTCCTCTTTTAGAGTTATGAGTGGCCTTGCTTCACAGGTTCCTGAGAGAGAGAATACATAAAGGGTGTTTCATAAAGTGCGCAGTTTTTAAATCGCTTGTCATTTTTTTGTTTGAAGGTTGGCAACACTGTTCTTATCATTTTCGTAATCTCTGATCACTCCGATTATTACTTGAGCAATTTGTTGGCATTTGTTCAGTTTAGTTGCCATGGAGCGGTTCACTATCGAGCAACGTGTCATTATCTTGAAAACACATTACAGAAACGGGGAGGGGAGTCTTATGCACAGGCAGTTCGTATAATCTTCGCGCGATCTTCGGACGTAACATTGCCCCCACTGCAACAACAGTTAGGAGGTTGGTGAAGAAATTCGAAATATCCGGGTCAGTTGCAACCATAAATTCGCCTGGGCGAAAACGTAGTCGTCGCACAGATGGAAACATTGCAGTAGTGCAAGACAGTGTGAATGTTAGCCCTGCGAAGTCACTTCGCCATCGTTCACAACAGTTGGGGATGTCGGTATCCTCAGTGCAACGAATACTGAAAGAACACCTTCATATGCACCCTTACAAGGTTCAGTTGACGCAAGAGATCAACGCAACTGATCATACGAAACGAAGAAATATGCCGGACATAATTTTTCACTTTTAAATCGCATAAGGGCATATGCTGGACACTTTTCAATGATTAAATCGTAGTGAATGTGTAAAATAATAAAAATAAAAATGTCAACTTTCATGCAATTTTGACTGAGTTATTGCATTTTCAAAAACTGCACACTTTATGAAACACCCTTTATAAATGTCTTTTCTGCAGTATATGGGACTGGCATAGGCACAAAACCCTAAACATCACCACTGCATTTGAGTTGGTCTGATACTTGGAAATTGTCACAATAGAGGGCAGTTTTATGAATTGTGATGTGCTTTTAAGAGATCGCAAGCCTTCAGCCTTCATATCTGTCCTGTTTAGCATCAAAGAAGTCCCTTGCCTTTCTTTCATGTGATTAACCTTGAGGTCATCTTCAAGGCACCCTGGACTGCCATATAATACTTTTAAGTTCTTAGTTATCATTTCACCCATGCACTTTAGATTCCTTTATTAAATACTTGCTGATTACCCGGCATTGCCCAGGTATTTATTTATCCCAATCTTGTATTAGACAGGAAAATAATGAATTCTAACTATAGTGTAAAATGAACTTGGAGTTGAACGGCATTGGGAGTGTCACTATTCATCTCAGTGGCCACACTAATATTGGTAGTTTTCGATTATTTTTACATGTCACCCCATCCCCTAGGGGTGTCTTATCCCCACAGTATTTATTTCCAGATTGTAAGTCGTACATGTACCAAGTTGGTTGACATTGCTTCAGGCGTTCGAGAGTTATACCGGAACAAACAAACACACACACACATACATCCAATTTTATATATATAGAAGAAGATAGATAGATTCAGGTTTCTAACATCTAGTCTTCTAGGTCTAAAGAAGCAACATTTTTTTTTACAGTGAATTAGAAATCATGATGAAAAATTATAATTAATTTCCAGTACAAGCACTCAACGGTGAGTTTAATTTTTTTTCTCTGAAAGGAAGCTTCATGCTATTATGTGAATAAACTGGCACTAACTTTTGGGTGTATTTTTGACTTAAGTGATATTGATATAAGAAAATATAAAAAAAAAAAAAAAAAAAAAAAAAAGTGTTCCCCTGTGCATAGCACCATGCCATGAAGGCGTATAGGGGGTGTGGGCATCAGTTAGGTTTATTTACCAATGCCAGCTGATACTTTTCTGGAGTTTCGGTATTTTGTGCGGTCCCCAAATGCCACACACACCTTCGCAGTCTTACTACAGGGTGTCGACAAAAATAACAAATTCAAAATTCTTGACCTTTTCCCCCTTTTTAACATTTATTTAATCGCCCCCTACTTAAGTATAGTTGGAAATTAAGAAAATATATACTTTTATTGAATGGAAAAAACCTACCACAAGGCCAGTTAAGATTAAAATTGAAGCTGTACTTTAACAAGAGATTTACACTTGCTTTAATTATAATTAATTAAATTAATTAATAATTATTAATGCATGTAAAAATTAATGCTTTACACTTCATCCTGGATGTGGAATGGCCACATTTCTTTAATATACATACAAGAATGTAATTCTTATGAAAAAATCTTAACCACACCTCAATACAATTTTAGATTTCCAAAATATTCAATTTTATGAAATCCCAGTGCAGGTATATAACAATGTAAATTCACTATACTGTAAAAAAAAAAAATAGCAAAAATTCTTGACCACAAGCATAATTTCTTGAATTTTTATTGACGTTCTTGACGAATCTGTTGATTTCGTGACCTTTTTCTTGACATTCTTGATTGGTAGACATCTGCATTATCTTGAAAATTATGCAAATGACCGCTGTTTTCATATACTGATGTAATTCTTGAATGTATTTTAAAGCAAGACTGATAAATTGATTCATAAACCTAGTTGCAGTGGAATATATTTTAATATTGTGAACAATTTGTAATTGGTACAATTTTCAAGCATCGATATACGATTGGTAGGGATAGGTATCGGCATCGATATTGGTTCAAAGTGGTAATGTCTCAGCCCTAATTGAAACTAAAAATAAAAATAAAAAAAGGTAAAGTGCTCCCCTGTGCATAGCACCACGCCATGAAGGCGTATAGGTGGTGTGGGGGTCAAAGAAATAGTAAAATTCACCAGAAAATTTGTGCATCATGTGGTGAGAATGTTAAGTCAAGCAATACCTGTTATTCTGGCACAACTTGCAAGAAAGCTTGAATGATGTGCCATCTGAAAGTTTTGCATTGCATTCTGATAATTTTACATCACACACAAAGAAACATTCATTCCTAGATTTACCAGATTGCTATAAACAAAAAGTAACAGGTTGCTATAAATAAAAGTTGCACACACTATGACCAAATGTAGTGCTTTAAGTCAAAATGTAGGACATAATTATTCACAGTAAATAATACAATATATATTACAATATACCATATTGGCCTGCATATAAGCCGGACATTTTATCCAAATTTCAATTGTGAAAAATTAGGATGAGTCTTATATTCGCGACCATAAAAAAATTATGACATTTCGTCAAGTCATATGCTGTTAAAAATGTGCTGATTTCTGATTTTGAAACAATGATAATGCAACAATAGCATTGTAGAAACTGGCCGCATTGTAGATACCATAATGTTATCCAACAATAGCATTGTTGTTTCTAACTGGAACAATAGCATTGTTGTTCTAATTGGGATAGTAAGTAAAACTGTCGGCATTCTTGATAACATACTCTTTGATTTTATTAAGATTGTGTTCGTTCTTCTCTAAGCTTATACAGGTATTCATTTCTACTGAAGTGGATCTACAGGTTTGTCGCCAATATGAACGATGGTGTGGAGAAGAAAGCATCATCAAGCCTTGGAATAAGGCGTAGTTACGATGCAAGTTTCAAACTTGCAGTTGTTCTTTACGCTAAAGCCACAAGCAACAGAGAGGCTGGAAGGAAATGTGGACTTGACGAATCTAATGTGCGACGTTTGGTTGCTGCTGAACCGAAACTGAACAATGCACTTTCAACGAGAAGATCTTTCAAGGGACCAATTTTCTTTTCTTCCCTCTGCTTATATTCGGGTATCATCTTTTTTTTTTATTCTCTCTCCCTCAAATTTTAGGCTTATATTTGGGGGCAGCTTGTATTCAGGCCAATATGGTATATACAATATATATTAGTAGTAAACATATTAGCAAATAATATGAAAAAAAACACACATTAAGTTAAAATAATGAGTGCTTGAAGACAAAATTCCGAAATTTATAATAACAATTAACAGTAGCATACTTAACCAAGGAGCAATTTTTTTTTCAAATTTTCTTGTTATTCTCTGTTTCTCTATCTTAAAAGTGTATTTGCTTAATGTTTATTATGTGATGCTCAAAATATAGGGTATTTACCATTTTCTCCTGGGTTTTGGATCAAACTTTAAACTGTAGGTCCAGTCCTGATTAGCCTTTCTGTGCATAAAGTGGACTTAAAAAACAAACTCGGCAATAACTTTTACCATTTCCCACAATTCCTCTCAGGAGTAAAACTGTAAGAAAAAAGTAACTCTACACAAGGTGACATTTAAGAACAGGAATTAAACTTTGCATTCTTTCTGGCACATATGAATTTTTTGTGATCAACTCTTGTAATTCAACTTTGAAAGCGTTACCTCTCTGTGAGAGTGGTGAGCTATTATCGTGTCCATTTCCAAGATGGAGCTGAGCCGTGAGTAGCGACTGATGAAATCCCGCTGATACGTTCCCAGATGGATCATCTCGAACACCTGCACCGGAAGATGTATCAGGTCATCTCGCTGCAGAAGAATATCTCGCTGGCCAGGAACAGCGCAGGCAGACTCGGGTGGAGGGACAATGATTAGGAACGAAACTTCAGGGTTCACGTCAATTACCTCCACATCGTATAACCTGAAATTATAACCTTTGCTCAGAATATTCTCATTTGTTTCCTTGAACCAAATGTTATGAGACAAAGAAGCAAGCTACATTGACTTGGAACAAGTTAATGTTTCAGAAAAAAAGTATTTTAAATATATTTAACGTCTTTGATACATTTACTGTTGCAAAAGTATATTGTTAATCTCTCTGAAAGATACATTTTTACTCCTAAAATTATTAGTTTATAATAATCACCTGGCTGATTGCCCGAGAAAACCTGTTCAATATTCGCTGCCAGGAAAACTTCAAGAATTATTATTATTTTTGTTTGAACAAGAAAGAAGGAACAGCATAGAATTTTATAACTTATGCTATTTTATATACAGTAAAACCTCATTAATCTGGACTAATGGGGGGATAAGTTGACCAGTTTAACGAAAGTCCGAATTAATTGAAATAATCTAAAATAACAGTAGAAAGTGCATTAAAACTCCGTTTATAGCAACAGTGTGTATTTAAAGGGCATAGACCTAAATACACTATACAGTACAGTAAAATGTAAAGCAATACGACAATGCGTACATACGCGATACCCATGACAAATGTGATTGTTGACTTCTAGCCACATTTAAAGCCTTGCATTCTGTTGTTGTTTTCTTTCTTGCCTGTCCATATTAAGCGAAGTCTTGGCTTATCTGGATCCAGATTAATGAGGTTTTACTGTAGTTCAATAAATTTAACTATTCATTGTTTCAAACAAAATACCTTCAAGAAGCTTTTAAGGGTCCTTTGTTAAGAGCAAAGAATAGAATTTGAGGGAGATGTAAACAGACTGACGCTTATGAAAATATTACTTAAGTACTTAATTTCTAGATAATTTGTAGATGTATACTGGATATATACAGGATTGGAGATCCCATAGATATCCTGAAATGCAAAGTCCAATAGATGTCTGTGAATATGATCTAAACATTGTGGATATCCTATGGATATCTCTTGGAGTTTTGTGCTGTATGGGAAAACACTTGAATGGAAAGAAGAAGGAAGGTGGAAGAATAATAAATTGGATGAAAATGAGCAAAAACAGGATCAAATTAGTGAAAACATTAAGTTAATGAAGGTGTGGTTTCATTCTCCGTAGGACATACATCAAGAGTCTTAAGAAGGCTAGCACCTGTCACGTGGCAAGGAAAATGTACTCTAGATTACAACAGAGGTTTGACATAACTCAAATAACTGTTGTTTCCCTGAATAGAACTTCATACAAAAAGAAAATATTCTCTTTATTGTGGGGTATCCAGATTTCTTTTCAACAACTGCCCACCTACCTGCCCCATGTATGCAATATTCCATTTTCCATCAGTCCTTTTATTCCCTGTGCTGTGTGCTCACAGACACTTCTGGATTGTAATGACTGAGTTACTTTGCAATGGAATCCATACACTAGCGTCCATGTGACTAAAAAAAAGATGAACTTTACCTCAAGATAGACAACATTTTTGAACAAAGATTTGGTTACAATCAGATGCCATCACATTTTCTCAAGGTTACTGCTTGTCTACTTTCTCACTTTCATTGCATGCGAATTTTCAAGTATATTATTTAAGGATACAATAAATACTGAGGATAAGATAAATATGTAGAATATTAATATGTTGTTGATGCTCAGATAGGCTAATCGGGACCGGTCCTACAGTTTAAAGTGGGATCAAAACTGCTGTGCAATGTGCTTCTGTCGGATCGAACCCAGCACCTCTTGATTATAAGCCTTGTAATCAAGGGGTCCCGGATTTGATACTAGATGGAGACATAGTGATATAGATCTCACTGTACACTGTAGGACCAGTGTCGATTAGCCTATCTCTGCATAAAGTGGATTGAAACAACAAAAAAATCTTCCCCATTGCAGTCAGTATGTTATCGGTATTGGTGGAAATTTCATTGGTCCAACCCTGAGAATTATGTTTCTTCCTGGATATTGTGTTATGGCGCACCTTAAAAACAGCAGTAAAATGTTCAGCAACCCCTATCTTTCGAGAATCTCACCTATGGCTTGCAGCTTCCTCGCTGGTAACTTCCATGTACGAGAAGAGTCGTCTGGCCGTGGCAGCCACAAGCTTCACAAAAACCTGCTGCTGCTCTGATGGTTCCTGAAGCGCCTCATCCTCGCTTATGGCTGAGCTGATTGTCTCCAGGGAGCTGGACGATTTGTGACGGGATCCCAGCATCTTGAGCCACTCCCACTCCTCTCTGGAGGAGAAAATAATAAAAGGGATGCCATCAGCACTAACAGTGGCATATTCTCCATTTTTTTATAAATTTAGCTTTACTGTATGGGAAATTACTCATTATATATTATGCAAACTACAGCTTTTAAAGCTGAATTTGCTGGTTTATGTATGTCAAGAATCATTCTGTCAACCAAGTTTCCTCCCCAATTGTACATGGGGAGGGCAAGGGAGCTGAAGAAAAGTGGATGGCTGGCTATTTAAAAAAACACAGCCTGCATGGTCAGTTCTACCTCTGGAAACTGGAAACAGCATTGGCAGGAGAACGCTGGTTCTTCCTTTCTGTTTGTGTCCCATGCTTGGCAGAGGCAGTGTTGCCACACAAAGGAAGAGTTTCCCTTGGTGAAGGAAAATACAAGTCCATTTTTTTTATGAAAACTGAAATTTTGTGAAAAATATCAAAATTCCTGGAAAATTTAAAGTTGTCAGACTCCTGTTTTGTTTTACTTGCATGCCTACATTGGTCTTTCATTTCTTTTATAAGTCATATAGATTGGAGGGGACGTATAATAAATATATACAGGGTAATTCAAAATGAATGGTGCAACATTACACAATTATTATGACGTACCTATTTATGATAGAAAATCAAACAAGGCCTCAATATAAAGAAAAACTCTGGAAGTTTTCTTCTCACTAAGTGGGCTTATGCTGCTTTGCTGCTGTTCCACCAGGATCGCCAGTGTTGCAAAATGGCCAGTGACCAGTAGAAGGTGTATTGTGTGCTGGAGCTATCAAAAACTGATTTACTCACAATGGTGCAAAGACATTTCCACAAGCACTTTGGTAGTAATGCACATGTTTCATCCTTCTGAAAGATTTTCCAAGTTACAACTGTGAATTGTTAGTGTCTTGGACAATGACTTGCTGTCTCATGCATAGCATGTACACGATTATCGTTTCTATCTGCACCGCATTACACATGGTTTCCATGTTGAATCTTTGTAATGTGAGTCATGTGAGTAAAACTTCTAGAGTTCTTCTTTATATTGAGGCCTTTTCTGATTTTCTATCATAAATAGTAACGTCATAATAACTGTGTAAAGTTGCACCATTAATTTTGAATTACCCTGTACAATAAATAAGGTTTGTTGCAGGGAATTTTTCAGGATACATTTAATTGTTTTATATTTATGTTCAATGGTTTTCGTAAGGTCAAAAGGTAGAGTTTCCTATATGGAGCATGAAGAGCCAAACCTAGCGTGGCATCAGGGGAAACTAGAATTTTTACATGGATGCTTTCTTCTTTGTTTCTAGGAACATGTTATGAAAATGTTAAGTTAAAGAACAAGTTGCATTAGATTGATGGCTGGGTCATTAAGCTCATGGGATATTTGTAATAAATTGCACTATATTATTGCAAATACTACTTTTAGTACTTTGATACAAAAAGATTTCGTTGTGCACTTAAAAATTATGTTTTATGTAAAGCACTATTTCATTAATGGAGACTATTTTTTTAAAAAAATCTGCTTTTGTACACTACATGACAATATTTATCATGAATAATAGTATTACATTTCCACGTTGAGATGTATTTGTTGAAGGATACTATTCTCTAAAATTCTAAATCAGAGTATGGAAAGTTAAAAAAAATTATTGTATTTTTGACCTTATTTGTTGCTCATTTTACAAAATTTCCTTCCTTTTAACCCATCTGATAGAAATATACATTTGCTCCAGATTAAAAAATGCATGAACTAGCAAGTACGGTACAGAGCAGTTTACTTACGAAGAAACGTGCGGGTTGTCCCTTATTTTGCAGTGTGGCAAGACGTTCGGAGTTTTCGTTGGGACAACCACCTGCAGTAACTCCACAGAACTTCTCATCTTCAGGTACCCGAGGTAGAGCCCTCGGCTCAAACGAATGCTGCTCACCTGATGATACGTTATCTGCTCCTGTGAATAACAACATTAAACACTTTTAAACTTAAAATAATGCCAAAACAGTTGTTAAATTGACAGTTCTGTAGCAGTTTCTCTGAAAATTATGTCGTTTCTAATTCAACATTGTCCTCTTAGACATTATATCTTAGTATAAAGGGGACTCTTTCCCTCGGAAATTAATAACGCAATGCTCTGGCTGCCTTTACCCCCCCCAAACCATGATTTGAGGTTGGGTGAGCCACAGAGCCACTAAGATCAGCACAGGAATGAAACCTGGGTCTCTAGCGTGGAAGTCAGATGGCATACCGAGTAGACAACCACTGCTTTCAAAACACTTTTAAACTTAAACAGCCAGTACTACTACTACTCAGTAGCGTACGCAGGATTTCATCAAGGGGGGTGTTATTTCAAAAACATTCTACAAATTCGCATTACCATTGTTTTATTATACTTTAATTAATTAATAATAATAAATTAATTCATAATTCTTATAATTAATTAATTAGTTTAATTACTATTAATAATTACTACTAATGCAGCTGCTATTTATGAAAGTAATAGAACAAAATTACATTTCTTTTGTTTCAAAATAATTGTCTAGTCAACGGTTATTTGTATATGATAAGTGAGACATTTTAAGTGTGAAGAAAATCCATGAAAATAAGCAAATATATTCAATTTATTGAAATAATCGAAATATGAAACTCATTCAAGGAGCCGCGCTGGTCTAGTCTGACAACTTCGTGGGATATCCGGGTTCGATTCCCGGAATTGGTTGGAATTTATCCAGCCTTGTCTCCGCACCCAGCCTAATATCAATGGGTACCTGAGAGCAATCCTGGGGGATAAAGACTGCAGGAGCATGGTGCTGATCACATCACCTGCAAAGTGGCCGAGATCGAGAATGTGTGGGGCCCACCACACCACTACGTGTGCCTTCATGGCACGGTGCTATATGCACGGGGGAATTTAAATTACCTTTACCTATGGAACTCACCCAGGATGATGAGGCGCGAGAATAAATGTTGCTAAATTCCACTGAGTCTATGTTTTCGTTGAAAAGTACGTTTATAGACATTCCAACATATTTATCACTTCTAGGTGATTCACAAAGCACTTCAACATTATTTAATGATGTGGATGTAGACTCAGCATCACTTGAGAGTTCACAAGGGGATGCGAAATCAGTACCGGGAAGAACGTTTGCAATATGGCTGGCACACAGCGACGAAGCAAGGAATTTTCAGAATTCTCGCGAAAGTCACTGCGTGATTTTTTGCAAAAACAAAATGCAAAATTGAACTTTGCGGCTGCTTGTATTGTGTTTGGAATGTTGTGTTTTTCTTCATGCTGCATGGGAATAATAATTCAAATTATTATTATTATTATTATTATTATTACTGTCGCAGACCTTTGACTGTGATAAATTAGCCATTTTTAATTTTTTTCTACAGCATTTTCCATAATATTTCAAAAGCTCAAGGGGGGGGGGTTTAAACCCGGTAACCCCCCCCCCCCCTTGCGTACGCCACTGCTACTACTAATGATGATTACAACAACAATAATAAAGGCATATTAATATAAGAATGGTATTTTATTATTAGTGTTTTTTTCTGGGAAGAAAGGTTTTAGTTCTCTTCAAGATGGTTTGTTGTTGTTACTATTTGGTATTGTGTTCATCATGAGAACTACTATAAATATTTTATTTCGTTAAAATAAAATGTTTTATGTCCATGTTCATGTACTGTTGCATACCACCAGAAAATAAAGCACTGATTTTTATTATTATTGTTTGAATTTGAATTTAAAATTTTGGGTGCGTCAGCACTAAGGCTATTTTGCACCCATCACATTATTTGGGGTCCAGCCCCTTATCGTTACACATAGTAACTCTAATGTTGCAGAACTAAAATCATAAAATATTA
Organism: Lepisma saccharinum; assembly: GCF_977018435.1. Lineage (NCBI taxonomy): Eukaryota > Metazoa > Arthropoda > Insecta > Zygentoma > Lepismatidae > Lepisma > Lepisma saccharinum. The sequence continues at coordinate 47,771,104 of NC_139252.1, forward strand.
AAATCTTCTGACTTTCGTTAAAATCTGAGGCTGTAAAGGAGCACTCAGCACAAATAAGGACAAAACACAGGACAACGCAAACAAAATTATACTGGCCACGGGGCCAGTCACCAGAGCCTCGTTAGTCTGCAGTCCAGGGTGTACTATGTGGAAGTGAGGTTGACTATTATTATTATTATTATTATTACATCCAAAGTAATATATAAACACAATATCTATCACGTCCGTCATTTCAGGAAATTTGTTCTCACTTGCATCTTAAACTAATAGCACTGACTGAAATATATCATTCTTCCTAAATTTCCGGACTGCCCACAGACAGGAGACAAATTTAAAGAACTTTCTATTTCCCTCTTTATCTGTTTACAAGAATTAATGTAACAAAGCAGGCATTTCCAATGTCACAGCAGGAACTGAGTTCCAGCACCAAACTGATTTGCCAGAACAGAGTTCCAGTGCATTTGACTCACTTGTAGCCCTATGTAAGTACGGGAGATAGAAAACTTACCTGAATGCTTGACATGAGGATGTCGCCCACCGTAGTGTCTTCGTGCAGCGGGACCTTCCTCTGAACCTTGTTGAGTGGTAGCCACTTGGAGTTGAGAATGGACACGGACTTTGGCGACTTAATGTAGTTGATGGTTGTGATGACCACCGTACCCTGTATGTCCCGGAGAGGCTTGTGATACAACTGGCCCAAGTCTTGGATACCCAATGCACTCTGGGGAAGTTACAATACTGGGTTAATGTTGATTCAAGTATTTATAAAAATTAAGATGAAGCATAGTGTTTCCTTACATCTTTGTATGTTTTTTCTAATGTTGTATAAACTTGTGAAGAAATTCTCTCCAGTTATTAACATTTTCCTTACCAGTGACATGGATACCCATCTACCCATCACTTTGTTACCATGGGCTTTTAAATAATATAAATATTGTGCAAGCATTGTGAACATATTACCAAAAGAAAATGCCCCTTGTTTTGTTTGTTAGACATCCGAGCTTTATATAAACTATAAAATATACAGGGTGACCGAAAAGTCTTTCCCTGATTACAAACTTTATTCATATCCGCTATATGTAAGGTAGAGATGTGAAAGTGGTGCCAAAATGGAAAACTAACCAAGTTTTTTTGTTGCAGGTTTCAGTAACGTGGCTTTAGTGTAGCAGTGTCAGTGCCCAGGAAACCAGAAATGTTCACAAATCAGGAAAAAGCTCAGTGTGTCCTCTGGTATCACGAGATCCGGTCACCAATAACAGTGCAGAGGAACTTTCAAACAACGTATGGACTTAATGCTCTTGCCATCAGGTGGCATCTTTCCATACGTTGTTTGAAAGTTCCTCTGCACTGTTATTGGTGACCGGATCTCGTGATACCAGAGGACACACTGAGCTTTTTCCTGATTTGTGAACATTTCTGGTTTCCTGGGCACTGACACTGCTACACTACAGCCACGTTACTGAAACCTGCAACAAAAAAAACTTGGTTAGTTTTCCAACATTTTGGCACCACTTTTACATCTCTACCTTACATATAGCGGATATGAATAAAGTTTGTAATCAGGGAAATACTTTTCGGACACTGTATTACTCTATTGTGAATACCTAGACCACAGTAAAAGCTAACCACATGGAGATTCATGTGAATGTTCCAGAAGAAATTCTAAGAAGATAAAATTTTTCAGATTTTTGATTTTCGTAATGGTTTTATGAAATGGAAGGAGATTTTGAAAATGGTTTCACTGGCGTCAGTTAAAAGTTTAGCTGAGTCTAACACACTTAAAAATTAAAGTAAATGGCACAACATATCCCTTTGCATGCATGACAGTGCATCAAGCTGTTTATTTTTCCTTCTTTCTTTCACGACCTGAGTCTGTTAGTATTGCTTTCAAATAGCTTCCAAATTGTCTTCACGATGCTGGTTCAACACCAGAGAGCACCAGAGGCTTGTAACAAAAGCAAGAGCACTAACCAATAGGGTATAAGGGAACTCAAATGCTAACTGAGAGGGGGAGAACTTTGAATTGTGTTTTTAAAGGAAATTTAGTACTTTGTACTTATTTAACTTATTACATTTTAATTCGATTCTGTATCTACAAAAGTATTTTTAAAGAAGTCCAAGATACCATATTTGGACAGAGAGCTCTTCACATTTAAAATTGCAAATGAAGGACCCCCGATTGAGAGTACAGCACGTGGTGCAATAGTTATACAGGGTGTTCCACTCGTAAGGGGCCCCGAAAAAGTGTTATAAAAATCTTAATAAAAGAGGATATGGAACCAAATTTGTACATGACATACCTTTATGGTTGAGAAATGAAGGTGCATTACAAGAAGTGCTGGAAGTGACCTCCCCCCACCTGTATACACAGTTCAACACGGCGCTGCATGTTCGTGAATGTTGCTGCCAGAGTATCGGCGTGACTGCCTGGATTTCACGGCGGATGTTCTCACGTAACTCGTAACTCTTGCACACACACCTTAAAGGTTGTGTACAAGAACAAACCACGCACCATCGATACCTTTATGGTTGAGAAATGAAGGTGCATTACAAGAAGTGCTGGAAGTGACCTCCCCCCACCTGTATACACAGTTCAACACGGCGCTGCATGTTCGTGAATGTTGCTGCCAGAGTATCGGCGTGACTGCCTGGATTTCACGGCGGATGTTCTCACGTAACTCGTAACTCTTGCACACACACCTTAAAGGTTGTGTACAAGAACAAACCACGCACCATCGATGAGTTACGTGAGAACATCCGCCGTGAAATCCAGGCAGTCGCACCGAATACTCTGGCAGCAACATTCACGAACATGCAGCGCCATGTTGAACTGTGTATACAGGTGGGGGGAGGTCACTTCCAGCACTTCTTGTAATGCACCTTCATTTCTCAACCATAAAGGTATGTCATGTACAAATTTGGTTCCATATCCTCTTTTATTAAGATTTTTATAACACTTTTTCCGGGGCCCCTTATGAGTGGGACACCCTGTATTTCTGTTAACATGTACGAAGTCTAGGGGTAGTGTAACGATAACAGAACATGGATAGCTAAAAAATCATACATAGGAATTATTACTCTATAGCCTTACTCAACCCTGTAACCAACAAATGAAATCTCTGACGATTGTTGCACAACCCTACAGATGCACTCACCTGCATTTGTGCTGCTGCCTGAAGAAGCCGGATACGAAACTGGACGGTTGAAGAGCTCAGACTTTTTTCCATATCTTGGCGTAGAGATTTAACATCATCCCATGTGCAAGCGACCTGTTAAGTAAAGCAATACACAAATAGATTAGAGTGACTGTATTATTTTCTGATTACACGAGAGGCATGGCACTGACGACAGACAATCGAGTGGAGATAATTCTTCTCTGCGGATGCAAAGAGACTTACATAGTTACGAAACTATTGAGAATATCTAGGCAACAGTGAAAGCAAACCACATGAAGATTTACATGAATGCTCTAGAAGGAATTCTAAGCAGATTGTAGAATATGATAGAGTTTTTTTTTTTTTTTTTTTTTTTTTAAAGAAAATGAAAATTCAGAAAAAGCTGCCCTTCCTTTGACCAAAGGTCCAAGGAGCCTTAACCACTCTACCATGGAGGTCAGCCACACATGTACCAGGCCAGGTCTAGGAATTATATCATCAGCATGGCCACTCTAGGACCATGATAAAATTCAAGTATAATTCCTGTTTTTCAAGGCTAATTTTCCAAAAATATTTGAACCTTACGTATTACCGCCTCTCATCTCCCCCCCCCCCCACAAATATATTAATACTTTAAGGGTCTGTGTGATTCCAATGTATCCAAAATTTCTTATTCAATTCAATTGGGCTAATAAATAATAAGGTATAAGGTTGCAGTTTATTCAAACTAGAAATGCATATCTACAAACACAAGTCACAAATGTTACAGGGTACAGTAATCTACGAAAAATTGTTAATTGCATTAAGAACTTCAAATTCACCTAATCAACTTCAAGATATCCTATCTTGCAATAATATTCCGTATGTCAGATAGATTGTTCTGCAGGATTGAAAGAATTAAGTTTTATTTTCCTCACAGCTTTCTTTTATTTTCCTTCCTTGATAAAAATAAATGCTAAACTGTGAAAAACTTGCCTCAGGGCATTAAAAAATATGTAATAAATTCAATGAGATTTGGATTAATAAAAGTTGCAATTTTTCACGTCTACGGGGAGAAATTCACCCATAATTCCCAGAGCCAATAATTCAGGCATAATTCCTGGAATTCCCGGTGAGTAGTCACCCTGATCATTCACTATAGTGGTCTGTATAAAAACTAGATGAATGTCATTTTTTGTTATTTTGATTTGCTTTATTTTACTTCGCTTTTTGGGCCACTTTTGGCAAATTTACGAAGATGGAGATGAGTGATGGCATGATGAAATTGATGAATACACACTCACAAACATACATGCCCAGGCCAGGATTCGAAGCAGGGACCCCTAGCATCGTAGTGCGATGTGTTAACCACTCCGCCACGGGGGCCAACGAGATTAATGTTATGAATGTAGAGAAAGTCAACTATACATGTATCTGCCTATGCTGTGTTCACCCAACACATTGTCTGCTCTAAAACAAGACATTTTGCCAGCTGAATACTGTTTTGTCGTATGTCCATCTGCACTAACTCTTCAGTAGAGCTGATTGAAGTTGTATTTTGAATACATTACACAATTTGCGCAAATGTTCATAGTTCACACCACTTGACAGCCAGATATCTCACTTCAGAACGTGATGCATTAACATGTACAGAACACGATAATGCCACCAACTCACTTCAGACAAAAAGAGGAGATACGACAAATCAGTATTCAGCCATCAATTTGTCCTTAATCCAAGGGCAGGGTTCTACAAGAATTCTACCGTGGACTCTGCCCTGGATTGGTGCCAGAGAGATTTCAGATTATTCTAAACTGAAGTGAACATCAAAGTGTTATTCTACGTACTTCACTTGGAAACTCACTCAATAGGATCAAGATTGTGTATGGAGAGGTACAAATAGCATAGGCATTGTACACTTAACAACATTGAAATTAAGCATTATTTCATGTAAGGAAACAGAGGCTTACCTTCATAAGCCAGTGAAAGTCATTGTTTATTGAACTAGGATACGTTTCATCAACCTCAATCACAGGCAGAAACTCTTCATTGGTGACAAGAACTTTGTCTTCATGGTACAGCAAGCAGGCCAAAAATACTCCCCTGCAAAACATGCAAAAAAATAATAATAATAATAATGTACAGTATTATTTGCACAAAGACTTATTTCACAAACTAGAATAAGATAAGATAAGTATGACACTCTTTTACAAGACAAACAATTTAAAAAAAAAACTGAAGTCAGGATGGGCACTGTGGAATCTGTATCTGAAAAAAACTCTGATAACTAAGTTCAAATCACAAACCCTGAGACCTTCTGTAAACAAAACCACCTGCATGCAGAAAGCATTGCAAACTTATAGAAGTAAAATAATCCACACGAAAGTCCAGCGTTGTTACAGGATTCATTACGTAAGGTAAAACAATGGCCAATTTGTAGTGTGGGATACGCTGCCGCAAATGACGTCTCACTTTAAACCCAATGCTCTTTCTTTTTTTACTTATTGCTTCACCTTTATGGTTAACTCTTTGCACCAGTAATCATTTCCCATAAATTTGGCTTCTTTCTTGCATGGGAATTGAATATATTTTACTTGCATTTTTTTAGACAAAATAATATAACATAGTAATGTATATTTCCAAGGATGATATAGATAGGAGTGTATTTGAAATTTGTTTGTAGATTTTATGTAAATTGTATCTTATGTAAATAAAATATATAATGGGCATAAACAGCCATATGCATTGCTTAAAGTCCAGTAAATATATTCATGATGATGATCAAGACAAGACAAAGAAAGTTGGTAAGTTTATTGCGGTTGGAAACTTTGACAAGCATCCTAATAACGATTTTTGTTCTGCCAAATATAGTGCACTTCGTAAAATAACTTGGTGACATGGCAAGGCAAGATAAGTGTGAACATTTTGTAGTAATATGCATTGTAACTTTCAATGAGCTTAGAGATTTGTGTACATAATGATATTTTATAACATTGGTTATTTTCTAAAAATAATCATGTGAACAGCAAGGAAGTAGTGCAACTTGGTAATATTGTCTGACTTATCCTTAGAAAAATAACATGCCGAGTTCTATGCGTGCGAGAAGGTCTCCGTGTTCTCCGAGCTTGTTTTCAAAACACCAGCAAGGACAGCCTTTGAAAAGGGGTGAGAAACAGATTCTACTCAATATTTATGTAACGTTCTGTCAGTGGTATCCCGAGAAGCCAGTAAATGAAGTGGTTAAGTTGGTATCCCAGTGGAGTGGTGTGTCAGTGTCTGCAGTTTTAAGGGTTATGAAAGAGAGAATGACCGGGAGAGTAACAATGTATGCGGCTGCATATTCGTCTGATGTTTTGAGAGCGGGTTCTCACATTCAGAGGCTCTTATATAAAATGAATAGGTGCGGCGAACTATGAGTGTAACAGCAGATGATTGCGGTCATGAATCAGCTGACGCGGAGTGATACATCGAATCGGTGAGACCGTTTGTTTACAGAAGGTCTCAGGGTTGGTGATTTACACTTTATACTTGTTTCATAGATCCATTCAACTCATTTAAACAGGGTCACCCAAACTGTGGCCCACAGACTACATCCACCCCATTTATGTGGTCTGTCGTATACTTTAAGAAATTCAAAATATATTCTGAGGCAGTATATTTAATGTAAGTAAAATGTGATATGGCCCACAACCAATACTTAAAATCGACCTCACTCGCTCTGCAAATGAAACAATTTATGCATCCCTGATTTACACCTTAGGGCAACAACCGTGTGAACCCAGTTGGAGGTGAAAAATGCAGCATGTCAGTACTTGGCAGAAAAACCCAGCAGAATTATACGTAATATACAGGGGTTCCAAAAAAATGTATGCACACTTTAAGAGATGTTATCTCAGTATTACTTTTCGAAGTTGAATTAAATTATGGTAGCAATGTGTAGTATGATGTTTGCTCAAAATATGACATTAATGAAATGAATGCTAGCATCACCATGCGATAGGCAGTCAAAGAAAATGGTGGAAGCCTGGTTGTCGTTCTATAGAGCGACCACAAACAAAAGAATCTTTAACGAAAAGTCTCCGCGCACCTTCCCATCCACTCTGACCCTCCCCTCCATGTGGCAGTATGGTGCACAGGAGTCGTGGGTCTGCGCAGGCTTTTTTGCTTGTGGTTCCACTATAGGAGAGCAGTATTGTGGGGGGAAACGGTATGGTCTGATGAAGCAGTTTGACTTGTGTGTACTGTGCTCCAGAAAATCCACATGCACATGTGGAAAAAAAAAAAGACAATTTATCGGGCCTTGGCACCTGGTGTGGACTCATCTTCATTCAGTGCATGTAATAATCTTGGGGTGGAAACTTTCCATTATGCTGTTCCTAGAATGTATAATTGCTGTTCTGCTAATGTCTATCTCATGTGCACATTGTTTAGTAGACTTCTGTGTCCTGCCTGTTGATGCTAGCATTCATTTCATTAATGCCATCTTTTGAGCAAACATCACACTACACATTGATACTAACTAACTAACTAACTAACTCTCTAGCCTTCTTAAACCCGAAGGTTCATGGCTGCAGCAACACAGGCCTTCCATCTTTCCCTATCTTGAGCAAGTTCTATATACTCTTTTCCCTCCCTACCGATTTCCCTTAGGTCCATCTCAACGTTGTCCCTCCATCTTCGTCTTGGCCTTCCTACAGGTCTCTTACCATCAGGTTTCCCAACAAGAATCCTGCAAACTCCTCTTTCCTCTCCCATTCGTGCCACATGGCCTGCCCACCTAAGTCTTCTTGATTTAATTATTCTAATAATATCTGGACATGAATACAAATTATGTAGTTCTAAATTATGTAACCTTCTCCACTCACCTGTCTCCTCATCCCTTTTAGGTCCAAAGATTTTCCTAAGGATCTTATTTTCAAATACTCTCAATTTATGTTCCTCTTTCAATGTAAGGGACCAAGTTTCACATCCATATAATACCACAGGCAAAATTACTGTTTTGTATATTTTAACTTTTAGTTTCTTAGATATTAAACGAGAAGACAAAAGTTTATGAAGAGAGAAGTAACATGCATTTCCTGAATTAAGCCTACTTTTTATTTCCTCTTTAATATCATTTTCATCTGTTAATATTACTCCTAAGTATTTGAATTTGGAAACTGGTTCAAACGAGTTGTTATCAATAATTAGATTTTGATGATTACCTAACATTTGGTTTCGGCCTGTAAGCATATATTTAGTTTTCTCTTTGTTAACTTCCAAACCTATCTCTTTAGCAGTTTTGAAAAATATTTTAGCATTATTCTTAATTGTATTTACATCATCCCCCAGTAAGTCTACATCATCTGCATATGCTAACAACTGAGTCACACCATTTAATTTTAGTCCTTCTTTAGTTTCTTTTACCTTCCTAACAGCATATTCTAAGGCAAAATTAAAGAGCAATGGAGATAATGCATCTCCTTGTTTTAACCCATCATGAATTGTAAATTTGTCAGACATATTAATACCTACACGAATTTTACTTTGTTTCACTGGTGCATATTTTTATCATACTAACAAGCTTCTTAGGTATTCCAAACTCTACTAATATATTATATAATTTATCTCTTTTGACTGAATCATATGCTTTTTTGAAATCAATGAATAGCTGATGGACATTTTGATTATATTCCCACTTTTTTTCAAGTGTCTGTCTGATGTGAAAAATTTGATCTGTAGTTGATCTGTTACGTTTAAATCCACATTGATAATCACCTATAATTTCATTAGCATATGGGGTTAGTCTTGTTAAAAGAATGTTAGATAATATTTTATATGTTGTTGAGAGTAGAGAAATTCCACGGTAATTATTGCAGTTCATTTTATCACCTTTTTTAAACACAGGAACAATTATGGATTCTTTCCACTGTTGAGGGATTTCTTCTTTATACCATATTAAACAAATTAATTTATGAATTTGACATATTAATGAATTTCCACCATATTTAATTAACTCAGCTGGTATTAAATCAATGCCAGGTGCTTTGTTATTCTTTAGCCTTTTAATAGCATCTTTAACTTCAGTCAGGTTAGGTTCTGGAACTAAAGGTTCTGCTGTGTGTACTTCATTCACTTCTGATTTATCTCCTACATGGACATTTAAAAGGTCATTAAAGTAGTTCTTCCATCTATTTAGAATATCGCTTGGGTCAGCAAGAAAATCACCGTCTTTATCTTTTATCAAGTTTACTTTAGGTTGCCACCCCTTTCTAAATTCATTTACACCTTTATATAAATCTCTGATATTTTTATTTTTGCTGTTTGTTTCAATTTCGTTAATTTTGCTTTTCAAGAAATCTCTTTTTTTTACTTCTAAACGTGCGGTTAACTTCTCGCTTTATTCTATTATAATTGTTTAGATTTGTATCATCAGAGTTATTTAACCACCTAAGTCTAGCCTGATTTCTTATTTCTATTAGATTATGACATTCATTATCAAACCATGGCTTACTTTTTCTCGGTTTATGGTATCCTATACTTTCTTTAGCTGCTGATTCTATTGCATTACGTATATGCTCCCAATTCTTATTTACATCTGTTTCATTTATATTTTCATCATCATTTAAATCCTTCAAAATATCAAATCTATTTGACAGTTTAATTTGGTAATCTTTCTTAATTCTTTCATCAGTAAACTTTCCTGTATCAAATTTTATAACTTTTAGATTTTGCTGCTTATGATTTATCACTGAGAGTCTTTCTCTTAATTTAGCAATTACTAAATAATGGTCACTGGCACAGTCAGCACCTCTATGTGTACGAACGTCAATTATACTAGTATGCCTTCTCTTATCAATGAGAATATGATCTATCTGATTATGAGTTTTACCATCTGGAGAACACCAGGTATATTTATGGATATCTTTATGTTTAAAAGTGGTACTTTTCACAATTAAATTCTTTGAGGTTGCAAAAGTAATCAATCTTATACCATTATCATTACTTAATTCATGAAGACTTTCTTTACCAATCGTGGGTTTAAATGTCTCTTCTTTGCCAATCTGTGCATTACAGTCACCTAACACAATTTTCATATCATACTGAGAAAATTTATCAAAGACCTGTTCTAACTCTGTATAAAAATCATCTTTAGTATTATCATCTTTATCTTCCGTCGGTGCATGTATGTTTATTAAAATAATTTTACACCACCTACCCTGTAAAACTGCATATGATATCCTATCATTAATAAATTCTACTGTTTTAAGAGCCGAGATAATTCTATTATTTATGAAAAAGCCTGTTCCAAAATTATGATTTTCAGTACCACCATAGAAAAAAGTATAATTTTTAGTTTTACAATTCCCTTCTCCTGGCCACCTAACTTCCTGGACAGCTACTACATCTAATTTATACTTAACTATCTCATTAACTGTAAACTGAAATGCCCCAGGCCGGTAAAGGCTCAGAACATTCCAGGTGCCTAATTTAATATCCTTATTCCTAACGTAGATCTTATCCTTAGTCCAGGGACCTCCCAAAGTAGTCCCCACCCGGAGATCCGAAAGGGGGACTATTTTACCTCCGGAATATTTTACCTTGGGAACATCCATGGCCTTATATTGCTGATTCTTGACATGGCTTTTTACAGTGCAGAGTTGTCAGCTCTACGCCTAACCCCCAATATGAATGGAGGAACTACTACACATTGATACAATAATTCAATTCAACTTCGAAAAGTAATACATAGATAACATCTCTTAAAGTGTGTATACATTTTTCTGGCACCCACTGTATGGTGTAAATTCATATGCATTTAAAACCAAACAACACTCTATAACACTACATCCATTCCAGCACCGCCATCTGCTAGGCAGCTTTTCATTGGGAGAGAGATGATCAAAACAATGAGTCCCTTTTGTTCTTATCTGACTTTCAACCTGACTCCACTATTTTTCAAGTGCCTCCTCAATTGTACTCACGATGTATATTTGCATGAACCAAAATAATAACAACAACATAATATCTATAATTATATAATTGAAGACAAAAAGAAAACTAACTTCTAACTGGCTTAACTAATGATGAGTGATGACACCAGAAAAAATGAACAGGAAGGAGAACGGGAATATTTTCTTTAAAGGAGTGGGGGAGGGATTGTCACTAAATACCAAGCACAAATGCATATTTGGGAGGGGGAAAGAGCGTTTATTTACAAGAAAGTATGCAAGTGGTTGTTGAAGTATAAAAAAAACAACAGTTTTTCGTTGTGTAGATTAACCGTAGAGTACAAGAGAAAAAACTCTACAATGCAAGCAAGGCGTACATACAAGAAGGAAAAAAGAAGAATTGGAATATGAATATTGTAACTCACCTTCTCAGATTCTTTTGAAATTTGGATGCTGCTGTGAAGAGTTGTTTAATAGTCTTCTTCTTTTGGTTTCTACGTTGAGCAACAGGCGTCTCACCAGGAGACTCAATGCCTTTGATTTCAGAAGCGTATTCCGAGCGGGAGTTTCGTATTTGGGAGAACAGGTCATCCAGAGTTCGCAACCGTCCGTCAAACCTTGGCTTTCTGGCTTCCACATCACGCCAACCTTTAGAACAAAGAAAAACACTGTGAGGGTAATGCAATGACATTGCTGTACTTAAAACTTTCTTATAATCAATTATTGTCTTCTTCCTTATATATCATTACCAGGGCATATTCTGAAACTCACAAGTTTATTGCATTAAATTAAGATGGTAATTGCAGATTCCTTAAGTCTTTGAGCGAAGCTTGTGAAGTTCATTATTGCACGAAACACACCGATTAGTAAGCTGATTTCTTCCATGAAAATCGTCTGCTACTAGCAGGCAATGCAATGGGATTGTTACAACCCAGAAGTGTCCATGACTGTACATGGTGGCTTCAAACTGTAATAGTTTGGAAAATAAATGTAATTTGGCAGAGCACGGTGGGAAACAACATGCACAAGATGCATGTGATATTTCTTGCATGTGTACATATTATTTGGAACAATTATAACACCACTAAGCCTTGTTTCCATGATATGAAAAACTCAATATCCTGACCAAGGCAGTAATTTATTTTATTATAAAACAAACTAAATGTAACGTTTCAACCTTCTAGCAAGGTAAAGAATGTCAGAGTGTGTACATAGCAGAAACGAAAAAGAGGCTGAAAGACAGGTTAAAACAACACAAGGATGATGTACAACTTAAAGAGAGAGAGAAATGCGATATTTAAACACACGAGAGAAACAGGACATGACATAGAGTGGAATGAGGCTAAGCAGATAAGAAGGGAGAAGAGAATACTAGTGAGAAAATGGAAGGAGGCCAAGGAAATAGAGAAGAAAGGTGAAGAAGACACAATGAACTGGAATGGGGGACTGAAGATAAACAAAGAATGGAAGAAGGTGTTAGAAAGAGTGGAAAGAACAGGAGAGAAAGAGGAGATAAAGAGTCAAACTACATTCACTTTCAATGAAAGTACAGTTGACACGGGAAAGCCACCTGCTAGAATGTTCCAGAACAACTTTCTAATAGTCTGGAGGGGAGTAATGTTTGTGTATATATATCGTCCTGTTTTTGTATCTTGTTACATTTGTACTTTGTGCAGAGTCTGAAGAAGACCTTGCTAGAAGGTTGAAACGTTACATTTAGTTTATGTTTTATAATAAAATAAATTACTGCCTTGGTCAGCATATTGAGTTTTTCATATTATTTGGATTGCAGAAATATTTGTCTTGCAGTACTTCTAACGGTGGAAGCGGCCCCGGTGCCCACCCAGCGTCGAATAACATGGGTACCTGGGGGAAACCCTGGGGGGTAAAGGCGGTCAGGGGCGTGATGCTGATCACATCACCCCCACTCACGACCGGATCAAGAAAGTGTGGGGCGTTACCCCCACACCCCCTATACGCCTTCATGGCGTGGTGCTATGCACAGGGGAGCACTTTACCTTTTTTACCTTTTATCACTTTGTTATATGTGCCTCATTGAACTTATACATCCGAACTTACTGAACCTTGTGTGAATTAGAGAGATAATAAACCTTAACAATGTACTGAATAAATTATCAATGAACCAACCTGAGCTACAACCCAAGTGACATCAGAACCCTCATTCCCTCTCGACGTTGCAATAAACAAAACACTGCGACTTTTGCCTAGTGCGGTCCTAAAGTCAGTAAAATAACCAGTTATTTTTGTTTGATTTGTGCATTTCGTTAGGACTTACGGAATACACCCTAATATAAAAGCCACATACAATAAACATCAGATGTCTGAGAGCTATTAGACATTAAGGAAAATTACTGTAGATACAGACAGTGCAAGGAATGAAAGTTCCTATACCCCGCGACAGGTTAAGTTTGCAGCAGGTTTTATGTATTAAACCTCGCTACAACGGCGCTCAGCATCTCCCGTGAAAGTCTTGCCTCAACCGCCGAGCCATTCATATCACAGACATTGAGAAAATCGGCAGTATTGCAGCGGAACTATATTCTGCGTGCACGTTTGGGTCTACATTGGCGAAAAGTTGCTGCAAACTTAACTTGTCGCGGGGCTTAGGTGTGGGATATTTGCTTGAATCTTAGGAATAAAGTTGAGGATGCTCTATACCAACCATGTTAGCTTGGAAGATGGCATCCCCCAGCCCCACTCTTTCTATCTCCTATCTCTAAGCTTCCAAATAAGCAATTTCTCTAAGGCAAAATCAATTGCATTTACCTGGTGAATCAACTACATAGGTTCTTTACGGAATTATTTCCCTTTATACTGTAGAACATTGGTACTTGATAGATATTTGTAGATATTCACGTTGATATATCCCTTTAAAAGATTAATGAATACATACATGCACGTGGTTTTTAAACCTTGAATTAGTATTAAGCTAAAACAGTGTAATTCAAACATGCAGATTTCGTGACCTACTTGATGGAATGACAGAGGAAGGTGTCGAGTTTTGGAAGCTGCCGTAGCCTTTTAAGTTCCCACAGGCTACTCTGAAGTAATAGCGAGATCCCTGGTTGAGATCAGTCACTTGGCATTCCATGCTCTTCATGTCCAGAATCTCTCGCTCGCCTGCCAGCAGACTGAAGTCTTCAGAGCAGCTCCACTGAACTGGAATAGAAAATAGGAGCATCAGTCATGCACAACTGCAAAAATTTAAAAAATAAATCAAGGTAAGGTGTGTTCAAAAAGTTCTAAACCTGGATTAATAAAGTACCAAAATTTTTATGAAGGAGCATTCCATAACTTTGGGTGGTATATTGCAGTTTCTTACGATCAGAAGATATGTAAAATATGAACATTTTTGTTCAGTAAATGCACCTGTATCAGCATTGGACGATACACAAGATGCTTAAATATTTTCTGTCCAATATAAATATTACCTTGATGATAAAAAATGTCATCTGATACAGAGAAATTTCTATGAAATTTTCAGTTTAATTTTCTCCAGAATTTGTCCATTTTTTTTTTCGGTGGAAAAAACATTTTCAGGAAATACTATAATGAGACGACGCTTGAGGCCAAGGCATTCACTAATAGCTATTTGTTGAATGAAATGTTATCAAGTTTTTTTGCCACATTTATGGGGAAAAAATCCAAGGTTTCTTACTCAAGTACTGTATTGGCCTGAATATAAGCTGCATCCTAAAATTTGAAGGAACGAAAAGACAAAAAAGATGATACCCGAATATAAGCCGAGGGAAGAAAAGAAAATAGCGGTGACCATTTTCTGTAGATCCACTTCAGTAGAAATGAATACCTGTATAAACGTAGAGAAGAATGAACACAATCTTAATAAAATCAAATAGTATGTTATCAAGAATGCTGACAGCTTTTACAATGCCCAGCTAGAAACAATAATGCTATTGTTCCAGTTAGAAACAACAATGGTATTGTTGCATAACATTATGGTATCTACAATGCATCCAGTTTCTACAATGCTAATGTTGCAGTTATTTCAAATGAGAAATCAGCACATTTTTAACAGCATATGATTTTACGAAATGTCATATTTTTTTTTAAGGTCGCGAATATAAGATGCATCCTAATTTTTCACAATTGAAATTTGGATAAAATGTGTGGCTTATATTCGGGCCAATATGGTATTTTTCTAATTAGGCGGCTGACACAGTAATTCTAGCTTCCAACATGATCCATTTTTTGTCTCTTTAGGCTAATTGCAATGACGAGGATGAATGATAATTGCATGAAATTGTTGAAGGGCACTCACAAAGGAATATCCAGATCAGGAATCAAACCCAAAACCTTTGATGGTGAGGTCGCGAATCAATCTCTCAATGTGCTGAGTCACCGAGGCAGTGTTCCATGCACCAAAAACAGCTATGCTACACATTAAGCTATTGTTTTCTGAGCATTAAAAGTCTTGTATGACAAACTTATGCAGAATTCTTGAAAAAGTTAACTACGATACAAAACTGCACTGTACAATTAGGAGTAAGTTTTATTACCGTTACCTAGCTTCTCTCTATTTTTATATTTTGTTATATGATGCCTCTTTTGGCTAATCGCAGTAATGATTACATGAAATTGATGAAGGGACACTTATAAAGAATACCCATGCTCAGGCTGAGATCCTAACTTTGAAACTTTGGTGATAAGATTGAAAGTTAACTTCTCTTTCAAAATTTAATATAAATTGTAGAAATTTATAGTATGTCATAACGATTCTACAACAACTGCAAGTTTCTTCTGACTGCATGTACAGTGAAACTAATCAAATTCCTTAATGTACGGTTGAACAAGTACCTTTAAATTTTGTACAAATGGCAGAGTCTTGGTGTTCAGGTTCTTGGAAGCGAACTGTAACATTGTTTGTACCAGTCACATCAACAGCTACAAGGAAAGGCAAATCAGGGGGACCTGGAAAAAAAAAAAGAGCCAATTACTTGCATTAATATACAACCTAGTAGATTTCTGTATGTAGGGTTGCACAAACTTGCTGCATTTTAGCACAGACCTATTGCTATTCTACATATATGTTCAACTTTGAGTTAGTGCCTGTATACCTTAAGAAGAATACGTCTTTGGGGTCCACGTGCAGTCACTTACGAGCCACTGCGAAGGCCTTTCCATCCATCTGCGTGCAAACTGAGGCCATTGTCGAACTTTCTCCTCCTTTAGTCAACTTGCTCATGTGGTAAACATGCACAGAGATAATGTATTTTCATTTGCTGAAAAGATTCTCTTAAGTTTTTAGGCTGAGGCAAGAAACCACTCTTCTTCCCTGGTACAAGTGTGCATAGGAAACGCCATCTTTAAAATAACAAAAATGGCGTTTTGAAGCTCACTTGATTAGTGTTGCAGCCTTGAGGTCGTTTTGTAAATAACAGTTGATACGTCATGTAAATTTGAGCTGTATACAGTCCGCCCTACAATTTTTATTGGACTTTCAAGGTTTTCATTTCACTTAGTAATACTTCAACATGTTAAAATGCCAAATTACTTATTGCTCTATGGATCAAGTCATTGCAGGATTTAAGTGTATTGAAAATAGGACCTTTCTAAATTGTGATGAACCAGTAATGACAAAATGAATTGTAAGATTATACCTATTCTCTATGTGGCAAAAATTTACTCATCACTGGAGATTTGTTTCTTTTGTAGGTGTATACAAAGTGGAAGTGTGGACCCTTGAACCTCGTATGTAATGGAATCTCTTGGTTCAATGCTTTGGGAAGCAAATAAGAATGCTGCAGTGCATTAGAGCCTATTTCTTCCTTTAATGCAACTTTTAAAATGTACATGTGACTTTAAAAGGCAGGTCCACACAGGACGTTGCCAGTTATTTTTGCATGGACGGTCAGGCTACCTACATAAAATAGAACAGTAGAAATAATAATAAATTAAAAATTAATATAATAATCATGATTGATTGATTTGATGTTTTAAGTCCACTTTATGCACAGTAAGGCTAATTGGGACTGGACCTACAGTTTAAAGTGGGATCCGAACCACTATGTGCCTCCACTGGGTATCAAACCCAGGTCCCCTTGATTACAAGGCGATGACGCTACCACTGCGCCATCGGGGAGGCTATTATTATAATCATTATGTATTGTCAAATTATTATTATTATTATTGGTTGTGGTAATATTATATCCTTAGAGAGGCTCTTCTACTTGATACTTCAGATGAGAGTATATGCGACACAAATATTTCTTATTTGCGCATCTTGATATAAAGATATGTGCAGTAAGTTTTTCGAGGAGTTTTATGAACGGCTGGTGAAGAATAAAGCTGTTCTCAAGAAGATTGATTATTCTGATAAATCTTTTCTGGCACTCCTCAACTTTAGCATGGGACTAACATCGAAGGCTGATCAGAAGAAACACTATGTAAGCCATAATGATATTATAATAATTAATAGAGGAAAAGGTCTAAATATGGGGCCCCCTTTTTATGTTGTCATTTTCGGAGGAAAAAAATTAATATATAAAGCACCTCCCTTTAAAATACATATCTATGAAATATATACTTAAATGTAATAGCATGCTAAAGTATAGAAGGTCTCCATTTTTTTTTAAAAAAAATAAAATGATTTATTTCAAAATTGTGGTCTAAATACAGGCTACTAGTGGCAATATCACAAAAAGCAAATAAAGTTTAAAGAAAACAGTCATTTATCGCTAAAACATTATAAAATTCATGTTTATGAATAATCTGTTGTTTTGAAAATCACGCAGAATGGGGAAAAAATCGAAATTAAGAAAAACATCCAAATGTTTGTTGGAAATGTGATCTCAACATTAGACCTCATGTCATAGCCCATATTTAGACCATCACGCTATTTTTCTAATTCAATTTATTTTCGCTCTCTGTGGTACATATTTCACAAACAAATCATGGCATCATAAAAGTCCACATTTGTTTTTATGTACCGCTAATATCATAACCTATACAAAGCAGATGAGAATTCAGAAAACGCTGAGTTAAAACATACTTGCAAAAAGTTTTCGGAGGTTGCAATTCTATAACAGCGTCCAAGGCCGAAACTAACCACCATTTTCTCTTGCGAATTGGCGCCACAACCTGTGTACTTGACAGATAACCAGTTCCCATAGCCTCTGCCATGCTGCAGCACCCGACAGCGCTGATAACTCCAAAACCCATATTTAAACCTTCGCCCACATTTAGACCTTCTCCTCTACCAATGGGAGATCATATTTCATTTATGTGATCCATATTTACATAAATAATAATATGTTAATGATAACATTAATTATATAATTAGGCCCAACTGATTTTTCAGGAGAGGGGGTAAAGTGACCTCCTTGGAATGTCCCATTTTGGAGTAAAAATATTATGGTCACCCTACAGTTATGCTAAGGCCGCCGCAGATACAAAGAATATATTGTTTATATAGGAATTGCACACAATGTACATGCATGTGCAATGGTGGAAGAATGCTATTTTCTTCTAACCGATGAGGAAGTACAGTTATCAAGGTTTCATCAGAAGAATGCATATTTCTTTTGAAATGCATTTTCCACCATCCTACAGCAATTGATGCACTGTTATTTGCTGAGAAAGGAAGACTTACGTGCTTGGTCGAAGCCTAGTAACATTTTCTTGAGCACCTTCGCCCTTCTCTCCCACAATATCAGCTGCTTCTCCGAGTCTCCCAGCTGGGCCTGGGCCACCGAGCCGTCCTGCAGCAGGGCACTCAGTTCCTCCACCCGGGTCTCGGCCTGATTGATGAGTTGCAGGAGTTCCATGGACAGTGTTCCTCGGGAAATACCTGTAAAAGAAATTATCATGCATTACTTCTAGTTTCTATGTTCACCTTCATAAACAAGAAACCTAATGGTAAAGGCACACACCATTTGTGTCAGACTTTATACGATCTCCAGTTGTTTTAACATTCATAATAAAAGAAATCCTGTTTAGGGAATGAGTGAACTGGGGAGGTAAGCAACTGATCAAGCATAAACCATCGTTGGATGATCATCCAAAATGGTTGCCTTGGCTACATTATGGAATTGCGATGCATGGGGTACTCAGCACAATGAGTTTATTCTTTATTGATGAAACTCAAATTGTTACATGAACATGTGCTTCCATCTATGTTGTCCGAGAGTCTAACATTTCCAGAATTTTTCTAGCATGACAGAGGCCTGCCTCATTATGACAACATTGTCAGGGAATATCTGAATATGCAGTATCCTCAGAAGTGGTTTGGTAATAGATGATCTGCAGAATGGCCACCATGCTATCCTGATCTCACACCCATGAGCACACCGCAACAAGTTACCGCTTTTTCCTACATTACGTATAGACACAGTTGATTTGGATATCACTTGAAAAGTGCATATTGATAAGTATTTCCATGTAGTTGTGACTGAGAGGGCCAACAAAGCTGCTACTGAATGTTCAAAATTAGACAACTAAGGCACACGGAACAAAAAGATACAATTATGTGATGATATATGAATTCTGTTCTGCAAATCTGTTGAGTATGTTCATGAATTCTCTCTCCTGGACATTTACCATACATTTCTTGATAAGCATCATAATTAATACAAGTGATTACATTAAAACTTTAATTGTATTTCTCCATGGACATGTAAGTCAAAATTAAACTTATACTGAAGAAAAATGTAATGTTCAGAATGTAAAATCAAACCTTTGACATTTTAAAAGTACAGTCACAGACAATCATGATTACAAGTTACATAATTGAATAATAATGGAATTGATATATTTACAATTCATTCCTAATATTTACATATCAATTTTTTCCAGTATATTAATACATCTCCACATTTGTTTTTGATTAATTCAATTTGATATAAAATATTTAAAATTCTTGACCTGCATATTACAAAAAAAAAATCTTTTTTCATAACTTGTATGTTTTTAACATAATAAATTTCCAATTGTATTTTTATTATTTTTTTCATTGGCTTTCTACCTCTCTGAAAGCTGGAAAACAGTGATAGTGATGACTTTGGGATGATCATGCACAACACAATAAAAAGTTGCTTGACAGCTGTTGGCACTTTCGACAGGCTGTGTCATGAGGTTCAGTTCTCCCTACCTCTCTTGTCTGCACAAAAGTTAAAATAGGTTGGCAGGACAACACAATGAACTTAGAACTCTGATATCATGACATTATGTTAACCAGTTACAGAGGCAGCTAACAAATTTAGCCAAGAAACGCAATATTAAAGCATGTGTTTGCATGTATGTGTACTAAATGAAAATTATATTATTTATAATAATTTACTCACATCTGTTGCCCTCCTGTGCTCCAAATGCTATGAGCATCTTGGCAAGTGGAAGATTATTGTTCAATACTGCAACATCCAAGGCAGACAAACCATCACTGTTAATACTGAAATGTGCAAATAAATGTAAATAGATTTTCAGATAAATATGATTAACAAACACACTGCTGGACCTATGACCAATGTCAGCCAAGTCATTTTAAAAAATCTTCTTCTCAGGAAGAACCACTATGATATTCCAAACACCAAAGAAAGAAAGAAAAAATCCACTTAGAATTTCTCCTAGAGTATTCACGTGAACTTTCGTGTGGCTTGATTTACTGTTGTGAATTCCTGGGCAACAGAGGAAGCAAACCATTCGAAGATCCACGTGAATGATTTAGAAGAAATTCTAAGCAGATGCAATTTTTCAAAACGAGAGGAATTTTCGAAAACGGATTGGCTGGTGTCAGCCAAAAGTCCAGCATGACTTTAAATACAATCTCGTTCTATGTAAATTAGTATATTTCTAAATAAAATAATGTATTGTCATGGTATAAATATTGCTGCCATGAATCGATGGCTATTAACTTCCATTTCAAAGCAAATACACATGTATATTTACTACTTAAATACAGTACAGTGTGTTTTAAAAGTCCTGCAGGATTTAAAAAAAAACATAACTTTTAAAGTAATAGGTTTATTACAATGAAATATTGTGTTACACAGAGGAAACTTTAAAATTAATGTTTGATGAGCAGTGGCATAGCAACATATCGCGAGGCCCTGGGCGAGATTAGAATGCGAGGCCACATTAGTTTTTAAATTTGAAATCTCAATGTGAATCGATAGAAAATCTTCAGCGATACATCAGCAGATTATCATATTTAAATAATAATAAATTACCAAAGAAAATTATATTTAATAATTTCACTCACCCTAAAAATGGCTTTCTTTGTTTTCCGGGAGCTGAAATATGAAGCTGTAGGACGGAAGTAAGAACTGCTTACATCATCCATTGCCTTCTTGACTTGCAAACAACCCAAGCATTTAAATGCCTCGCACTTGCCATCAAAATCGAGAGTGCAGGGTTGACAGAAAGAAGAAAAGCAAAACAATTTGCTTTTTATTCGAGAAAGGAATAAATGGGTAAAAATGTCCACGTAAGTTTGCTTAAATTTTTGCTTAAATGTTTCACATGAGAAATATGACAATAATTTTTTACTTTTTTCGGGTATCCTTAGGCTTAGAGCTACTATGTTTCGCCCCTGATTTGACGTATTATAACGTTTAACTAGAATTTAAAGCCAGATAAAAACAGAATGTTTTAATTTTATTGCCTACAAAAAATAACCTTTACAATCCTTTTTCCCTCACTCACCCAGCATCTCCACCACGTAACCTTCCTAGAAATAAGGAAGGGCTGCGAGAGGTAATTCATGTCGACTCAGGGAATGAAATAGGAGGATGTTCATCCTTGGCAAAAGGAATGAACGTACGCCTATGAATTTAAGTAGTCGAATTACAAAATACCCATTTATTCCCACTTATCTAATCACTTGCATACAACAACAGACAGATTCACATATAGGTGCTAGGTTGGTATAATTTATCTGGGATGTGCCAGGACCTTCTCCTGAATGGATCCCGTTGCCCGCTCTAATTCAACTGCTCTACCCTCGTTCTCTCTTTTACACCAAAACTACGATCATTCACCTCTCTACGTCAACACTCTTACCACCTCGTTCTTCCTTTTACACCAAAACTACGATCATTCACCTCTCTACGTCAACACCCTTACCACCTCGTTCTTCCTTTTACACCAAAACTACGATCATTCACCTCTCTACGTCAACACCCTTACTACCTCGTTCTTAGGGTTACCAGACGTCCGGATTTTCCCGGACATTGTCCTACATTTTAGCCTTATATCCGGCGTCCAGAAGGAATTTGAAAAATATCATAAATGTCCTACATTTTGAGCGTCACATAATATTAATTAGGAAAGTAGGTAACAGAAAAAATCATGCAAATTACAAGTCAATGGACTGCGCTTTCAAACTCAATGGTGAAATTTATTTTGATTCAGACATTGCCCAAAAAGAAAAAAGTTTGTCCTGCTATTAAAAATACGGAAAAACGGAAGCACTTAATGAAAGTTTTGGGACCACTTTCTGATAACGTCATTGTTCAATGCCTGAGCAGAATCTCTTGCCTTAGGGATTATACTGATGGAACAAGGTGTTGCCATTCTTATTCAATATAATTTGATTGTAAAGCAGGGGTATAGAGAACAAAGTTATTCAGGGTGTCTACCAGTCAAGAAAGTCATGGTAGCATAGGCGCCGACTCCATGGGGCTTGGGGGGGCTCGAGCCCCCCCCCCAATGTTAATGATGTGGGGGCAGAGCCCCCCAAATAATTTTGCTTAAGAGGATCTACTAATGTATTATTTTGCTTCTCTTGTAAAGTTTACTCTGAATTGTGCCACATGAACTTAACTTTAAATACACATTTGAAATGTTCTAGACCATGAAATTTGGGGGGGGGGCTGAGACCGCTAAACCATCAACTTTGGGGGGCTATGAACGGAGACAGAAAAACACATGACCTATTACTATATACTAAGTATATAATTATGAGTATTGTTAACATTTTTACTGAAGAGAGTTTCAAAATAACGAGGTGATATAACAATTATATCAGTATGTTGTTTAGTGAATTCTGAACAATTTGAGGTCGTAAACACGACTTTCAGGCAATATTGATATGTACGATATTTAGTTATCCTCGAAATCTCTTCCTCTAGTCCAAAGAATAAGGGGAAAATAATTCTAAAGTCTTTGAGTTTATTTAACACTGGCTTGCAGTAAAGTACGCAAGGAAAGCTTATGAAAAGTCTGTATTGCGAAAGCGGGAACGGCTATGATCAAAGGCATTATTGCTAAAGCACGGCGTGCTATGTGTTTATTTATTATTGGAAAATTAAATTTAAAAAGTAAAATATTGTAGCAAGAACAAAAAAGTAAAACTATTTGCCTGCGATTTGTGTTAGCATTTATGTAAATAATTAAATAAAACTGTTATATATTGTAAATATTCGCTATTTTTATGGGACGTCAACACTAAGGTTCTTTGCACCGGTCACATGTCCTTTCTTTACAAGTCTGTTGCGGACATTAAAACACGCCCATGCCCTCGCCGGGACTCGAACCCGAGACCTCCGGATCAAAGCGAGTTGAGCCGACCACCCAACACGCTCGGCATAAAACTGTTATGTTGTCCTCTTAATGTAAATAAATAGCCTACTTTTAAATAAAAATGTTAATTGTTATCTAAAAAACAAATGAGCAGACACACGTTTTTCATGTTACATTTCATTTGCATGAGGAATATAATAGCTGCTTAAGAACTGATATACGAAGACGTAATTTTTATTTTTAAAAAAGGGAGGGAGTGAGTCATTCATTCATTTATTTCAGTGATCAGAGCCCCCCCCCCCCAATAATTTTGACAGGTCGGCGCCCCTGCATGGTAGTCAAGAAAAAGTAAAGAAATCAACAAATAGGTCAAGTAGTCAATACAAGTAGTCAATAGTCATTTTTTCCCAAACATGCCACACGTCTATTTAATACATTTTTTGTATCAATCCCATGATACGCGAGGCCTCGGGCGGTCGCCCACTTCGCCCACCCCTTGCTACGCCACTGTTGATGAGGTTCCCCAACGTTGGGCTAACCGCACTGAAAATGGTTGGCCAAATAAGAACATACCGCTGGGCAATAGTAATTTTGGCTATGGTTCCAATGTTGGCCCAACGTGTGTCTTTTACGTTAGGCCAACATCATTACAAAAGAATACCACTTAAATTCGTACTGCACATGCAAAATAAGATGTCGTCAAGTGAAAATATATAATATTTATGAAATATCTTCTGTGATTTAGTCACAATCAGTGATTTTTTTCCCTAATAAACGTGAATATGCGCGCGCATTATGAATCTAGCTTTCAGTTGCTGCAGCATGAAGATTTACGTATTCCACCGAAATTGGCGTCATTTTTGGTGCACCAGTCTGATGCACGCTGGTGAAATCTGGAAAGCGCGGTGGGTAGTGATACACCAGCTGAAAATCTGACTTCCCGAGTGAATCATCCCAAGCAGATGATCTAGCCACAGTTGAAAAGGGGACTTTCTTAATTGCAGTCTGTGAAAAGGTTTTCAGTTTTACTGTACAGTTGTCAAAGTATTTATAGCATTTACACAATTTAGCCTCTGCTCTTTCTTACCCGGAGATTGCTTCAGAGACTTGATTTCAGCCAAATATTCCAAACTGCTTCTGAAAAGTGTCAACAGACATTCAATTCTGAAATTACTATTCCAAGAATAACAAAAAACAAAAAAAAACCGAGATAATTATCCTCGTATTATTACAGAGGAGGAGACACGCCATTGGCCTTGGGGGATGGGCACCCCTGGCTGGACCGCCCCCAAATTTACTTTCTGGATACTCCCTTGCCTAACGGTTGTGGTTATTTTGCAGGGGGTGCTATTCCGGCTTCCCGCGCTACGGCGGCACGTGAAAGTCTTCTGCTAGAGTGACGTCAAAAAGGGGAACCCTCAGCTGCGGGCCGCTTAATAACATGTAAAATCATACAAGTTTATCGCCTCATAGAGGCGATTATAACTCTTGGGAAGCAATATTTATAACATGTAGTTCTTCTTCACTGCTTTCCCGTACCTTCTCAAGTTAACTGAGGATGGCAAACGAACAAATTCATGCTGAATTCAGCAAAAAGGGAATCAATGTCTTTGGTTCTTTAACACTATTTGTCTACACTTCTACACGTAGCAATAAAGTTGGTTGGTTGGTTGATTGGTTGATTTGGTGTTTTAAGTCCACTTTATGCACAGTAAGGCTAATCGGGACTGGACCTACAGGTTAAAGTGCAATCCGAACCACCATGTGCCTTCACCGGGTATCGACCCCGGGACCCCTTGATTACGAGACACAGCAATGAAGTTAATTGATTATTAGATGAGAGTATCATCTTGAGACGAGCACAATAGATAGAACACCCGAAAAATCGTAAAGTGAAACAATTTGAAATGCCTGTGTGTGCTGGAGGGGGGGGTGGGAGTAGAGTCTCGTGCGCATATTTTCATGCAAATAGTTTACTAACTTAATTAATTATAGCGTGGACATAACTGCAACAGGATCGAGAGAGTAAGATTGAACGGAAAGGATTAAGTAAGTCCCTCTATATGTATATAACGGGTCTCCATGACAGCATAACGCTTTAGGAAGCCAGAGGCCCCAGTTCGAACCATAGTAAGGCATATAGCAATGTTTGTCTCATTCTACACTCATTAGTTCATCATTCATCCTCATAGTAGCGATCAACCCAGTAGAAATTCGTCTTTAAATGAACGACACATACATACATATTGATTTATTATTATTTCGTTTTTCTGCTACTTCTGGCTAATCGCGAAGATAAGGATGAATCGTGATAAGATGAGGCGGATGAAGGGACAATCATAAACATGTAAGGACAACACAATACGAGCCCCACCAAGGTTTATAATGGCCACGAGTCCAGACGCCAGAGCCTCGCTAGTCACTAGTATGTAAAATGCAGTGGTATGAGTCCTGTCGAGTTGCATCCACGGGAAGCTCCAAAATTTCGGTGTTGTGTGCGTGTGAGTAAAACTATTATTATTATGAAGTTACAGTTACGCAATAATAAGCGTCTAAGCCGTATGAATGCAAATATTTCCATCAGTTTCAATAATACGAATGTTTATAACAGTATCCTTTTTATTTAATTTTTATTTAACACGTAGTGTTTTTTTTTTATACGGAAGAAACATGCATCAAATTATGTCAATATATTGTACATATATTCAGGTAGTGTTGTATTTTAAAAATTTCCAGCAGTAGAATTTCAGCAACTTCTTTGCAGGGGCGACTTATTGTTGACAAGAATTAATTGAAGTTACTGCTGCATAACATAATAAGTACGAGTATATTGCAAAATCATAGAGAAAATGCAGTGGGTGGAGCATGTCTATGCAAATTATCCTAGTGGGGGAATTTTCTTTAAGAGGATTCTCTTAACTAGAGAGATAGCATTCCAAAACCTTTCCCTCTTTGAGCACTGCTGCCTCTCCTGTGAAAAAGTCTTGCGGGCGTCCTTGTCAAATTGCGTCATTAAGAGGCAAATATTTTTTTTCTTATTTTTGGGTTGCTTTCCTGTAACTTTTACCTAATTGGAAGGCGAGGATGAGTAATGAATAGATGAAATAGATGGACACCCGCAAAGGGACACAATGTCCAGGCGGGACTCGAGCCTTAAACCTTCGCTGGGTAGCGAGATCGTTACTGAACCAATTAACGTTCTCACTATTTCTATTTTGAGGGCCTCCCGGATGGCGTAGTGGTGGCGTCATCGCCTTATAATCGAGGGATCCCGGGTTCGGTACCCGGTGGAGGCACGTAGTGGTTCGGATCCCACTTTAAACTGTAGGTACAGTCCCAATTAGCCTCAATGTACATAAACTGGACTTAAAACGCCAATTCAATCAATCTGTTGTATTATTTCACCTCGCTTTTTGACATATAGAGCAAACTAGGGCAATGAAATGAAAATGAAAGATGAAATAGATAAGACACACAATGATACACACCCATGCCTCAACCAAGGTTCGCTTCTGAGTTCATAGAGCTTTACACTAGAGATTCCTCCAGGTAAGGGATATACGATAGACGATTTGACGTACACCGAGGGGGTTCATACCTGCAGTTGGGAACATTCAAATGGAAAGTAATTGCTTCCAGTTTCCGAAAGCGACATGGCTTTCATTGTTCGGTATAAGCCAACTTCGAGGCACAGATTTCTCCCAGATGTCAGAAAAATCTGCAGGTCCAGTAGTAGCGATCAGGTATTCGTTTACAGAAGTGCTTGTGCTGTTTGTCTTGAATATTAAAGCGAGTAATTTTAGGTCGTATTACGTGTATTCGGTGTCTGTACCATGAATAAGCGTGCCAAAGGTAAACATTCTTGTGCTGTTGCAGAGTGTACCAATTGGGGCTTTAAGGAATCTGCCACCACATCTGTTTCTATTTTGAGGGCCTCCCCGATGGCGTAGTGGTGGCGTCATCGCCTTATAAGAGGGATTCCGGTTCGGTACCCGGTGGAGGCACGTAGTGGTTCAGATATGGAAAAAGTTATTCAGTTTGAGATTGTGTTTGCATCCTTCCATGGGTCAGCTGTTTCCAAGCAACATAAAGTTATGGACACTCTAAAGACAGTACTTCAGTCAAAATTTCCTGAAGTTAACGAAAAGATTATTTCCCTGTATGTCAGAACAAGAACTTTTATTAGAATTCGACATTTGAATAAACTAATGAAACTCAAGTCCATGGAAGCAAGTGCAGCAAGAAAAAGACGACAGTGGGTAGCATCGTCTTCAAAATCATAAGTCTCCAGGAAGGGTAAGTTGTAATGAATTTTTATTCTTACTGATATTTATTTCCGCCTCGGCCTCCACCGTATAGTGATTGACAAATCACATTGCTAAACCAAGACAGAGGCCAGGCCTATTATTATTATTATTATTATTTATTATTTGAAGTAGGGTTCATGTATTTGTTATTTGACGTCGCTTTTTTACCACTTTTGGTTAATCGTGGCGATGAGTGTTGATCACATAAAATTGATGAAAGGGCAGGCACAAAGAACATCAATGACCACGACGTGACTCCAAGTCGGGAACTTCAGTGATGGGATTCAAAGTCGAACACGCGGTTGACCAGATTCGCCATCGAGCTGGCACGAGTTTCCTTGAATTTATTAAGGGATTACGCTTTCCCACGACATTGCATTTTATCCATTTATTATTTATTTATTAATTTCTAAAAAACATATTTTGATGTTACGGTTTTTTAAACACAAATCAGTTTAGGTAGAATATTTCTGCAATTTTACCATAGTGTAAACCTTAATGTAAGCGAAAGCATGTGTGCATCCATCACTAAAAGATTTTCACATCTACGAAAAAAAAAAAAATATCCAAAACCCATTTCCACCTCACTCAAGGATTATGTTAATTCAATTCAAATTGTACGCGGGTTCAGTGCCATGAATCTAACCTTTACTGAACAGAATGAGATTGGTTCATAGAATGTATCGCCGAAAATCAATTTCGCTGATATCCCGTTGTCGCTGTTCTATTTTCATTAGATACGAGCTCCAATTACCATTTTAATCCTTCGTTTTAAAAGTTATTCAAACACAAAAATAGTTATTGGGGGTCATTTTGAAGTTTTTTTTTTACTTCATTACTGTCTTCATTTGATTTTTTGATTTTCTAAGAATTTCGGGGGGCTGCAGCACCTTAAGCCCCCCCCCTGCGTACACCAGTGCTTGCCACACTCATCTAGCCTACGCTCCCATCAAATTTATCATTTCATCATTCATTTTTATTGTTGCGGTTAGCCTAAATACGTAGAAAAGCGACGTCATATAACAAGAGCGACAGCGACATCACTATGTATACTAGATATATAAATTATAATGAACAAATTATTAATAACAAACATCTGTGAAAATTTGAAGGTATGAAGGATAGTAAGTATTGGTGTGGTAGCGAAATATTTAATACGTAAAATTGTATTTATTTACCCATACGCAACTTCAGATTTCAATGTAGGGGCGATATAAGAGGATAGTCGTGATTACTTTTTGTTTGATTTGTATAACGCCATTTATTGTAATTGCGTGCTGTAAACTTCTTCATATTATTGCCTAGGTCTTATTCCTTGCGTTTTGCTTATTATTCTGCCTCAAATGGTTAATAGAACCAAGATATGGACAATTAAAAATGAAAATATTTCCCGTAAGCTTCCATTGCTACGCGAGCTTCGCCCCTTGACAGATCCCCTTGGTCACGTCAGAGCTCGTTGCGGCTTCTGGCCAATGGGAGAGCTCCGTGTCTCGGAATGCTCTTCCTAAAATACTTCTATATTCCTTGGTTATTTTGGTTGTTCATCGCCAGATCTCCAGCTGGACACCATTACGCCCAAACATTCTTAAATCCGAGAATTGCGTCCTGACAGTGCTCATCCGGAATATTGTGAATTACATTACGTATCTTGGAACGTCAGGTCGTCAATATCTGTCTGTTTCTGTGGATACACCTGGGCCTTGACATGTTCCCACAGCCAATAAACGCAACGAGTAAGGTCTGGTGATTTTAACTAGGCAAGCCACAACACGCACTGACCTTTCTCCTGCATTGACGCCATCTTGGAATCACGTGATCTGTTGATCACCTGCACACACGTCATTCAGCAGTGTAGGCTGAACAAAATTTTAAATTCTCCTCTACGTAAAAGAAAAGAACAACAATATTTCGTTGAAATAAACCTATTACTTTAAAGTTACAGCTTTATGAATCTTGCAGGACTTTTAAAACACGCTATATATACAGACCAAAATTAGCAAAAAGGTTTTTCCTACCTATTGATATCTACATCCGTGGATTCCAGTATAGTGCGTGCCTTATCTACTTGGCCATGTTCCACAGCGGCAAACAGTGCTGGAATGAGAAAATGAATGTGTTACTTCCGTTGACAAACAAACAATCAGGATTATTATATATAAAGAATCAACCGTGAGAAATCTGTTGACTGTTATTAATTTCAATCCAAAACTGAAAGTATGCTGTTTGTGAGTACTAGACAGACAGTTTTGAATTGTTTATTTACAATTTTCGCAAACTATTAACTTCTTGCTATCTAAAGGTTAAAGAAAGGGACAAGCAATATATTTTTTTCAGCAGGGAGAGGGAGCCTCTTTCCCCCCCGCCCTAATAGTATTGTCTCCCTAAAAACAACTGCTTCAAGTTGAAGTTATGTTCCTGCAATGCCCTCGCAATCCCCGGTCACACGGGCATAAAGGGAAACGAAGTAGTCTATGCTGCCTTCAAATATCCTGATGTTTTCTTCCACCTTCTGCCAGCCAGAGACCTGCAGAATGTGTTTCGTTGCTCCCTTCTTGGCACTTGACAGGAAGAGTGGAATGATGTAACGGGGAACAAGCTTCGTGGTATCAAGCCCACAATTGGTGCATGGTGTTACTCGTACCGTCCCTCCCGTCGAGACGAGGTCATCAGCCGTACGTCTCACCCATGGTCATTTACTGCAATGGCTGGATTCTCTAACATGTCGTGTAAACATAAAATTTACTCTCATTTTCAAATATTTCCACACCGATGAAACAGTTACTGGCAAAGCAATGGAGGAACGTATATTACTGATGCGACTGTTCAAACACACCATGCCTCGAATCCGTCTTCCGTGACACGCTCTGAAGACTGCAATGCATGCTCAACCAAACAGCTGAACAGCAATGGACAGCTGTTGGGATCCAAGCTCGCACGCGCACACCCTCCCTTAATTGGCCTCTGTTCGTTAAGTTATGAAACAATCAAAGGACGGTTCACGACCTTCCGTCACCCCCTCCCCTCCCCGAAGAAGTGGCATGGTTGTCGATGTTCTGCAATTCAACGAAAGCGTGGCAGGTGGGGTTGCACAGGGCAGCTACGTTGAAGACTTCCTCTGAAGATTAAAAAACATCTATTTCCACTCGAACTTTTTTTATGA
The DNA here is from genome assembly GCF_977018435.1 of Lepisma saccharinum. Lineage (NCBI taxonomy): Eukaryota > Metazoa > Arthropoda > Insecta > Zygentoma > Lepismatidae > Lepisma > Lepisma saccharinum. The sequence goes on from NC_139252.1 coordinate 47,802,131, forward strand.
GCATGCAACAACCCCCAACTGCCTATACAGACATCAACCCTTCAGCAAACAAAACCAGGCAACTTTTTCCACCTGTAGGATGCGCCAGGCCAATGACGTTTCAATTTTGCAAAATCTAATCAGCTTGTGAACACAACAAGCAGATGGCTCTCGCAAACGGTCAAAAGACAGGAGGAAATGATTAACACAAGACAACGACCGTTACATTTTTGTTTCATATCTCTTACTTGCTTGTTGCTTGCACTGTACAAGGGCACGCTGAAATCACATTTTACAACAATATTGAGCAGTGGTGTATTCGCCATGTTGCCGAGTTTACTGCCGGCAAACCATCTTTTTCATATATTTTTACACATTTAGCTTCAATATATGAGTAATTACTCATTATGTAAACTATTTAAACTTCTAAACCAGAATTTAAGTTTATTTTTTAAAGAACTTAAACATTGGTTTGTGTACGCCACTGACCGTTCTCCATCGCACTCGTCTAACGACCGAGTTTCCTTCTCGCGGGAAGCCGAAACGAGAGGCTATTTCAAAACACGGGGCCTGCGGGCTTCAGTTCCACCGCTGCAAACAGCGTTGGTGGGAGAACACTGTTGGTTCCTTTCTGCTTTCTGTGCCGCGCTTCGCAGAGGCAGTGTTGCTACATGCAGGAAATTTCTCTTGGTGAAGGGGAATCCAGGTTCAATTTTAGGTAAAAAGGCAATTATTAAAAATATACCAATTGCTGGATAATTAGAAGTTCTCGTACTTAAGTTCTTGTTTTACTTCCATGTCTGGATTGGTGTTCTATTTCTATTATATCTAATTAATCTAGATGGGGTGTATAATAAATATATACAATAAAAAAGATTTGTTGCGGTAACATATAGTATGTTATATACATACATCTTAACACTTCAAATCCGTTATTTTTCGACACAAGAGATGCAAAAAGGAAAATATAAGCTCAAGTATTATCCTGCAACAAACCATAATAATTTAATGTAATTATGAAAAGCTAAGTAATAATAACAATCAAGGGCGCCCGCGGGGGGGGGGGGGGGCAGGGGGGCACTTGTCCCCCGTGAAATTTAGGAAAGAGTTAATGTAATTCGAATGGTAAAATTGTAGCGACATTTTATAACAAAAAATATTGTTCTCTGTGACTTGCAGGCCGTAAAGCAATTATTATTATTGTATATAGATATACTACATATGTACTGTATGAAAATTACAAATGTACGCAATTTTTTTAAAAAAACATACAAAGTAGTAGTAGTAGTAGTAGTAATAATAATAGCAATAAATCTTGATAATGATAGTAATGAAAGTTTCTATGACTCTGCTCCTGACGAAAAAAAAATCCTGTGGGCGTCCATGATGATAATAATAATAATAATAATAATAATAATAATAGTTGGAATGCTTGCTAAGCAGTAGCGGCGAGTGGGTGCCGAAACTGGGGCGGGGCAAAGAAAGTTCACATTCTCCTGGTAGACAAGGAGACCATAACGTGAGGGCAAAAGTGGAAGGCAGGAATGCCACCCACGACCCCCTAATCATCGACATTGTTGCTGAGGAACTGCCTGCTAAAACATGCACTGAACCAGGTGCCTGCAGTCTCGTCTCACTCCTTGCTTTCGTTTTGAAGCCAGTGGGCGGAGCTTTAGTTTGTCTGCGTAAGATGGCCGCATCTACTTCAACCAATGACTTCACAGACAGAAGAACATCGCATCGGCTGCTGCAAGCGCACGCGGGCTGGAAGGAGCATGAAGTAGAATCCAACTACAAACGCAAATTTGAGGTTCACTTTACACTTAAATTCTACAAAACAAACCATAGCTAGCTTTATTTGCATAGGGAATATTATTCCTTCAGGTTTCCTGTCGCTTCTGTTAGTACAGCCGTGTGTTGAGCAGGCACCATTGCTTCCTAAATCTTATTCAAAAGTACACAAAATTACATGCTTTCTTCTGGCGTCTTCGAATGTTTTCGTCCGACTTCTCCGGTTCTGTCACGTGACCCGGCTTCAGAAACAGCGCTTAGTGCTTACTCCTGCCTTTCTTACCCCCATGCACTGAACGAACTGGTCAACGGGAAAAGGTTCCAGGAATAAGAAGATAATAAATTAAGTGGCGGGGGGGGGGGGGGGATGAGCTTCGGGAGCCTAGGAAGAATTATAAATTAAGAAAGATCCATAGTTCACGAAAAGTTTCGCTTTCCGCGTTAGAATATATTTTCAACCAAATATATTATATTTTTATGCCCGTGAATTACCAGATTAGAAGAAAACCATTCGCTGAATAGTTTACGTCGCCGAAGGGTAGACGACAGGCAAGAAAATGCGCTGGCAACGCTTTCACCCCTTACAGGCCGCGTTTCAGCAAGGTTTGGTGCAACTGTGCTGCTCCCGTGTGTTGTTAAGTTTCTTCTGTAGTTGTTATTAGCCCAGTAAATAAAGGGTTGTGAGCTCAAATAATTTATATAAAGCTAAAAATTTCAGGATTTGTTTTCCAAGTTATTTGGAATAACTTACTAAAAGTCGCGGAGAATCGCATGTGTGCGTCATCCTCAAAATGGCGGACAAAGATGGCGGCCAGTCGATATGAGTACAGTTCGGAATTTTGGTCATAGTTCGGAAATCATAAGTCGTAGTTCACTTGTGTAAAATTATTTGAACTCTAAAAACACCGAACTTTAACTCTAAGTGTAACAGTTTTGGATCCAATCACTTTTAAAGAATTTAATTTAAACCTGAAAAATGTAGGAATTTAGGCCATTACTCTGTCAGTTTATGTAAAAATCTCCTTATCGATTGAGAAATAGACGGTAAGAGTTGTAGTATTTTTAATGAGCTAATCATTACCTACAATTTTTAAAAAAGCTCGTTCAGATCGGATAAAAATTACCTCAGATATTTAATTTTGAAACAGATTGCGTTTCAAAGTTTTTTGTGTAATGAAAGTCTCTGCAACAAATTTGACTTGTATATCCTTTCCGAATCCACAGCATGGGAAGTAGCTGAATAAGTACGCCTCCTGAAGAATCAGTAACTGGTCTTCTGGTCCCCCGTCTGCGAACTCTAGCAGCAGAAATTGGATCTTCCTTCGGCAATCAAACAATAATTCCTTACACAAAAAAAAAAAAACAAAAATACATCGGCTTGTCCAGACTCGAAATCAAGTCTCTCTCTCCTCCAGATGGGACACTAATTCCTGGACTCAGACTGGCAGACTCAAACTTGGAAATATCATTACGCAGTTTGAACTCTACCACTATTGTCTAAAAAAGATGGGATTGACTTTGTATTTTCACTTGTTGCACCTATTTGTAACGACCACATGTTCTCATTTCCCGAAGCATTTGTGTCTGCCTAGGTTCTTATGTTGGTGTCGTCGACAAAAAGTTCATTTTCACTTACATGGCAAAAATCTACTCTACTCTGTTGTATGCAGTGAAAGACTGCAAGAAAATAGCGCAGAGCACCTGTGTTGTGACATTCGACCAGCCATTATACTGGAAAGCTCTTGGAAATTGTATCTGCAGCTGAAGAAACTTCTGAATTGTCCAAAGTTGTAGTGGGCTTAGGAGGTTTCCATTTACTTGTCATTTCTGGGCACGATCGGTACATTATGTCAGGAAGTGGTATAGAGGAACTTTGGGGTATGCTGTACGCCAAGACAACGGTAGTTAAAATGCTGAATGGCCATGCCTACTCAAGATCATTGAGAGCTCACTTCTTGACCCTGCTCGCCCTATACCAGCAGTTGCAGAGACATTTACAACCCATTGACGATATCACAAAATCTGAGATATGCGATCTTATTCAACAATCTCTGGATGGAGAAAACAATATCCAAGATTTGCAGGAAAATTAAACTATTCGACATGTGACAAACGATATCGAGGAAATCGAAGAAGGTGACTTTTCCCGAACTGAGAAACTCTGGATACAGTACATTGAGCAGATCAGAATCGTATTGCTGTTCATCCATGCAGATCGGTCAGAAGATTGGAAACTTCACTTGCATGCTATTAAATCAATGCTTCCGTATTATCACGTAGCTGGCCATCATTTCTATACAAAATGTGCCCATCACTATATTCAGAAGAGGAAAGTCGACAGCGTTCAATATACTCCAAAAAGATAAAGAATTGTGCATGTTAGTCAGCATCTTAAACCAACCAAACCTCAGGGCCTTCCCGATGGTGCACTGGTAGCGTCGTCGCCTTGTAATCAAGGGGTCTCGGGTTCGATACCCGGTGGAGGCACATAGTGGTTCGGATCCCACTTTAAAGTATAGATCCAGTCCCGATTAGCCTTAGTGCATAAAGTGGACTTAAAACACAAACTCAATCAACTCAACCGTGACAGTGATCGAAATTGATCGAATTGGAGAAACGTTTCTTATTTGCCTCTATGGAGGAGGAGACGTGTCCTCCCTGGACAGCCTGAGACATATCAGGTATAGCAAGGAAGTCGTTAAAAAGCTGTCTTCACATTTCAACTTGGCCACTTTGCCCCCTACCAGCGCGGCAGCTGCTCAGCACTTACTTCGAGTGTGTATCCAAGTCCAGGAGTGGAATGGACCAAGCATGAACCCAAACGAATGAGGTTGATGTGTCAAAGAGGGAGGGTATGCTGAATCTAGTACCCACAGAGCTACCACCAGCTCCAGCCGAAATACTAAAGTTACTTGATCTGTAAGTGCAAAGTGACTGCGAGAAAGGATTGTGAACGAGCAACATGTGAGTGTAAGAAAGCTGATCTCTAGCGTTCAAAGTTCTGTGCATTCTGCCAAGGAAGTTCCTGTACAAATGGCCAACTGGAAGACGAATCTATATTTAGATTATGACGAACACCAGCCCTAGAAAGCCCATATGTCAATCACAATGCCAATGGCCTATTTGCTGATGCATTCCGTAAGGTAACTGGTGAACCCTTAGAATTTCATCTTCACTAACCTGTTTCAAAATTAAATATCTGAGATAATTTTTATCCGATCTGAACGAGCTTTATTTAAAACTGTAGGTAATGATTAGCTCATTAAAAATACTACAACTCTTACCGTCTATTTCTTAATCGATAAGGAAATTTTTACATAAACTGCCAGAGTAAGAGCCAAAATTCCTACATTTTTCAGGTTTAAATGAATGTAAATTCTTTAAAAGTGATTGGATCCAAAACTGTTACAGTTAGAGTTAAAGTTAGGTGTTTTTAGAGTTCAAATTATTTTACACATGTGAACTACGACTTATCATTTCCGAACTGTACTCATATCGACTGGCCGCCATCTTTGTCCGCCATTTTGTGGATGACGCACACATGCGATTCTCCGCGACTTTTAATAAGTTATTCCAAATAACTTGAAAAACAAATCCTGAAATTTTTAGCTTTATATAAATTATTTGAGCTCGACCTCATTTATAGCCCTTTATTTACTGGGCTATATTGTTAATGAAGTGAGAAATGCTTAAAACCAAACGTCCGAATGGTGCTGAATTTCGAAGAAGGAAGAGGAAGCAAAGAAATATCCTAAGATGAATGTCTTTTTTCAACCTGGTAGCAGCAGTGATACAACTGAAAATATCAACAGTGGTGGGACTGGTCGTGGTGATTTACGTGCGTGTGGACAAACACGAGACACTGGTAACAATGGATTACCTAAAACAGAACTTGTAAATTTTTGCCAACTAAAGCCCGCATCACACGGAACTGGACCAGTAGGTATGCCCTAGTTGGCGCTGGACTGGCTACCCATTAGCTAGTTTTGGCCTCACACGATACTTATCAGCGTACTTGTCGATAGACTTTTGTTTCCATACGAGGGAAGTTGTAATGGCTGCCGTGTAACATGTAAACAATGTATCACTTCACATTTTTAAAAGCCGATAACTATTCAACCGAGAGGAAAAACGTTTCGTATAAAACGTTATTAGGTACAAAACAATGGCGCTCCTTAAATACATACTTTACAACGTTTACTGTACACGTATGGAAGCATATTTTAGTTGTTGCAAATGTAAACACCGTGCACTCCGCATAGATGGTATAACTCAACGCACCTTTCATGCTGTATACGTTATACATTGCTGGAGTAACACTCTGAAACCACAGCCAAAAACGCTCCTTTGCGCACTCACAGATTATCTTCACATGGCGAAACTTTGCTCTGATTGGCTGTTCCACAGAATCCAGTCGAGGAAAGCAAGTAGCAATTAGAACATGTCCTATTCCTCCAAACCAGTCAAGCAGTCAGCCAGGCGGCCATGATTGCTACCTAGAAAGTTAGTTCAGCGCCAACTAGGGCATTCCAACTAGAAATCCAGTTCCGTGTGATAGGGGCTTAAGTGAAAATGAACTGTTTGTCGACGACACCGACATAAGAACCTACGTAGACACAAATGCTTCGGAAAATGAGAAAAGAACATGTGGTCGTTACAAGAGGTGCAACAAGTGAAAATACAAAAGTCAATCCCATCTTTTTTAAACAATAGTGGTAGAGTTCTAACTGCGTAATGATATTTCTAAGTTTTGTAGGAGGGTGAAAAATTCATCTACAAAACTGGAATTTAAGGTTGATGTTTGGAGAAACAAATGTCTCTTTTCAGAAAGCCTTTTCTTCTTCTTTTCTTCAACGAGTAGGGGCGCACAACTGAAAGTTACGAGGAGGCCCAGAGCGTGTTAGTTACGCTTCCGGGAGAGAATAACATGAATTAATAAACCAGTTAACCTTTAGACCGCCGAGCGGGTTTTCGACAGTAACCTCTCTCTGGTCGCCGCCTTTGCGCCCGATTTTTAAATTTTACACTTATTTCAGAAAAAAAAAAAGTTATATCTCGGAGGCTATTTGAGCAATCTACTTCGCGTAACTTTTGTTTTGCAGCTAGAACATCAGGGCATGCAAACGTGCAGAAATTAAAATGCCAAAGCCAATAAGAGGGGTTAAGTGGGCCGCGGACCCCAACTTTCAATGAAAAAAAAATCATACAAAATGGGGAGTTTTTCACATATTCTATAATGTAATGCACCCAGGAACATGAAATGACTTTCATTTGGTTGAGAAAGGACCATTCTTTGAAAATAAGGCTAAAGTTTGCTTCCCCTTCCAAAAAATAGCGGGCGAAGAGGGGGCGAACTCCCCATTTTTATGATTTTTTCATTGAAAGTTAGGGACCGCGGCCCATCCAACCCCTTTTATTGCCTTTGGCATTTTGATACCTGCACGGTTGCATGCCCTGATGTTTTAACTGCAACACAAAAGTTACCCGAAGTAGATTGGTCAAATAGTCTACGAGTTATAACATTTTTTGTCAAATAAGTGTACACATTTAAAATTCGCGCCACCTTTCATACGTAACTTTGGAGTCGGGCGGGGAAGGGGGTACTGGGTGGGTGGGTTTTCTTTCACATGACATTTCAAAGTTTTATCTGAACATCTGTCAGCGTTTACAACCTCACATACAAGTATGAAGGTGCTAAAAGCACATGAACTTTTTAATCAGCACGATGGGTCACCAGTGACCTATCGGCCGACTACGCCTATATTTTCTATGGGTTACATGTGACCCATTGGCCGAGTAAAGGTTAAACATTTTGGGTACCTCGGCACACATGGCCATCTTGCACTCTTCAATGTATACGGAGCGGGGGGGTCCCCTTATCTAAAATCCTTACCGGAGTTAAAATAGGGGTGTAAAAAGCCCCCCTTGAGATAGGTTCAAAGTGCAGGTTGTAAAGTGACCTGCACAGGATATTACACAACACATTAAAAAGGTTACGTATGCAATAAAAACTTCCTCGAAGACAGTGGAAAAGGTCCGAACTTTTCAAAAAGTTCAAAACATTAGTTAAAACACTATCATCGTCTCCCAACATGCCTGCTAAATCGTCGTTGGAAAGGTTGAAAGTGTGTCTGAGAAAATTGAATACTTAAAACAATGTTAAACAACGAAATAAATACCTCAACGTGAGCTACTGCGTTTGGTACTAATAATTACATTATTGGTGGTGTTCTTTTTTTATTAAATAAACACCATCACATTCCTAAGAGAGAGCTCTACACCCCTAGGGACTAGATTCTGTGTAGCGGTGTCCAAACATAGGAAAATGCCCCTTGATGTGCACAGTGGTATTTTCCCACTTCGCAAGTACTTTTGCGAATTACAATTCCGAACAAACGTTCGCTGCAGCGTGTTTGAGCGGAGTCATCGTGAATGACGAGGAAGACACTATCAACAGTCGCTCTCTTCCGGCAGGAAACAGAGAATGGAATTTCCGTCCAGCAACGTAACAAACTAATCAGCCCTGCGTGATGTACGGCATGCACGGAATCCAGTCAGGAAATATTACATAGCTTCCTGACACTGGTAGTGTTTATGGACAAGCCGAGAGACCGTCCTAAGCCTTGACCAATGAAGGGCGCCAGTCGCAAAAATTTCAAATGACGTCACTTGTTTAATGGGGTGCAGTAAAACATACTGACTTTAAAAATAAAGTGGCAAAAAATGAAATTATGGCTTTCAGCATTGTGAATATTACGAATAATTTTACGAGCCCTGTTGATATACTTCTTGTTTCCCAAACCTCTGTGGCAAATTGGGTAGCGTAGCATTTCGCAAAGCCAGGGGTTATGGGTTCGTATCCCGGATAAGGCATGCATATCTCGTTGCGTTGGTTTCTTATCTATTTCAGTAATTCATAAATGAATACTTTCTATTTAGTACCGCGTGAGGGTTTCAGTTAACTTTTGGCCCCATAATTAGAGGCTAAAAATTCATAATATTTTGAAACTTTCTAACTTTTAATTGATTAGATGTTTTCTTCCAGTTTTGGCTAATCGCGATGAAAGTGATGAAATGGTGAAACTGATGAAGGAACACTCACAAAGAACAGCTATGCCCTGGCCGGGATTCGAATGCGGGACCCCTGACTACGTAGCGCGCTGTGCTAACCACTCCGCACGGAGGTCGGCCTAAATTAACTTTGCAAATTTATAAATTTTCATTAATATTATCATAAGATCGACCCAACATATGATTCTTAAATGGTCATCTTAAATAATACCCTGGGGGGATAGAGGGAGCCCAAAAGACTGGCAACAGTGTTACTCCCAAGTTTCATCGTTAATCCCGAAACTACTCGAGATACACTGCTATTTTGTGTAGTGAAAGATCTGAAAAATATCAGCTTCATGCCACAAAAATGTCAAGATCGTTTCGTCTGTGTCTGAGCAACACCGGCAGAAATCATGAGACCTCTGCCCCTCCCCATCCAAGTTCATTAGCCGAGCGAGGTTCTGTGGTGACCTCGTTGGCTGGCAGCAGGGTTGCCCTGAACAGAAAGGAGAGGAAAATTACAAAATTTATAGATGAAACGTAATTATTTTCCATGAAGCAAATGCAGTAATTAGAAACTCAAACAATAGATCGCGAGAAAAATGCGTTCCCAGTGCTGAGGAAAATGTACAACATTTTCTGTTTACTGATTCTCAAGATAATAGTGACCAAAACCTTACACCGTAGAAGGAAAGAGTGTAGGACTTTTAAGATGGCTTCTCTGCTTAATTTTGTTACAGTGGCGCCGCCATTTTTAGGGTTTCGAACTAAATGGAACTTTCATTTGTCCGCGAATGAGAAAAATAAAACATGGTGAGGATAAAGAATTGGGTTTATTTCTTATTATGGGCAACTGATAAATATGTATTTTGTTTATACAACTTGGTAAGGTGACGATGACCATAATTTCACGCGTCATATCCTGTTTTAGGAGAAATGCAAAGGATTACATTTTATGGTGGTGTTGTGTGAGAGCGAGGGTGAACACTGTTACCAAATGCAAGATTAAAGCAACGAATACTGAACCATGGCTTTAAATGCAAAGGATTACATTTTATGGTGGTGTTGTGTGAGAGCGAGGGTGAACACTGTTACCAAATGCAAGATTAAAGCAACGAATACTGAAAAATAGTACATTGACCACCAAACCATGGCTTTAAACAAGCGTAACGGTAATAAAAGTGTTGGAGCAGTGCAGGCACACAACGCTAATGTGTATTTTATATTGTATTTTGCGAGTGCATAAACTTTTTCCTAGTTTTGTGATAAAGGGACTTCTGGTCAATTGCAGGGGAATCTTCCGAAAATGGCTTGGTAACACTGAACGAAACCGGAAAATCATCACTTTGCTAACGCAGCTCGTAAAAATCAAGCGTACCTACTACTTGACAAGCTCCGACATTAAAACTTTGACAATTCGGTGTAGAAGAGCAACAAAACACGGGATTGCATGACAACCAGCATAAAATTTATGACTAAGGAGGGGATTCATAAAATGTAATAGCGATTGCATCGCTCTGTTATTCTCGGAGGAGGAATAATTTCGTCAAATTACATGGATTGAGTGATGCTGGTGCGAATTTTACCTCTTCGGAGGGAAATTTCAGGGAATGGTGAAGCGAAAGGCAACCAGAATTATTACGTGAAAGGTAAAACGCGGTAAATAAATGTATTCTTTCTTTCCTGACGTTATTCTTATGACTGTATTGTGTGTGGAAGCTCATACTATTAAACCTTGTCATATTTTTAAAATTGTTATCTTCACAACGATCGTCACAAGGAAATTTACTGTTCTTATATACAACATTTTCTCTAACACACACTTTGGAAATAAGCATGAAAGACTTCGCGGTGTACATGAAACTTGAGTAGGCTGGGACAAATTCTGAGAAATGTGGGTGTAAAAATGCATGGATGCATTTTAGAGGAAACGCTGGCAAACTACTTTTTCTCCGAAAAATTTGGTGAGGTGATTCCGAATATTTTCTTTGGCACTCTTATATTTTTTTTTTAATTTAAATGCTCCAAATCGCTAAAAAAAAGTGTAAAGTGAAATATGAATAATTAGGAAGTAAGAAGAACAATATAACAAACTTGGTGACGAGGATTAAGAGTTTGATGTGATAATTCAGAAGAGTTTGATTTTTAAATCTAGACTCGATGCTCTTTTCTACTAACTGCTAGACACAAAATGGCGGACATATAAAATGTGAAATAATGTAATTTTCGAGTTCCAGACATCATATACCTCCCCCCCCCCAAACGCACACGCAACCGATTTCTCTGAAATGCAATACCGATTCAGTTCTCTAAGATATACGTTTATTGTGAAAATTACAAGTTCAAATCTCTAAATTTATGGTAGCGAGAGTGCTCGTAACACTAGCAACTGACCTGACCTCCCCATGTTCCCTCTTTGTGGCGATTAATCTACAGAGGCTGAAAAATGACGTGCAACGAACCAAGGCACAAAAGCAACAATGCTAAAGCTAACCAAGAAAAGGTATCATTCGAACGCTACAACAGGTCCTTCAGTACATTAAAGACACCTGGAGGAAGTTCGTTCAGTCCTGAGCGTTGACATGCAGGCACTCACACCAGGGGCTATATTATGATCTGTGCTCACATTCAGCATTCCAATTCGAGAGTCCACGTTGCGGAAAGCTGCCTGGGACTATATAGAGGGCCTATATAGGGGGCCATCCGAAACCATATAAAGAAAGATATAAATGATCATAAAAATAGACGTTGTTAGATAGGTATGTAATGGGCACACTAAATCTGATGAACTTGACTCCGTGTGTTGCAAGTATGGAACCGTGGACACGCGTTGTAACGTCCATAAGTTTCCATCTGTGCTCCGTGCTTTCACGGTTCTTCCAAGCAGAAGCGGACTCTGGTGGCCGTATCACGCAGCGCGCCCACTGAAGTGGAGGCGAAGCGAAGCGAAATTCGAGCTACGGAAGATGCGTTTTTGGATTCGGAACGCGAAAGCAGCTGAATGTAGCTTTGGAAACAGGCAACATGAGTAAAGAATCTTGATAGTAACTCTGATTATGAATTTGTTTTTATACTTGGAGTGTTAGCACAGGAAGAGGTGAAGATAGAGAGGAGACCGTGGGTGTATGAGGTTAAGGCTGGACTGGACGTTTGGCAACCGTAAGGGCGATTTTTTAAAAATTTTCCTTTCCATTCGAAAAATCTCTTTCATATTCCAAAATATGAAAAATTACATACGCTTAGAATTAATTCATTCTAGAGTATTGTTGGCCCCACCATGTACTTGGATCCAACATGGCGGCCAAGACATTTTTCTGATATTTGCCAAGTAGGTGTGGGCAACACTTAATTTCGAGTGCGCAGCAATTTTCGTGTAGTTTGCATTCACTGTTATCTAGATATTATCAATAATTTAATAGACTTACGTAATCGCGAAATCGAGCCTTAACACTAAAAGAGCTTAATTAGGATGTCATCACAATCTGTTTCCTGATCTTTTGAGGAACACACAGATGATCATTAAATTGTTTCGTATGTCTCAAGAAATGTTTTATTAACTTCTCTCCCTGGCTAACTTCTGATATTGAACTGAACAACACAATGCGAAGCAAAGTTCTAAGACTGGGACTTATGAAAATTTTATTATCTAATAAGTTTTTTTAATGACCCTTCTTCCGCTCCAGCTCTAGGAAATTATATTCAAAAGAAGCTCCACAGTCCCCTTCTGTAAATACGAAGGCACAGGGTAAACAAAGAAGAGAAGAATAAAATCTGCAGGGAAATAATAATTTATTCGTAATTATTTGTAGATCTTTCGTACAGCAAGTTTTTCACTTGTTTTCTATCTTTCGGAAGCTGTTCTTTGCTTCTCTTACTTTACAAAATGTACAAATCTGTACCAAATCTCGTCTCGGTAACACACTACTGCCAATCCTAATTCAAATAAGTGTGGTGTCTTTCATAACATGATAAGAGCCTATAGCCTATAGTGAAAAGATGTACCACTCAAAACTAAACTATCCTATCATCCGACAAACATAGTAACTAGCACTTACCGAAGAGAGGGACGTAACCCTTTGAACGGATGAACAATGGGGGAAAACACTCAAGCCTGCCTGTAGGTGGCGGGCCGGAAGGGGCTTCTTTAAAAACTGCAACATTTTTCAGACATTTTGTAGTAGTAAATCAACATAGTTACGTGTCACTAAATAGTCACTAAATATACGTATATTTATAAGTAGGGCTAGGATTTTGATGACCTTAAAATTGCCAAAAAATGACATTTAACAAAATGCATTTATGACCTAATACATGCAAGAAAATGACATTTAACAAAATGCATTTATGACCTAATACATGCAAGAAAATGACATTTAACAAAATGCATTTATGACCTAATACATGCAAGAAAATGACATTTAAAAATGCATTTATGACCTAATACATGCAAGAAAATGACATTTAAAAATCCATTTATGACCTAATACATGCAAGAAAATGACATTTAAAAATGCATTTATGACCTAATACATGCAAGAAAATGACATTTAAAAATGCATTTATGACCTAATACATGCAAGAAAATGACATTTAAAAATGCATTTATGACCTAATACATGCAAGTAAATGACATTTAAAAATGCATTTATGACCTAATACATGCAAGAAAATGACATTTAAAAAATGCATTTATGACCTAATACATGCAAGAAAATGCCCTATAAACTTAGAAAAATGACCTAAAAATTCTGAAAGATTTGTAGAACAAATTTATAAACTACCAAGAGAAATTCAAGTTACAAATCAACGTTACGGTATCTATCACATGCTCATTGCGTATGGTGGTAGTACAAGTAAGAAAGTTCACTTTTTTCATCTTTTACACTTTAAGTACCGAGTTGCAGTACACAACGAAAATCATATGAAAATTTTCAAAAGTTAGGGTGACCAGACATACTCTTTTAGAGGTTCATATACTCTATACTCTTTTCAATTTGCAAAAATCCCCAAATATACTCTTTTCCTTGCTATTTAATTTCATTCATTATTTTACGCGTAAAAATGCCTTAAAATCCACAGAACGGAAAACGGCGAGATGTCAACAAACTGAAGTATTTACTCCTTGACTCAAGAATTTCCTATGAACAATTTCAAGTGTCATTTTCAAATTCCATCAACAAGCAAAACATATTTCAAATTCATTGGAATTTAATAATAATGATTAGGGCTGAGCCGATACCACTTTGAACCGATGCCGATACTCTTACCGATTCCCACCGATGCCGATACTTGAAAATTGCAATAAGTAAAATTTGTTCAAAATATCGATCAATATTGGTGTGTAAATATTCTCCTCCAATTATATGCAGCAACATACCAAGAAATTTGCTTTAGAATATTCAAGAATTGCATCAGAATATAAATAGATATTATGTAGTCACAAAATATAGTTTTTCGTGCAAAATTAGTGTAAAATAAAAAGGAAGTTTTAATTTTGCATAATTTCCAGGATAATTAGACTGTCAAGAAGTCGCGCGGGATTTTTTCGGACCCCGTGAAAGACCAAAATGCCGGAAAGTATCGGCTGGTATCGGTAGCTGAATTCCAACCGATACTTTCCGATACCGATACCACGGGTATCGGCCGATACCGATAATGATATTTTTGAAACTTACTGTGCAATTTCAAAAGCCGTTGAAAAACATCTTGAAGATTGGCGGGAAAGAAAAAAATCAATGATGGGTAAGTGGAGGTCAGTGCGCAAAGATTTAGTACAGGCTGGGTCAACTTTAAAGTGATTGCGCCTCTTATAAAATTCTTGTTTACCGTGTCTGGTACAAATGTTGGTTGTGAAAGACTCTTCACTGTTATTAAAACTTATTGGCGAGAGGAAAAAAGTACACTCCTGGTGTCAACACTCGAACAAAAAATGAAAGTGAAATTCAATGTGGGCATGACCTGTGAAGAGTTTGGACTGGCAATAAAGCTCGATTTAAACATACTCAAGAAAGCAAAATCATCCCAGAAGTATGAACGATGGTGCCATTGGTGATTAAGTATTTGTAATTAGCTAATTACATTAGACCAATAAGTAATTTGAATCTGTAGAGTGTAGGCCTATTTTATAGGGGCTATAATAGAAGCAATAACAAATAGCCACCCTTATTTTCGTTTTCTTTTTATGTTTTTTGCATGCGCACCTTCAACCTATAGACTATTTTTTTTGGTCAACAAATATCTGGTCACCCTACAAAAGTGAATGATTCTCGGTTTTCGGACAAGAGAGCCTTGGAAAAATTTCTCTCGACTTCCACCGACACAAGAGGAGCGTACTTGGAATGAACAATTCCATGAGTGCAAATTGCTTCCCTGACAAAATGTCCAATATAGAGCACAAAACTTTGTACCTCTTGTTTTTTAACAATAATCCATCTGGCGACAATGTATTTACTGATAGAGGGGGAAATCACACTGTTTGGGCTGAATTGTTACACAACAGCTTGGGTCAACAATACTGCACAGAAATTCTTTGTTTCTTCAAACACAGTCATTCAGAACTGCGCTGAAGGCAATAAGACGAGAGTCGGGAACCTCTCTCCTTCAAAGGGTTACATTTGCATGTAAAATGCCCCTTCTTTCACCAAAATGTAGAAAAATACATAAAATGACTTTTAAAAGGCCGAAAAATGACAAACTGTTTAAAAAGTTTAAAAAATGACCTAACAAAGGCATCCCAATTAATTCACTTACGTGTAAAACACATTTCTATCTACGTACTTATGCAATGTTTCTGCCTTACCAAAAAAAATATGCATTTGCATCAAAATCCTAGCCCTATTTATAAGAGTAATGTTTTACTGTATAAGTGTATATCATTTTCAATTTTATCACTTCACTCATCGGCCACAAACACCTCAACACTCATTTTTACTCAACTCACAGCCAATTCATTAATTAGAACAATATGAGTATGTATGTAGTATAGATTAAAGCCCCTTTCCACCAATACACATAGAGGTGATCTGAGACAGAATAGCCTTAGTCCCTAAATCGACGGTTCTGTAAAATATATCTACTTACATTAATTACACAAATATCATGAAAATTATTTTCACTATTAAAAAATGCATCTCCGAGTAGGGTGAGATGACTCTTCCAGCCCCTTATGCATCCTTTATTGAATATCAGTGACGATTACAGGACCACCAACTGTTGTTCTCTTTGCCAAAGTTTTGAGGAAAATTATTTTGACTATCAATATAAATATGATATAGAATATTGGCACTTCTGAGAATTTTTATCTATCCCACCCTGTCACTGTGCCATCCCTTCAATTTTTTACTGACGTCACTCTTGAATATTATGGTAAAATGTCTTTTGAAAATGAATCAAATCTCTGTTACTTTATTTCGGTACGTTACATTTTCATACTTCCAATCCCTACTCTCTTCATTACCACATACACGAAATATTAAAAATAATGAATTGCTAAACCAGGTGAAGCGTTCTCAGCCGAGTGGAAAATTAGTTAATGGGACAAAACTTATCGTCCGTCTCCTACAAAAAGAAAAGAAAACGAACCCTACGAGGCCTATTTCTTGTTTTAATTTTGCACATCACGTTTGCCGGCTGGAGGGACTAACGAACCATGCCGCCATTTCACGAGATGAGGACAGGAAGTGGGAGCAGCAAGTCAACCTTATCGATGACAATGACCGACTTCCTTCCCTTTTGTGAAGCCTCCGCGGAAAGATTGGTCCAGTGTGATTCTGCAGCAACGCCCATCACAAAATTCATGCGCGTTGGAACTTTGACTATCGCGGTGCGTGTGGTAAAATCAAGGACTTATCACCAAGCACGAATTTAGAAATATATATGAGGGGGTCCGAACTAAGTGTTTCAGAAATAATAATAATAATATAAATGTTTAAATTAATACGTTAATATAATTTATATGTAATGATATGTAATTTAATATTGTACTATTATTATTACATGGATAGGTAAAAAGACTGTATAAGAATATATATATAACGGCACGTATTCATTATCAAGCTTATGTGTCTAAAATTTGCATAAAAACGGCTGTCCTGGCAACGAAATTAATGTCAAAAAGCTAAAAAATTGAATATTTATTGAATAACACAAAAGGACGTTAGATCCAGTTGACGAAAAGTAAAGTTTCAGATTAATATTTGATTCATATTATTACGTATAAGTAGTAATGAGCAGGATTTTTATGACTTAGCATATTTTTTTGGTAAGGGTGATATGTTCCCTAAATATATAGAAATTCATATTGTGAAGAAACTAATTGAATTAAGGTGCTTTTTAAGGGCATATTTAGCCATTTCTACGTGATAAAGCATATTTTGATGGATTTTCTGTCATATTCAGCACATTTTTGCTTTTTCAAGAAATATACAGTCATTTTCCAAGTGGATTCGTTCTTACTCCCATTTTCTCACATTTTTTTTGGAGGGGGGGGGGTGACTGCATCAAAATATTTTTCATTTTTAATTGAAAAATTACAGAAAGTATTCATTGTGCATTTCAACTCATGAGGGTCCATAAAGTGAACTAAAAATAGTATGTATATGAAAATATTTCAGCATAAGTTATATATTGATGTTTGAAACAGTCTAGTTATAGGGGCATATTTTTCAAATTATAGTGCATATTTTGTAAAATTTTATGGTCATAAGAGCATATTTTATTTTGCATATTTTGGTGAATTTTAGGTCATAAAAATCCTAGCCCTTGTAATGAGTATAAATCTTCTCAGGTGCTGTCCTATGACCCTACTCTAATCCTTGGCTTTCAGTAAATTTGGCGGAACTAAACAACCCTCGATTACACAACAAATGCTAAAGAAGTATATTTTCATTATTTAATTTTTGTACTTGATAAGTCTTTCTTGGGGATCCGGACGTCCCCACCCCTAAATACGTCCTTGCCTACCACGCTCATGTGTCAGATCTTGGAACTAATCGATTGAACTGAAGAGCGGTTAGCTACAGCCTTGTAGCAACTTGGGGGATATATGCTAATAGCACCAAACCTGACCTGCCTAACCTTTCCACATAGGCATATAATATCAGAAATTAGCGTGTAAATAGGTTAAGAAGGTTAAGTTTTGTTTGCTTAAGCTATTATATGCCTACTTCGATAGATTAGGTAGGTCACGTTTCGTATTGAACTGCGCTGCAACAAATGAGGTTGCTTCACTCTGTCTTCACTTTTTTCAATATTCAAGCAGATTTCAACAGAAATGAAATAAATGCGCATCTATATGCCCTTAATCTTACACTATACAACTTGTGTTCATTATACCAGTTTATCAGATCTAGTATGTTGGGACAAAAACAGCAATATGCGATAAAGCTGCAAATCTAATATCAACATTTGATAATTTCATAAGTATATCCAGTACACAAGCGCAGTAGTAATGATAATTCGCTTACCGTGTAAATGGATGTTGATTTTCGTGAGTTTTTCGAGTTTCTTTTTCCCTGCTTTACTAAGATTCAGTCCATCAACCAAAAAATCCATTCCTTCCTGCATCCAGTCTGTAAGGAAAACAAAAGCAAAACTAAGCATGCTACATACAACACAAAACACAAGAGCAAAAAAGAAGAAAGGAAAGACAAAAAAAAAGTATGACAACCTAAAAATGAAGGAAATACGTCGATATAAGATCAGTGCAAATAGAAACAGGCGCATACAAAGTGCTTCTACATTATTCCCATGCTCAACTACGGGTTGCATCACGTTGACTATAGTGTGTAGATACTGTAACAAAAGACTATCAGTGCTGTGTAATAAAGGAAGTTATGACATAATCAAAGAACCATATCTACGTAGATCTTGCTTATAACTGAAACACACACAGAGCATTTTGTAAACATTGAAACAAATGCTGTCTAGGAAAGTATCAATGATTAAACGTAAAAATAAACCAGAAAAGAGAAATTAGTCTTGAACACAGAACGCATAATCTTGTTGATATTATGTAATTATTTTGACACAGACATAAGTGCTAGATTGAATCGTAAAACTAATCTCTCTCCCGTGGATCAACCGCGACAAGTTCATTTTCCAAAGTTTGTTTACGGTAAAGTCGAAGCTTTTCTGGCAACGAATGATGAATAGTTTCTGTCGGACTATCGACCAGGTGAGTTCTGGAGAGGTTTTAAACTTTTCGAGAGATAAAATAACTCATTTTCAGGGTACAAGTGACCCTTCTACCCTGAAGATGAGAGTGGCATTAGCTCTCGAAAGATTGGAAGCACTCACTTGGACGATAGCCCGAAAAAAACATTCCGGTGTTAAGAATGGATCTAAGGCTGGACGCCCACTGGTATGGGAGCGGGCGACAATTTGTGAAGTTTGGTGGTCAATCAAGATGTTCGGATGGGTTATTCTTTGTCAACACTCTTAAGAAAGTGTAACGTACAATTAATTGTAAAGGGAAACGTTTTTACTTTTAAATCCAATGCCTGTGAAATAGGGGGGGGGGGGCATATGGTATTTTTAATGTAAAGCACTTAATTTTTTACGTATGGACAAAATGTATAATGGACAAAAAACTGCTTGAAGGCTGTTAGGTCCGAAATAAAAGGAAAAAAAAAAGGATGAATCCACCTAATGTTGTCTCTAAGTGCCTCTTTTGAGACTGAAATATTACAAACGTATTCCGAAATTATGCAATCGTCCAAGCTAATTTATTTTCAGAATTTTCCTCGAAAGTTGTAGAAAGACTTTTATCAACTCACACTTCTTCCACAATATGAAAAGATTTCACATACGCCTACATCAGTTGCACGAAAATAGCGTGTTTCGCCAGAGGTAACGTCTGCAGAAGAAATATTAATTTCCTCGTTTCGAAAACAGTTTAAAATATCGGGCAATATCCGCCAACCACGACTAGACTCCCATTCCCTAATTTCCGTCAGGTGGACCATAAGAAAAGACAGCCTGACGATTGTCACGTTTCAAATTACAGCGATAATAGATTGAAGCTCTCACTGTTTACGACGTTACGGAACACTGCCTTAGGTCTAAATTTACAGTACAAGGAAAATCATCCAGTTACAACTCTTCCAGATGATTATGCAATCAATCGCTCGTAACGATTTTATGGTACGCAGCAGTATAACAGTTGCATTTGTAAAATAAGTATTTCAACAGGGTTGTGAAATTTGTTCATGAAGAAAGGAGCATTCTCGTTATCAGTGCAATCGCTGGCAACACAATTGTACTATTGTCCAACTGACAGTATGCCCGCTGATAATTATCAAGAAATAGTAATACCTTAAGCATTCGTTAAAGATGATATGTAAAATTTTATGTAACAAGTATAGAGTGTCATGAAAATCTTTAATAATTCTTATTATGTATTGTCTTTACTGTTTTTCCCAGTCAGTGGCGGTGATTGGATTTCAAAACTGGGGGGGAAGGACAGTTTACTTTCTCTTAGTAGATAAGGTTTAGCATAGTGCAGGAAAAAAAAACGTCGCCTCTGCTCCCAGAAATACGAAACTTCTCCTTCAAGGCACTACGGAAGCTTCATGGCGATAGCAACTATATTGTGTTAAATGTCTGATGTAACCAATACCTGGATGTAACTTTGACGACCGTCGCCAAAGGTGAAAGACTGAATGTTCGGGAAAGATATTTGCATCAAGAAATGAATGAGTCGACTTCAAGTAGTAAGCACAGGGCACAACGACGCCATGGGACCCGGGTTCAAATCCCGGCCTAGACATGGGTATTTTTTGTGAGTGTCCTGTCATTAATTTAATCATACCATCACTCATCCTCATCTTCGCGATTAGCCAAAAGTGGCAGAAAAGCGAAGTAAAATGAACCAAATCAATCTAATCAGAATCAAGAAGTGAACGAATCGCACGTTGTACTTTAAATTCCAAGTTTTTTTTTTAGTTAATGCTAATAATAATAATATGTATTTATCCCCCAAATTACATATGTCCTTACTCAATGTAGCATCTATTATTTATGCCTGAATTAAGAAATGACTGGAACCCCCCTACACAAAGCAGACATTTATTTCACAGACTCATCATAATAATTTTGCTAAATGGCTTACTCCTAGCTAAACCTTCGTTTGGACTTCAGAAAGTCGCTCAGTTACGTCACAAACTGTTTTCTCGTCGATGAAAGAAACTAAGACAAATATCAGAAATCGTAGAAAGTTTTTGTTTAAAACAATTGAAAGCTGCCTGCTGTTCAAGCAGAAAGAAGAACAAAGGAACATCTGTGCTCAATGGACGGTGAAAGCCTTTGCTTTTTCTCCAGAAAGTCACTTTTATAACCAACCCACAAATTTAAGACTTTAATTGCGGGCGTGTTGAATGAGCATTTATTGTGATATATAGCGGAAGGCTTGGATACGACAAGAGAGCTCGTTACTGCCTTCAACACGTTAAAGAAACTCAGTTTTCAGCGCCAAATGCCACTGCTCTATTTCCTGATATTGTTTATAGTTAATCCGCTTGGCTTGTTCGCATTTCGGCAGCACAAGTCTTCGTTAGACCTTGTTCTTTTCTTCTTTATCGCGTCAAACACTCGCCACCAAAAGAGTGCTTTCATTTGTTAAAGAAATACGTCCTTTTTGCATTCTTCGTGATGAAATACTGGTATTTCCAACGAGCTAGAGTATTAATAGAGACGCTGAAAGTCTAACATCAGCGCCACTAGTGGAGAAAATTTGATTGCATCGTCATTTTAAGGGGTCTCCTTTATCGCACAACGCGCTACTAACTTTGTGTTCTGACATCAGGCGTGCAGTGGCGGCGATTATTGGGGGGGGGGGGGCGAGGGGGGCAGTTGCCCCCCTACTTCTTGCCACTTTTGCCCGCGCACTATGCTAAACTTTATCTAACAAGGGAATGTAGACTGTCCTCCCCCTCAGTTTTGGCACCTTTCCCCCCCCTAGTTTTTGAACCCAATCGGCGCCACTGCAGTCTCGTAATGTCTAGGCTGTTAGGTTTAGTTATCTTAGCATAAATACACTGCAAATGTATTATTTAGGCTAAGAGAATCAAGCCTAACCTAACACTTAGGCATTAAGCCTAACAATGAACGTACTATTCAGTGACGTCAGGGCCTCCCCGATGGAGCAGTGGTAGCGTCGCCGCCTTGAAATCAAGGGGTCCCGGGTTCGATACCCGGTGGAGGCACAAGTGGTTCGGATCCCACTTTAAACTGTAGGTCCAGTCCCGATTAGCCTTACTGTGCATAAAGTGGACTTAAAACACCAACTCAGTGACGTCAGAACGCAAGCTTGGTAGCGCGTTGTGGGATAAGGGAGACCCCATTTTTTGAATCGAGCACTGATCACGCCAGCTGTTAAATCCTCGAACGAACCACGACGCATTCAAGAGCAATTCTACAAGTTCGAACGTGTTTCGAACAGGAGGTACGGTATGTAATGAAAACTGCTGTATCATTGCTATGATAAAACCAGTCATATATATTTCAAGCGTATATTTAATGGCGCTGTTTATTCATTTATTCAATTAATAGTGGCTTTAGATAATGCCTGAAGAGACCGCTTCAGGAAAAATAGGTAAAATCTTTGATAAGCAGGATGCTGGAGATTATCCCCACTAGACACATGTATCAAAGTTATTATCAAGATGTAATTAACTTTTAATTATTTATTATTGTTGGCTAAAAAAGAGGAATGATTTAGTCAACTGAGAAAATTTTGGACACGGCGCAAATGGCCATTTTACGCTAAAGTCGTCAACAACGAAAGCAACCACAGAATGATTAACAAAAGTAAGTCAAAGATGGCACTATTTGAAATTATTTAGCAGCATTTATTCTGGTGGAAGACCGAAGGGCATATTCAGATGAAAATATATCAACACTTGATGAGAGGTCATTATATTTTGTGGGAAGTCTGCAGAAGAGAAAATCATTTTGATTGATTGATTTTGTTTATTTTACTTCGCTTTTCTGTCACTTTTGGCTAATCTAGAAGTGATGATATGATGAAATTGATAAAGGGACACTTAGCCTAAGAACAGTCATGCCCAGGCCAGGATTCTATCCCAGGAACCCTGGCGTGGTAGAGCTCTGTGATAACCACTCCTCCACAGAGGCAAAGCAGAATCTTTTTTCTTGTATTTCCAGTCTAAGTTTTTCTGTGTAAAATAGATTTGTGTTAATTGTTGCGGATATAGGCACTCGAAAGTGGAATTCTTGAAGGAGTGTGTTGGAGCGGATTTTTGCCACTGACAATTTTGTACAGATAACTTAAATCATTCAGCAAACGGCGCTGAGAAGGAGACGGCAAATTTAGAAAGGACAAGAGATGTGTTGTCGAAAAGTTGCGTAATGAGGGAATCTTGTAACGAACTATAGCTAGGAAAAAGTGGAATGCGGAATTGACTTTAGAGAGCAGAGGACTACATTGGAGACCAATATTCTATTACTGGGAAAATGAATGATTTGAATGAATTTAATGTAAGCATTTGAAAGGATAATTTGATTTATTTTAGTTCGCGTTTCAGTCACTTTTGGCTAATTGCGAAGTGAATGAAGGGACAATCAGAAACAAATGGACTGTACATTTCTACAAGGGATTATACTGGCTGCAGGCACGCGTCAGAGCCTCGTTAATATGCAAAATGCAGTTCAGGGTGTACTAGGTGGAAGTGAGATTGACATTTGGGTGCCTTCTCAAAAGGTCGCCCCCCCCCCCTTGCATCCCCATTTGAAAGGATGAGACTACGTACAGAATCAAAATTTGTTTCCTTCATCATTCTTACACTAAATCCTGACAGAGAAAGACTGAGTTGGATTATTAGAATTGAGAAGAAGCAACTTTATGATCCTGCAAATTAGCAAGCCAACTTATAACAGTGATACGGTTGCATAAAAGAGTGCTTGCAATGTGTAAATTTGCAGCGCGGGTTCAAAACCAGAGTCGTCAGCTAATTTGCAATTCACAAGGGACATCTTCCACAAACGTATGCCAATTCTCCGGATTTGTCATTTAATTGTAACAAGCGGCACAAAAATCGTTCCTAAATTAATCACATTTAGCCGTCATATCTCCCTTGCCAGCGAAATTCGCTTTCGCTGAAATTTCGAACGCTTCCTCCGATGTTATCAGTAACAGGAACTGGCAACAATTCAGATCAACCTACAAACTGTTAACAAGCGCGGTTCTCGTCAATTTCCGCCCATTATCTGCCCGACGGCTTTATCGCTGAACTCTAATGTTGCAACCCTGCACTGAGCATTCGATTCCGAAGCACGGAATAGCAATTATTTATCTCATGTGTACCGTAATAACGAATTAATTTTTTCATTATGCTCCATTCTCATGCTATGCGCCTCCGTGACAATAGTGATTTTCATCGGAATAAAGTGCAACAAATTTCTGGAAACATACAAACAACGAGGCACTTCCAGGTAATAAACGTCGTAGCGATTCTGGAAAACTGAATCGTTGCTTTTCGGGCAAGCAATATTTAATCTGTTGTACGAATAGTCCTCAGTATTCTATTATACCCACGTGACGTTCATCCTGTAAATGTCTTGCTAATATTCTAATGCTGTACTATACAATTATTGTATTACTTTTGTTCATTTGCAATGCATTATATTAAAAAAAAAAAAAAAAAAAAAAAGTGCTCCCCTGTGCTTTGCACCACGCCATGAAGGCGTGTAGGGGGTATGGAGTTAGAGGACTCCCACAGTTTTAAACTTATTGTAAATGATGTTCGGTTAACCTCCAAACACGAAAAAGCATTGTTCGAATTCTAAATGATCTGTCCCCCTCCCCCCTTATTTACACCCGCAATCTTCCAGCATTCACATGGTCAAGAGAATCAGTGCCATCTACTGATCAAGTACAGGAGACGGGGTCTGGTTGTGACAAGCACAGTTCTATTAGTGATATTCTTTTGTTGTTGACACTGGTGGGTTATTGGCACGCGCATTTCTTATCCATTCTTTGCCAGTTGTGTGCTTCTCCCCAGAGAAGAGTTAGGTGGGCGTTTTCTTTTTGTGTTTTTTTTATCTAATTTGTGGTAAATATTATTTCTTCTCTACAGTTTTCAATATAGCCTCAAACAGCGGTAATATATCCTGAGAATTCTATTATTTATAGTCAGTATGCGAGAGGTTTTGATTGAAGTAAATTTAAACCTGCAAGTTGCGATTGAAGGTTTACAAGGGAAAAAGTACATATGTGACAAAAGTAAGGGGTTGATTGTGACAGCTGTCAAATTACAGACATTTATGTGAAAAGAGGGAAAATACTGATAATGATGATGATTGTTTCTGACTTGTGTGTACGTACGGAACCATTTTCCAATTCTAAATCTCGAGAGAAGTGGGTTCAGTGCCTTTAGTGTAAACAGAGGGTACGTTATGCTTGTACTAAGGGAAAACCTGTTTATATCCTTCAAATTTGTGACTTGGATGATTACATGTAATGCATCTTGAATTACACAATTAATTATTTCATTGTACGGAGTGTCCGAAAAGTCACGCAACCCGGTGTTTTCGACCGTATAACGGAATAGCGAAACGGAATGAGAAGAAACGCTTTCTGCCAAGAGAATGCCCTGTATATTGGGAAAATTTAGAGAGACAAACATATGTAAGAACATGCATGTTTTAATAACAAATAAGCAAAGTGTTGCCAAAGGCGGAAAAAAAAATATTTGCAAATCGTGTGTATTGATGCACAGAACCCATTGAGGTAAATTATCGCAACATTTCACAATACCAACGAACAATTTGGATGGCCATCTAATGAATTTGACAGAAAAAGAACTTTGACGAAGTTTCAAAAACATTGCAGACGGGAATAAATGGGCTGTTCCAAAAATCGATGTTTTCACAATATTACGCAGGACACTGGCAACACTGTTGGTGTCACGTGTCACTATACGGCGCGCGCTTTTAGAAGGAACATGAGTTCGGCCAATACCCAGCCAGTGCTACTGCGCTGTTGCCAAACTAACTGCTAGCGCAAGGGAAGGACAGAAAATTCGATCATTCCATTATTTTGATAATGCATGCACAGTATATATGAGTACAGTGAAATAATATAGCGAATATTTCTACACAGGATTATAATATCATTATCACTGTAGCATATACGAGAAACCCATACCTGAAAGAAGCTTGAAGGTATTTATTCATCACCGCTCTCGTCGTCTTCCTCGGTCTCCGTGTCACTCATTTCCGAGTCACTCTCCTGGAGGTTAATGATTAGATTTTGCACCCTTGGTGCTTGTACTACTGGTGCTAGGTTTTGAGAGTGACATTATTTAAAATAAAAAGAACACACACTATTACACGAAAGAGCTGTATTTAATCATTTCACAAACTGTTCTTTGTGGCGCACGAGTGAACGATAAGCGAATAATTTTACATCGGCTTTGCTATGAAAACGCTGAAGTCAAGTTGACCCAGAGTTCGAGAACGCCCAGAATAATGAAGGGTCATTGTTTATATCGAGGCGAATTTAACACCCACAGTTTTCTCTAAACACAACAACTCAGCTGCGTCAACACGGTGGCAACGAAAAAAAAAACAGGCGGAAGGAAATGAAAGATGATGTTTCCCTTGTTTCTTCAAGGAGCGATAACTCCGGCTGTAGGCGACGGAAATTCATGGGACTTGGATAGTCAGGTTCAAAATGTATTTCCCCATCTTATGATGAACCTTAATGTGGCGAATTTTATGAATACGTCTTGCACGCAAGAAAAATACAGATCACGGCTATTAACATCCGCGCTGCAGTCTCCTAACTGTACAACGTTGCACTCCTGCCATTGGCTGATCGCCACACACACCCTCTGTGTGGCCCCGCCCGATATCGCTTCTAAAAGCGTGCGTCGTATAACAGATGTGTTTTACCTCAGGCTATCACCAGAGCGTATAGAAGAGAAAGTGTGCGCACTTCGGTTTCTTCCCGTAAGCGAAGTGAACAGAGCGGTGCCCCACCGAAACACTGGCAGCACCTTCGCTTGCGACGAGCGTCTTCTGCTTGCAGTGCGGCCGCGCTTTATGTAGAGCGTTGTGTTTTGTTGTGCTAGAATAACATTTTGTACTTTTATTAATGACAACGTTGTTACGTTATTGAGTTTAGTGTCGTTAGATTTGTGATTGATCCGTTGTGACTAGTTTGGGGTATAGACACTGTTTGCATCACGATTTGCCATGCCATCGACGTTATAACACATTTTTTTAGTGAAAAGAATGAGAATGAGCGTAGCGGAATGCTGATTTTTGATGAAGTTAAACTTAGGGAAGCAATCCAGTTTAACTCGAATTCCTTAAAAATAGACGGCTTTCTTGATTTGGGAAATCATACTCCAGACGAAAGCAAGAATCGATTAGCAAATCATGCTCTAGTTTTTATGTTTGTTCCTTTTCTGTATAATTGGATTCAACCCATAGCAGTATATGCTAGGAGGAATGCCACCCCTGGTGACATTCTCACAAAAATACTTATCCAGGTTATCATACATTTGGAAAAAGCAGGGGTCAGAATTATTGGTTTTACATCTGACGGTAGCCAATCTAACAAAAAGTTCTGAAAATGCTTATGAATTTCCGGAAACAGAAACAATCTTAAGTGCTCTGATCCAGCTGACTCTAGTAGAAAGCTTTGGGCATTTTCAGACGCACCACATTTGGATCCTAATTCATTCCAACGAATGAATGTAAGACTCGCACTGCAGCTGTTCAGCAGATTTGTGGCTAATGGAATAAAATTTTATCGGAGTATTAATGCAGAGGGGTTAGAAGGCAGTGAAACACGGAAAATTTCACAAGGGACCTGAACTGCCTGGTTGACGCATTAAATTCATTCACTCCTGCACAGGCACTATATAAAGGATCAGAAGCACATACAACTTTATTAAAATGGAATGCTGTCCCTTAGAGATAATCGAAATTCCTTCGCTTCAGAAAAAAAACGCTAGAGTCCTTAAGAGTGACTTTAGAAAGTACTTTAGAAGTGTCCGAATATTTGTGGAAGAACAATTACAAGTACGTTTTGACAGGAAAATTTAATCAAGATCCCCTAGAACGCCATTTTGGTATATTGCGGTCGTTCACTTGTGACGATCATCCCTCCACTGTGGATTTTCTGCACTTACATATGCTGCAATCAATTTACGTGTCAGCAAAACTTGCTTTATTTTCGGGCGGAAACTGTGAATACAGGACTGAATCTCCTCTGCCGTCTTTTGTTAATCAAATGGGAACTCTGGAAAGAGCAACCGAAAATAAAAATCTTTCGGTGAAGAAGCAAGCTGAAAATAAAGTAAGGGGAAAAAAATTTCCATTGTTGAAGATGAAATTCAAATACATGTCTGGGAAAACAACATACCGAACTTAAATGAACAAAGTGTTGGTAAAGAATACTTGGTGTATCATTTGGCAGTATACATAGTGCGGTATATTTCAAAAGTGAAAAGTCCAAGACTTTGGTTCGGGCGACGGCTATAAATACCTTACCTATGCATCGACAAGCGTTTATGATGTGCTGTTACGAGTGGAAGAAGTTGTTGCAGAAAAATTATCATGTGCTAATAGTTTATGGGGTGATATATTTTTTGAGTGTTTGGACAATTTAAATATAATTGCTGTAAAAACTTCTCAATTAGGATGCTGTGAAGATCATGTGCTGAGTACGCTACCTAAACTCGTATTTCACTATCTGAAATGTCGATTTTTCTTCCGCACCAAGGAGATAAGAAAGGAATTAAGTGCCTCGAAGACAGCAAAATCATCTCGGAAATTCTCCAAACTATCAAGCTGCTGAGCTCTTCTCCAAACGTAAGTAACATGCATTTTTGTTTCTTATGTAGTTAGTTATGTAAGCAACGCGAGCATCTTCCGCGCCGTCTCAAACGTCACCACTGCCATCTAGGCGGTGGACCACGGCAACTCAGGGAGTGCACACACTATTCCTTCTATACGCTCTGCTATCACACTAAGGCACTTTTAACGACAAAGGAGAAAGTTGGTTATTCTCGAACATATGCAATAAATTACATACACCTTGCAACCCTGAAATGTGGGTACAGAAGAACATGTATCAATTGCAGTGGCGAAGCGTAGAGTTCCTAACAGGGTAGGCACAAAAGTGCGATAATTTCCATTATTTGCTTAAATATGTAAAAAAAAAAAAAAAAAAAAAAAAAAAAAAAAAAAAAAAAGGAGGGGGCTATGTCATGGAGAGTGGTTCAATGTCCCTCCAGGCCGCTTCTTTACTTGCCAGTGGCGTGACGTTTTCAAAAGTGTTGTTACCGGTCATCATTACGATAATTATGTCTTAGACGTTCTCCTCCCACTCACCAGATGTCATCGATCTAGATTTTTGTTCATTTCGTTTTTTTATTTGTTTGTATTTTTCAACCCATGATTTATGCACACACCTCCAGAAAGAACTACCAATCATGGGACATCGCGAAAATCCAACGAATAGTGCTCGAGCACTGTTGTCAATTCTTCATCGCTTTTTTCTAAATTTATTTATTTATTTTGCAATTGAGGTGAAAAGGGCTAGAACCCCCCCACCCCCATAATTTTCGGGTCAGTCTGACATTTGTGCCGTGAGCAGACGACAGAATTCCGCACTTTCAGCGAATGTCAGTTTGGTACGTTCAACTGTTTTTTTTTTTTTTAGCAAGACTTCCTCGCACCGAGGAAAACACCATTGTTATCTGTTGTCTAACTAAAGGAATGGTTGTAGTTAATTCCAGTCTTGGCTTTCTAGATAAATGAATTTCTGACACCTGTATGTGCAAGTAAACATAATTTCAATTTTGAATATTTTCGTCTCATTTGTTCTGATCTATGCTAATCGTGACGATGAGAATGTATGGAGAATGAATTAAAGATGATGAGGAAACATTGACATGACCACAATTAGGTCACCTGGCTTCGTAACGTGTTAGGATGACGACTACGGGGCTTTCAAGAAAAAAACATAAGTAAAGGTGACCTCTCTCATTCAGTGTGTATACTTCGCATCCTAGTTTGTTCTACCCCTTGTGTTAGTAGACACCTTTACGTGATAATAGAACATAGGATCCCTGTTTGGGACCCGGCAACACGACAGGTTACTATGTAACATATAAATAGGTTATAATAAATGTAGTTGCTTGGAAGAATAGAATCCCAATTTTTAGGCGCAATTCAGCTCTTTTCTGCCAATCCAAAGTGACAACACTGGCCTGTTCCGCCAGACCTGAAACAGACATGGCCTCCGCAATAACCCCATAACACTCTTTGTCCTAAATCCAAAAAAGTCTTCCCTTACATTGTACTCTCATTGATCGCCCTCTTCTCTTGTTATCCCTTCAGGGTAAACGAAACTGCCTACCTCTTCGCTTGTGTCGGCTGCATAAAGAAATGTCTGCTTGTAATATCTATTCGACGACAGTGTTAACGCATTAAATAACGTTTCAACAACTTTTAATTTTTTTAAAAATTTTGCTGTCACTTGCCACTGCTACTCGCAAAGGAAAATAGAGTTGAAAACATTTTAGAAGAAGGGAATATGAAAGACCAAAAGTGGGTCCTACCTTACCGATGATTACATCTTCACTCAATTGATCTTGTTGTTTTTGCATTTTAGTCCAGCACTTTCTTGCATAAATCTCATCGCTGCACACGACACGAATCACAAACAAAGCTCTACCGCCACGAACCTCGCGCTCCGAGCCACGCTACCTTGTAGCGTCCTGAGCAGGAGGCAAGTTTTCACAGAGAGGGAACAAGCGAGGGGAATCCCCGTTCACGATAAAAATAAATTATTATATTTCCAGTGAAAGGAAAACTACTTTGTAAATATAAGGCGTAGCTAGCATTTTAATTTACATAATTTGGTATGAAGACTTACTTTACAAATATAAGTTCTTTAGACTTTCCGTTTACGCTACGGTGTTGGGTGAATCGACAAGACCATCAGCACTCTGGCCAGAAAACGAAGTCGGAACTACACTACTCCGTAATTTTCAATTTCAATTACTCTCGTCGATGAAAGGAAGGAAAACCTAAGTTTCGTACAAAATATGGAGAATGTACAATGAAATAGAAATCTCTCTGCACGAACACAGGCTAATGTTTATATAAAATGCTGGTACACTACAAATTTCCAACCCTGGCGGAAATGCAGCGTTGCTGACATTCTGTTCGTCCTAGTGGGTAACACCGCGAGGCCGGCCTCAGGAGCACGTTATAAGCATACGTACAGTACTCGTAAGATTAGGCTTCCCGCATATACTACCGTACGACAGAATGTGAAGAGAAGAGGCCCCAGCAAATGTGCCTCACTCCGTGGAAAGTTTGTATACTGAACAGGGTTAGAATTTTTTTGTAATTATCATAAATGAAAATTCCAAACTTTTCCATTGAATTACATGTGTTTTGACGAAATAAGTAAATACACCTTTAAAAGAGTAATGGCGTGGGTAGGCCCGGCCTCCTGGCCTCATAGGACGCTTCGCCACTGATCAATTGTTATGTGTTCTGTGCCTTAAGTGGTTGCTGTTTGTCGCGAACGGCATTCCAGATTGTGTCTACTTATGCTGACATCGTGTGTGCGTTTTCAAAATGCCATATTCTACACAGAAAAGAGTGTTTATTGTTGATGAATATATCCGAACATCGTCATATTCTCGCGTAAGAGATGCATTTAGGGATACCCACATTTCAGGGTTGCAAGGTGTATGTAATTTATTGCATATGTTCGAGAATAACCAACTTTCTCCTTTGTCGTTAAAAGTGCCTTAGTGTGATAGCCTGAGGTAAAACACATCTGTTAGTGACACGTGACACCAACAGTGTTGCCAGTGTCCTGCGTAATATTGTGAAAACATCGATTTTTGGAACAGCCCATTTATTCCCGTCTGCAATGTTTTTGAAACTTCGTCAAAGTTCTTTTTCTGTCAAATTCATTAGATGGCCATCCAAATTGTTCGTTGGTATTGTGAAATGTTGCGATAATTTACCTCAATGGGTTCTGTGCATCAATACACACGATTTGCAAATATTTTTTTTCCGCCTTTGGCAACACTTTGCTTATTTGTTATTAAAACATGCATGTTCTTACATATGTTTGTCTCTCTAAATTTTCCCAATATACAGGGCATTCTCTTGGCAGAAAGCGTTTCTTCTCATTCCGTTTCGCTATTCCGTTATACGGTCGTAAACACCGGGTTGCGTGACTTTTCGGACACTCTGTATTATTATTTTGTTAATATATTAGACTAGACCTACACCATAATTTTCCTGACATGGTGTTAGTATCACTTGATTAATAAAATCAGATAGCGAGGAAACTTTTACATCCTAACGCTGTAATTAATGATGTATCTAATCACTAAAATTTACTGTACAGTGATGATACACAATCTATACTATGTAATTCAGAAGTGCTAGATACTGTCACAAAGTTCCACCGGCTTGTCACAACTAGCCCCACACTGGGGCATGTTGTGACAAAACACTTTTCCCTTTTCTTGCAAATACTGTCCTTATGATGTAACTTGAACAAATATAAAAAAATCATGGTAATAGCTAAATGTATACACTTGCATTTAAGATGAAAAAATTGTGAAAATAAAGAAAATGTTAAGTGGAAGAAAAAAATTCCTCAGTTGGTCACAACGAACCCCGGTAAATTTACAAGATCTTTGGAAAGAACATCATACAAGTAGGTCCAGGAATTTTAAACTTCCTTTCCACAGACTGCTTTAATTTTTCTTCTTTTTCTTCTTTGCTGCTGTGGAGGGAAACATTCTCATGTCGGACTGGTTTCTTCTTGTTGAGTTTCCTTTTCTGTGTCTAGTGAGAACTTAACAAAAGGAGAAGCTTTCGAAAATGTCTCTTCAGGCTCTTGAAACTATTCGCACTTGTGGGAAAAACACAGATCTAACATGAAATGAACAAAGCATTCTTTGAAACACAATCCACCGAGCAGTTATTGTTTAGTCACCTTTACTCTCTCTCTATTAGGAAAGTCATTCATTGTACTGGTAGGAACGGAGTTGGTTGTTTTCACATCCCGTGCAACGACAACAATATAAAAATTACTTTTCGTAGAAAGTACTCTAATAGCTTTAAAATAACCTGCAGCCATGTAATTAGCGACGGTGCTGCCGCAAGCAGAAAGCAACGGAATTACAAGGAAGAGGTTATTTACACACACACGCTTGCGAACCCTCCGGACTTACAAGTTTAAAATTCTTTGAAAATTCCATAATAATTGTGGTACAACTTACCGACAATTTTGGTGCTAAGACACTGGAATAGTACGTGTTGTCAGAAGCGATGGAAAATGAAATAGGGAACGTCTCCATAACTCATCTTAGGAAAGCAAATTTATATTAGTAGAATTTTTTTCTGATGGGGGGGGGGGGCTGGAATTGTAAAGGTGGATAGTACATAGCTGCTTTCTCGGGGGGAACGGAATACACAATAGCATATTTAGTACATTTAGAACTTGTCATTTTCAAAAATTGCAATCGGGGAACAATTCAAGGGGGGTTGCATTTATTTGAAAATGTTGATTTTTCTCAAAATTTCGGAGGGGACAGTAATTGGTCAATAATTTGATTTGAATTTAAAATTTTGGGTGCGTCAACACTTAGGCTATTTTGCACCCGTCACTTTATACGGGATCCAGCCCCATATCATAACTAAAATAATATAATTGTTGTGTCGTGTAACTAAAATATTAAAATTTTCTGACTTGCTTGTTAAAACCTGAGGCTGTAAAGGGGCACTCAGCATACATAAGGACAAAATACAGGACAACACACAGAATTATACTGACTATAGCCAATCGCCAGAGCCTCGTTAGTCTGCAAAATGCAGTCCAGGGTGTACTATAGAGAACTAAATGCATCATATCGATTGATGCACCATAAGTGTGTTTTGTAGCTTCTTCGAAGAATCAGATTCACATTTGATGCATTTTGGTGCATTTTTGTATGTCGTGAATGAAACACCAAAGTGCATCATTTGATTCAAGCGAGGATTTCTTTCAGTCGAGATGCACTTTAATGCATCAGCTGATGCGTTTTGATGCACCTTGATGCGTTTTGATGCACCAGCATGCATCTTTTTTGATAATGCACTTAAACGTTTCGTCTGAGCTACATAAAGTCTGTAGCTCAGACCAAACGTTTAAGTGCATCATCCAAAAAGATGCAGAAAGGTGCATCAGCTGATGCATTAAAGTGCATCTCCACTGAAAGAAATCCTCGCTTGAATCAAATGATGCACTTTGGTGTTTCATTCACGACATACAAAAATGCACCAAAATGCATCAAATGTGAATCTGATTCTTCGAAGAAGCTACAAAACACACTTTATTGTATCAATCGATGCATTATGGTGCATCAATCGATATGATGCATTTAGTTCTCTCGTGGAAATGAGGTTGTCAATTGGGTGTATTACGTGGAAGATCACTCCTTCCAGCTCTAATTGGTCACTTAGGTTGACTGAATATGAACTTACACCCCGGATCAGATGTAAAATTCTGAATAAACTCCTGCTCGGCACAATCCCTATGAACAGACTTTAGAATAACATTCGATGGGTACCTATCGAATTAGAGGTTGACTCCGCATACTGTCAAGGCGAAAGGCGATGAGTGAAATCGGATCGAAGTCGCCGCAACAGAGAGGTTAATTACGAAGGTGGACTACTGCCGCTTCGTTACATCAGGACAGGCCAGCCTTCGGGAGCAAATATGACGTAATGATCTGAACCAAACAAGGATGTTTCCAGATCCAGATGTCTTCAAGGTTCAATGAATAACCTGTTAAAGTTTCAGCAACGGAAATGGAAGTCAGATTTATGGCTTTCCGTCACTTTTTCTAAAAGTGTTGACGTGTCATAAGCAACTGCGAAAACAGAGCGATAATAGGAAGTGCGAAACCAAACGATCGCCATAGCCAATCACGAATCGCGACATGGAACACGCTCTCCCTAGTATTCTTAAACCCGAAGGTTTATGGCTGCAGCAACACAAGCCTTGTCCCTATCCTGGGCAAGATAAATCCAATCTTTTCCATCCTTACAGATTTCTTTTAGGTCCATCTCAACGTTATCCCTCCATCTTCGTCTTCTTACAGGTCTCTTACCATCACGTTTCCCTACAAGAATCCTGTAAACTCTTCTTTCCTCTCCCATTCGTGCCACATGGCCAGAACATATAAGTCTCCTTGTTTTAAATACGAGGAGTAATTCTAATAATATCTGGACATGGATACATGGAATAGCCGGTAAATTTTCACTTTCTAGCTAAATTCCCTCCCTGCTGTATGCTAATTGCAAGCACATGTCAACCAATCATTATCTACTTTTTAAATCCCTCCAAGGTCATTTCACACTTTTCTTCTGTCGATATAATCTAACTTTCGTGTGTTATTGCCTTGCCTTGCAGTTGTTTTAAAAATAGACATCAAGAAGCTTGTGCTTCGTTCGAAATCCTTTACTGCTACATGAGATGTGGACCTGCTTCAACGAGAGATACCGGAATAATAATGGAACCTCAAAATCAACAGCGAGCTAAGCTTAGGTAGGTCACGTGCAAAAGTGTCAGTCGTCCTAAAAAAGCTTAACGCAGGGATCGCCAAACCGTCGATCGCGAGCTACTGGTAGCTCGTGATGGGTTTGGCTAAAATAGACAGCAGATAAGAGCGGCAATATTTGAGTGAAACTGGCAGAAAGATCTGCTTTTACCGATAGAAAGACCTTGGACAACTCGTTCCAATATATTGACCCAACCTAACAAATATTGTGGATGAAAATGAGTGTCACCCTTCTCATTAACATGGTAAGAAGCAAGATGATGATACTTAGGGGGGGGGGAGAGGGAGAGAGGGAGGAGAGAGAGAGAGAGAGAGAGAGAGAGAGAGAGAGAGAGAGAGAGAGAGGGGGAGGGAGTTAAAATT
Source organism: Lepisma saccharinum (assembly GCF_977018435.1). NCBI lineage: Eukaryota > Metazoa > Arthropoda > Insecta > Zygentoma > Lepismatidae > Lepisma > Lepisma saccharinum. Next base: position 47,837,935 of record NC_139252.1, read on the forward strand.
TTACTGTTTTTGTAAGAAAAGTATTTACATGTTTTAAACTCTTGTTTTTAATTTCTCTGCAGAGAAATTTAAAATAATAATTTTTATGTTATTATATTTTACTTGATTTTTGTTATATAGCGCCGTTTTTCTGCCACTTTTGGCTAATGGCGACGATGAAGGTGAGTGATGATATGATGAAGTAACACTCGCAAAGAAAACGCATAGTTATGTCGGGATTCGAACCCGAAGCTCCTGGCTTCTTAGTGCTGTAAAAATGATTATGTATCTTCAAGTTTTGATAAGTCAACGAAGGATTAAAAAAATTACTCCACACTTGGTAGCTTGTTATGCATTATCAAATGTAGGAAGTAGCTCAATGCTTCGGTGAGTTTGGAGGCCTCTGGCTTCAAGGCTGAGGCAAAAAAGTCTAATGTCATGATTCTTACGATGGAAATTAATCTGGAAGGTGTAAAGTGAAAGAAGAAATACATTTTATTGGACGAAAGCATTGCGAGGAGCACTCAGGGAATATTTACAAAAACTTGGGTCACTAGGCTATCCTGTGTTTTAGGTCCTGCCGACATCATCATTATTATTCTTATTAACAGTTTTGTTATCATGGTACTTAATTTCCACTAACTGCACGTTATGTATTAATAACACTTGTAAACTTTAAAATATGGACACATCTGATTGTCGAAGATGACTTCAATTGTGTCGGATTTTCTACATGTTCAACTGCAACTTTCAAGCCATCAGAGATCCACCAGAGTTATTCAGGAAGTATGAGAGGAAGTTGTATATCCCCAGATACGAAATGTGTTCGCAATTAGGACACTTGACCCTTCCAGGTAATATGTCTTATTTGTGATCAGGTAGAAAGTGTTCGCAACTAGGACACTTGACCCTTCCAGGTAATATAGTCTTATTTGTGTTCAGGTAGCAATGTTCGCAACTAGGACACTTGACCCTTCCAGGTAATATAGTCTTATTTGTGATCAGGTAGAAAGTGTTCGCAACTAGGACACTTGATCCTTCCAGGTAATATAGTCTTATTTGTGTTCAGGTAGCAAGTGTTCGCAACTAGGACACTTGACCATCCCAGGTAATATAGTCTTATTTGTGTTCAGGTAGCAAGTGTTCGCAACTAGGACACTTGTCCCTTCCAGCTAATATAGTCTTATTTGTGTTCAGGTAGCAAGTGTTCGCAATTACGGACACTTGACCCTTCCAGGTAATATAGTCTTATTTGTGTTCAGGTAGCAAGTGTTCGCAATTAGGACACTTGACCCTTCCAGGTAATATTTGTGTTCAGGTAGCAAGTGTTCGCAACTAGGACATTTGACCCTTCCACGTAATATAGTCTTATTTGTGATCAGGTAGCAAGTGTTCGCAACTAGGACACATGACCCTTCCAGGTAATATAGCCTTATTTGTGTTCAGGTAGCAAGTGTTCGCAATTAGGACACTTGACCTTTCCAGGTAATATAGTGTTATTCTCTACGGGCCAATCGGATGAAACTCTATCGAGCGGTAGTTCTATAGACGTTTACAACTAAAGCTAACTTGCATAAATTTAACGAAGGGCTAGCTGAAGATATCGAAGAAAAGTATACGAACGTAAGAAATAAGGGCATTTTATTGCCCCCTTAATTTAAATAAGGATGCAGAATGCCTAACAAAAAACAGTCAAAAATGTTTAACGCAAAACAACGGAAAATATCCTTGATTAGAAGGGGCAAAAAGTGGTTGAATAATCAAGTGAAATTGGGGCGCCACTCCCCCTTTTCCCCTTGAATGAAGCTAAATTAATTCCACCTGATTAGCAATGAACACTCGAAGATCAAGCACCAAGGATGCAATGGAAAAGGACTCAAGGAAAGATTCTTGAAGGTTGTGAAAGCCAGCGAGCTGGCGGAGAAGCATTGGAAGGTCACAGCAATGGAGGGAATGTACGCTAGGCTTGCAGTGGCGGTACGACTAAAGGAAATACTCTATTCTTTAGATGAAGTCGATATTTCTCGTTCGAGATTTGTAGGAGAATGAGGCTGGAGCAAAGTTTTAAGTTCCACGATTTTGATAAGGAGTGCGGGTGCAAAATATTGACAAATTGCAATCTAACTACATACACATGCGCACACAACAACTTACAGGTTGAAATCCACATATCAATATGAAATCAAGAATTAAACAGGCATTTGCAAGACTTCGAGACAAGACCGAGAACAAAACACATCTCTGTAAAATTGACTTCGTACCAGAGATTCTCTTGAAAACTACCTATAGATGTTTCACTGAACTTATTGAAATACAGGGTAATTCAAAATGAATGGTGCAATTTTACACAGTTATTATGACATTACTATTTATGATAGAAAATCAAACAAGGTCTCAATATAAAGAAAAAACTCTGGAAGTTTTCTTCTCACTAAGTGGGCTTCTTATGCTGCTTTGCCGAATTTCCACCAGGATCGCCAGTGTTGCAAATTGGCTAGTGACCAGTAGAAGGTGTATTGTGTACTGGAGCTATCAAGAACTGATTCACTCACAATGGTGCAAAGACATTTCCACAAGCACTTTGGTAGTAATGCACATGTTTCATCCTTCTGAAAGATTTGCCAAAGTTACAACTGTGAATTGTTAGAGTCTTCGAAACCATGGACAATGACTTGCTGTCTCGTGCATAGCATGTACGGTACTTGATTATCGTTTCAATCTTTACCGGATTACACGTGGTTGCCATGTTGAATCTTTGTAATGTGAGTAAAACGTCCACAGTTTTTCTTCATGTTGATGCCTTGTCTGATTTTCTATCATAAATAGTAATGTCATGATAACTGTGTAAAGTTGCACCATTCATTTTGAATTACCCTGTATATATATTATGGGATGGAGCCGCCATGAATGCTGGCCTGCGAGGTAAACAACCGACAAGCGGGTGAAGCGCCGAAGCGACAACTGCGAAACGATGATGACTGAGAAGAAAATTGGCCAACGGTTAGTGTTGCCCACGAGACGAGACGACTTTGGCCTGTCTCGTCTCGTGGAAATGCTGTGAAATGCTGTCTCGTCTCGAAAATATTCGTTTGTCAAAGGGACACATGATCAGTCTCGTCTCGAATTTTTAAAAGTCTGTCCCGTCTCGTCCCGTGGGCAACACTACCAACGGTTAATTTTCGAACCGAAAAATTTAACCTGAACAGTGGTAGTGCCTGTAACAAATTTGTGCTCGGAATAGTGTAGCAAGTGTTAAAACTACACCAAATCCTCCCGCCGTTTGAGTTAACCTACTGATGTGTATAAATTGATAACTTTATACGAAGATGCAGGTGGTACGTACGTTTGTTAAACTAAAGAGGTTGAGTCGACTAGTGGTAATTTCGACTGTTCGCAGCAAAAGGTGAGTATACTTCGCTTTTCACCGCTTGTTGGTTCTGCGCCCCCCCCCCCCTTTGCCCACTGCACCAAACAAGGAACTTGTAATTAAACTGTTAGTCATCATGTGAGGGTCATAGTTGTTACGAGGCAGTCTGAACATACAACATTGGTTGTAAAATTAATCAGTTAATTGTCCTTTGTATGCATCACATCCGTTTGATGTGCACAGCAAGTTGAAGGGTGAATCAAAACAAGGTGGCGACCTCAATATAGTCCGTGTGACGCTGTGTTTACGAGTCACCGTGACGCTAGATTTGAATCATAAATATATTCCTTTAATTATTCATAACCATTATCTAGGTTGGGAAAACCAAACAAAAATACACTACCTTGATTTCACATTTCCAGGCAATGCCGGTCTCCCCGATGGCGCAGTGGTAGCGTCGTTGCCTTGTAATCAAGGGGTCCCAGGTTCGATACCCGGTGGAGGCACATAGTGGTTCGGATCCCACTTTAAACTGTAGGTCCAGTCTCTATTAGCCTTACTGTGCATAAAGTGGACTTAAAACACCAAATCAATCAAATCAATCAACCAGGCAATGCCTTTTTGGGGGGCGGGGCGGTATTGTACTTCGCTTTTCTGCCACTTTTAGCTAATTGCGAAGATGTGAATGAGTGATGAATTGTTGTTGTAAGTCCACTTTATGCACAGAAAGGCTAATCGGTAATGCACCTACAGTTTAAGTGGGATCCGAAGACCTATGTGCCTCCACCGGGTATCGAAACCGGGACCTCTTGATTACAAGGCGATGACGTTACTACCAATATGATGAAATTGATGAAGGGACACTCACAAAGAACCCGGACCTTGGCGACGTGGAGCGTTGTGCTAACCACTCCCCCACGGAGGTCGGCTTTTTATTATTATGAGTATTCAGTTTAATATACAGTGAACTGAAGCATTTCCCCTTGTTTTAACACAATAAACAATACATTGTTTTCATTCATTACCTGACATAGCAAGGGTTGAATAATATTAGATGGAAGTATATGGCGTGGTACATTGCGATGTATATTTATTGCTCGGTAAATTGTCATTAGTATTTTAAGCGATTTTCCTCTTCCATTAGACCCGGGAGCCCCTTAATACCTACACAATGATATCAAAATAACAGTAATTTCTTAGTTTACATTGCTACATGTTTTGCAATATGTTGCGCGGCAGTAACTTCAATTAATTCTTGTCTGCACAAATCGAACTCTTTTAAAAACAAATAGGCACGCTTATATAATCAGAAATAAGGTTTGGGCGCTACCCAAGGTGCCCGATGGCGGCGCCCCGAGCGCTGGGAGGTTTCTGGAGAAAATGTATTCGTCTTTACTCACCTTTACTTTCACGTACGGGTGGACAGTCTATCGCAGATGGCGCTGAGTTGGAAATCAACATTGAATAACGGAAACCCTCCTTGCCATAAACTGAGCGACGGTACATTGCTTTGAACTTGCTCGAAGGCAAGAACAGTGAGGCGCGTTTCGACTTCATTCTGCAGCCACAAGATTACTTGGACCCACACACTGACAACTGTTAAGAAGCCACTGCAATCAACTCTTGCCACTAACAAAACTAAACTAGGCTCGCGACACTTACTGGGCCATTAGTACTATTATCAGACAACAGGAAATGCTGTGAAGGGCAGTAAACTTCCGTTCAAGAAACTTAAAGGGGGGGATGAAAAAGGAGGATATTTTGGGAGGGGAAGGAAGTGTGAAATGTGATTTCAGAAGAAATTATTTTCGCATTTTGTTAGCGGAAATATGTAAAATATGTCAAAGACATTCCCGGTCATAGGTGTGCTGTGGGCAGTGATGTGTCGTACACTATAAGTTTACGTCTACATGCGTTGTCTACACGTAATCTACGCGTAGATTACATTGGGTTGTAGTTTACATAGACTACGTAGACAATCTAAAGTGCATTAAAATTAATTTTCAAGACTTTCATGAAAGGAAAGTGACATTTTCAACTATACTGGTTCCTAATGAACTTAAAAGAATCAAATTTACAACAAAATTTCTCTTCTCTTCTCTCATCAACTATGGAAAAAGGTAAATACGAGTAGTATGCAAAAAAAACAACAGATGGCAGTCGTGAGGCAACATTAGTCTTTCCCCCATAAAATACTAGAATGTTATCTATGTTAGGTTTTTTCCTGGGTGAGAAATTGTTCGAATTTGGAAGGGAGCGTATGAAATGTTCTCCTTACACATCAGCAACTGATACGCAGTATAATTTTGTTTTACTTCCGCGACGCCCTTTGCTAAGTTATCACCTTTCGCCATGTTGTTTACATAGATTACGTCATCTACGTGTATAAAATAGTCTACGTGTAGAATGTAGACTATCGTTGTTTACGCGTAAACGCACATCACTGGATGTGGGTAAACGTTGCAACACATTACGTTCACACGTTCCTCAAATTCGCAGAAATGAATTTACATGAAAATTCATGTATACTCTGTCTAGGCAATCTCTGGAGCAAGGCCGCGCATAGCGGTACAGAAGGGGGAAATCGAGTGAGCAGAGCGAAGCAGTATACGCTGCTGCGAAGGCTGGTAACTGCAGTCGCTCCCCATCCACGCAATCCCGTTCCCTCTCACGTTTTCATTGGGGGAGCCGTCACTGTCTCTGGAATTTTTGAGGCAAGGCCGCGCATAACGGTAGAGATGGGGAGAAAGCGAGTGGGTGGAGCAAAGCAGTGCGCGCTTCTTTAAACGGCTGGTAGCTGCAGCCGCGTTGTACCCTCCATGCGCTCACTTCCCGTCTCGTGCGTTCGTTGGTCGAGCCCTCTTCAGTCACTACTTGCGCAACTTATTTACGTTCGCTTGCTCTAGAGATATTCGATACCGAACATAGGGAAAAAACATACATCGGTGCAAACTAATAAAGACTTTTGGAAACTTTGTGTGTGTGTCTACTGTCAATGCTATTTTAAAAGTGAATGGAGAAAACCGAGAAAATTCAGACACTCTCAACACGAAAGGTCATGGTAACCGTCTTTTGGGATCGTAAAGGTGTTCTTTTGGTGGATTTCATGCCAAAAGGCACTACGATCAACGCAAATCGTTATTGTGAGACTCTAAGAAAACTACGGCGAGCCATCCAAAACAGGCGAGGAATGCGCTCTGGAGGAATTGTGCTTCTGCACGACAATGCCCGCCATCACAGCTGGTACAACTCAAGAATTGCTGGATGAATTCGGATGGATTTTTTTGATCATCCACCCTATAGTCCGGACCTAGCGATTTCCACCTTTTCCCTAAGCTGAAAGTGTTTCTGGGCGGTAAACGTTTTGGAAGTGATGAAGGGTTGGAAAATGCAGTGACCACCTGGCTTAATGAACTGCCGGAAGAAGAGTATAACATGGGAATTCTGAACCTCTGCCCAGATACGACAAATGTTTAAATGTAGGAAGTGATTATGGCGAGAAGTGATGGAAGCTTCAGGTATGTAACAGAATTGTTTTTTCCAATAAATATATTTATTTTTTCATTTTGTATAACCAAACTGTCTTTATTTTGTGGATGACACTCGTATTTCTAAATCATGTGAAAATATTACAGATAAGTACCCGTAAACGCAATTCCAAGCATTGCCCCTTCCATCCGAAAAAAAACCCTCTTTGAAGGGAATACTCGACGTGTAGCAACACTGACAGATACAATTGCCTACTGTTCCTTCATCCATCTGCCATTTCGTCTTCTGCTGATCTCGGTTCTTATCGCCTCCGCCCCTTACCCGAAGCTCTAAACTTGATCGTCAACAAACAGAAACAAATTGGCTCTCAAACACAGCTGTGCTTACACACGACGCCTGTTTAGCAACCAACTCCAGGGCATTGTTGGCAGACCAGCGACAGAACAAATGTACAATTTCCAGCAGGATGACTTCAACGAATGATCCTCTGCAACACTGTCACCATGTTACGTAATGAAACGCTGCAGGAGAAACCTGTGATCAAATTTCAAGACACTCCGGGAGTATTTTCCTTTTCTTTCCAGAACCACTTTTTTCTTCAGAGCTGGATTGGATTCAGGACGCTTGATGCGAGTCTCAAATATGACGTTACAGGGAAAGCCCCGCCTGTTTGACGCTATTGTTTATTCAGGGGCCTGCGCAGAAGCCAACTGCGCAACCTTATACGTAGCAAGAGCTTGCCCGGGTGCATTATAGGCACGCTCGCCAGCATAAAGATCATACTCGCAGATGTTTTCAACTTGACATATTACTCGTCTCGGTCATGATTGATGTTTATTTGCTGCCACTCTTGGTTAATCGCGATGATATGCATGAATGGTGATTAAATGGATGAAGGGGCAATTACAAACATATGGACGACACAACAAGTCACACAAAGGATTATACTGGCTGCGAGTCCATATGCCAGAGACCCGTTAGTCTGAAAATGCAGTCCAGGGTGTGCTACGTGGAAGCGAGCTTGATATTTGCGTGGTCACAGAAAATTCACCAATAGGACTCGTCTCGAAATATATAGGATGGATAAACAACATATTCAACATGTCACCTCACGAAACTTTCATAACGCATCGAGGTCTTGAGGTTTCTTCTGTTTGACGCCTCGTTTCGACGCTACGAACCCTCGAATAACATTACATACATCATGAATAGGGAGTGGAAGTTGATGACCTAAAAAATATAGGTATATGACCTATAGAATGTCCTAAAAAATGGGGGAAAATGCAAAAAATGATCATTAAATTTGTTAGTTTCAGGTTAACAATTGAAATGAAAAGGAAATTAAACAAAATGCAATCTGGCTTTCAAAAAAGAGGCACCAAATGATACCACATGAACATTTAATTAAAATATGCAACGAGGATTTCCAATGGAAAAATCTTATCTTACCCAGACGGACACCTAGTAGTTTCCCCCGACACAACAAAGACTATCACCAGTTCAGCATTTTTTTTGCTCCTAAATTCCAATCCTGCGAGATCTATGTAGGCCTATGTTCACCTTGGTGAAAAGACTCGAGAATATTACCAAACTGAAAGACGTGACAAAATATGACGAACAATATACCGAATATTGCGAAAAATGACAGAAATATGCCGAAAATCGGGACAAATGACCTTTTTTGGGTTCTAGACGAAGTGTAATATTGTGTATATTTAATGGGCATCGTATCCGAGATGCCAGAAAAAAGATGACATTTCATCAACTTCCGCTCCCTAATCATGAATATATGCAACCGCGCCACAGTCCCCGCTGATTGATTGATTTTACTTCGCCTTTCTGCCACTTTTGGCAAATCGCGAAGACGAGGATGATATGATGAAACTGATGAAGGGGCACTCGCAAAGAACAACCATGCACAGGCCAGGATTCGTAACCGGAACCCCTGGCGTCGTAGCGCGCTGTGATAACCACTCTTGTCATTGAGATCGGCAGTTCCCACGAATGGACTAAGTTTCCAATTACTACAAGCAAACGAAATGGCCTATCTATAAAGAGTCAGAATAAGTCGCATAAAGTAATATGGGCTTTCAAACCGCCGACGTCATTAGTGTTTCAAAGGCAACAGATCCGGTTGCAGTAGCGCCGACACAGAAAATCCCACGTATATAAAAGAGCAAGAGCGAAAAATCAGGCTTAACCAGGATGGCTCGGTAACTCATAGATCAATGGCACGGTATGCCAGAGACCAGAATTCCAGTCTTGGCCGAGCCTGCATTTTTCGCTGAAATATCTACGTAGTGCAATCTCCCGTGTGTTCCAAACAGTAAGGAATTAAATTATAGTTTAACAAAATCTCGGAGCCTAAGTCTCGTCTCGTCTCGATTTTACCTTGTCTCGTTCTCGTCAAGTCTCGAAAAATGTCTCGTTCACGTTCCCTGACAAGAATAGGGTAACCTGAGAATACATATTCTCCCTCAAAGACCATATGACGAGGCAAAGTGTTAGATTTACTTCACTCTACGTGGCGGAGTGGTTACAGCAACGCGCCGAAATGCCAGAAAGCCCTGGGTTCGAGTCCTGAGAAGAGCATGGCTGTTTCTTTTTGTTCCACTTTCTTCACTCATCTTCAGACGTGATTAACCTAGGGGAGGTGCGCGAAAGTGACGTCATACAAGCACAATACAAAACGTCACTTCATAGACGAGCAGTGTAGGCGAGTCAATATGCACGGAATTCAGGGTTGGATGTCTGACAGAAAGCTCCATTATGCAAACAGGAAGTTAACCATGGTTGACCTTGCATCATTCTACCTTCCGGCTTTATTTTCTCTCTCTCCTTACCACATTTGGCAACAGCGAATACACGATTTCTAACTGGATTTATAACACCATCCCTTCCATTTGAAAAATAAGAACGTACTTTAATTCAAGCTCCTCTGAATTAAATTGTTCAATTTAGATTTAGCAAGGGTAGTAAATAACTAAAAGTAAGGGCAGTCCCCTCCACTTACGTCGCTTTTCCGCATCTTTAGACTAATCGCAACGATGAGGATGAAACTGGTCACCATGTTGAACTTAGGAGAGGCCCCCTTCACTTAGCCTCAGGGTTTCGGTTACAGCAAACAACCCTTCAACCCAAAAATTTTCACTTTAAGCGCTCTATACCATTCACAACAATGCATGTATGGATTGGAATACATTATTACTACGGTACGGCCTCGGAGTTCTATCGATAAGGGAGGGCCAAAGAAGGCAGCAGAAAAGAATTTAGCTAAGATTTACCACCAACAACCACACTAAAGCAGGGTTTTAATAATTTGCGTCGTAAAGTGTAAAATGCTTCTCAACTCTAGAACGACTCGTGTCATTGTCCGACAATCCCGGAATGTGGGGATGGTACGTAAGCAAGACAAGCCTCGGTACCACACATATACCGGTATACATCAAGGATTTCCCCGATGGAGACACTGTGGTTCGGGATCGGATCCCACTTTAAACTGTATGTCCAATCCCGATTGTTGTATCTATGCATAAAGCGGATTTAAAGCAAAAAAACTAACCTCAACGGTGAAGATATACTTTTCTTGTTATGGATAGGGAAAACGGGGTTAAACCTGTACTTAACATCAAAATCCTCAAGTGAGGTGAGCAATCACATCTTTACGTCACTGCTGGAAAACTCTTTATTTAAGGGCGTGTCCGTTGTGTTTAGCCGATTGCGAAGTATTCATTGTCCACTCTCATGCCATGATCTAGCACCTAAAAGCAGCCTGCATGAGAATAGTTCAGAATCGTTTATAGCAAGAGCTAGGTTCAAGCATGTAGTGAGAGCAAAATCAGGAGAATATAGTGACTGCCGGAAATAACGTAAAAGTACATAAAGAACAAAGAAAGCAAAAAAGAAAAAAAATATGTAGAAAAGAGAGGAAAACAGAGAAAGATTGAACAAGGAAGGAAAGAGATATGGAAACAACGAGAAGGAAGGAGCAAAATGGAAGAGGTAGGAAGAGGCATGAGAAACATAGAAAGAGGAACAAGTAGAAGGACAAACGGAGAAAGAAAGGCAAAGAGACGAAAAAGAGGAAAACAGAAAGAAAGAGATGCAAACGGAGAAAGAAAAGAGGCAAACGGAGAAAGAGAAAGAGGCAAACGGAGAGAGAAAAAAAAGAGGCAAACGGAGAGAGAAAAAAAGAGGCAAACGGAGAGAGAAAAAAGAGGAAAACGGATGAAAGAGAGAGGCAAACGGAGGAAGAAAAAGAGGCATACGGAGGAAGAAAAAGAGGCAAACGGAGGAAGAAAAAGAGGCAAACTGAGGAAGAAAAAAGAGGCAAACTGATGAAAGAGAGGCAAACGGATGAAAGAGAGGCAAACGGATGAAAAATAGAGGCAAACGGAGGAAGAAAAAAGAGGCAAACGGATGAAAGAGGCAAACGGAGGAAGAAAAAGAGGCAATCGGATGAAGGAAAGAGATGCAAACGGAGGAAGAAAAAAAGAGGCAAACGGAGGAAGAAAAAAAGAGGCAAACGGAGGAAGAAAAAAAGAGGCAAACGGAGGAAAGAGGGAGGCAAGGAGCAAGAAAGAGTACGAAGAAAGACGACAAAACGTAGGATGAAAAAATACTCTTAGTGGTCATGATCATCGAATCAGAGGTCAACCTGTCAATATTAACCCCCTCCTTCCCTGAGTCCACGAAATTCTCTGGCGATAACTCTGTGGGGGCATGAGGGACATTTTAACCTTAAATGGCAGTGCATTGTGTGCATTTTGGGGACAAACAAACCTGTGCTTTCTGGCAAGTGCTTATTTCCTTCAAGAGATGCAGAGAAAAGAAAAGGGGGTTGAAAAATATCCACCTACTGCGATCGGTGTTAATGTCCGCCACGGAGTTCCGTCTTTGCGGCTTTTTGTGCCTCCTGCTCCTGGACAGGGTGGCCGACATCATCCTTTCCGTGCTCTCGGGTTCCGACTGCGGCGACGTGGACAGCGAGGACGCCGGCGACAGGGGCGGGGGGCTGCGCAGCTGCGACACTCGCAGGATCTGTATGGGGGAACTGGGCGCCGCTCTCCATCTGGCCGCCGCGAGGGTCGAACTCAGGGTCAGCCGCAAGGACATCCTCACAGACTTCGCTCTCCGGCATCCTGGTCGTCGCTCCACTTCCATCGCCGCGAACTCTCACTGGCACAGATCACTGCACACCCGCTCCAAAGATCACTCTCGCCCCAATGTCTTTGGCGGCTGCGATTGGGAACGGTGATGGTTCTCGGAAAATTCCCTCGTGGGATTTAAAATTTCCCTCGCGGCAAGTAAAAAAATCCCTCACGAGACAAACATTGCCTCTTGATATAACAAGGTTTCTCGCAAGATTCAAAACTTCGTACAGGATTTCAGTATTCTCTCAGCGAGTTCAAATTTCTCAAAACTCTTGGAAAATATTGACAATTTCACTGTTTCGATACAAAAATTCCTTTTGCACTGTAAAAATTTTCTCTTTCGAAGCAAAAATTATCTCTCGTTGTCGATAAATACTTAGAAAAAAAATGGTTGTCAACTTTTCACATAAAAGGAACACAATTTCTTCCTCAAAAGTAATAAACATCCCTCTGATGTAAAGAAATTCCTTTTGCGATATAAAAATTTCCTCTTCCTGAGCAAAAATGCCCTCTCGTTATCGACGAATATTTGTCAATCAATACAAAAACACTGCCCATAATCAACACATATTGCAAGCCTGGGCACAAACATGTCACTAATATCTGGAAACCACTGGCAAATTCTTGGCACCAAAACAAAATTAACTTTCATGGAACAACACTGCTCCCACAGAGAGAAATTTCCCTCCATCTACCATCACCGACACAAAACGTTCCCCCCACAGAACGTTACATCTCTCCTCCCCTCTTTTCCCGACGCACGAAATCACAATCGCGACATGTGGAGCACTCTTGTAAACTCTGCCAATTCATGCACACACACACCCGGTTCCCACGCAACGCACGCACCGAGAGCGATCATCCGACGCGGAGAAGCTACCACAGACTATTGCCGACTCGAACTCCTGCTCGCGGCCTCGGCTAGAAAGGAAAGACCGATTTCCTGCTCCCTGCGATTTCCTCAAACGTGCGATAACAAAGCAGCGTTAAAAGGAAAAGCAACTTGCAGCTTTATTTGTTTACGCTTAAGTCAACTTCGCTCCAGTAGGCATGAAACTGGCATCCAAGCTTGCGAACGTCTCAGATTTTTTTGTGGGAAAATCTTGATTCTGAGTTTGATCCGAAACCCAAACTGGCGCCACAGTCGTTCTCTTCTGGAAGGAGGTGAGAATAATGGACCAATATCTTGTAATTTTAGCAAAGATGTTTGTAGAATTTCCACTTCATACCTGGGAGACAACGTTGTCAACAGTACGGTCCTGCCCGTTCATAGCTTAATAGTCGTCCTGGAGAGAATTTTCGATATATCGAATGTTCAGGCATGTATTTCGAGAGGGTCTGAATCAAGAGTCTCATATAATAATAATAATAGATAAAATAGAAATAATAATAATAGATTGATTGACTTGTTTAATTTTGCTTCACTTTTCTTCCACTCTTGGCTAATCGCGCAGATGAGGATGAGTGATGATATGATAAAATTGATGGGGACACTCACAAACACCCATGTCCAGGCCGGGATTCGAACCTGGGACCCCTGGTGAATAATAATAGTGTTTCCTGACTGATTAAGTTATTTTACGTAACTTTTATGCAACTTTTGGCTAATTGTAAAGATGTGCATGATTTATATTATGATGAAATTAATGAAGGGACAGGTAGGGATTCGAACCAGAGACCGCTGACGTCATAGCGCGCTATGCTAACCAATCCGCCACTGAGTTCGGCGATGGTAAAGTTTATAAAGAAGCCGTTAGATCAGGAACTCCAATTCAAGATACGAGAATTCCAATTCAAAATATGATAATTCCTATTAAAACTAAGGTAATTCCGATCCAAACAAGGCACTTATATTTCTAAAAAGGGCATTCCTTTAGTCAGAAAGGGCAACTCGAATTGCAAAAGACAATTCTAATTCAATACTGAGGACTTTCATTCAAAAAGAATTTGATTTAAACAAAAAGAGAGAACTTTTAAAAAGTGGGTTGAAAAAATAGATTTTTGATTCAAAAAGAGATTTTTTAAGACAGCAATGGAATTTGATGGAAGTCAAAATAAATGGAAGGTAAATGCATAATTCCTCTCTGTTGCAGACAGGGGACGTCGAATCCGGGTTGATTCGGCACCGGACGAGTAGCGAAGGGACAATTTGGTTCAGCCAGTTCCCGAGCGACGACTTAATCCGATTATCAATCACTTGAAGCGACGTTCCTATTATTCTGCCTCCCCCCTCCCTCCCCCTCCTCTCGTGCCATTTGGCTCGCTGCTAGCGTTTCACTTGTGCGACCTTCTGGTGTGGTCACCGAACCGACTTTCGCCCGCCAGAAAGAAAGAGGTCATTGATGGTGCTCTATTACGTTACACAATGTTGCCACGTCTAGGTCATGGTTTTGCAGCAGTTTACATCGTAAACAATCACTGTTAAAATCCAGAGGGCGTCCACGGTTCGGGAATTTCACTGGCGTATTTAAGGAGGGGATTTGGAGTTTGGCCTCTCCCTAGAAATATTTATATATGTATAATGATAGTTTTCGTATGTTGACTGTAAAATGTAAATCATGTATTAATGTACTGCGATTTATGTGTTGAATAGAATTGGGACAGTTTTGAGTAAATACTGGAGACTAAATGAAGGTTTCAAGACGGAGATCAGATTTAAGGCTGGCTGCTAGACTATACCATGTTCTAATTGCAATTGGCTTCCCTAACAGCCTATCAGAGCGAAAGTTTGGTCATTTGAAGATAATCTGTGAGTTAGCAAGGGAAAGTTTTTTCTTCTGTGGTTTCCGAGTGTTGGTTGTTTTTGTACGCTGTTCGATTAAAGAAAAAGTGTATTCGTGTTCATTAATATTTAGAAATTTATCCAAAGCGATGAGATTTGTACAAGGCAGATGTGATTAGCCAATAATGAAAATCCTTATTATCACCAATGTATTAAATGGTGGACATATTAGTTGAACAAAATATTGTCAAATTGTCCATCTTTTTAGCTCGTCTGTTCTGCGCAATGCCTTGTGGGAGCAAAAGTATACCGGCAAGTACGTTAACGAGCGAGTGACAAAAACTAGCAGATGAACAAGTCCAACTTTAAAATCCAGCAGGGAATCTAGCCTAGTGTGATTCAGGCAATAGATCCTTCAAGACTTCTAGATGCAGGAATTACCGTTTGGGAGTGTTATCTTGTTCAAGAAGTCAGTAAAGCACAATGTAAGGCAGGTAGGTAGCAGTGTTGCCACGTGAAGGGAAATTTCCCTCTTGCAGGGAAATTCTGCCCGAATTTTAAGGGAAAAGGGAATTTCGATGAGAAATACCAACATTTCCGGGAAATTTGAAGACACCAATATTGGAACAGATTGTAGGTATTAAAGATTATATTAGTTCCACTTTCATATCCTTAACGTTTTGCTGCGCTACGACGCCAGGGGTCCCGGGTTCGAATCCCGGCTTGGGCATGGGTGTTTGTGACTGTCCATTCATCAATTTCATCATGTCATCACTCATCTCCATCTTTGCAAATTAGCAAAAGAGTGTCACATAAAGCAGTAAAATAAAGCAAATCAATCAATCATTAACTTTTTGCTGTGACGTCTTATTTCTTTCTACTGAATAATATAAATGTCTATTTACATTTATAAAATTATTATTTTACGTCGCTTTTTTACATATTCGATTTTATTAAAATTTTTAATGCGCACAAACATGGCCCAACGAAAATATTGCTGAAACTACAAATTATCATTATTATTATTACTATTATTATTTTCATCGATTATTATTATTATAACACGATTTCTTTATATGAAGGGAATAATTGGGCAAAAAAGGGAAATTTAATCCCTTGCAAAGAGAAATTGTGCCATCACATTGTGGCAACACTGTTAGGTAAGGGTTGATATGTGTGTGTGAGTGATCTGCGTTGGTTCAGTTGTTATTGCGTCTGTCTGCCACGCGAGGGACCCGGGTTCGATTCCAGAGTTGCGCGATTTCAGGTGAGAATTGTTCCAGCAATGCCTCGAGCAGCTCTGGGGTTCCCTCAGTCACTAATGATTGATTGATTTTATATTTACGGGCACATCAGCACATAGGCTATTTGTGCCCAAACGCAATTGGGGGATATACCGCCTAACTAATACAAAATTAAAAACAGGTTCCATACCCGTTGAGGCACATAGTGGTTTGGATCCCACTTTAAACTGTAGGTTCAGTCCCGATTAGCCTATCTGTGCACAAAGTGTACTTAAAACGAAAACTCAATCACATCTTTCATAGGTCGTCCTCGACGTGGCTATCAGACCGTGTAGAAAAGTCACGTTAAAAGTAACGAAATAGACACAGGACATAAAGATTCAAAGTCTAGACAGAGGGTCTGTATCACTGCTTCGAGTTTCGGGAGGATCAAAGAAGACCGGAAACGACAACCGGAAGCGGAAGGTCAGCCGAGTCCCGCGAGAGGGGTGAAGGCGGCTGACATAATCAAGACGCAACAACACATGACACCGTCTCCATGTCCACATGGGGAAAACTGTCAGTGATTCATATCAGTCACCTCCTACCGCCCCCGTAACTAGATCCCGGAACTTTACCTTATATGTATTTGTTGTCTATTGTCAAGATTTTCGGGCCGTTATTTTACGTTACTTTTCTGCAATTTTTGGCTAATCGCGACGATGAGGATGAGTGAGACTGTCTAATATTGACATTCACAATTATTATGAACTTATTGTAAAAAAATAAGGTGTTTGCAACACTGATACATATTTCATTTGTTTAAAAAGTTGTTGATAAAATTTGAACATCTAAGAAATGGCTGTGAATACTATCTATCATTGTGATTGTACAAGTGTGTTAATATAGATCTATATTCGAAATTATTATCTACATTTTTATTTGTGCAATCCGTGAACTTAATTAAAAGTTGGGATTAGGCAAAGGGCCACGTCTCATGATATGATGAAATTGATGAAGATTGACTGATTTGGTTCGTTTTACTTCGATTTTCTGCAACTTTTGGATGATGAACTTGATAAAGGGACACTCACAAAGAATTCCCTTGCCCAAGCCTGGATTCGAACCCGGAACCCGGCGTCGTAGCGCGCTGTGCTAACCCATCCATCACGGAGGTCGGCGCCCGAATTCGATTCCCGGTTGAGGCATGTAGTGGTTCGGTTTAACCTATCTGAGCTTACAGTAGACTCAAACTATGCGACAATTTCATTCAAGTCCAATTTACGTTCAGATAAGCTAATCAGAAACTATACTTAACAGTTTAAAGTGGGAATCTAGCCTGAGACCCATTGATTACAGCGTTCCCCTGTTGGACAGGGTCTCAACATGAAAATAGGGAGATCAGGATTAAAAGCGAAATCAATCTCTAACACACAGAATGAAAGAAAGAAAGGGTGAACAGGAAAACAGCGAATTAAATACGGCGCAAAATAATTTGGAAAATTTCACTTTTGCGTCCTATCCCTTTCATCACTTGAACTGTCTTTACTTGGCAACACTTACGCCATTACTTCTAATCCTGAACGTGGGTGTTCGGTATAGCTAAGCTGAGCCCTTTATAGTAAAATTGGATTTGTTGATTCCTAAACAAAATACAATTTCATGAGCAGACCTTTCGCTAGGATGCAGGGGCGTCTCCAAAGAGAGACTCGAAGAGAAACATCCATGACCAGGTTTGAGACCTTCCGCGTCGAGACCGTGAGAATCAATCAAGAGACGAAGACAGGAGTGAAATGGAAACAAAAATTAAATACATATAAAAGGAAAAGGAACAGAGAAATAGAAAGGAAAAAGTAGGGAAAAGAATAGAAATAAAGGTGACAGGAGGAGAGAGAAACATGGACAAAATGAGGACAGATAAGATGCGACAGGAATAAAGAGAATTAGAGACGAAAGAATGAAAGAGAAATAGAGAGGAAAGGAAGAAATAAATCAAGAAAGGCAGAGAGAGATAAATTGAGAAGAAAAGAAGAGAGAAATTGAGAAGAAAAGAAGAGAGAAATTGAGAACAAAAGAAGAAAGAAATTAAGAAAAGAATAGAGAAAGTGAGAAGAAAAGAATCGAGAAAGTGAGAAGAAATGAAGATAGAACTACAAAAGATAGGAAGAAAGAAATAGAGAACAAAAGAAGAAAGAAATTGAGAAGAAATGTAGATAGAAATAGAGAAGAAAGGACGAGAGAAATAGAGGCGACAGGAAGAGAGAAATTGAGACAAAAGGAAGAAAGAAAAAGAGACGAAAGCAAGAGACAGAGACAGAGACTAAAAGAAAGTAAACTACACTCAGAAAACGAGGAGTATGGAGACAGAGAAAATAGATATATCAAGAGAAGAGTATAAGGAGAAAGCCAGAGATAAAAAGGAATAACAGTAACAACGCCCGCCAAAAAGTTCGTTCACAATATCTGGCAACATTGTTCTGGTGGCGCGATTTTCTCCTAAATCCTCATATCCAGCCGCAAAGTCATTTCTGAAGGATGCAGTGCGTGAAACGACCATTTAGCATGCAGAACACTCAACATAACATCGCGTCTGCTGACAGGTGGCACCACTAAACCAGTTGTTTACATACGCAATCATTGTTCCTCGCTGCTTTTATTTACACTTGTGTGCATTGCTTTGCGCTCTGGTGCTGGCGTATTTTACACCAAGTTTCCTCGGAAATAAATCTCTCTCACAAGTGCCTGTTCTGTAGTGAAAAGTTAAGGGTAACACAGTTTGATGCAGCCACAAGTGGGAAGAAAGTACCACATTCGTGGTGGACTAGACACACCAAGGTTCCAGGTTCGAGTCCCGTTCAGAGTTTAAGTCGACTTGTATGCTCAGATAGATTAATCACGGCTGGAACTACAGTTTATAAAGTGTAAACAACTGGTTCAGTGGTGACACCTGTCAACAGATGTTATGTTGAGTGTTTTGCATGTTAAATGGTGACATAAAATTAATTGATTTGTTTTATTTTAGTAACTTTGCTTTTCGGCCACATTTGACTAATATATCATGTGCAGAACCTCCACGGCGGCCATCTTGGATTTCGGACGTCATGTATGGTTCCTGACACATTGTAATACATGATTGAATGCCTCGAAATAAAAGCATGATCCATACACATGTCTTCCCTTCGTGTAAAAACCCAACAAACTCACAAATGGCCAAAATTACTCCGAAAGGAGTTAAGGAGATATGGTCGTTTCAATACGCCACAATAGCAGGCATCAACAAAATATCACAGGCAGTAATTTTCTCCCTTTATATACCAGAATGGCAAGTAAAGTGTAAAATATGCATAGACTCCTTGCAGAAAAGGGCACGAAATAGTTTCACTCCATAACAGTGTGAGATATGAAAAAAACGGTAAGAATAAATTTAGTTCCTTTTTCAATTCTGAATTAAACATGTATCTATGAAAAAATTTCCAAAACCACTATTAAAGGAGTTATGATGGATTTTCGTAGTTAGTAGCCATCTTGGATCTATGACGTCATACAGGCCTTCTGCCACAATTGCGGATAAAACACCTGGTAGTACATGATTGTGTATCACACTAGCAATTATTACCAGTAGTCATATATCCCCTTCATTCAAAAACCCACGGAGTATAGAAATATTGACATATGCCCCTGGAGTATGAACTAGTGAATATTATAGTTATTATTATTATTACGTGAACAGGTAAAAAGACTATACAAGAAGCATGTATGCCCAGCTTATGTTTAGTTAAGATCAATAAAATTCGTATAGAAACAGCTGTTTTACCAATTATTTATTGAATACCAAAAATATTGTTAGGTTCAGCTGATGCAACGTAAAGTCCCTGATGCGTATTATTATTCGTACGCATACACTTCGCACGCACTGTCAACGCAAATCATATTATAATCATTACCTTCATGTAATTTCTGTGGAAATAAATCAACATTTTGTTTATTTAATTTTTGAGGGGATACGGAACCCCTCGATCCTTCTCTAAATACGCCCTTGGACAGCCACATAGACAGTGGAGTGCTCAGCATTTTTGAAAGCCAGTTCTTTTGCCATCATTTCCTGTCATTGATGCCAAAGCTGAAGGGTTATGACCCACAACAACCTCCCTTGGGCACGCCACTGCACACAGAGGATTATACTAGCTGTGATCCGAGACGCCAGAGTCTCGCTGATCTGCAAAATGCAGTCCTGAGTGTACTACTGGTTAGAGAGGTCGACATTTGGTTATCTTCAGAAAAGGCACCAAATACACAGAAGAGAAAGCAAGCATGTTTATTTTTCTTCTCCTGTGACCATGTACAGGAGCAAAGTACGTTTCCGCATGTTCCTGTAACCATCCCCAGTCATTAACAATACTTAAACTAGGAATAACGGTTGCAGACATGATCACGTGATGTCTGCAACCGCATTAGTTTCGCGGTTATATATATATATATATTGCTCGGAACCACCGAAACATTTCACCTTCTCGCCATTGAGGTTTTTTACGTCCGTCCCACTTCACGGCACGATGAAGCTCCAGCTCACATGTAACCCGACAACTAGCCTTGGAAAGAGAACCTCTTTCGCGGTTTAATCGGATTACACGAGCTTTACTTTGCGCTTGCAGTGTGGAGGTGGCGACAGTGTTGCAAACCAACTGTCAGCAGTATCCCCAGTAGTTTTTAAGGGGCTTTCATATACCACCCAGGTGTTCTTTCTTAAATAAAAAGGTGGTCATGTGACATCAAAATAGGTTAGAATTTAATGAAAAACATGATAGTGTTCTCAGTTGTAACGTAACTTCAATTGTTCACGTAAGAGGTTGTTTTCTAAGAGTTTGCTGAATTCTCAGCGTTCGCCGTTGTTGGGAAACCTGATGGTAAGAGACCTGTAGGAAGGCCAAGACGAAGATGGAGGGACAACGTTGAGATGGACCTAAGGGAAATCGGTAGGGATGGAAAAGAGTATATAGATCTTGCTCAGGATAGGGACAGATGGAAGGCCTGTGTCGCTGCAGCCATGAACCTTCGGGTTTAAGAAGGCTAGAGAGTTAGTTAGTTAGTTAGAAGATTAGAATTAGGACAGAAAAGAAAGGACCATCACTCATATCATCAGTTCATCGCCATTGTCGCGATTAACCCAATAAGTGGAAAAGCAACGCGATTGTATGAGAATGGTTAGTAACTATAAAACCGAACACACCACAGTGTTTCCCAAAATCCCATTTTTTTGTCACATGACCACTTTTCGGAAATGAAGTTGTCTCCAAGATGGCGGTCATCTTGTTAACACGGCCTCGATGGCACCCTCCCCCCCTCACCCACATCATGTTTCTGGACATTGGATTGGTGTTTGTCTTTTATAGGGGTGGTTACGTTCTTTTGGTCCACCCTGTATACGCCTCACACATCAAAAGAAGCACTAAATGAAATGGCCTAATAATATTAGTATTGAACCACTTTTCTTCAATTCCAGTTGACAGATCAGTATTTCGCACATATCTATAGGTTAGTCAATAACCACTCACTGAAACAACAAAATTCCGTCATTACTGGATTTGACGTCATAACACATGAAGAGCATTACTTTTCAATCTTAGCATCTTAAATGTTAAGCTACCCAGTTATGTGTAACACGGTGGTGGGCATGAAGATTTATGAGACAAAACAAAACTTGTTGAAAGATTGAATAATATTACATATCCTCCCGACAACATTCCGAGGCTAATGTATTAATTATACTTCCAAATGTGTTAAATGATGGTGTGAAATGCATAAAGAGGAAAGTTAATGGAAGAGTAGCTTTTACAGAGCGTCGGAAGTGAATGAGGATGGAAGGATCATATATTTTCGGTTACTAGCAATATTATTTTCTTCCTGTTCGGTGATATTATACCCAAAATTAGTTTTTTTTAAAAAAAAACAGAACTTCGCAATAAAATAAGTTTCCTTATTTTCAGCCATTTATACTCTCTACAGAACCTGAGTGACAGAATTTACAAATTACTGAATACTTGGAACTTCTTCATTAGTCAACACATAACTGCTTGGAACTTCTACATTAGTCAACACACAACTGCTTGGAACTTCTACATTAGTCAACACACAACTGCTTCGAACTTCTACATTAGTCAACACACAACTGCTTCGAACTTCTACATTAGTCAACACACAACTGCTTCGAACTTCTACATTAGTCAACACACAACTGCTTGGAACTTCTACATTAGTCAACACACAACTGCTTCGAACTTCTACATTAGTCAACACACAACTGCTTGGAACTTCTACATTAGTCAACACACAACTGCTTGGAACTTCTACATTAGTCAACACACAACTGCTTGGAACTTCTACATTAGTCAACACACAACTGCTTGGAACTTCTACACTAGTCAACACACAACTGCTTGGAACTTCTACATTAGTCAACACACAACTGCTTAGAACTTCTACATTAGTCAACACACAACTGCTTGGAACTTCTACATTAGTCAACACACAACTGCTTGGAACTTCTACATTAGTCAACACACAACTGCTTGGAACTTCTACATTAGTCAACACACAACTGCTTGGAACTTCTACATTAGTCAACACACAACTGCTTGGAACTTCTACATTAGACAACACACAACTGCTTGGAACTTCTACATTAGTCAACACATAACTGCTTGGAACTTCTAGATTAATCAACCATAACTGCTAGGAACTTTCAAATTAATAAATATCGCTACATGAACTTAAAAAACAATCATACAATCCCTCCCTCCAAACTGCTTGGAACTTCTAGATTAATCAACCATAACTGCTAGGAACTTTCAAATTAATAAATATCGCTACATGAACTTAAAAAACAATCATAGAATCCCTCCCTCCAAAAAAAAAAACACACGTAAAAAATACTAAAAACACAATTTTTCGACTTACTGTGCACAAAAATGTGTTTATTGTTTATCCACTTCTTTGAAGTGTGTTCTAAGTTCACTTTATACGCAGATAGGCTAATCGGTATACAGTTTCAAGTGGGCTTCGAACCACTAAGTGCCTCCACCGGATATCAAACCCGGGGGCCCATTGATTACAAGGAATTCCGGCACGGGTGTTCTTTGTGAGTGTCCCTTCATCAATTTCATCATATTATCACTCATCCTCATCTTCAACGTCGCGATTTGCCAAAAGTGGCAGTAAAGCGATGCTAAATAACAAAAATCAAATCACTAACGGTGTATTTCCTCTCTATCCAATCTTGTTTTTCGAACGCGGCTATTTCGCACAGTGGTTTCTAGACGTAGCGCCATTGTTCATACAGTTAGCAACACTGACTGGAGTGCTTTCTTCCCTCGGGCTGCTTCGGGAACGTTCATTCTGTTCCTCCCCTCAAACCGCTAAACGTGTCACGTGCCAAATCCATTCCATTTCCTGCCGTTTCGCTTCTCCAGAAAATCCTACAGATTTGCATCCAGCATTTTCCCGCCACTCCCTCCCCCCTTATGGAACCGTAATGCTGCTTGTAGGTTTCAATATGGAAGATATAAGATGAAGTTTTCACAGCATCCAAATTCAATCTGTCTTCCCCCTTTTTTTCCTATTCGCCTAAACGAAAAGCGGGGAACATATCTTCAGGGGCATTTTGGTAGAATGACAATTTCATCTTCAAAACGAACCCTTCTAAAACTCAATCTGCATGAAGCTCGTTTAGAGCCATGTCCATTGCATACAAATCCATACCATCCACAATATAATCTGGTATATTGTAGCAATATCAGAGTGCAAAACATTACTTTTTGTACAGTCACAGACAAAAAAATGGGATACGTACAGTTGGGAGCTGAGAAGACTGCGAGGCTGGGGAATGCGAAACTGAGCTGCCTGTTGTCGCCGTGTGCAGCCAGCTCGTCTTCCTTTCATGGTTGTAGCGGCAAAAATAAAAAAAAGGCATGGTACGAAAACGCATTGCAAATGAATGGAACATATTACATAGTAACAAGTGAAAGCAACACTAATAATGGAGTAAAACTTCACAAATCAAAGCAATCTGCTTCCAACGTGACTAAGAAAGTAAGGGTGTGTGCGTGCTTATTGTCTAGCGCCTTGTTAATGCTTCTTTCCTGGACAAATTTATAGTCATTTTGGCTCTAAGTTACCCCCAATACCCCTATACGCCTTCATGGCGTGGTGCTATGCACAGGGGAGCACTTTACCTTTTTTTGTATACCTTTTCACACCCATAAACACAAACTTACGCCCCTCAAATAAAAAATTCTGAATAAACCTTTGCTCAACCCCCGAGCCGGCTTTCCCGCTTTTCGTTGCATGTTAATTCTATTGATAGTTAACCTTCAGCGACCCACTTTACTAGATATAGTCTGCTCTATACATATACATTTACTTATACACACACGCCAGAACATTCATTCGATTTTTAAAACAAATTTATTTCCGAAAACACGGAAGAAGTGTGAATTCCTATGCCGTTGCTGGTCTTGGAGATGTTCCGTGGCTGACATCATCCGTGGAGGTTCACGAATGGTTCCGAACTTTTCCGAACGCCAGACTGCACCTCACACTAAGTCCAGATTCCATTATAAGATTCTCACCCTTTCCTACAGGGACTTCTGCATGTCTGGCAACACTGAAAAATTGAACACTAAGTCGAAGCTCCCCTCCCCACACTTCCTCCCCATTCATCCCGAACCTCACCCCGCACTCACATTCTTCTCAGCTCCCAACTGGTAGATCCTGCCAGCCGTTATGCGTGTTGCCTAACTCTGCGGTAATGATTGATTTAGTTTATTTTACTTCCTGCCACTTTTGGATAATCGTGAGTGATGATATGATTAGATTGATGAAGGAACACTCACAAACACCCATGCCCAGGTCGGGATTCGAACCCGGGAACTCCAGCGTCGTACAGCACTGTGCTCTACGGCAATAAATAGATTTTAATAGCAAATAACGCCTTGCAAGGAAGCAATTATTTCAGGATCTAGGCGTTCCATTTTTATTGCTGGTGAGTGTACGTTATTGTATACGATCTTGTAGGGTATAGGAGGTGACTTTACCTTAGCACTCAAAAGTCACCCCTCTCTTGAACGTAGTACACCCCACAAAACTTTTTGGGGGCGGTAAATAGACGAAATGCTTATTTACACTCCTGGGAAATTTCCAACGATATGTCTGCAATTCACGGGTTCCAGCATTTCCGGAGAACATTTGAATCGTATAAATACGGCCCGGGACATTATGTTATAACATATTTTTCATTTGGCTTTGGATCTAATATTGGGGTGAGATCTTTACATATCTGATGAAAATCAGCCGAAACAGACAAACTTGACAAAGCATATTTTGACATATTTCACCAATTTCGCGTTTTAACAACATATTTTTTCAATGTTGTTGTAATAAGACATATTTTTGTATAATTTCGTAATTCTCTCGCACATAATCGGTTATTTCATATTGTTTTCTTCGGATCTTTAGCACAACGGGTAGTTCATATTGTCGATGGCAGGATATGGAAGTTACGGAGGAAGAAAGGTGCCATCTTTTCTTAGTACAGAGAAAATAATACCACACTTTTTTTTTATCCCGCCGACAATTGATAGCCATGCAAACATTATTGAGGAAAAATGTTCTCTCTCATTGTTGCACGGGAAGTAAAGAAGTTTCGTTTTCATTTCTTTGTCTTTTTCGCTTTTCTCAAAAATCAGTCAAAAGTAAAAATAACATTCGGTACATTACAGCCCCTACTCTACTCTTTCGGGTATGGGAGAAATTCGAGAGTACTGTTGTGCATATTTTTGGCTTTACTGGGAATATGCATTTTTCTGACATATTTGTAATTTTTCACGACATATTTTCCAATTTATATGACATAATTACATACATATTTTACAGTCTTATAGGACATCAAGTCCGGGGCCTAGTAATAAGAAAATCAGATGCCACGTGGTAGCGCATATTCTGAGGTGGGTAGTTTGAGATTGAACAAGCAGAATGTTTGTGGCTGTAACAGTGGGCGCATCCTGAAAATTTTACCTGGTTTACCTCAACAATTCTTATTTATTGTAGGTAGAAAATACAATCAGAAACACATGTGGACAGCACACAACACAGGCGCAATAGAGGATTACTCTGGACAGGGGTTCAGGAACCGTATCCTCGTCAGTTTTGTAAATGCAGTCCAGGGTGTACTACGTGGTAGTGAGGTTGACATCTGGGTGTCTTGAGAAAGGGTCATTGACGTGTCCCCAAGGGGGGGGGGGGTTTGGTGGGTGTCGTAACCCCCTCCTTTGGTCCAGTATTCCTAAAAAAATGAACGACAAAGGCAGAAAAGGATGTCAAAATGAGGGCTGAGCAGTGATGTGCTTCTACGCGTAAACAACAATAGTCTACATTCTACACGTAGACTATTTTATACACTTAGATTACTTAATCTATGTAAAAAACATGGCGAAAGGTGATAATTTAGCAAAGGGAGCCGTGGATTTAGAATAAAATTATACTGCGTATCAGTTGCTGATGTGTGAGCAGAAATTTTCATACTCTTTCTTCCAAATTCGAACAATTTCTCTCCTAGGAAGAAACCTAATATAGGAAATATTCTAGTGTTTTATGGGGAAAAGACCACTTTTGCCTCACGACTGCCATCTGTTGTTGTTTTTTGCATACTATTTATCTTCTTTCATAATTGATAATAGAAGAGAAGAGAAATTTGTTGTAAATAGGATTATTTTTATTTCGTTAGGAACCAATATAGTTGAAAATGTCACTTTCCTTTCACGAGACCCTTGAAAATTAATTTTAATGCACGTTAAATTGTCTACGTAGTCTATGTAAACTACAACCCAATGTAATATACGCGTAGATTACGTGTAGACAACGCATGTAGACGTAAACTTATAGTCTACGGCACATCACTGGGGCTGAGTACCAAAGAAAGTATACGTATCGCCCCCTTTTTCAAAAATCCTGGACACGCCACTGCTTATATCATAATCATGAAAGAATATAAATCTTTAACGACAGTGTTTTTTTTTATTTAGTAGGAAGACTTCTCTCAGAGGTGGCTCTGAAGTGTTGTTGCCAAATTTACGAATTCTGGACTAGATTTTTTTTTCGGAGTGGAAATATAACACGTTGCAAAGTGTATATAATATTTCGTTAATAATTAAACGTGCAACAAGTAGATTCTTCTATTTATTTAAGTGTTAAATATCCTCCCCGATGGCGCAGTGGTAGCGTCGCCGCCTTGTAATCAAGGGGTCCCGGGTGCGTATTTCACATATGCACATTGAAATAGAGATTGGAGGCGTGGCTTGTAATGGAGAAGTTTCTGGTTGGTTGGTCTATTTTTTCTTTATTGAGCACTTCTATGGCGTGCCTAACAATTAACTACAGGCTTGAACTTGTTCAATGATGTAAACCACTTATATTTTCCTTTTCTATTTATTTTCTACTTTTTATACATTGCTTTGATCTTTTCTACATCTTCCTATTGTAGTTCACTTTCACTAAATCCATACTTATCCTCCAGCGATTTATTTATATTCCTTCGCCTTGTGCTGTCATCTAATTTTCTTTTTTGAAACTCCTCTCTTTTCATCTTTTGTTGTTTCCAGTATGTAATATCTGGTTTGTAACAACTTTTTACAAAACAAATAGCAGCGCGCTTATATAGTCGAAATTAAGGTTTTGGCGCTACTCAAGGTTTTGACAATTTCTTAAAGTAGGAATTAAAAATGATCCTTGTTTGCATCTGACGAAAAGCGAAAAATGACCCAATATATTAAATAATTGTATAAGAATTTTCATCGAACGCAACATTTTAAAAATTATTGCGTCTTTTATTTCCAATAAGAAAGTCTATTCGCTTTTCGAGTATTGATTACTATCCGATTGCGTTGTATTTTTCCCACTAGATGGTTCTGCTTGTAGTCTGTGGTTTACAGAAAGTGTTCGCACAAGTCAATTAAATAAATGTCAGTGTCCTATCCTATATCATTGAGGCAGTCTGCTAGCCAATAGGGAGCATTCATACACAAACCACGCCCACAATCTCTATTTCAATGTGCACATGTGAAATACGCGTCCCGGGTTCGATACCCGGTGGAGGCACATAGTGGTTCGGATCCCACTTTAAACTGTAGGTCCAGTCCTGATTAGCCTTACTGTGCATAAAGTGGACTTAAAACACCAAATCAATCAATCAATTAAGTGTTAAATATAATGATTGTCTCTTTCCCCTAAACGCATGGCAATGAAAACAGGCAGAATTGCATTGGTGCCACAGCAAAGCTAGAGCGGGACAAAAGTCATTGGTTCCTGCGATTGTGACGTCAACCTGGCTGCGTTGCCTAGGTCCAGCGTCAGACCGACCTCTCTACGGGCCACAGATACAGAGCTGGTCATCGTGTGAATTGAAAGTTCGTTACATATATGGAGTCCCATATCTACACGTCGGACTGCTCTTAAACGTCCGAACACACGAGCTTGTGCTCCAACTTGCCAACAGCGCGAACTTCTGCCACCCGCCTAATTTCATGGCCGTTGTTTAGTGTTCCAGTTACTCCTGAAGTCGCCAAATTTGTAAACATCAACCTTAGGGAAACAGGATCAGTGTCCATCTAAATCTTAAGTATTCCATGATACATGTAGTGGCAATGTCAGCCATGTTAAACATTTGCATACTCGTTCATTAACGAAGCAAACATAACATATTTGTATTGCGGGAAGTAACACGTTTTTTTTGCATGCAATCGTGTCTTTCCACGCAACAGAACACACCTGTACGTCACGCTCGCTAGCAAAACATACACGCACACGCATAACCTGGGCAATGTTTGCAAGTCTCATGCAAACATTGATGTTTCTCGTGATTACGAATGCCTCGGTCTCAATTAGAAGAGTCTGCCATCCGAACTCGAGAAATAGTCGGCTAGGTCTCCCGCCTAGAGGTTTGTCAACGACCCAACAAGAGTTTCTGCCTTACAATGACGTCACCAACGGTGTAATCTTCCACTAGGTTAACCACTACGATGGGAATGAGGTTTCCCAGGATTTTATGAAACGACCGACGCCGCTTCTCATGTTTCCGCAGTCCTCCAAGCGAAGTTACGTCAAAAATTAAATTCCAGACACCTTCTCTCGAAAGGGTTGGAAAACCTTTCTAGAAAAAAAGTCGTTTTCACGTTCAGAAGAGACAACGGCGCTTATGGAGAAACCGCACAGTGTTGCCAATACAGCGCTAGCTCATGTCGCCGGGAAATGATGACCTTCCTTCACAATGAAGGTGTTACATATTTTGTATATATAATGATAATTATATGTAATTATTAATATTATACTGTGAACGTTACAGTTACCCTTTTTACTATGATCCATTGCGATCACTACACACGCGAGTGTAATGCACGAATATGACACTTCAGGAATCACTTTAAAAAGTAATAATCACTGAGAGCTCACACAACTGAAAACACTTTTTCGAGAGAAGGAAATAGTCTAAACAGACCAAAGCAGATCTCTCACTCAAGTAAGGAGAACCTGGCACATGGGTTAGATTCAAGTTGCAACCCAAACAAACAAATGAGTTATGGCCCACGTGAACTGATAAGACGTGAATGACTCAAGCAAGGCATGTCATATTTCTATCTTGAAGCCCCATATTTTGTCACGTGTTGGAAAGCCTTTCAAAGGTTAATATGGTGTCTATGAATTTGTGTGTACGTTGGAAACTGAAAGGTGATCTTCATTTCAGTATAAATGTCGACAGTAATGTAAACACGAATATAAAAAATCTCCACATACTTTATTTGAATATTTTTTAATGCAAATATGCTTTAAAGTATTAATAAATTCTGAGCACCACCGTCACCTATGACAATTAAAAAACAGTGTCATTTTTTTTAATAATGAATGCTTCAATTTTACGGCATGTTTCAACGTTAGGAATGAAAACAATGTAAAAATTGCGTTTTCACAGAAAATTTGCGTTTTTAATTTATCCAAAATTATGTAAGCAAGTTACCAGTTTTTTGTGTTCACCATCGTATTCTCTACAAAATTTCCTGCAAAACTGCAGGTACCGATTTTACTTAAGCTAAATTTGTAAATCCAGAAATTTCACAACAGCGCGCTCGTATTTCCCATAAGAAAAGCATTGCCCATAAGAACCCATTGTGTCTTCTGAACGTGAAAACGACTCTAGCTGCTAAATTCATTGAAGGTTCATTGTTTTAGTATTTATAGTTAGATGTCGCTTCCGGAGACATTTGCTTAATTTTAAACATTGAGCTCGACCCTTCCACAACTGATAAATTCGGTGTAAATTTACTTCGCTCTTCTGCCACTTTGGCTAATCGCGAAGATGAGGATGAGTGATGATATGATGAAACTGATCAAGAGACACTCACAAAGAACATTCAGTGTGGGATTTGAACCCGCGACCCCTGGCTTCGTAGCACGCGCTGTGCTAACCACTCCTCCACGGAGGTTGACGACACCTCCACACATTCTCTCTACCGCATTACATTAAAGTTTATATAGTACAAATTATTATGAATTAATGTGCTTAGATTTTCGGCTGGGTTAACATGTCCAAACTGTAGGTACAACCCCATTTAGGCTCTGAGTATTACAATTACTGTCTTTAACTACCATGGGCGGAGTTTGAGCTTTTGCTTTGAGGGTGCCAGACTCTGGGAGAAGCATATGATGTACCGGAGGGTTATTTAATATCCCCTAACTTAAAAGGGGTCAGGAGGCCTTCCCCCGGAAATTGAAAATAAAAAAAACACAACTTAAAAACACTTAGTTTTAGGCCTTTTAGATTTGAAAATGTTAAATTTCCTCGCTTAAGTAAACAAATATTAATTAGTATATTGGTTGTCAGTTTTAAAAGAAGCAAAACAGTACGATTATTGCATTTTGCATTTCATTAATTTTTTATTGATACAATACTCGTATTACTTAAAAAAAAGTTACGGTACAATAGTAAGCTTCAGAAATTTTAGAAAAATTAAATTGAAAAGTTCTTTTGATGCCTCAGCAGTAACTGTTGACTCAACACAAAGTCATTTTACGTTTTTCTTTCTTCAAACTGTACACATCAATCAAATCGTCTAAGACCCGCTATTGCAGCGCAATTACCGCACATGCCAACATGACAAACGTCAAGATTTGCGGTATGATTTCATAACAAAAATGTAGTAACTGAACTTAATCATGTGTTATTTTAGATTTTTTTTAAGTTGGGGGAGCAGGCCCCTCCTGGCCCCTCCAGAACTCCGCCTTACATGCAAATCTCCTGTAGTCAAGAAGGAATTTTGTCTCCTGGGCTCGAGTCGATACCCGTTGGAGACACATACGTAGTAGTTCGAATCGTACTTTAAACTCTACGTTCAGACCAGATTAGCCTATGTGAGCAAAATTTGGATTTGTAGCAGTTTTTCAGCGCTACGAAACAAGAAAGCGTCGTATTTCCTGAAAGAGAACATTTGATTTTACACCCTCGCTTCTGAAATGCACTAGCGAGTTTCCCATTGACGCGTATCAACAAGCTAACGGCTATACGGAATGTCATATTGACCAAGATCAATCGGTCATCGTTCCCGAAAAGCTAGAATTTAAATCCCTAATTCACGCGTCGCCGATTCGCCCAAAGACAATTTTATCGCAAGAAGCCAATTGAGCATTTTCAGTCCAACCGTTATCAGTGAGATTTGAACAGAAATGAATCCTCGCAAAGCACGAAACGCTGGTTAAATTCCCCTGTAAACGTTGAGGGCCACGATAAATCCAAAGTCCAAATCGAATGAAAAGAAGGGTGAGCCAACGCTAAAGTTCAATCGTAGCGAGATCGTGCAAGGGAAAATAGAGCACAAAGTTGAAGAAAATGAAAAAGGACCTGGCAGACTTGACAGACATTTTTATATCCTTGGACACAATAATGGAATAGTTCCACACTGCGAAAAGCTCGGGAGAAAGCGAGACTGACAAGAACAAGAGGATTTATGCGATCAAAATCGCCTCTCGTAACAGCTGTGAAAGCAGTGTAGCCAGATTATGGT
The DNA here is from genome assembly GCF_977018435.1 of Lepisma saccharinum. NCBI lineage: Eukaryota > Metazoa > Arthropoda > Insecta > Zygentoma > Lepismatidae > Lepisma > Lepisma saccharinum. Next base: position 47,869,968 of record NC_139252.1, read on the forward strand.
CCGCGATCCGGAAAGAAGCAACACAAAATTTCATTACTGCAACTGTCCTGGAAGTAAATCACTTTCGATTTTTCGAAAGTGAAAAAAGCCTGGGAGGAATAAAAGATTCCAAAGAATACGGTATGTTGTTCCAAGTAGTTTTAAAACCCAAAATTACCAGCTGTTCGAAAAGATAAAAAGGGTGCGATTGTAGGAATGGATTTAGTGAAAACAATAAAAATAGATGCTGCTAGCAAGATTCTCTTCAAACTTTCGTTTTAATGGTTTTCTGGTGTAGTGGCTAACATTATGAAAAAGTTGGAGAAGACAAAAATTGATTGCAGGCTTCAGAAAATCAATTTTCTAACTTTCATAACATGTATTCTGAAAGGTTCATATAGCATTCAGCTTCTACTGAATCTTGTTTTATTCTAAATGTCATTGTTTTAAAGATTGCCTCAAAGAAACAAAATGAACAACTCTTAACCACAACTCAATACAATTTTAGATTTCAAATATTCAATTTTAACAAATCTTAGTACAATGTAAATTCACTATACTGTAAAAAATAGCGAACATTCTTGACGACCAGCATAATTTCTTGACTGGTGGAAACCCTGTAACATGCCCATATGAAGAATCTATTAATGGAAGAACAACAAGGTCCATTAATATTAATGAAAAAATATAAATATGCTGACCAAGGCAGTAATTCATTTTATTAAAAACATAAACTAAAACGTAACGTTTCAACCTTCTAGCAAGGTCTTCATCAGAGTTGAAACGTTACGTTTTAGTTTATGTTTTTAATAAAATGAATTACTGCCTTGGTCAGCATATTTATATTTTTTCATAATCATGGAAACAAGGCTTAATGGTGTTTTAATATTAATCTAGAATAAGTGAAAATGACAGGCTTTTAGAATGAAAGCTGTTTAGTTATGTACACGTATTTATGCAAATATTCTTTCATTTAAAATTTCTCTGAGCGCGTACGGAGAAATCCGACCATGTTTTTCGGCGTGTTCAAATCTCCGGACCCATAGCGATGAAACTTACACGTAACGTCAAACTTTACTCTCACGTAATCTCTCTTCTCAGAGGTTTTCTTTCTAAAGTGCTCGTTTCCAAAGCAACCTCACTTTACTTCAAAGGAACTTTCGAAAGATCAGTTTTCCCCGTTACAACCATATATCAAGTCCACGTGGAGTCCAGTAAATCCTCCCCTGAAACCATTTCCACCAATAGTGTCCGTCCAAGAACTGACCGTATCGTGTCAGCTCCACGTGGAGTAAATGAGATGTTGCTAATTCAGTTTCTTTAGAGATTACTGAACGCGAGAATGCGGTTTCGTTATCTTTGCTAGGTTGTGTTATTTTGTTGTGCTATTTTTTTATACAATATAAAGACCATTGGAGTAAAAAGTCGCAGTGAATGAATGGATGACTAAACACTGCACGCAAAAGTGAAAAACAGGTGGTGCCTCGAAACCAGATAGCCTACGTGTCAGTTCGGCTTCCTCTGTGGTTGTGTCAAAGGGGCCGAACTGGTGATGCTTACAAGACTTCAGCTTTACCTACATCGGCCAGTTTGCGTCGCTTTTCTACCCAGGGGTGCCCACAGGGGGGTTTCATGACGCGCCTGCGTAATGGAATTTTTTTGGGGGGACAAAATTGTATACCAATTCTATATCTTCACACAACACTTGTGGGGGATCGTTTCGTTTGATTGACTTGTTATTGATTTTTAGTTATGCTTATTATCTACAGTTTCTCTACCTACCTGTGGGGATCGCGGCGATAGGGTTGAAATGAAACACCACCTTTTATGCCTTTAGAATCGGTTTAGCTGGGGGTGGGCGTTCTGTTCGCATTAATACAAGGTTAGTTAAGCAAACTGCTAAGAATAAGGTTCAGTACACTAACAGTGGTAGTGAGCCTGAGCGGTTTTGTACGTTATATGTTAGCAAACATGAAAGAGCCTAAAGTACAGTGGGATCCTTGAGTATTACCATGCAAATTGTCCATCACCACGCTCGTGCACTTTATTTGACCCAATAACAGCTTCAAAAATGAAAAGAAAATTCAAAACAAGCTGTTGACAACTTCTGCACTAGCATACATAAAAATCCATCGCTTTAAAACACACAGGATGAAAGAGAAAAAATAATGAAAATAGTCGTGGACAATTTGCACGGTAATACTCATAGATCCCACTGTACCTAAAGTAAACATATATTGCTTAAATATGCCTGTTATATTGTTCCGCAAATTTTGTCTGACCAAAATAATTTGAGTAAATAATTCGGCACAAAGGGGGGGGGAGCGAATTTCTACCTTTTGGGGGGAGTGCGTCATAGGTCTTGGGGGGATGGGCACACCTGTTTCTACCTCTTGGGTTGATCGCTACAATGAGGATGAATGCTGAACAGATCAAATGGATGAGTAGACAAACTCACTACGCAGGGTTAAAACCTGGGAGCTATGGCTTCGTAGCACGTTACATTAACCATTCCGCCAAAATGGCTGGCGTTCCCATTTCACACAGCTAGAAGTACAAACAACCTCTGATTTGTTACGTCACTGGAGGTTCGCTTTTCCACGTCTTTTGAGAGTTTTTGAATGTTTCAGTTTTACATCACTTTTTTTTGCCTCTTTAGGTGAACGTAAGAATAAAAGAAGGATCATTACATAAACTTGATCACGTGACACACATGTGTCCAGGCAAGTACACGAATCTGGAACCTCCAGCAGCGAGATTTGAGTCGATCAAACGCACTCGGGCCAACTCCTCCGTTAATCGTGCAAGAGGCATGAGCTCATAAAAATGATCTATTAGAACAGCAGAAGTTCTACAAAGAGACGCAGAAACATCCCAGGCATCTACCGCCTTTTAAAAACACAAGAAATATATGGGCTAATGCCACCCGCCCCCTCTGCATTAAAAAAAAATACAATTATCCCGTTTAGGAATCATGGACAGTTACTTGTGGGCTTGTACTGTTACGAACACGCCTGTATCATTCATTCAAATTGCACCTGTGGAATTTCACTCCACCCCCTTTCTCCAGTGTTTTTTTTATGGACGAGCTCTGTCCACGGAACCAGTCTTCAGCAATGATAGTTATCTTGCGATCTCCGCCCATCTTCCCACTCAAACTGGCCAAGGTATGACGCAATCTCCATTTAGCTTGTTGCGCAACAAAAATATCAACTCAGTTCGACCGATTTAACGACGAAAAAAATCGAAGCACCTCCGTGGTTGGAAACACTGTCGTGCTGTGGATTTGCAACACTTCTCTGTAATAATCTGTTCAGTGGTCTAATAGTGAAGAAACATTGCACCAGTTAAGATTATGACTTTTGTTGGCTCTCACCGTGCATTTTTGCGATTTCTAGCCAAAGTTACTGAGTTCAGGTACAATTATATATGTTCCAAACTGTTGATGAATATATTTCACTTTCTTCGAAACAATAGAAACACTATTGACTTATTGAGCGCTATTGTCCGTTCTGTTCTTATCGACTGACTATGACAATTCTAACCCATTGCACAGCTCAATGATTCTACTTAGCCTAGCTTCTTTACCTCAGGTAAATACACGAAATTCGTCTCACCTTAGCATCCAGAGAAGACAAGCAAGAGTTTCCTAATTTAACTCTTCCCCCACGTTACAAGTTATTAGTAATTGTTGATAAAGTAAGTTATATTGCAAAAAGTAACTCTGTCACACTTACAGCTACTTACTTTTAAAAGTAGTTAGTTACGTAACGAGTTGTTTTCAAACACTGATTCTTTTTATCATTCTGGGGAGTAATCGCGGCAGTGAGAATGATTGGATGAAGTTCATAGAAACACTCAATCCCAGTCCAGGACTCTTAACCCGGAACCTTCGTTACATGTACGATTGATTTTTTGATTTGGTTTATTTTACTTCGCATTTCTGAAACTTTTAGCTAACCACGAAGATGATTGATTCATTGATTTAGTGTTTTTAAGTCCACTTTATGCAAAGTAAGGCTAATCGGGATTGGACCTACAGTTTAAAGTGGGATCCGAACCACGATGTGCCTCCACCGGGTATCGACCCCGGGACCCCTTGATTACAAGGCGACGACGATACCACTGCGCCATCGGGAAGGCAATCACAAAGATGAAAATGGGAGATGTGAAATTGGTGAAGGGTCACGCTCAGTTTCTTATTGAAAAATGAAAGACAAAGGTTTGAAATTGCATTAAAACTCAACAATTGCAGAAAAATGTGACATTGTTGGTGAAAAAGGAAAGATAAAGGTCACTCACAAAGAACACCCATACTTTTGTCATTCGAACCCGGGACCTCTGGCGTTACATAGGGCCCGGATTTTGATGACATTTCATCTTTTAACTGGTGCAACGTAGACATTGCTAACTAGTACAGAAATCCTGAACACCCTCCTCAGGTTGAAGTAATGTAATTTTTTGGTCATTTCTTACAATTTTTTATTTTTCATTAATTTTTAGAATTTTGCGTCATTTTTAGGTCATTTTTTTAAAATTTTGCGTCGTTTTTAGGTCATTTTTAAAATTTTGCGTCGTTTTTAGGTCATTTTTAAAAATTTTGCGTAGTTTTTAGGTCATTTTTTTTTTAAAAAAAAACTTGTTTTATTGCATGCTGAAACATAAGAAGTTCAACAATTTCCGTTTTGTCTGTATGTTATCTTGCAATTGTTAAATTGTTTGTCTTGGAATAAATATACTATTTTCAATAAGTAGATGAGTTTTGTACGAATTTTTGGGTCATTTTTCAAAGATTTTAGGTCATTTTACAAAATTTTTGTTGTAATTTTAAAGGTCATTTTTCAAAGATTTTTATGTCATCAAAATCCGGGCCCAACAATATAAATTGATTTAAAATTCACTATAGATGGACAATTATTGATTGGAGTTAACATTCAGGCATTTGGTAATAGAGACGAGCCCTCTGCTGGACTACATTGCAAACAACGTTCGCCTGAAAGAACTCTCCATTGACGTGCATCGTAATTGCAAGATACTGGTTCAATTCTCAGCGAAACTCGTGTCTGTAAGTGAAACTGTACGTACCGTCGTATCAATTAGCCTATTTGCATAAAACAAGAGAGAGATAAATGAGAAGATTGCATTTCCTGGGATAATATGACCTCTGTAAACCAGCGTTTGTTTTCGCTATTTCAAAAGCTAGGACGTGCGACTTGAGCTCACTGTCGCGTCTTTAATTTGCTTTTTCTGTTGTGTTTACATGCATTGTACTAGCCGCTGCATTGTCCCACGGAATTCACTCATCTCTATGTCCATATAAGGGCAACATTGGAGCTTCCTTCGTTTGTTTACATTTCCCCGAGTTCCCATGGCAGCAAGAGTCGTTTTATTTCCTGTCACTCCAACAGGCAGATGAAACGACGATAGCGATACCTCGCGGGAGAAATCCTGAAACTCGCTGCCCCAGTTTTGAGTAATCAGCTGATGAGCTTCATGAAGATGAAGATTATCGCTACACTCTTCCCCACCTCTTTTTTCGCTCTTTGTTGGTCGACATAGACTCGAATCTGGTAAAAATGTAGGCAGATTGGTGTCTGTACATTTGCCTTAGTAATATAAACTACCGTATTTGAAACCAGGGTTGTTCAAGGTCCAGAAATCCATAAATTCTAATGGGTTCCGCTGCAGGACCGGAACCTTTTTTCTCGCACAATTTAAATCTGTCCAAGTTGCATATTGTTTCAAGGTTCCTGGACCGAATTTAAATTGACCCAAAAACAAGGTTCCTGGACCGTATTTAAATTCATCCAGGGAAAAGTTTCCTAGACCGTCTTTAAATTCATCCGGGGAAAAAAGGTTCCTGGACTATTTAAATTCATCCGGGGGAAAAAGGTTCCTGGACTGTATTTAAATTCATCCGGGGGAAAAAGGTTCCTGGACTGTATTTAAATTCATCCGGGGGAAAAAGGGTCCTGGACTGTATTTAAATTCATCCGGGGGAAAAAGGTTCCTGGACTGTATTTAAATTCATCCGGGGGAAAAAGGTTCCTGGACTGTATTTAAATTCATCCGGGGGAAAAAGGTTCCTGGACTGTATTTAAATTCATCCGGGGGAAAAAGGTTCCTGGACTGTATTTAAATTCATCCGGGGGAAAAAGGTTCCTGGACTGTATTTAAATTCATCCGGGGGAAAAAGGTTCCTGGACTGTATTTAAATTCATCCGGGGGAAAAAGGTTCCTGGACTGTATTTAAATTCATCCGGGGGAAAAAGGTTCCTAGACTGTATTTAAATTCATCCGGGGGAAAAAGGTTCCTGGACTGTATTTAAATTCATCCGGGGGAAAAAGGTTCCTGGACTGTATTTAAATTCATCCGGGGGAAAAAGGTTCCTGGACTGTATTTAAATTCATCCGGGGGAAAAAGGTTCCTAGACTGTATTTAAATTCATCCGGGGGAAAAAGGTTCCTGGACTGTATTTAAATTCATCCGGGGGAAAAAGGTTCCTGGACTGTATTTAAATTCATCCGGGGGAAAAAGGTTCCTGGACTGTATTTAAATTCATCCGGGGGAAAAAGGGTCCTGGACTGTATTTAAATTCATCCAGGGAAAAGTTTCCTGGACCGTATTTAAATTGATCTGGTAAAAACAGTTCGTGAAGAATTGAAATACTTTACAGATAAAAAGGTTCTTTACGGTCCAGAACCCACTTACGCTTGCTGAATTTCTCTCCTGGACCGGAATTGAATTTATTTAAAATTCCTGGTCAGCCAGATGGTTGTAGTTTATCCATTGTGTGGAAATGTGAGTACAAGAACTTTTTGAAATGCTATGTGACTTCTATGGTGAAAAACAAGTGTTTATAACGCAAGAAAAATAATAGGTTCTTATCGTACATAGTCTTATCTACTGATCGTATGCGGCGCTACTTTCGCTTCAATTCCAAGGGTATGTTTGCTTCAAGTACACCTTCAGCCTGAGATTAAACATGAGGTATCCCGGATGAAAATAATGTCACCACAGTACATAGACGGAAGTTGTAGAAATTAGACATTATTCTTAAGGCACAAGTTTTAAGTTGCATAAAGCTACAGGAGAAAGGGAGGCTGAAACTTTATGTGCAAGGCCTGATCAACTTGCAACAGGACATCCGTCTTCCTATTTGAAGCTCTCGGTGATGCCGATACTGCAATCCAGCCAGACGAGCAGCTGTTTCAAGAGGAGTTGACATTATTATCTGGAAGAATTGATTATTGGTCAATATTGGTTTGTCTCATCATTTTCTCACAAGAAAATGCTTTATGCGCCAAAACAAAAACATCTGCCAACATGGACGTCCGCAGGATTTTTTCCACGGAGGGGCAAGGAAGTTATATTTTTCCAGGGGGGGGCAAACAAAGGCAAAATTTCCCCCAAAATAGTGTTGTTTCCTAAAAAACATTGCTTAAATTTGAATTTATGGTGTTCATGCAATAGTTAACACATATTATTGTGGATAAAATGAAATTATATGTGTGAAATACATATTTTTTGGTTGACTTTCATTTTCCAGGGGGGGGGCACGGCCTCCCCTTGCCCCCCTTCCGGATGCCCATGTCTGCCAAATAAGAAAGCATGGCACGGTGTCTGAATAATCCTAGCAAGCACCTATACAGCTCTGGATTTCATAATAAGCCCGATTTTTCTCAACAAAGAACCTGGGAGAGAAACGGAAGTAGTTCTAGTTTGTTTGAAACACTGCCGTACGCAGAGGTGGGGCTGAAGGGGCTACAGCCCCCTCCGAAATGTTGAAGAATGTTGAGAAAAGACAGTGGTAAATGCAAACTCGCCTTAAAATGATCCCTGGTTGGCATTTTTGAAAGAGGAAAGTTTTTAATATACGAAATATCTTATTGTGTATGACGTTTACAATTTCAGTCCATCGTTTACGCCAGTGGTTTTAAAATATACGAAAAACTTACCAAACGCCATACACTAATATAGTTCCTAGCACGATACTTTTTTCTAAGTTTACATTTTCTCAGGCAGACCTGGTTTATCGTGGCCCCGTGTTTGAGGAAGGCGTTTTTATGTACGGATGTGTACAAAGTGGGAGTGGCTTCAGTCTCTGCCAAAGTAACGTGAGAGTGTTTGCGCCAGAATGACAACACACTGCAGCCTTAATGTGGCAAAGTGGTATTGGGGCTTTAATAAAGCAACGATGAAAAATCTTCTGCGAAGTGGTTAAACCCTATCGAAGGAGGGAGGGGGGGGGGGGCAACCAGGGCACTCACTGGAAGCCCAGTGGCATTTTCAGAATGAAATGTAAGTTATGTGAAGATCCGAAGTATATCGGGGTTACCGAAATCACCTTAAAATCATAGCACTATTCTAAAAACGTTTATGTCAATTAAGTTCATTGCACTGCGAAAGAAGATGCATAAGACATTCTCGAGATCGGCCATACCGGAGGTGATGTGACCAACACCACGCTCCGGACGCCTTTCTCCCCCATGGGTTCCCCACGTACCCATTTCGAGGCTGGGTGGACCTCAGAGTCGATTGATACAGGAACATTGTGGGAAAAGTTCCTGTCTGAGAATCGAACCCAGATCCTGTGCGTGGCAGTCAGACGCCCTATCGACTTGGACCAAGTAAAACGCTTCATTACAATCAAAAGTAGTTCACTGATTTAAAGAATGAAACATCGACTTGCAAATGTAAGTTTACAAACACAAAAATATATATTCATTAAGAAATCTTACACAGCAAGGAATCGTAAACAAACATATGAGAATTGTGGTTGAAATTATGAGGATATTTCTTAAAATCTATTTAATACAATAGAAGTAAAACAAATGACAATCCAGTCGCATTTCTATTGTTTTCTTATTTATTTATTTAGCGTCGCTTTTCAACCAGTTTTAGGTAATCGCGACTATGGTGATGGGAGGAAATGACAATCACAAAGAACGATTCTCAAACCGTCGAACCCGGGAGCTTGGGTGCCACATGCAGAGCTAATTGACGTCATTAACCCATAATATTTATTGAATATCCCGGACGGTCCCACCTCTTGGTTTCCCAACTTGATATATCTAGCATGTGCGAGCTACCTCGGTCAAAGTTCCAGCCCGACCTTGGCATGGATGTTTTTGCATGCGTCCCTTCATCACGATCATCTAAAAGTGAAAGAAAAGCGATACTACATAACAAAAAACTCTGTGAAACAGGGAAGTAGAACGTATTATGCTAAATCGAAGAAGCCATGAAAACTATCAACAGTTACACATGTCTCATTATATGCAAACGGTACAACATTACGTCACGTTCATGCTATACCATGTTAACTTTCAATGAAATCAACAAGGCCATGTCCTCCCTACTTGCTTTATATGCTGTACCTTAACGATGTTGTAACAGAGCTGTCACGCTGCAGCACCTTCACTATTCAGAAGGTTTTGCCTTAGCAAGAGTCGGAATTAATGTAAACATGAAGAAGTGACTTGTTAATGTGCAGCAAGAGAAAGTTGCTATAGGATTAACCTTTTTACTAGCGCATGCATTAAAAGCTGTGCTAAGGTAAAGTGTGTTTAGGAAATTGTCAAGGATGTATTTAGGGGGTCCAGGGGGACCGGAACCCCAAACGACTTACCAAGTACTAAAATTAAATATTGAAAATATACTCCATTTCTTTTTGTATAATCGAGGGTTTTTTCCCTCCGAACTTTGCGGAAGGCAAGGATAAGATTGGAATCACATCGCTTTGAGTGAAAGTACCAAAGAAAATGTATGCACCTTACTACTTATAGTAATGTGCATAAAATATTAATCAGGAACTTTACTTGTCAACTGGGTACATCATCATATTTTGTTTTTGAATAAATATTCAATTCTTCATCTATTTGACATTGCCAGAGCAGTATTTTTTATAAAATTTTGGCAGTCTTAACTACACGTAAGCTACATAATGCAATAATTAATGTTAAAAATATAAGATATTAATTAATTTACGTATTAATATTATTTTAATTAATATAGTAATTATTTTAATTTAAACACTATTATTATTATTATAGTAGCGTTTAGCCGCGGTAGCTCAGTCGTTAGGGCGTCTGCTTACCATGCGAGAGACCCGGGTTCGATCCCGGCGAGGGAGAACCGGAAATTTTTCCACCTGTTCAAGCTCCTCCGGCGCCCACCCAGCGTCGTATAAAGTGGGTACCTGGAGGAAACTCCGGGGGGTAAAGGCGCCCAGAGGCGTGGTGCTGATCACATCACCCTCACCTTCGGCCGTGATCAAGAATGTGTGGGACCCTAACACCACACCCCCTATACGCCTTCATGGCGTGGTGCATAGCACAGGGAAACACTTCACTTTTTTACTTTTCTATTATTATTATTATTATTATTAGACACTTGGTTCGGACACCCCCCCCCGAAATGTATTTCTAAATACGTGCCTGGAAATTGGAAACCTTCCATTGGCATTTAACAGTGGATGGCTATGTATTCCCATTTGATGAAACTGATACCCAGACATCGATTTATTTAAATTTGATACACAGTCAGTAGATACTGGCATCACAGTATAACTGAATTGTTTTGTTTCAAGTCCACTTTATGCACAGATAGGCTAATCGGGACTGGACCTACAGTTTATTGTGGAATCCCAATCCCCTGTGCGACCAATATAACTGAATATACAACAGTTCGTAACTTCACCTCCTTTCCTCCCCAAAGCTTGTTCGCGACGACGAGTGGAGATCAACTGATTACATTCGCACTGATGACTACTATCAGATTTAAAATTATAGATACTAGAGTTTGGACTCCAATTAAAAATTAACCAGTAGACCTACAAAAATACGAGTTACGTCAAAATTTAGCGCGTACATCTTTACTCCGCTGAATAAAAATCTGTATAAAATCGGTTTCTCAATGTGAATTGAAAACGATAATGGATTTTAAAAACATATGGCAAGAGCTTCAAAACAAGAACAATATTGTATTTATAAGACTACCCAATACTAAGAAAAACTTGTTTCGCAAAATTGATGATGCCAATTTTCTTACAAACTTTGAAAATCGGAAAATTAAGATTTATATTTAAAACATTTCTGGCTGCACCATACTAAAATTTCAGCACGATCGAACAAGCCTTTTTTGATTTATAGAATTTCAAAAAGAGCTAACGTTTGCAAAACTCCAAAAAACCGGCCCTTTTTTGGTTGTAAATACGTATGATAAAAAATATAAAGCATATTCGAAAAGAAAATTGTTAGCATAGATTAACGCAGAATTGAATAAGCTAAATTTTGATGTAACTCGTGTTTTTGTAAATCTACTGGTTAATTTTTAATTGGAGTCCAAACTCTAGTATCTATAATTTTAAATCCGATAGCAAACAATGTGGCCAGATCGGATACAAAGAGAGTAATTTTTCGCATAACATTACCTGAATATGGAAACTGTTAGATTTTAAAAGGATAAATGTCGTTATTGGCCCATTTTTCAAATTCAACAAGCATTGTATCAATCAGTTACTAACCAGATATTAACTGGTATCCAGTTAATTGTCGAGTTGAGTCTGATATTCATGGAATATTTACTGCAGTGGAGCACTAATGGCAGAAACGTCGTAATAAAAGGGTACCGGCGTCGATACCCGGTGGAGGCACATTAAAACTGTAGGTTCAATCCCAATTAGCCTATCTGTGCATAAAGTGGACTTAAATCAACAATTCACACAAACAAACACTGATGTCGGATGTTGACGGACATATATAATTTCATTGCATAGGATTTCTTTTTCGTAACAAGTTAGAAAACACGAATCATGGGGAAATGTAGCTTACAAGCTAGAAACGGAAGCCACATCCCTTAACAAAACCCTTAATCAAGCATCTGACATAGCCTAAATTCACCACATAAGGGTTGGAACTTCCAAATCGCCGCGTGGGAGTTCGCCACACATACGAGCCGAAACTGCCAATTCGCAGGAGATAAGTAGGAAGTTCGAATGTGCCCCGTGCGAGTAGGAAGTCCGAATGTGCCCCGTACGAGCAAGAAGTCCGAATGTGCCCCGTACGAGCAAGAAGTCCGAATGTGCCCCGTACGAGCAAGAAGTCCGAATGTGCCCCGTACGAGCAAGAAGTCCGAATGTGCCCCGTACGAGCAAGAAGTCCGAATGTGCCCCGTACGAGCAAGAAGTCCGAACGTGCCCCGTACGAGCAAGAAGTCCGAACGTGCCCCGTACGAGTAGGAAGTCCGAATGTGCCCGTACGAGTCGAACTCCGAATGCGTCACAGACGAAATATTGGTTGAAACTCAATGGTGGGCTAGTCCCGAAATCAAGTAATTTCATTTGTTCCAAGAACATTCTTATTATATAATCCAGTAAGAAGGTTTTATTTCTGTTTTTCTTTTCTTTCCTTTATTTCAGGTGGAGGCGGTAACATACCACTTACTGTACGAGCGATTGCATCCACCGAACATAATACCGTAATAAAAACAAGAAACTTCTCTTTCTGAAGGGCAACGAACTACTAACATGAATTAATGGCAAAATTTACACCGCTTTCACCCTTTGCCACAATAGCGCATTAGCATGTTTACGACATGCATCAACAACGATTTGATTACATGACTTGGGTGCTAAGGAAATGACGCCACGCCTGTCTTCTGAGGAGACAACGTCCCCTACAGATGTAAACAAGCCTAGCATGTTCGACCTGTGGTTACAACTACAAGTGCCAGCTTTCGAGTCAAGACTGATTGATTGTTTTGATGTTTTAAGTCCACTTTATGCACAGTAGGCTACAGTTCAAAGTGGGATCCGAATCACTATGTGCCTCCATTTCGAGTAAAGTTTTATTGGTTTCAACGAGTAATTGGGTTTCCACACTAATAATTGCTAATAATTATTATTCATTAATAATAATTTATTCCCAAATTTTCATTGCGAGGACATTTTTACAATTTAGTGTGAGTTTGTGAATTGTACTCTAAACTTTATTTTTGGAGAGGTCTAAGGTTGACAATCTTAAGACATTTTGCATCCCATTTAGAAGTTATCCCATTTCCGCACACTTCCACTTGTCTGTGCGGGAGCTCGATTTAACAGGTGGTTGATCTGTGGCAGGTATTATTAGTCTGTTTCATAATCGGCTTTGGTGCTCACCCAGCTCCCTCTATCAGTTGGCACGCAGGAATGAACCCTGAGCGCGGTTTGATTACATCACCTTTGCTATGGCAGAGATCGAGAACGGGTGGAGCTCTACCTCCATAACTCCATGTGCTTTCATGGCACGAAACATCACACAGAGCAGGGTTGATCAAGGTCAAGGAATTTTTAAAACTATCAATTCCGGTCCAGGAGAGAAAATCAGCGCAAATGGGTGCTGGACCGTAAAGAATCTTTTAATTTGTAAAGTATTTCAATTCAGTCGAGGAACCTTGTTTTCTGGCTGTATTCAAATACGGTCCAGGAACCTTTCTCCGGATGAATTTAAATACGGTCCAGGAACCTTTCTCCGGATGAATTTAAATACGGTCCAGGAACCTTTTTTCCGGATGAATTTAAATACGGTCCAGGAACCTTTCTCCGGATGAATTTAAATACGGTCCAGGAACCTTTTTTCCGGATGAATTTAAATACGGTCCAGGAACCTTTCTCCGGATGAATTTAAATACGGTCCAGGAACCTTTCTCCGGATGAATTTAAATACGGTCCAGGAACCTTTCTCCGGATGAATTTAAATACGGTCCAGGAACCTTTCTCCGGATGAATTTAAATACGGTCCAGGAACCTTTCTCCGGATGAATTTAAATACGGTCCAGGAACCTTTCTAGGGATGAATTTAAATACGGTCCAGGAACCTTTCTCCGGATGAATTTAAATACGGTCCAGGAACTTTTTCGGATGAATTTAAATACGGTCCAGGAACCTCTTATCCGGATGAATTCAAATACGGTCCAGGAACTTTTTCGGATGAATTTAAATACGGTCCAGGAACTTTTTCGGATGAATTTAAATACGGTCCAGGAACTTTTTTCCGGATGAATTTAAATACGGTCCAGAAACCTCTTATCCGGATGAATTCAAATACGGTCCAGGAACTTTTTCGGATGAATTTAAATACGGTCCAGGAACTTTTTTCCGGATGAATTTAAATACGGTCCAGGAACCTCTTATCCGGATGAATTCAAATACGGTCCAGGAACTTTTTCGGATGAATTTAAATACGGTCCAGGAACTTTTTCGGATGAATTTAAATACGGTCCAGGAACTTTTTTCCGGATGAATTTAAATACGGTCCAGGAACCTCTTATCCGGATGAATTCAAATACGGTCCAGGAACTTTTTCGGATGAATTTAAATACGGTCCAGGAACCTCTTATCCGGATGAATTTAAATACGGTCCAGGAACTTTTTTTCCGGATGAATTTAAATACGGTCCAGGAACCTCTTATCCGGATGAATTCAAATACGGTCCAGGAACCTTTTCGGATGAATTTAAATACGGTCCAGGAACTTTTTCGGATGAATTTAAATACGGTCCAGGAACTTTTTTTCCGGATGAATTTAAATACGGTCCAGGAACCTCTTATCCGGATGAATTCAAATACGGTCCAGGAACTTTTTCGGATGAATTTAAATACGGTCCAGGAACTTTTTCGGATGAATTTAAATACGGTCCAGGAATTTTTTCGGATGAATTTAGATACGGTCCAGGAACCTTTCTCCGGATGAATTTAAATACGGTCCAGAAACCTTTCTCCGGATGAATTTAAATACGGTCCAGGAACTTTTTCGGATGAATTTAAATACGGTCCAGGAACTTTTTCGGATGAATTTAAATACGGTCCAGGAACCTTTCTCCGGATGAATTTAAATACGGTCCAGAAACTTTTCTCCGGATGAATTTAAATACGGTCCAGGAACTTTTTCGGATGAATTTAGATACGGTCCAGGAACCTTTCTCCGGATGAATTTAAATACGGTCCAGAAACCTTTCTCCGGATGAATTTAAATACGGTCCAGGAACTTTTTTTTCTCAATGAAACAATACGCAATTTGTACCGAATGTAAATTGTGCTAGAAAAAAGGTTCCAGTCCTGTTGCGGAACCCAATAGAATTTATTGGATCCTGGACCTTCAACAACCCTGATACAGGGGAGAACTTTACCAGGGGCCGTGCGAAGCTATGGAGGGTTTAGTCTTTCCAAATTTAGATTGTTCGTGGAACAGGTGGTATAAAAAAATGTTTTGAAAGAAAGCAATAAAAATTGTCCTCTTTCAGTCATTTAAATATAGTGAGGATAATAGTACTAAGGATATGTTAATTTACTTCTGTTTTCAATGAGCAATTAATGATTTTTAATATACCAAATCTCTAATTACATTTTTGTATTTGCTTCTGAGTGAAATGCTGTTATGGCCACATTTCTAATAAGGAGGAGAAGGGACTGCAGATTTTTTGTTTTTACATTTCTTGCGAAAAGTATTTTAAACAAAGACGTTTTCATTAAGTTTCACGTGGAAGTAGTTATATAGAAAGCGGGAGGGACATCGAAATTAATTTCACCCTCCCCCCGTCAGTTAGTTACTTTTGAAAAATATGCGTCCCTCCCCTTGGGGGAATTCGTAATGACATTGTAATGAAAAATTCAGATCTGAAAACTTTCATCAATAATGTTATTAAATGGATTATACGTTAATCTTAGAAAAGGTTATGTTGGGTGGGTGGGGGAGCGAAGACCTGAGGGATTCAATTTCAAATCTTCGTAAATCTTACCTCTATAAACCTCAGTTTTCAATAATAATGCTAAATTACTTAAGAACTGGTTTGTTTAATTTTTTTCCGAAGCGTTTCATTAGAAGAATTCTTCAGCTTAGGTCGTGACATTTAATTTAATCTGTTATTGCTGCCCGTGTTGCAGTAGCGTGTAGTCTTCGCTATCTGCGAAGCCTGAAGCCTACAGAATAAAATACAGTAGAAAAATCGGTCAGAAATTGTAAATAAGATTATTCATTTCAGTGAATTATGATTGTGTTTCTGTAGTTGGCAACCTGACGTTTTACGAGTTGGCAACCTGGCTTGTTGAAGACGCCGGAAACGATCAAATGGGTGTGTCTAACCACTTACACGTCGAGTTTACGCGAACTTAATCTTCTCCTTTCCTCCATAGCCTAGGACCACGTGACATAGTGAAAGAGCCCAGCTCTTGGACTCAGCATACGCCACTGCCTACTAGGTATCATTTCTCTACACTGCTCTGCCCTGAGTGGTCACCATTTCGACTCTTCATCGATGCTTTGCAGATCGAGACCAGCCATTTCATATTTGGGGAGTGTTGGGTGGTCAGCTGCAACCCAGCTCCTGTACACAAGATGCTACTTGCTCACTCGTTTGACAGAGGCGTTGTACGAGTTCTTGTAAGGTCACGTTGTGCACAGATAGGCTAATCGGGAATAAACCTGTGCTGTAACGTAGGATCGGAACCACTATGCGCCTCCACAGAGTATAAAACTCGGAACCCCTTGATTACAAGGTGCAGATGTTACAAAGATTGTTAAACGTCAAGGAACCAATACATTCTAATGTGTTCTATTGGGTTCCGCTAAGGGACCGGAACCTTTTTTTCTCGCACAATTTAAATTCGGTCCAAGTTGCGTATTGTTTCATTGAGAAAAAAAAACGTTCCTGGACCGTATTTAAATTCATCCGGAAAATAAGTTCCTGGACCGAATCCAAATACTTTACAGATAAAAAAAGTTATTTACTATCTAGAACCCATTTATGGACCGGAATTCAATTTATTTAAAATTCCTGGACCTTTAACAACCCTGGATGTTATCACTAGGGAAGGGAACTTTAGGTAAATAAATGTCTTTTTCTGCGATAAGATAGAAGCCCTCGTTTTTGCAAAAAATTCTGATCATAGCCTTATATGTCAACACAGCAAATTTTATTTTACATAAAAACACATATTTTCCAGTGTTCCGTATGTAAATACATATTTTGCGAATTTTCATTTTAAAAACATAAAATCGCTCATTGACTTCAGCTACCTCGAAATCCTCGAAGGAAAAAGGTTTATTCTCCGCACCTCTTTCATATCGAGTGTGTTAGGTTTGTTTTGTCTTTGAACACGCTCCCTGGCAGACTTCTGGCGCCTCGCCTACGATCCTATTGGGGGAAAATATTACCCCCCCCCCTGGATCTAACGCAGAAGTGCTAATGTCTAAATGTACAGAATTTTTTGGGAAAAATCAAGATTTTCAAACTTTCTGCCAAATTGCACGTGTTTTGGAAGGTGAAGTAGAGGAAGAGGAAGCTTTGGAAAACTTCAGCGTTAGTGGCATTTCGTGCTTCAAATATGCAAGAATTGTTTCTTGTGACGTGGGCGATCTTTCTCACAATATAAGATGCTTTTTAGAGATAATCGTCACAGATTTACAATGGAGAATTTGGAAAAAACTATGGTGACACTCTGCAACTCTTCCAAAAAATAGCTCACTAAGAGGTAGGCATTTAGAAACTGATTTCAGGTGTTAAAAATGCATGTAATATTTTGTGTTTGTAACCAAATGGTTTTTATTTTTGTCACATATTTTCCTGTTTTTATTACATATTTTCAACATTTATGACACATAAAAAAAAATATTTCTGAGTTTTTTAGCACATAAAGTTCCGTACCCTAATTATCACTACGCCATCGGTGAGGGCAGGGGTGTTAACTAAATGTTACTACGATGCGTGAACATGATTTTACTCCCTTGTAGGGACAGCAGCAAAATTCCAATTTATTTCTTCCTTTCGGTCGCTAACAGAAGACGTGCGTATTCATACGCTATTCTTCACGATACGAGGAAAGGAGACATTAGCCCCACCGAGATAGTTCTTGTCAGCATTTCTTTTCGAGTGAATACGAGCGATCACAAAATAGAAGCCAGTAATTTATTGTTGTTCACACGTTATCACGAAGCCCTTCTCTACATTGTAACTCTTGTAATGAAGAGTAGCAAATATCATGAAAAGAAAATAGTCATAACGAGACAGAGAAAGGTAGATACGGTATATAATTATTCAGGCAAATATTTCTCTGCTCTCACTGGTAAGACATTAAATAGGACAACATCGTACGCATTTTAAAACATTTCCCCAATTGAAATCTATAAAAATGTATGTACCTAGGTATGCATGTATCAGTATGTATGTTTGTTCTGGCATAACTCTCGAACGCCTGGAGCGATTTCAACCAAACTTGTTACACATATCACTTACAATCTGGAAAGAAATACTGTGGGGGTAAGACACCTCTGGTACCCCTAAGGGTGGGGATGGGAAGGGGTGACATGTAAAAATGGTAAGACACCCCTGGCACCCCTAGGTTGGGGTGGGAAGGTAGTAACATGTAAAAATAGACGAAAACGACAGATATTAGTGGAATCCATAGTTTTCGGGGTCACTTAGATGAATAGTGACACCACGAATGCCGTCCAACTCCAAGTTCATCAGCTATCGGTATGAGGGGTGAGAGGGGTTGAAAAATAAAATGTAAAAAACGTCCTACATTAGTGTCGAATCCATAGTTTTCGGAGTCGCTAAGCTAATTGGTGGCATTGAGGATGACATTTGAGAGAGAGAGAGAGAGAGAGAGAGAGAGAGACACTTGCTTTCTTGAGCACGATCAACACGGCACAGGGGTGGATTTAAGCTAGCCATGTTTCTCCCACGGACAACTTTAATAGAAGATTGGGATAAATAAATAGCCGGCAACGCTGGGCAATCAGCTGGTATGTTTATAAATGCAGATTAATTTAAAGTTAGAACAGTTCCAATGTGGCACTAATTTTTTGTGCATTTATTTTTCGCAATTGCGATATTGCCGAAATCTGAAGTGCATAAGGTCTTTGGCAGATTTAGCGGGAGGGGTAAGGTGGCTTGTGCCCCTTCCAAACTGGATGAATAAGTATTGTAAAAAGTATAGATGGCATTACAATCAATAAAAATGTTCGAGAAATCTTTTTAATACAAATAAAACAAAAGTCTAGCATAAATATATTGATCGGGGCTAGTTTTACTAAGCGATTAAAAAAGTCAACATCGGAAATCATTCCGGGACCTGTTGGTTACAAGGCAATAACGTTAACAGGTTAACTAGTGACACAAAGTGAATTCTAGGTCAAATATATTGTATACGGCTATCCGATGTTTATGAAAGTGTCACCTGACGAAATTCATTCTCAAAATTATATCTTACTTTATGTAATCGTTGTTAATACGAACAACGCAGAACTATTTTTACCGATGATAGTATATATGAATGGATCCTGGGGTTGGTTTCCTGGAGGAGGCACGTTGTATGCGGTGGTTCGAAGTCTACTTCACACGAGCACAAATTGGATCTAAAACGAGCACCCATAATCATCTTGATGTAAATATGATATAAGCTTGCTTTTAATATCTAAAAAGCTGTGCTCTTCCAAGGGGGAAAAATCTACATCTGCCTATGTATAAGGTTAAAAGTAGTGTTGGCGATATATCGTCCAGACGATATACCGGGACCCTGAAAAAATATCGTCCTGGCGATATGAACTAGACGATATATCGTCACGATATTTTGGCGATATATCTCGTGTCAGCGATACATCGTCACGATATTTAGCGATATATATCGTGTCGACGATATATCGTCACGATATTGGCGATATATCGTCAAGATATTTTGGTTATATACGTATATCGTGTCAGCGATAAATCGTCACGATATTTAACGATATATATCGTGTCGACGATATTGGCGATATATATTGTGTCAGCGATATATCGCCACGATATTTGGCGATATACATCTTGAGGACAATACGTATATCGTCACGACATTTGGAGATACACAATATATCGCCGATATCACGATACGGAAAAAATATCGTATAGTATCGTGTGTGACGACATTTTGTTGGCGATATCTCGCGATATCAAATTTCCGATATCATCCATCCCTAGTTAAAAGTTAAACACTTTTCCATACATACCAAGTCGCGAATTGTAATAACGTACGTATTTTTTTTTGTTTTTTAGTTCCTCGCAAATTTCTGCACCTATTCTGTAAAGAACGCTACATATATCGTAAATTTTCTGCTACGCGAGTCTTACGTTTTCGATACCATGCTGACAAAAAAATAACGTTTTAGGAATTCAGTAATAACAATTGCCACACAAAGTGACTAGTTCACTGCACATTGTTATTTCAATAAAATTTCCGCTTCTAACAATTTTCCAACAAACTACTATTTTTTAATAAAGTTATGCCCTATCTAAAAAAACTGTTTGCTTTTATGGAAAAACAGAGATTAAAATTGCATGCGATGCAAACATCACGAAATATTCATACTTCCAGAAGTGTGCCTGGGAAACAGGGGAGTTGACCTATTTTTAGTGGTCACATTAAACAGATCAACCCTTTTGGTTGGTTGGTCCAAGTTGTACAACTACACACCCCCAGGGAGGATTTATAAAAATCCCTAGGTTATTATCTTTTGTTTTGTGCCATGCCGACATTATTATTTTAACACCCTGTTTTGTTAAATAAGGACACATCTGATCAGTGGTGCCAACCCCCTAGGGCCTATGACGCACTCCCCCCTTAAAAGGTAAAACATTCCTCCTCGCCTCTTTAATGCCGAATTATTTACTCTAATTATTTTGTACAGACCAAATTTGCGGAACAATATAATACAGAAATACGTATTTTAGTAATATATGTTTACTTTCGATATTGTTTACAATGTAGATGTTAACATGAGTATATTGTACCAGGGTTAGCCTAAATGATTCATCATTAGTTTGACATTGATTGAAATGACATTTTACATAAATGATAACTTCTGACATTGCAAAGTTGTTGCAGCAAACTTATTGATAATTTCCTTAGGCTCACGTCATTGTTAGTGTACTGAACCTTATTCTGCTTGACTAAACTTGTATTAATGAGAACCACACGTCCCCCCTTCCAAATCCATTCTAAAGGCATAAAGAGATGGTGTTCCATTTCAACCCCATCGCAGCGATCACTCATATGTAGGCAGTAAAACTACACATAATAACCATAACCAAAAATCAAACGAAATGCCCCTTCCCCCCATATTTTGTGTGAAGATATGTAGAATTGGTAGCTTAACTATAACATTTTGTCCCCCAAAAAAATATTTCGGGAAAAATTTGCTATCCACAAACACGTGTAACTTCTTTGTTTCGTCATTTTTAACATTACGTATCTGCTTCGCAGAACATTCTTTAAGGTGTATTCACGTTTTTTTGATCAAAGTACTATCAATTTTTCACATTACGAGTACTGCTTCCTTTTCGTTTCTTCGCTTCGGTGAGAGACAATATGGCGCGTACAGCTTCGTAGATCATCGCGCGTCGTGCTTGTGTTTTGTCGATTTTCACTGGGTATGCAGTGTTTCCAACCTTCTTAACCGAAGAAAATACAAACATAGTTAAAATACGTTGAACCATTGACGATAGCCCTAAGACACATTACGTAAGGTTAGGTTAAGTTTTAATTAGGTTAGGCAAACATAGTTAAAATTCGTATAACTAGTTAGGTTAGGTTTAGTTAGGATAGGCAAACATAGTTAAAATTAGTTTAACTATGTTTGCCTAACCTAACAGAACCTAACCTTACGTAATGTTTCTTGGGGCTATCTTGAATGGTTCAACGGATTTTAACTGTTTGTATTTTTGGTTGGAAACACTGCATAGCCAATGAACATCGACAAAACACAAGCACGACGCGCCATGATCTACGAAGGTGTACACGCCAAAGGCTATTGTGCGTCGAATTAATTTTCAACAAAAATAATGAATTTCCGCTATGACACATTCCCACATGACAGAAAAACACCTTCCACATGTTCAACAATGCTAGAGGAACTAATTTCCGTAAGGTTTCTTCTGTAAAAATGAAGAAATCTGTTTGTGTATAGTAAATATTTACCAAATTTTCATGACGCAGGCGCGTCACGAATCTCTCCTATGTGGGCACCCCTGCATCTGATTAAAAATTATTAGAGATATGATGTAAGAAGTTATTTAAACGCTAGCAACTCATTCCTACTGCCTTCTTTCACGAAATAAGCAAGAAAAATTACTTGACATGTTAGCTTATTTTGCTAATATCACTTTATTAACCCTGGAATCAGACTGTTGGGGTCAAGTCTGACCCCAATTTTTTTTTAAAAAAAACAGCCGCATCTCGAAATTTTTTCAACAACATATACGGCAGCCAGTGTTTCCCGTGAATTATTGGCTGTTTTTGTTAGTGGGGTCGAATTTTACCCCAGTGTCTGATTTGTGTGAGGTTATTTTTTGTACTGATTAATGTAAGAAAGCATGTTTTGTAAAATTGCATTGTTTAATGTAGGTACCTTAGGTTGTGAAAAATATACTGTAATGCAACAGTTATCAATTGGTGTCATTTACTGACATTTCTGAGCAATCTTCTTAAAGTTTTCATTTTCATATTTCTTCCCTTATGTATTTTTTGTTATTTCCTATAAAACTGTAAATAGAAGGTTCAATATGTTAATGTAGGTACCTTAGGTTGTGAAAAATATACTGTAATGCAACAGTTATCAATTGGTATTATTTACTGAAAAATATATATAAAAGCTAACGAAAAACAATTAGGGGTCAAATTTGACCCCACAGTCTGATTTACATTATAAAAATACAGAGTCTGAACTGAGGGTTAAAGAATGGTCGATGTTTTTTTTGTCACTTCTGCCCCTTTAGCGTCTAATTTTTGTGCGCCCCTTTGTAGCCTAGGATAGCCTAGTGGAATATCCCTCCCTGCACACCCCTTCCTTTAGTATACATTCGACAACCCTGGACTTCTCTTCACGTTACTGTAACTTCTTTTGTGAATAAAAAAATCGAAATGACACACGCATTTAGCAGGAATGTGTTCCTTTTCATTCTTCCAATCCATATTCAAAGTAAAAATGGACATAAACGGCAAACATTAGCTACAAGAACCTTATCGAAAGCCATCCAAAAGTCTTAGAGCATTTATTGCTGGTAAATGTCATCACATTGTTACATGTCCATTTTTGATGAATTTGACAGCAAGTGCACGTAAACTAGTATTTAAATTCTCCCTGTCATTTCAAACGACACACAAGAACGTAAGCAGGCTAACCGAACAGTACCAGAAATGTTATTCTGTGACCCATTGCACCGTACGCGAGCATTTCTAGGCCATGCGCATGGTTAAGGGTGCAAAAGAGCAACAGGTGGTGAGAACCTGTCGGCCAAGAACTCACCTGAATCCTGCTTCCATCCAGAGAAAAAGAGTTTCCCACTTCTCACGTCGTCTTCAAACGCACAAACACACACGCACACGACATCCGAATGCACCTGGAGCACCCTGTCCTGGCCGACACGGTCATCTTGTCACAAACACAACAAACATGAAGTCCATAGCTGGTGCTGAGACAGCTTACGTGCCAAGCGATCGCCTTTCCGTCATGTTTCTTTTGTTTTTTCCCAGTTGTCTGCTAATAACGGGCGAGCGGGGTCAGTGCAAGAAGAGCTCAAGTCGAGCGCGCTGTTTGGGAACGCTGTGCGGTTCTTGCACGGAGACCTCGGGGATCGTTTCTCTCATAGGTAGGCCTGTGTAGACCCAAAACAGACTTTCTTTACGTCGTTCTTTCCTTAGCCTCGTACCCAGGTGCGCTTCGGTAACAGTCGAAGGAATCCGCGGAGGTGGTGCTGTGCAGTGTTGCCAGTTCCAAGAAGTTGGCTTCCCTTATGTGGTGTAGCGGGTTGAGCCATCACCCCCTGAAACTCAAGGCCATTTCGGTCAACAACCTCCCCTTCGTGACGTAGGGACAGGCAGACCCTTGGGGGTCAAGGAAAGGAGGGTGAAAATTCTCCACACCCTGCAAAAATGCTACTTAGTTGAGCTTCTAGCTGTGTACTGTGAACGTGTGCTTTTACAGGTGGATGTGCTTTCGCCTTACATTTAGTGTTCTAGTGGGTTTTCTTTTCTTGTTTTTTGTACAAGAAGTAAACTTTTGATGGCATCATGCCATTTCGTAGTTGTGTGCCATATTATAAAGGCAATTACGACAATGAGTCAACAGTGACAACTATTTTCGTTTCCAAACCATCCAGAAAGCCGAGAAAAATGGATTAGAGCTATCCACAGGAAATATTTTTCACCAACAAAAGCTTCCAAGGTAATTTCAAGTAGCTAGTATAAGATGCATGTTTTGTTTGAAATGGCGTTTTCAAGTTGCCTTCGTATACTCCTAAACAGCTAGCAATTCCTCTCCTTCGTTTAAAATTATTACATGAGTAATTAACTAGACAAGAATCTATGTTCTATTCATTCTTATAGACAATACTACTTTTCTCTAGACGTAGTTCTCTCTATGATATTCCTCCACGTGCACATACTTTACACTACATTATGCTTAACTTCAATAAACGGAAACACACCCTTGATATTTTTATCTCTTCTCTCTAATATTTAGTTGGGTAATAAATAAAGACAATCTAGAATAATTTTGTACTTTATAAAAATGCTACGTTGCTTTTCAGACTCTCTATTTTAATCACGATGATGATTACAACAGTGAATTGATGAGATATATTTCATCTTCGCTTATGAAGACAAGGACAAGTCAAACTTTTCCGATTCGAAAAGAAACCGAGAACGAGACATTCATTTCAAACTCGTGGCGAAACCGAGAACGGCTCAACATTTTTGCAGTTCAATAAGAAACGGAGAACGAGACAAATAATTGCAATTCGAGACTAAACCGAGAGTGAAACATTCATTTCAAACTATCTCGATGCGAAACCGAGAAAGACATTCGAGAACGAGACAAACATTTTCACCTTAATACGAAACCGAGAAAGACATTCATTTCAAACTAGTAAAAAACCGAGAACGAGACAAACATTTTCATCTCGATACGAAACCTACATTCAATTCAATGTATGACAAAACCGAGAACAAGATACATTTTCATCTCAATACGAAACCGAGAAAGAAATATATTTCAAATTATGAAAAAACCGAGAACGAGACAAACATTTTCATCTCAATACGAAACCGAGAAAGAAATATATTTCAAACTATGAAAAACCGAGAACGAGACAAACATTTTCATCTCGATACCAAAACCGAGAAAGGCATTAATTTCACACTATGAAAAACCGTGAACGAGACAAACATTTTCAATTCGATACGAAACCGAGAAAGACATTCATTTCAAACTATGAAAAAACCGAGAACGAGACAAACATTTTCATCTCGATACGAAACCGAGAAAGGCATTCATTTCAAACTATGAAAAAACCGAGAACGAGACAAACATTTTCAATTCGATACGAAACCGAGAAAGACATTCATTTCAAACTATGAAAAACCGAGAACGAGACAAACATTTTCAACTCGATACGAAACCTACATTCAATTCAATGTATGACAAAACCGAGAACAAGATACATTTTCATCTCAATACGAAACCGAGAAAGAAATATATTTCAAATTATGAAAAAAACCGAGAACGAGACAAACATTTTCAACTCGTAACGAAACCGAGAAAGACATTAATTTCAAACTATGAAAAACCGAGGACGAGACAAACATTTTCATCTCGATACGAAACCGAGAAAGACATTCATTTCAAACTATGAAAAAACCGAGAACGAGACAAACATTTCCAACTCGATACGAAACCGAGAAAGACATTCATTTCAAACTATGAAAAAACCGAGAACGAGACAAACATTTTCAATTCGATACGAAACCGAGAAAGACATTCATTTCAAACTATGAAAAAACCGAGAACGAGACAAACATTTCCAACTCGATACGAAACCGAGAAAGACATTAATTTCATACTATGAAAAACCGAGAACGAGACAAACATTTTCATCTCGATACGAAACCGAGAAAGACATTCATTTTTCAAACTATGAAAAAACCGAGAACGAGACAAACATTTTCATCTCGATACGAAACCGAGAAAGACATTCATTTCAAACTATGAAAAACCGAGAACGAGACAAACATTTTCATCTCGATACGAAATCGAGAAAGACATTCATTTCAAACTATGAAAAAACCGAGAACGAGACAAACATTTTCATCTCGATACGAAACCGAGAAAGACATTAATTTCATACTATGAAAAACCGAGAACGAGACAAACATTTTCATCTCGATACGAAACCGAGAAAGACATTCATTTTTCAAACTATGAAAAAAAAGAAAATTTAACACGCTTTTGATGTAATTGTATCTTACTTACAGGGTGGGAAATAACCTTTTGCTAGGGGTCCACAGTAAAAAGTAACAACAATTAAGAAATTATGGTAATACCAAATGTTTACTACGCCAATTGTGGTTACAAAAACAAAATTAAAAGTTAGTATGTCCGCCGTTTGCTTCTCTCACAGCACTAAGACGATCAGGGTAGGAGCTCAGAAGATTCGCAAACAGTCCGTATTCCATTCCATGTCACGGATGACTTGTTCCAGATGTGCAAGGAGTGTTGGCCGGGAATAGCAGTCCGGTCCGCGTTCCACTATCATCAAGGACTCAACTGCGTCCTTCAGAATAGCCCCAAAGTGCTCCGCTTCATTCAGGTCCGGTGATGCACCCGGCCATTCAGAACTGCTGAAGAAGTCAATGCCACTTCGCCGAAGAAGGTCTTGGTTTTAACATTTGCCTTGAAGCAAGGTGCTTTGTCGTGAACTAACTTTTAATTTTGTTTTTGTAACCACAAATGTCGTAGTAAACGTTTGGCATTACCATAATTTCTTAATTGTTGTTACTTTTCCCTGCAGACCCCTAGCAAAAGGTTATTTCCCACCATGTACATTGTGTAATTGTGCTTGATTTTTGTGAGGGGGCTGTTTAATTTAGGAGGGAAGAATCTTTGCGTTTAATTGCGTGAGATTATTCTGAAATTCTAACATTTTGCTTAGAGGTGATTTATTTTGTATTTAATCTGATTAGTTTTGATGTAATTGTAGCTTACTTACATTATGTGTTTTTGCCAGTAAATTTGAGAATGAGCTCATGAAACTTATGTTCTTGGTGTTTTAATTTCAATCAGACGTTTTGAGGTAATGACATTTCAGAATGATTTTATTTTTTTATTGTGATTTTAAAATTTTAAGTCGGTAGATGTAGATCTAAAATGACCTAATGGAATATAAAGTCAGCCAGGGCGGGTGAATTCATGTGACACATGAATGACTTGGTCAGTGAATAAGTTAGAGCCATGCATTGCAGCTACGTTAAGAGAAGCTAGTAATTACACTGTGCACAATTTTCTTATCTTTAAAAACAAGATTTTTCTGCCTGTTTGCTGCCTTTCCAGGTTAAATGTGTCAACGACAATGAATGAATAAATGTGCATGCCTTAACTTGTTTAAATTAATCGCTGACTGAAAATCTGTATATCCTCCTAAATTGTATCTATTAATATTTTTCTTTTGAATTCGTTTCAATGCTAAGATCAAAATGCAAAAATTGTGCGTACATAAATGTAAATCACTACATTTGGAAGAAAAAATTAGATGTTCGAACTTATCTAGTACAATGTATATATTACTTTATATTTTGGTATATTAAAATAATTGGTATTCATCAATTTGTATATCCACTATTCTTGTTTAACAACATTCTGCTGAACATTACGTAGTAATTCTTTCCCGCTGTAGAAGCAATATACGGAAATGCTGAGAATCGAACAGCTCTGGCTACTGCTGGAAGGGTCGGATCGGCGTGACGTCACGCGGCAAGGGAGTGGCCTTCTAGCTCTAGGGGGTGATGGTTGAGCGCATCGGAAGGGGAGGGGGGACAAGACTGTCCGCCGACCACCCATGGAAATTGACATAGTTTATTTCAAGATACAAAGAAACAAAAAGCTGGTTATTTTTATTGTTAATTTATAAAATTCAGCTAGTTACTAAATCGAACAGAATAACCGAAGTAAAAACTGCCTTAGAAAATAGTGTTAAAATACAGGATCAGGCTATTATTATTATTTTTTAAATTTTATAATTTAATGAAAATGATAAATGGTTCCACAGTTTTCACAATTCTAAAAATTAGATTGATTTGCTTTATTTTACTTCGCTTTTTGTACAACTTTTGGCTAATTTGTAGGCCTCCCCGATGGCGCAGTGGTAGCGTTGTTGCCTTGTAATCAAGGGGTCCCGGGTTCGATACCCGGTGGAGGCACATAGCACAGTGGTTCGGATCCCACTTTAAACTGTAGGTCCAGTCCCGATTAGCCTTACTGTGCACAAAGTGGACTTAAAACAACAATTCAATCAATCAATTTTTGGCTAATTTGCGAAGCTGGGGATGAGTGACGATGTGATGAAATTGATGAATGGACACTCACAAACATCCATGCCCAGGCCGGGATTCGAACCCGGGATCCCTGGCGTCGTAACGCAATGTCATAACCAGTCCACCACGAGGGCCGGCTCTAAAAATTAGTTTTATGTTAGAGGTCAAAGAAAGTAAACTTTATGTCTAAAATTTCTCATTAACTTTTAGCCTTTCTGTTGAATAAGGCATGTATAAATATATAAATATACTTCTTTTTGCCGATGACTGTAAACTCTTCACAGAAATCTCATCAGAACACGATGCTTTAATCTTACAGCAAGCTCTTACAGAACTGCTTGTGTGGTGTCGCCAGTGGAAACTTCAATTGAATCCTAAAAAATGCTCCTGCCTCACCATTTCCCTAAGAAGAAACAAACTCGAGTCTGCTTACTATCTAGAAAACAATCCCATCAAAAAAGTTTCCTCTCAAAAAGATCTCGGAGTTATCATCGACGAAAAACTAAACTTTAATGAGCACATTACGAACACTACTAAAAGAGCAATGCGTCTGCTCGGTCTTCTGTACAGGTTCACTGAAATACAAAACCAATCATCAATCAGCATATTTTACAAATCCCTTATCTCCCCCATTCTTGAATACTGCTCTCCTATCTGGACCATGGCTTCAAAAACAAATCTTTCCCGGATGATTCTGTTCTCAACTTTTTCCTCGCCATTGCTCGCCACAGCATACCTTCTCTGAGGCACCTTCAGAAAACAGACATTATGTCTGTCTTCAATATCCAACCACCACACACTCGTCGCGAATTAGCAGACATGAAATTCTTGCACAAAATTATGAATGGTAAAATTAAATCCGAATTTCTGCTCAACAAATTTCATCTACGTGTTCCCACACGGCCAACCCGCAACGTTAAGCTATTTCACAATCCCACCACAAGGCTCTCCCTTCTACAGCGGTCTCTTTTCTATAGGCTTCCTCACTCATATAATAACCTGCCTCCAAATGTGGACATATTCTTGCCAGAAAAAAGTTTTAGAAAATTGTTAATGACATATGTATAATTTTGATTTGTTTTCACTGCCATCTTGTACTCTATTTTGTTGTTGTTATTATTGTTGTTTTCCTGTTGTTACTGTTTCAGTGTAAAATGGTCATTCAGTACTGTATCTGAAACTTTAGGTAAAATAAATAAATAAAAATAAATAAATAATAACAATACAGAATAACTATGCATCTTCGTAAACTAACTGCATGAAATGTCAAAGATAAGAAAACAGTTGCATTGTATGCTCACTCATCTGCTGAATCGAATTGAAAAGTCTCCAGAAGATGTAATAATAAAATCTAGTTTAATTTTATTAGATAATAGTTATTATTGTTGTAACAATCATAACCATGGTAATAATTATTGATATTTTTCCACTATTCAAGTTTAATCAATTGCCTACCCCAGTGTGCGAATTAAAGGGGGGTGCCGGAGATATCCCCCCACCAAAAATGTTATTCCCGGCGAAAGAAAATTATTTTTATACCTGCCAGTGATGTTTTCCCTCCCTTCAAGGAAAATGTCATTGAGAGCATATAATATACCATTTCTTTACCATGTAAAAAGAACAACTGAAAAATAATTTGTGTCCATTAATGGTCCAGTCATCAAGTATATCCCTGCCGAAAACTATGCAACCGTATGGATTACAGAAGTACACGAAAAATTCAATATGCTGACCAAGGCAGTAATTTATTTTATTATAAAACAAACTAAACGTAACGTTTCAACCTTCTAGCAAGGTCTTCATCAGACTCTGCACCAAGTACAAATGTAACAAGGTACAAGAACAGGACGATATATGTACACAAACATTAGTCTGGAGGGGAATATTATGAATAAATATGGATAAACTCCTGCCACCAAATTATTCACAAAAGCCAAATTTATGGCCAATTTGGCACTAATTTTACCCTTACACAGTGGCGTACCCACGGTTTTTGAAATAGGGGAGTACGTATACTTTTTGTTTAGTAGTCATTCCTCATGTAGCCATTTTTACTCAGTTTGGTGTCTTTTTTTTATTTTTTTAGAAAGACTGTACCAGAGAGAAGGGAGTTTATGACCCCCTCCAACCCTCCTTGGGCAAGCCACTGTCCTTGCATACCCCCGACGAAATAACTGTTGATGAACCCCTGTCTGGGTTCCAAAACTGGAGGGGGCAAGGACAGTTTGAAGTGGGCAACTGCCCCCACTCCCTCCCCTAACCGCTGACACTGACCCCTGCTATAATTTCCAGTTTCATGCAACAGGTGCAAAATAATCCTCATGCACTCTCGTAAAGCCGAAGTGAAAAACAAACAAGAAAAAATCAAGATAGTAACTTTTCTGCAAAAGCACTGGCCACCCTGCACGCCGAAACGTGCAAACCTCGTAAAGAGGCTTTCATGTGGCCGGTTTGTTCAGGTGAAAACGCAATAATAATTTCTCTCCGCCTCCCTAACCAAAGTTTTCCCGAAGCGTTCACGCACAGTTGGAAGCTACACGCACCCGTTCTCGCACACACGCACGCGTGGAAATTCTACACGGCAGCAAACAGAGAGGGGGTGCGTTGTCGGGAACCATGAACGGAACCAGGAGCAGCGTTGCCAAACTTCCAAAACAAAAGCAACCGTGGCGAAGGTCAACCACCTTGAGACTTGGTGGAGCAGTGTCGTCGGCGTATGTGGGTTAATCTGACACCAGATGGAAACTGGGTCGTGGCTCACGCACTCCCTGTAGGAGTTGGTCGTGCGTGGAGGAGGTTAACGGAGATTTGGATGCATTGAGTGAAGGCCCCAGCACCTGGACGGATTACGGGGAGTGGGGGCAGAAGGGGCGCTCCACCCGTAGTCATGTGAAATCGTCAATGAAAGTTGAGACATACATTTCACTAATGTGCATGGGCGGAGTTTCAGCTTTTGCTTGGGGGGGTCCAGACTCTGGGAGAAGCATATGATTTTACGTGAGGGTTGTTGAATATCCCCTAGCTTAAAATGGGTCCGGAGACCTTCCCGCGGAAATTATAAAACAACAACTTAAAAACACTGAATTTTAGGCCTTTTAGATTTGAAAATGTTAAATTTCCTCGCTTAAGTAAACAAATATTAATTAGTATATTGGTTGTCAGTTTTAAAAGAAGCAAAACAGTACGATTGTTGCATTTTGCATTTCATTAATTTTTTTATTGATACAATACTCGTATTACTTTTAAAAAGTTACGGTACAATAAATAGTAAGCTTCAGAAATTTGAGAAAAATTAAATTGAAAAGTTATTTTGATGCCTCAGCAGTAACTGTTGACTCAACACAAAGTCATTTTACGTTTTTCCTTCTTCAAACTGTACACATCAATCAAATCGTCTAAGACCCGCTATTGCGGCGCAATTACCGCACATGCCATCATGCCAAACGTCAAGATTTGCGGAATGGCTTCATAACAAAAATGTAGTAACTGAACTTAATCATGTGTTATTTTTTTAGTCTTTTTTTAAGTTGCGGGGGCCAGCCCCCCACTGGCCCCTCCAGAAATCCGCCTATGATAACAGACGTTCCTTGATTCCGTTATCGCATCCAGCATGAACAGATATTAATTGAAATGTTGTTTTAAGCCCACTTTATTCACAGTTAGGGTCATCGGGACTGGACCTACAGTTTAAAGTGGGATCCGAACCACTGAGAGAGAAACAGACAAACAGACAGACCAGGGTAGCTACTCTAGGACCATGATAAAATTCAAGTATAATTCCCGATTTTCAAGGCGAACTTTCCAAAAATTCAAGCAGATGTATTCTCTATTTCAACCTTACGTATTACCGCCTCTCAACATCCACACACAAATATCTTCATAATATAAAGGATCTATGCGATTCCAACATCCAAAAATTATAATTCAATTAAACGGTATACGTAATATAATTAAAATATTTCATTTAAGGTGCTGAGTTTCTATCTACAAACTGAGGCGCGACCACGAATTTTTGTCTGAGCGGGCGGGGAGAAAGTACCATGATAAACGTACTAATACTACTAATAATAGTATTATAACATTATTATTATTATTGATTTGTTTTATTTTACTTCGCTTCTTGTCCCACGTGTGGCTAATTTGCGAAGATGGGAATGAGTGATATGATGAAATTGATGAATGGACAGTCATCCACGCCCAAGCCAGGATTCGAACCCGCCGGGACCAACATTGTTGTTGTTATTATTATTAGTAGTAGTTGTAGTATCAAAGACGTTATTATCCTCGTAAATTATGCAAAAATGGGGTAGAAGTTGGTGCTAAACCATTTGTGTTCGAACAAACCATTTCAAGTATTTTTTCTCCACACGGCACAGTAGTTCGGATCCCACTTCAAACTGTAGGTCCAGTCCCGATTAGCCTTTCTGTGCATAAAGTGGACTTAAAATCACAAATGAATCAATCAATTTTACAACAATTTTCATTTAGATAGTTCGGCGCCCAGCGCCGACTCCCGCCGCCCCCTAGAAAAGAAAAGCAGTAATTGTAAGCGAAGCGAACAAAGAAAATTTTACGAAAATAATTTTTATTTGCATAAAATGTGAATAGGTTTTGGATTAGAAAAAGTTGTAATCTTTCACGTCTACGGAAAAATTCAACTAGAATTCACGCATAATTCCCGGAGCCAATAATTCACGTAGAATTCCCGGAATTCAAGGAATTCCCGATGATATGCGGAATTCCCTGCAGACAGACAAGAGAGAGAGGGATATAGAGAGAAATGGAAGAGAGATTGAAAGAAATAATGGTAGGAGGAGAGGTAGAAAGAGAGAGAAAAGATAGAGAAGTTAGAAAGAGGATAGAGAAGAAAGAAAATGAACTGAGGGAGCGAGATTGAAAGAAATAATGTGATAGGGAGAGAGACAGGGACAGGAGGAAAGATAGAAATAGGAGAGAGAGAAGACAGAAAAGGAAAATCTCTCCTCTTTCTTCATCTCTTTTCCTCCTCTCTCTCTCTCTCTCTCTCTCTCTCTCTCTCTTGCTTGCCGACCTCCGTGACGGAGTGGTTAGCACAGCGCGCTATGGCGCCAGGGATCTCGAGCTCGAATCCCGGCCGGAGCATCGGTTTTCTTTGTGACAGTCCCTTCATCGTATCATCACCCATCCTCATTTTCAAGATTAGCCAAAAGTGGCAGAAAAGCGACGCTAAAAAAAATAACTTCCATATGCTGTTCTGTTCAACTGCGCAATCAACAATTCTTCAAAAATGGACACAATAAAATGCAGAAACCCGAAAGGGTTCTTTAATGTAAAAGCCTACTTTTCTAGCCAAGAAACACAAAAAGCATTTTAGTGTAACTCCTCAGCCTACTTATGACATATTGCATAAAATTATAAAACAAATCTCGAGTTCAGCCAAGACCATCTTAGATTTGAGGAAGGTGATGGTTCAGCCCAATCAGTCTCTCAAAAGTTGGCACCACTGGCTAGGACACATCTATCGAATGTCAGAGAGCTCTCTGTATGTAGCGTCCAGCTAAACCCGTTATGAAATAAAAGATGCGAACCAGTGAACTCAAACTATGTGAGTCAGAATTTCCTGTTCTGTACAATCATGTGCTGTTCATTGTTCTCTATTCGGTACTTTATTTATTTATTTATTTATTTAATAGAAGATTCCAAATACAGCGTTAGCCATTTTACATTGGAACGATTTTATAGAACATAAGGACAAAAATAATAACATAATACAACAAAAATAATAACATAGAAAAATTACATGTGATTAAGAGACTTTAACTTTCTTCTAAAACGGTCCAGATTTTCAAAAATGTCTATTTGGCTTCGTAGATTATTGTATTCACTGGGAAGCCTATGGAACAGAGAGCGCTGGATGAGGCACAATCTCGGCTTCTGAGAAGCAAAAAGTTGAGTGCTTTTTGTTGAGCGGGCAGGCACACGAAAGCTGAATTTCCTGAAAAAGGGGGGCACTTCTGATGTTGCCATTCACTATGTTATGTAGAAATATATGGTCAGCCTGTCTATGTCTCTCTTGAGGAGTTTGGATATTTATTCGGTGTCGAACTTGGCCAGGAAGAAATTTAGGACGGAATTTAGTCTATCTGAATTTGAGGGGCATGCCATAGACCAGATCGGAGAACAGTATTCAATTTTAGGTGACACAAAAGATTTGTAAAAGGTGCTGAGGGCAGTCAACCAGTGATGTGCCGTAGACTATAAGTTTACGTCTACATGCGTTGTCTACACGTAATCTACGCGTAGATTACATTGGGTTGTAGTTTACGTAGACTACGCAGACAATCTAAAGTGCATAAAATTAATTTTCAAGGGTTTCATGAAAGGGAAAGTGACATTTTCAACTATATTGGTTCCTAACGAAATGAAAAGAATCCTATTTACAACAAAATTTCTTTATTCTTCTATTATCAACTATGGAAGAAGATAAATAGTATGCAAAAAAACAACAACAGATGGCAGTCGTGAGGCTAGGGTGGTCTATTTACCATAAAACACTAGAATATTTCCTATATTAGGTTTCTTCCTAGGTGAGAAATTGCTCGAATTTGGACGAAAGAGTATGAAAAGTTCTCTACACACATCAGCAACTGATACGCAGCATAATTTTCTTTTAATTCCACGGCGCCCTTTGTTAAGTTATACCCTTTCGCCATGTTGTTTACATAGATTACGTCATCTACGTGTATAAAATAGTCTACGTGTAGAATGTAGCCTATCGTTGTTTACGCGTAGACGCACATCACTGCAGTCAAGTTATGTCTGCGAACAGTTCTTTGGAGTGGAAACGAGAAGTAAAGATCAAGTTATTAACAAAGACGGGAGGGAACTGGTGCAACTTTGCGAGGCGATGAATTTAGAAATACTAAATAAGAAATATTGCGGTGATCGGCAGGGGGAATTTACGTTTGTGGCACAATCGGGTAAAAGCGTTATCGATTACGCAATTTTCTCCAGGGAACTATTAACGAAACCGAGAGACTTCCAAACAGGAGAAAGAATTGAATCGCATCACTTTCCAATCATTTTGTCTCCGAGATCGGCAACACGGAGGAGGGGGGAGGGGAAGTCGCCACCAGAACAATACTGAAATTTAAATGGAACGAGGGGAAGGAATGAGGGAAATTATGGGGGGCGGAATTACATCTATGCTCAAAGCACATATAGATAGCGAGATAGAAGTGCGGTTAAATTGTTGCAGCATAGTCTAACGAGGGCGGAGCGGCACATGCGAGCACAAGAAACAAACCTTACGAGGACGGGGGGTGGTATAATGCAAAAGCACGCAAAAGGTACTGCAAAAATCTCTGCGAGAATACCGCAAGTTTAACAGCGAAGATAGAAAGTTTGTTTACTTAGAGCAAAGAAAAATTACAAACAAATCTTGGAAGAAGCGAGGGAAGACTGGAGACGCAAGAATACGCAAATGATGTGGCGATGGAGAACAAAAACA
This sequence comes from Lepisma saccharinum, assembly GCF_977018435.1. Lineage (NCBI taxonomy): Eukaryota > Metazoa > Arthropoda > Insecta > Zygentoma > Lepismatidae > Lepisma > Lepisma saccharinum. Next base: position 47,905,814 of record NC_139252.1, read on the forward strand.
ACGGAGAGACGTGGGCAGTCATGAAAAGATTAAGGAGGGAAAGGGAAGAGGGGGTGACATTGAACCAGCAATCTGGGAAAGATATTTCGAAGAGTTGTACAGGGGGCCAGAGATACAAAACTGTAGGAACGCTATCTTTCACCGCTTTCTAGGTACTTATACTCCAATTCTGGATGAGGAAATTAAAGCAACAGACGTGAAACAGGCAATAAACAACCTTAAAAATGGGAAGGCGTCAGGGGCGGACGGGATTTTGGGGGAAATGGTAAAAACTGGCCTAGAAAGCGACGACATGGTAAATCTAACAACGAGATTGTATAATAATATCTACAGTAAATGTACTTTTCCGGATTGCTGCAGTGAGTCCATTATTTGTCCTATCTACAAGGAAAAAGGGGATATGCAAAACCCGAACAATTACAAGGGGTATCTCTACTCCCGGTTATGAGCAAGGTGTATACCAGTCTGTTATGTTCGAAAATTAAGAAGTGGGCAGATATCGTTGACATATTAACGCCGTTACAAACCAGTTTCCGGAACAAATGTAACACAATAGACAACATATTTATATTGCAAACACTGATAGAGGAACGGCTAAGGAAAGAAGGGGTTAAACTATACGAATTTTTTGTCGATTTTCGCAAAGCTTTCGACAGTAAACAGGGACAAACTATGGGACAAACTGTGGCACATGGGAATGTCAGGACTATGGTGAACGCGTTAAGAGCGATATATAGGATGATGAGGGCACAATTTCCCTTTCCAATGGGCAAAATTTCCCTTTTTGGACCAATTTTTAACTTCACCTAAGCAAATCATGCAATAATAAAAAAACGTAAAAAAGATAAAGTGTTCCCCTGTGCATGCATCTGGTAATGATGGAATATCTATAAAAATGATTAAACTGTTATTACCGCACATCTTACGTCCCCTGACGCACATCGTAAATTTCTCATTCCGGACTGGACAATACCCGACCAGCTGGAAGACAGCACGTGTTGTTCCGATACCAAAGAAAAAAGTAATAACGTCCCTGAATGACCTTCGACCAATAAGTCTCCTACCTATATTTTCCAAAATCACTGAAAAAATTGTTAACAAGCAAACTCGCAAACACGTTAATGACCTAGATCTGCTTCCGAAATGTCAATCCGGTTTCCGTCCCTCACACAGCACGGCAACGGCTTTACTTAAAGTAACTGACGATTTATTACGATCAATCGACAAGAGAATGGCAGTAGCGTTAGTATTACTGGATCTCACTAAAGCCTTTGACAGTGTCCATCATGACCTGCTCTTGAGCAAATTAAAATACTACAATTTTTCACCTCCCGCTCTTCGATGGTTTAGGTCGTATCTGAACAACAGACAACAGAGAGTATTCATAAACGCTGCCACACCCCCCCTCTCTCGCACCCTGCCATTGGAAACTGGTGTCCCACAGGGATCCATTCTAGCTCCTCTCCTCTATACCATTTTTACAGCCGACTTACCTACCGTAATCAATCACAGTAAAGTTCATTTTTACGCAGATGACACTCAGCTACAAATTCCTTTTCCACCGAAATCGCCGGATGCAGCCTTAGCGTTACTCAATGTTGATTTATCCAACATAAATACCTGGTGTAAAAGTAACGGTCTAAAAATAAACCCACAAAAATCAACTTTCTCTCTTATTGGTTCCCGAAATAGTCTCTCTCTGATAAATCCTAAGGAGAAATGCATCAAACTAGACACATCTATAATCCCTTATTCAACAAATGTGAAAAATCTAGGCGTCATTTTCGATGAACACCTTAACTGGGATATTCATGTACAAGAACAAATTAAAAAAGCTTACGCCGTGCTAAGATCGCTGTACAGCTTTAAAGAATGCCTAAAAACAGAGATTAAAATGAGACTAATCCAATCACTTATCTTTCCTTTACTGGACTACTGCGACTTAATTTTCGGACCAAATCTATCCGTTCGAAACAAAACCAAAATCCAGAAAGTCCAAAATTCATGTTTTCGTTTCGTGTACCATATAAGAAAATACGATCATATCCTCCCAACCCTAAACGCAAACAAAATGTTGAACATGACCAGACGCCGAAAATTACATCTGTGTTGTTTTATTCATAATCTCTTACAAACCAAAACACCTAGAAACCTATTCCAGAAATTAAAATTCAGAAGGGAAATACATGATTACAAAACAAGGGGAAAATCGAAACTTGAACTTCCAAAGCACACACTAGTGCTTTTCGAATCATCATTTACGTATTCAGCTGCAAGAGCGTGGAATGAACTTCCTCCTTCCATGACGTCCCTCACTAATCGCAACAACTTCAAAGACAATCTAAAAACTCTATTGTTAAATGAACAATATCTGTGTTCCAGCACTCACGAATAATAGCTCGCATATCAGAACCAACTTCCTAATAACAAGTATTTTCATCTTCATTTTGCTTGTTTACTTTTCCCCTTACATGTTGCCAACCCTTAACAATATTTTGTCCTTTCTCGCATATTAAGAACATTTATATGTTTTTTTTTTACACATAACATTAATATTAATTTGTATTATTCTTAACCATATCACACCAAGCACAATTGTGTCAATTAATTTGTGTATCCTTGTGTATTTGTTTTCAATCTTTTTATTATTATTTTTAGTGTGTAGACGAGCCTTTGTTCTCAATTTTGTATTTGTTCTTTTTGTGTCTTCTTTATGTTTCTCTCTTTCTTCCTTGTTTGTTATTGTACAAACATTTAGTAGGTAGAATGTATTTAGTATGTATATGTACCCATCGGGGTTAGGTGGTAGAACAGCCACAGGCTGAACCTCGCCCTTTAATAAAGGAAAATTGAATTGAATTGAATAGCACCACGACATGAAGGCGTATAGGGGGTAACGCCCCACACTTTCTTGATCCGGTCGTGATTGGGGGTGATGTGATCAGCATCCCTGACCGCCTTTACCCCCCAGGGTTCCCCCAGGGTTCCCCCAGGTACCCATGTTATTCGACGCTGGGTGGCCGCCGGGGCCGCTTCCAACGTTAGAAAAGTTCCCGGATTTGAACCGGCCGGGGATCGAACCCGGGACCTTTAGCATGGTAGTCAGACGCGTTACCGACTGAGCCACCGCGGCCTGCAATAATAATAGTAATAATAATAATAATAATAATAATAATAATAATAATAATAATAATAATAATAATAATGAGTATTAGTAACGGTAGTAGCAGTAGCTGTAATTATTATTATTATTATTATTATTATTATTATTATTATTACTAGTGTTGGTGGTGGAAGCAGTAGCAGTAGCATATGGTAGTAGTATTTAGGTTGGTCCATGTCCGTGTGAATAAAGAATGTTAAATTTTTCACATAGATGTCACTTTCATCGCTTCCTGATCAGATGTCTCAGGTTTGGATCCTGGTAAGGAATCCATTTAGTTCTTAATCCTCATCGTTACTATTATCCGAAAGTGCAGAAAAGCTATGTACTTAACAAAAATATAAATAGATTAAAGCTATATTCAAGGGAGCGGAAAAAAGAACAGAAAATGTGAATATGAAACTGGAACTTAAGACATCTGACTACATTATTACAGTATATGTTAAAATTTCCCTGAAATTGTGGTATTTTTCATCGAAATTCCCTTTTTCCCTTTTGGCTAAAATTTCGGTCCGAATTTTCCTGCAAAAGGGAAATTTCCCTTCATGTGGCAACACTGGTTCGCGGACGACGTTGTTCTGATCTCGGAGACGAACGCAGGGCTGCAAAGATCGCTTGGCGGGTTGGAAAACTTAAGCCGTGACTCTAAGTTAGAAGTAAACGAGGCCAAAACGAAAATTGTTGCGTTTAAAAATGAGTATGTGTACGGGAAGGGAGAGAAGTGGATCTTTATGGGTCAAGAACTGGAAAGGATCAAACGTATAAATTACTTGGGTGTAACGATCACTATGACAGGAACATGGGCGAGACACTTACAAACAGTGAGGAGGAAGGCGCGAGCTGTAACGGACACAATAATGGGAATAACAAGAAACTGCAAAACTATGAAATGAGCTTCGTCGATAAGCTATATCGAGCCCTATCAATATCTTCCGTTGGGTATGGGTAAGAAATCTGGGGAGCTTATGGGGAAAACATAATTAATCAAATACAGTGCAGCTACTTTAAAAAAAAAGCCCTACAATTCGCAACAGGCACCGCTACGAGAACTTGGGCTTGCGAGGAAGAACAGCAGACTAACGTGGAGAAGGGTAAAATATTGGGCAACTCTTATAAAAGCAGGGGGAGACAGTATCAAAGGGAAGGCTCTCATACAACAAGTAAGGGGAGGGGAAATGGGCTCGTGGGCAAAAGAAGTTAAAGGTAAACTATTCGAAATCGGGTTGGGATGGGTATGGGAAGAAGAGCACGTAGACCACGGAACACGAACTCGTTAAACAGCGACTATAAGATATAGATCGGCAAGAAATAATGATGGAAACTGCAACTACAATATCACTAGACCTCCAGCTAAGGGACATTTGGGATTGGGTCAAGCAAATTATATAAATAAAGTAAGCAAGAGAGGGATTAATATTGGTGAGACTGGGGGTGGAGACACAGTGCGCTGAAAAGAGATGGAGGTACATACAAATGTATAATATGTAAGGGGAATGACGGGACGGATCATCTGTTTGCATGCCCGGGAACGCGCGCCCTGCAGGACAAATGGCTGGAGGGTGTGAGAAAAGAAGAAGCACTTAAATTAGTTGTGGAACAAAGTGCAGCAAGCGTGGAAAAGTTAGAGAAAGTGGGAGTGTTTTTGGTGAAAGTGAAGGAAAAGAGAAGTGAGGCGAGGAAGAAAGACTGGAAGAACGAGTGGAGTGAATAAGCTGTTAGGGGAGGGGAAAGAATGTGTACATAGGGGACAAACTAAGAAACAGCATATAAAATAAACTAAATGCAAAGTATATATATATGTATTCTAGAAAAAAACAAATGTTATGTAGTGCGTACAGCTTATGGCTCGCACATGAAAGAATATTCTTGTGTATGAATGGTTAATGTGCTTCTTTAAAAATACATATCATTCAAGAGTATTTCATTATTTGTTACGTTGCATTGACTAACGTCAATTCAGAACGTGCCAGCGTTATTTGCAATAGTTACCCATGCTGATATATCCGTTCATGAGAAAACAGTACAGCAAGTGAATGTAATTTCATTACCAAGTACATAACCATACTCTTGCAAGAAACTTTACAGTCAAGGATTTAGGGGTTATTTTTTATTCAAATCTTACTTTTAATAAGCACATAGAACACATATTTAGTGATGCGTTCAAGAACATTGGGTTTATTCTGAGGAGGGATTTTCAGAGCATTGAGACAGTATTGTATTATTCATATGTAAGATGAAAACTCGAATATGCGTCTATTCTATGAAATACAGACACAGCAAAGTACAGTGAAGCAATTGAAAAAGTCCAATCAAGATTTGTTAGAGTTTTAATATGCAAAGTTCGGAATGTTTACCCAACATTTGAACACTACGACAACCTAATATATGAATGTCGGTTTACAAAGCTGTGGCATAGAAGAACGTTACAGGAACTAGTATTCTTACGGAAGTTGTTAAATCGTGAAGTGCTGACCATTTACTCTGCCAGATTAATATTCGAATCCCGTCGAAGAAAACTAGACTCAAGAATGATTTTTTTCCCTCAAGAAGGCTAGACCTGAAATTGAAAAGAAATCTCCATTATGGAGACTGTACCACCCGTTATAATAAATTGCTAATCAAGAACAAGATCACTGACATATTTTCTATGAACCTAAGATAACTCAGTAAAGCCACTACTAACCCCCCCCCCCCCCCGGCCTTAAACACATAATTTCCTAATGAAATGGTATGATAAAGCAGCAAGCACAAATATATTATAGATAAATATATGTAACTATATTCACTATAACTAAAAGGAGTTTACAAGATTGTTGTTGGGAAACCTGATGGTAAAGCACAGGAAGGCCAAGACGAAGATGGAGGGATACTGTTGAGATGGACCTAAAGGAAATCGGTAAGGATGGAAAAGATTGGATTGATCTTGTCTAGGATGGAGACAGATGGAAGGCTTGTGTTGCTGCAGCCGTAAACCCAGGCTCGTAGCCAGGCAGGGGCCAGGGGGGGCTGAGCCCCCCTGGAACTGCCGTCAGCCCCCCTGGCACTGTCATCAGCCCCTCTTAACATTAGGTAAAACTATTTTGTATAATTTGTTTGCAGTAAAGAGTGAAAATTTAGACAACTCACAACTTTAAGGATAAATCCACAGAACATGAACAGCAGCTATTACGAGTACATTCGCTCATCTTGTTTATGAGCTGAAGTCTAAGTAGCTGCAAGTATTTAGAAGATTATCTATACTTTGTAAGTTATTGCATAGGGGAGCTTCTTTATCTGTACCTTCACTGACTCTGTTGCGGCCTCCATTTATTCAGAAATCTGTGACTGTCATCAAGCAAATTTTCTTCGCATCTGCATCAAAGGTTAACAGCTCACAAGTTTTGGGAACGGAAGGGAGTTTCATTGATTCGGCCGGAAATGGAATGTACTGTAGAGTGTAGACACTGTGATTGAATATTGTGCATTTTTTGTGTGATATAAATATCTGTATGATCTAAAGCAGTATGAAGTGTGTAAGGGATGATTTCAGTACCAGTCAATTAACACTTCAAGAGATATTTTAAAAGATGTAGAAAAATGTAGTATTTGTGTTACAAATATATTCATAAATTTTATGTAACGTAATGACCCCTTCCCCCAAACACATAATTGACCTTAGTTTAATACTGTTAATTTTTTAAAAAAATGGAATTGGTTTACAAAGCTCCCCGATAACCCGTGAGTCCCCCTGGAGATCAATTCTAGCTACGGGCCTGCATAAACCTTCGGGTTTAGGAAGGTTAGATAGAGTTAGTTAGTATTTACTATGTATATGGACTCTGAAATTAGGTATGTACCTGTTGAATTCAATAAATATATTGAACAACAGAAACCATGTAGTTATTTGTAAAACTCATCTAAGGCCCTTCAGTCCTTTTAGATGTATATATGGCCCGCTACAGGAAGAACGTTCAAGGCCACTGCGATAGAGGGAAGGTTGAAAGACCAACGATGGGGTAGGTGGACTATGCAGAGGAAGACTCGAAAGTGCCAGGAGTTGGGAAGTGGAGAAGAAAAGTTCATGACTGAACGCTGAGGATTTTGAAGTAGGCCAAACCCCAGCGAAGCCTTCGCAACTGTGGAGATGTGTTCAGAAAACGCTAGTTCCCATCATATTTCAAACATATTTGTTTGTTTTAAACATGCTAACATTGTTACATTTCCGTCTTTGGTAAGTCAATTCCCCTGTGTAAAGGAAATATGTGCGTTAGAAATTAACACCAATGAGAGGTTGACGGATTTTCTAGAGGTTAGGACAAGCTTAGTTAAATCCTCAAGGCACATCGGAATACATTTTGACTCAACATCAAGTAACTTTTCCCAAGAGAATCCCGTCCGCCATCTTGTTATTTGCTATTTGCAAATTGAAAAAAAGAAAAACAAGGAGCTACTTCAAAAGTTTGTTTTTCTGAAGGAAAAGAAAAAAAACTACTCGAGGAACCGAGAAGAGAAAGCAAGGAAGAAGAAACATGCGAAGAATACAAAATTGACGTCAGAGTTTTGCAATTCAATCAGGTCCTCCCCCTCCCGCCATAATCATCTCCTTCTGCTCCGGTGACCGAAACTCCAGTCTGCTTCTTCCGGCTCGTGTTTCCTCAGGTAAACTCCAGGGGAGGTTCCTTGTATACCCAGACGATACAATACCATAATTATAGTGTACTCGCTCCTACTATTCGAGTCTCTCACCCTCGAGCGTGCTATGCTCGAGCGTATACCGTCGAATTCGACGGACAACGCTCGATAGCGCACGGAATTGAGAGCTTCTTCTTCGCTCGAGCGAATGTTACGTGCCAGAATGAGCGAAGCCAACGATAAATATATGGGGAAATAGTTGGTGAAAACGACGATAGATGGCAGCACAAGCGAAAAAACGGAAAGTAAAATATTAATGAACTAGGAGGAACTAGAATGTGATTAAAATCAAATAAAACAAATAAAAGGGAATGAGTAGTGATTAAATGGTTGTAAACAAAGGATAAAAAACATAAAGGAATAAAGGAAGCTCAATGATCAACACAATTCTCATACATTGTACATATAGAAGATTAAAGTAGTTAAGCAGCCGATTCAAAATCTGGGTCTTTTCCTTCTGGCAAGGATGTATACCGCGTTTGTTAGAACCTGTCCCGTTTCCCGCGCTAGGGATCGCTCGACCGTTTCGGTGCCAATGAGAAACGAGGAAAAAATCGTCTGCTGGACAGCGAGGAGCGAATGGACGCCACAAGAGAGGCGCTTTCGTAGACGCTGTTGCCACGTTGCGCATTTTAATTGGCTGCCTGGCTTTGACTTTCCCCAGCACCGAGAAAAGCCAGCGATCAGCTAGCGCGGGAACCGGGACAGGTTGTAACAAACGCGGTATAGCTTCTTGCTAAAGTCGTTTTCACGTTCAGAAGACACAACGGCGCTTATGGAGAAACCGTACAGTGTTGCCAATACAGCGCTAGCTCATGTCGCCGGGAAATGATGAGCTTCCTTCACAATTTAGGTGTTACATATTTTTTATATATAATGATAATTATATGTAATTATTAATATTAATATTATACTGTGAACATTACAGTTCATTAGCATGTCATTTTCCCATTAGATTTAATTTAATACACAGTCACATTTAATATTCATTCGCCTTTCTCTGTAATTATTTGATAGAATAACATTGAGATATGGTAATTTGTTACATATATATATATATATATATATATATATATATATATATATATATATATATATATATAAATTCATTATTGTCTATGAATTTATGTGTACGTTGGAAACTGAAAGGTGATCTTCATTTCAGTATTAATGTCGACAGTAATGTAAACAAAAACAACGTGTATTTGCGACAGCACTAATGTTGCTCACAACAGCAGCATTGAAAATAATTGTCAATTATTAAATTAAAGTAATTGCAATTCTATTATAACAAACTGAATGAAGTTAATATTTTTACTGAATGGAAATAAAATAACAACTCGAAAACTTGGTGGTGATTAGCCGGAATGCTGCGGTGAGTCGGCTCAAGATGGCCAGACAACGTCCCCTTACTTCGCGTGCGGTTCGGGTTAAAAAGAAACTCCAAATGCATGGAAGTAATATTTCTGGGAACCTTTGAGTGGTTATAAAAAATAATTTTATTATTTTCTTCACAACTTTGTGGCTGAAAGTTTTTACTTGGAATTACAGAACAAAAAATGGCCAGCGACGACATTTTCTACTGCACGAATATAAAAAATCTCCACATACTTTATTTGAATTTTTTTAATGCGAATTTGCTTTAAAGTATTGATAAATTCTGAGCACCACCATCACCTATGACAATTAGAAAACCGTGTCAATTTCTTTCATAATGAATGCTTCAATTTTACGGCATGCTTCAACGTTAGGAATGAAAACAATGTAAAAAATTTTGTTTTCACAGAAAATTTGCGTTTTTAATTTATCTAAAAATATGTAAACAAGTTACCACTTTTTTGTGCTGACCATCGTACTCTCTACAAAATTTCCTGCAAAACTGCATGTACCGATTTTACGTAAGCTAAATTTGTAAATCGAAAAATTTCACAACAGCGCGCTCGTATTTCCCATAAGAAAAGCATTGTCCATAAGAGCCCATTGTGTCTTCTGAACGTGAAAACGACTTTAGAGTTTTGTTTGTTATCCTGGTGGTGCTATATCCATATTTGTCGCAGCAAGGTACAACGGTTGCGCTGTATACATTTGTCGCACTGGTCCAATGGTAGCGCTGGTATAACCGCGATCCTTGGTTGTCCCTTCGGTCGTTAACCTGGTGGCGCTATATCCATATTTGTCGCCCCAAAGCATATCGAGTAGCAATACAAATGACAGGGACGAATAAAAAGGCTATTATCCCATAAAGAAAAGAAAGAAGAAGATAATATTTTCATAGAAGAAGATGACCTTTCCCTGAAAGAAGATGATCTTTCAATAACAAAGGAGAGAAGAAGATAATCTTTCCATAAAAGAAGATAGTCTTTTCATGGATAAAGAAAGAAGAAAATGATGTTTCAATAACAGAGGAAAGAAGATGATGATCTTTCCACAAAAAAGGAAGAAAAATTTGTACTAACAATTCATGCATATAGTCTGTGTATCGTAAAAGTTTCAGAATATATATTTTCTTATTTATATCCATTGGTATATATCTCCGCTGTTTGATTCGCATTCCAAGAAAAGAACCCTTAACCCTAGAGATTAACCGTGGTATACAGAGTGACACCAAAAGACAGGTGGCACGAATAACGCTCGAACAGGCAAAACGAGCGGTATACGCTCGATGATCAGCGGTACACGTATAACCGTAATTGATAGTGGGCCCTCAAATATGGATAATCAGGTGAAATTAGTCATGTTTGTCCAAGCTGCAGTTCGCACGACATTATTAAATTGATTTTAAGTAAAATTTTCTATTACCTCGGATAATTAGCGTAACTATTAACTTTAGCCGGCCTCCGTGGCAGAGTGGAAAGCACAACGCGCTTCGACACTAGGAGTCCCGGGTTCGAATCCCGACCAGGGTGTTCCTTGTGAGTGTTTCTTCATCAATAAATCAAATCCGATTAATTTTACAAAACGTTAAAATGAGTGTAGCAAAAATTGCGCTGTATAAATTACGCACTACTACTAAATTCGTTGACTGTGCAGTGTGATGCAGGAGTATTGCTCTGCAAATTGTCCATGGCTACTTTTATCAATTTTTATATTCCATCCTATGTGTTTTTAAAGAATAGATTTTAGCATATGTTGGTGTAGAGGTTTTCAGAAGCTTGTATAGCATTTTATTTCATTCCTTGAAGCTCTCATTGGGTAGAATAAAGTGCATGAGCGTAGTGATGGACAATTTACGTGGTAATATGTATGCATCCCACTGTACAACATGCCCATATTCTAAACGAGTCTTCTATGTGAGGTAACACCGAATACTCCTCCCACTCCTCATTTCGCAGTTCTGCGCATGCGCCGGAGGCTACGGCGCATATCATGTGCGCAAATTCGAAGTGAGTCTTCTACCGGGAATGTTTCCGCGCGTTTTTCTCCGAACAAGGTGATAGGCTCGCTGAATAGCTTTGGAATAAAATCTACGGACGAGAACACGAACAAACTTTACGGATTAATTACTGCAGCAAGCTTCCCATTTACTCACGAAGCAGATGCGAATATCTCTGGAGTTGGTTTCGGGACTGCCTGATTAATGAGCCCCGACTTGAACTTCGTAATTAGCCGAACCCAGTAATTGCAGATGAAATGTTACCCGGTCATTCGCAGGTGTCAGATGACACAGGAACGGTGGTTTACGGGTCACGTGACTTCACTGACGCGCGAAACTTGTCACATAGTTTTGTGAAATGTGATTACATGAACTTTCTTTCGCTTTGGAGGTCGTGAGAGGGTGTGATGTAGGGCGATGGGTGCTCCTATCGTTCCGGAAGTTTCTATGGCGTATGCGAAGTTTCAAAATATGCCACTGGAGCGCTAGCTATCAGAGTATTATGTTTGCATTTTTCAGTAAGGATCGATCATATCGTGGGGTCCCGCGTAGCCTAGCGGTTAACCCTCGTCTCTAGGGCGAACAGTCCATTATGGAACTAGCGTAGATAATGCTAATAGCCTATTGCAGTGTGCTTCTTATATGATGCAACGGTCGACCAGCTCATTCCTTGATACAGCTCTGATGCGAAATGTTCGTAGGGTAGTGCTTTAAGAAATACTGTGATCGATATATTTTACCAGTTTCAAGTACTTTGGTTCGTGGAAGCGAATTCTGATCACTTTGTTGATATTTCTTACAAGATTACATCCGTTGTTAAATTTAATGTAAATAATTTTACGTTTTCGTTAGGTGTGAAGCTGTTATTAATTATACGGTTTTGTTATACTGGACACGGTAGGTTTAACGTTTTTGTTATGTAAAACTGTTAGCTATTTAACGTTTTTGTTAGGTTAGGCATGTTAGGTTGGACTGTCAGTAACTTAACTTTTCTTTTCGTTACGTATGAAGCTGCTAGTAATTTTGCGCTTATGGTTAAGTAGATTTGATGTTTTTACGTTTTTGTTACGTATGAAGCTCCTTGTAATTTTACGTTTTTATTAGGTTAGGTGTTTTACATTTGAGGCTGTTCTGTTAGTAATTTTTCCATTTTGTATATAATGACTCGAAAAAATAGGGAGTTCGACTCTCTTGATGGAGCGTTAAACCATGTAAGACGTGCTTTAAGGGGGGGGGGGGTTCAACGGGTCCAAACCTCCCCCCCTTTGGTTCAGTAAAATTACCAGATTACCTGTTTTATCCGTTTGTTCATAAAAAAATTCTTCGGACTTATTATATTCTCCTAAATTAGAGACGTATAGGATGGGATACGGATGGGAAGGATATTACGAAATTTCACACACCAGATGGGGCTGCAAACTAAATGTCTGCTATTTTCTGATAGTTTTGGAATTTCTGCGGTTAGGAACTGCATTGGGAATGTCAAATCAGTTATGTTTTTTCCCCTTGAGTCTTCTTAAAGCAAATTGGTTTTATAAAAACTTAATACAAGAAACCCAGGGAAACACCGTAACATTCTCAAGTTCTTTGACACAAGATGGACAGAAAAGTATCAATACTAAATAGCGTGATTTGTGGAAATGTAGAAACTTTAGATGCTTTACAATTTACCAGTACAAGATAAACATTTCAGCAAGCTCTTCAGTTTCTTCAGTGTGTAATTTGTGGGGTGTTTGAAATATCGCCACTTGTTCTAACTAAATTGCTTTATGGAATGCAACGTGGGCACCTCAAAAGGTGCACTGTTCAATATTGTGAACATGTCAAGAATGTTTTTTAAAAAACGTGAGAACTTTATGAAATTTATTCCAAAGCAGAGAAACTACTTAGAGACTATGATAAAGAAATGAAGAGACCTAGAACACTCAGCCGTCAAATAGGAGGAGCAATGCACCAGCTGAGAACACAAGAGAATATTATAAACTAAACCATTTTTGTCCATTTTGTAACCATTTTGTAGTAGAATTGAACTCACGTTTCTCTGAACACAGTCAACACATTGCAAAATTGCAACTTATTCCAAAAATATGAAATGGCTATCCCTTATTCATTGGAACAGTGTGTCAAAATGTTGGATGGCCTGGTTGATAGATTGGATTTTGATAGCCTGATTATACCTAGGTCTGCTGTACGTCCCGGATTTTCCGGGACAATCCCGGAATGATATCATTTGTCCTGTTGTCCCGAATAGTTTCTTCGGGATGGACAAATGTCCTGGAATCGGGTGGGAAAGAAGAAACGATGAAGACTATACTTTCCTAAACTTTATTTATATTTAAATGCATAATATTGAAATCTCATTTTACTAACCAATCGAACTGTACATTGAACAGCTCCCTCTCGACAATACAAGAGTTATCGAGTTACAAGAAGATGCTGCAAAGTCAAACTTCACGATAGCGCCGACGTCTGCTAGCAGCACTGAATTTCAGTTGCAAATCTCTTCCATAGCATAGTAAGCTGTTTACTGTAAACAATCAGTGCTTGGGCTTCCGCACTGTTCAGTCCGCAGTTCTCAAATAAAGTTTCGGCATTGTGAGATACCAGCTTAGTTCATTATGACATTGAAAAGAATTGCAAGATTAATGATATACAGTACTTCGAAGTGGATTTCTGTGTTTTTTTTTAAAAAATTAAGTAGTGTTAATAATATGATAATGGATATGTACATACGTGAAATATATATATATATACGCCCATGCGTGCTACTATTGGTTGTTTGCATGAGCCACGTCCATAGTTGCGATTACCACGTGGGTTTTGTAAATTGATCAATATAAACTCAAAAACAACAGCAATGATCCAAATTTACTCAAAAACATTATATTCACATTGTTAGAGCGAGTATTTGGCTTGGGCCTTCCAAAAATCCAAAGAAACCTGCGCCTAAGTGCAACTCCAGTAAGGTTGTTGGACAGTCCTGAATTTTATCTAAATGAAAAATGGGGGCACAGTTCTTATATCATGCTTTGAGTTTGCAACCATGAAAAAAGGGGGGAAAGTACTAAAAGTTCATATTTCAATTTTTGGTTTCCGTTTGATTTGGCAGCTGATTACTCTGCCCTCTATCGATATCTCTTCGAAGCATAATTCCCGCGAGAGGCTTTGTTAGAGAAAGGTAGGAAAGTGAAGTTCGCGCGCGAGTCTATAAATACGGCATGAAGCTCGACGTTCTAATGCGGTAATCATTTCTTGCTTCGCAAAAGGCTATTGGAAACGGTGTTCGTATAAAACCCGCCAGCTCAACCAATCAAAGGGTAGATTAATTTCGTTATGGGTTACGACAAGAAGTGGAAAAAATTGAAGTTGATTTTTTTCGTGTTTGATTGAAGTTCGATTATTTTAATGGGGTTGGAGTGAATAGGTTACAATCAAAAAGTGTCAAAGTTATCATAGTTAGTAGAGAACTGTTATTGTTTGTTATATTATCATTAATGTAATGACAGTATGAAAAATAATTTGTAAAATATTTATGTACACTCGTGTTCAGATAAAGTGGCACATGCTTCAACTGTCAAAACATATAAAATGTCCCACTTTACATGAACAGGAGTGTATAGTCTATAACTCAAATATATTGTTGCTTGTATTATAGACATTCTTAATCCATGATGAGTAAAAACATTGGCAGACCCAGAATGTCGTTGTATATTAACCAAATTGCTAAAAGGGTCTCCCCGATGGCGCAGTGGTATCGTCTTTGCCTTGTAATCAAGGGGTCCCGGATTCGATATCCGGCGGAGGCACATAGTGGTTCGGATCCCACTTTAAACTGTAGGTCCAGTCCCGATTAGCCTTACTGTGCATAAAGTGGACTTAAAACACCAAATCAACCATCCAACCAAATTGCTAAACATGAGAATTATGAAAGGTACATATTAGCGGTAGTAGACGGAACAAATAGTGAAATAGATTAAAGTAAGAATAACATAATATAAGTTATATCTCCGCTCTAAACTGCTAATACACTTTTAACGCAAAATCCAGACCGATTTTTCAAGATGGCGGAATGTTTGGTGGGGGAGAACTTTTAGTATATTGTTCAGGGCTATCCGTAGAACGCATTCACCGATTTTCAGATTGTTAGTAATTTTTTCACACTTTACTACATTGCTCCTACACTAAAAGGTCTGTAAATGCGAAAATAATTGCGCACTAAAAGGGAAAAACTCCTGATGGCGTACTGGCAACGTCGCCGTATTGAAATCAAGGGGTCCCGGGTTCGATACCGGCGGAGGCACATAGTGGTTCGGATCCCACTTTAAACTCTACGTCCAGTATTGATTAACCTATCGGTGCATAAAGTGGACGTAAAAACAAGAACTCAATGTAAATTACTGCCCACAAATTAAGAATGACCTAATGTTGAAACACAGTGCAATTACTAAACTTTTCTGATAGCAGACGCATGCAAATCAAATAAGTTAAAGTTACAACCCCCACAAGGAAATCATAAACACGCCACTGTAGTAAGTAGCGGGTACCTGTTCGAATCCCGGACAGGAACCGCGGCATCCCGGCTTGCGTCCACTTGTAGTGCACCAAAACATGACCTTCTTTCGTCTCGGACAGTTCACAAGGAAACGTCTTCCTGCATCTCTCCCTCTGTATGTCGTAACAAACATTTCTTCTCGGCGATTCTTTTTTTTCTTTGTCGCCGCTTTCCGCAAGAACCTTGACCGATTCACACAAATCGTTACGTCACCCGTGAGCTTAGCTCACCTTGCCTCGCGACTTGCTTTTTTATTACCTCCCCCAGTTTCCTAATTTAGTTACATAACACCAGGTGTGTATTAAGCATTCTATACGGCACAGAAAGACAACGGCTTAGAGAAAGATATAATAGGTTAGGCTCGCTTCAGATGGAAGCATTTCCTATAATATTTTTGCTAGCATAAATGCTACGTAAAAACTTCCAAAAAATTTATATCAGATAATTCTTTACACGGAAGCGTAATATGTCGGTTAGCTTTTGCAATTACAATGTATAATATATACAGCACGAAAGGCACGTCGAGCTACACCATTTATGGTGAATGCACGGTGTTTACAATTGGAACAACTAAAATATTCTTCTATGCGTGTACAGTAAACGTTGTAAAGTATGTATTTAATCAGCGCCATTGTTCTCTACCTAAAACCATTTAATACGAAGCGATATTCCTCTCGGTTCAATAGTTATCGGCTTTTAAAAATTTGAAGTGATACATTGTTTACATCTCACTCGGCCGCCATTACAACTGCACTCGTGACCTAGAGCTCGCTTCTGATTGGTTATGCTACGGACAAAGGACGGATTCTATCCTTGAGAAATGCCATGAAACATGCCTGGGCATCTGAAATGCCATAAGATTTTTCACTTTAGACGGTAGGATTTTAGTCATGGAATAAATGTTAAGAAAAATGCTAAGGAAAATGCTTTCGTCTAAAAAAAGGCCTAACACTTTCCGATGATACAGCTAAGTTCTAACTTACAACACCATCTACCGGCGCAAATATAAAACTATGTATTTAAACAATTTAGTGGTAACCTGCCTGGTTACTGTGTTAACCTAATGGTAACCGGTGCCAGTATGGATGGTATCGAACGCCTAACGGGACTTCGCAGAATACAAAGTAAATCCCAATCAATAAATGAGCTAGACTGATTGACTTACTTCATTTTATTTCGCTTTTCTGCTTTTTTGGGTAATCGCGAAGATGAGGATGAATTCAGATACGATGATATGTATGAAAGGGGCATTCACAAAAACACAAGGACAGCATACAACTCGAGCCTCACAAGGATTATCTGGCCGTGAGTTCAGACGCCAGAGAGAGAGAGGGAGAAGGAGCAAAGAAGAGAAATGAAGCGAGAGAGAGAGAGAGAGAAATAAACAAGTGAGATAGATAAAAAGGAGGAGAAAGCAAGGAAAATAACTATAGAAGCGAGGAGCGAGAGAGAGACAGAGAGGGAGGGAGAGGGAGAGAGAGAGAGAAAGAGAGAGAGAGAGAGAGAGAGAGAGAGGCAGGAGATGGAGAGAAAGATAAAATACGAGAAAACAAGGAAAAACATAAAAATAAATTGTTTAACTCAAAAGAAATAATCACCAACAAAAATATATTAAAACTGAGAAAACCGACCTCCTTGGTGGAGTGGTTAGGATAGACTGCTACGACGCCAGAGTCCCGGGTTCGAATCCCGACCTGGCATGGGTGTTCTTTGTGTCTCATCATCAAATCATCACTCATCCCCATCTTCGCGATTAGTAAAAATGTTGCACAAAAGCGAAGTATAAAAAATAATCAATCTCCTCATATCACTCATCCTTATCGCCGCGATTAACCAAAAATGGCAGAAAAGCCACGCTAAATAAGAAATCAAACTAAAACAGAGAAAGGGAGCTAGAAAGAAGATCAGATAAAAGACAAGAGAAAGGAGTTACAAATGAATAAGCAAGTTTACCTCATTCCAGGGAGGCAAGTGTCTCCCTTCTCCGTGGGCGCGCACGGTCCCTCGCGCATCTTAAAACTGCGCTGTAAGGACTTGCAGCTTGCAAGTCTCAACATGACCATTCTGATCCGCCAATTGAAGCAGAACAAGAGGTCGCTTGATACATTTATTGAGGTTCATTCGATCGGAACAAGACGGATAATTAGCAGTGTATTGCATCCTCTGTCCTCCCTTGGCACGGAGTCAGGTCTTTTCTTCGCTGTGCGCTTCGCATATGGACTCCCCGACCGAGCTTTGGCAGTGCTCCAGCCAGTGTTGCAACATGTATCAAAATTTCACTAAGAACAGGGAAATTACGTGCTTATCTTTTTTCTGCAAGGTTGATTGGGTTGATTTATTTTACTTCGCTCTTCTGCTACTTTTAGCTAATCGCGACGATGGGGATAAATGGTGATTTGATGAGATGAATGAAGGGACAATCACAAACACACGAGGACGACACAACACAATCCCTACAGACAGGGGCGCCGACTTGTCAAAATTAATGGGGGGCTCTGATCACTGAAATAAATTAATGAATGACTCACTCCCTCCCTTTTTTAAGTTTTGGTCTCAGTGTTCGGAATCTCATAAAAGCCCATGAATTACTCAAAAATATCAAAATTTTTATTCACAGTTCGAATGCAGAATATGAATTTTCCATGGATGGATATGTCACAAGTTTCGTCAACCATAATAGCAAAATATTCCCGACTTTTAATATCTGCTACCACGGAGCGCAAAACAGATCTCTCTAATATATCAATGATCTCCTTCTGAATGTCATGTGAGAGCCATTTGTAGCCCGAACGTCCCATCCACTACCCTAGTTCATGCACATCGTCTTTTGAAACTCTTTTTAGTAAAAATTTTAACAATACTCATAATTACATACTTAGTATATAGTAATGAGTCATGTGTTTTGCTGTCTCTGGTCATAGCCCCCCCACCAAAGTTGATGGTTTAGCGGTCTCAGCCCCCCAAAGTTGATGGTCTAGAACATTTCAAATGTGTATTTAAAGTTAAGTTCATGTGGCACAATTCAGAGTAACCTTTACAAGAGAAGCAAAATAATACATTAGATGATCCTCTTAAGCAAAATTATTTGGGGGACTCTGCCCCCACATCGTTAACATTTGGGGGGGGGGGCTCGAGCCACCCAAGCCCCATGGAGTCGGCGCCTATGCCTACAGAGGACTATCATGGCTGCATGTCTAGGCGCCAGAACCTCGTTAGTCTGCAAAATAACATATCTTTCTGCAAATATCCATCAATATAGACGATTATACAGCGCGTAGAGCAAACAAGACAAGACACTTCCTTTGGTAACGTCTAGCTCTTTGTGGACTCGTTTCCAAGCTACGAGTCATAGCGAAAAATAGCATGAATGCAACCACGAGTTACAAATCACGGTAGCCACTGCCAGTAATATTATCTGTCGAGAAGTGTCATTCTTTTTAAATGCGCTAAGGGCGAACTGTGTAACCAATATAGGCAACAGTGTGCATAAAACTGATGATGCCTTTCTTCAATATATAAAAATCAAGATTGCAACATACGTATGTATGTATGGTGATGATTAGGGTTAGGATTTTTATGACTTAGCATATTTTTTTGGTAAGGGCGATGTGTTCCCCCAAACAAATAGAAATTCATATTATTAAGAAACTAATAAAATTAAGGGGCTTTTTAAGGGCATATTTTGGCATATTCTGCGTGATAGAGCATATTTTGATGCATTTTAGGTCATATTCAGCATATTTTTGCATTTTCAAGAAATATAGACCTACAGTCATTATCGAAGTGGATTCGTTCTTGCTCCCATGTTTACTCGAGAGGTATTTATTTTGGACTGTAGCAAAATGTTTTTCATTTTTATTTTAAAATTTAGACAAAGTATTCATTGTGCATTGCAACTCAGGGCCCATAAAGTGAACTAAAAATATGTGAAAATATCTCAGCATTTAGATATTGATGATAACAGACCTGTTATAAGGGCATATGTTTCAAATTATAGTGCATATTTCGTAAAATTTTAGGTCATAAGAGCATATTTTGGTGATTTTAGGGCATAAAAATCCTAGCCCTAGTGATGATATAGGGGGGGGGGGGGCTGAAGCTTGCAATTTCGCTCTGTCGGTCTCTTTATTGGCACGATTGTTTCCCCTTTATTATTCTACATATTTATTGACGATGAATAGGGAAAAATCTCTAATGAGAGTGACAATACAATATAAATGAGAAGTAAAATGTCACGTGAAAACATATACATATACATAACTACCTAGGCTATCTGCGAAGCCTGAAGTCTAGAGAATAAATTACAGGAGAAAAATCGATCAGAAATTGTAAATAATATTATTCATATCAGTGAGATAATGATGGTGATTCTGGAGTTGGCAACCTGATTCCTTGTGAGTTGGCAACCTGATTTCTTATGAGTTTGGCAACCCGATTTACTATGAGTTGGCAACCTGATTTCCTATGAGTTCGCAACCTGATTCCCTATTAGTTGGCAACCTGATTTCCTATGAGTTGGCAACCTGATTTGCTATGAGTTGGCAACCTGATTTGCTATGAGTTGGCAACCTGATTTCCTATTAGTTGGTCAGCCAGGGCCCAAAATTGGGCTGTAGCGCTATAGGGTACTAGGGTTACCCTTTTACAGCCTCAGTTTTTAATCCAGGTAAGAATATTTAAATCCTCAGACACATTTATTTTAGTTCTGGTAAGGGGCTGGACCCCGTATAATGTGACTGGTGCAAAATAGCCTAAGTGGTTATTTTTAATTCATTCAATCAATCAATACTGATATATACACACGATTATTATTGTTACTATTATATGCATAATTTAATACAAGAAGTGTAATTAAATAATATGCAATAATAATTTTCCAGTACTACTTGTGACTGTAACATTTTAAATCGTAAGGGGGGCAATTGCTCCTGTTAACACCTCCTTTAGGACGCCCTTGTCCGCTAATGTCAATAGGAAGTAGGAGAGCTTAATAACAACTTTATTGCTTAATTCTATTTTGTGTCTGAGCTTGTCCAGGGTCAATAACTTCCTGGGATATGAGTCCTGCTAATAACAACAACCTTAAAGGAAAATCCTAACTTTTGTAGGGAATTTATTACTCCGTAGGTTGGCAACACTACTGGAACGCCTGCTGGAGATTCATTCAATGATAACTCTCCATCCCTGACCTCGCACACGTTCTCTCCTCTCCTCTCTTCCTGAACGAAGAAATTTGATTCAAGGATGATTCGGTGCAGAGTCGTAGCTACGGGGGGAGTGTCTGGGGATGTAAGCCCCGGCGTGCAAAATGATAAAAAGTTGGAAAATACAGAACTTCATGGCGGCTCCGAGTTCAATTAATGTTATCAGTTTGCAAAAGAAATGGATCTAAAAATGTTCTTGCTCCCTTTCGCCGGCAGTAGCACCGTTTGTATAAGAATCACATCCAGTTTGAACTTATTTCTGAAAGACATACTGCATGCGGTTTCTTTGTGATGATGTGATGAATGTACCCGAGTGATGACTAATAGTATGAGCGTCTTGATCCAATGATTATGAACTGTACAGTGGTATCCATGAGTATTACCGTGCAAATTGTCCATGACTATTTTCATTAATTTTTCTCTTACGTCCTGTGTGTTTTAAAGCGATGGATAATTATGATGCTGGTGCAGAAGTTGTCAACAGCTTATTTTGAGTCTTCTCTTAATTCTTGAAGCTCTTATTGGGCCAAATAAAGTGCACGAACATGGTGATGGACAATTTGTACGGTAATGCTCATGGATCCCACTTGACTGCACAACATGTACACCATTTTTCACAATCCATTATAACGAAGTCACAGAATATAAACTGTGAGTTGAAATCCGGCCTAGTATATTTAGCCATCTATATACTCTTAACAGATTATAGTCAGGGTAACATGAGACCAGTGGCGTGCCCAAGAGGGGGGGGGGGGTTGGTGTGAGTTATAACTCCCCCTTTGGCCCAGTATTCCTAAAAAAGAACATCAATGGTAGGAAAATATGACAAAATGAGGGCTGACTACCAAGAAAAAGTATACATAACCCCTCCTTTTCGAAAATTCTGGGCACACCGCTGCATGAGGCTGTGCAAACTGTATCTACAAAGCCCTATATACTTCAAAAGTGGGAATATCAGACAATTCCCATTACTATAGTGTAAATATTACTGATTATTACATATACTATATGCATTATTTAGTGACAAACTTGGGGAGGGGGCAAGGACGCGTTGCTTTCTCTTGTTAGACAAGACTTTTAAGAGACCATTGTGCGGGCCAAAAAGTGGTGGGGGGACAAGTGGCCCCTAATCGTCGCCACTGACCGTGTGCAACTCACAACACACACGTTTGAGTTTGTATTTAAGTCCACTTTTTGCACAGAAAGGCTAATCGTGACTGAATCTACAGTTTAAAGCGCGATCAGTATTACTCTGTGCCTGCATCGAACTCGGAACCCTTGAACACAAGGTGCAGTCATAACCACTACGCTATAGGGGAGACCCTCATCTGTGTAAGCGATCATTGAGGTAGTCTCTCTAAGAATATATTTAAATTAACTGGTAAGAAATAAATGTATTATTATTAATTCTTAGAGAATAATTACTTGATTATCATTTCTACTATTCCTGTACAAACGGTCTGGCTACCTCCCCACTATAATTTCTGGCAACGCCCAGGACCTTCCCTTTATATACTAGTCTTCAAGGTGCGAGGCACGAACACTATTGTGACCATAGCGATGCTAATGTAATAAACGTTCACACCGTGGAGGAAACTTGTCTTGTCCCAATCGCAAGTTTTCTTCGCCATTCAGGAAATGCAGTAAGCCTGCTTTTCATTTCACTGCTCATATGTTTAAACCACAAGTTCCACTTTTCACTTCCCTTTTTCGTCATGAAAGATTCATGTCCCGGGCCGGAAGAATGTACTCCTTCCCCTCCCTAGACGGTTATTCGAGGTGGCAAGAACCGGCGTGCCATCTGGCGGGGAAAATATGAAACTGCGATGACGGCCTGCTTCAACCAGGAAATCCATTTCGCCTCCTCCCGGGGAAAAAAAAGGAACTCTGCGGGTCCGGTTTTTCGTTAGTAACCCTTTCCTTCCCCCCAGTGTCCTTCCTCTTGTCTTTCTTCTTATTTCTTTGTTTTTTTCCACTTTTGTTGTCTCTCTTCCACTATAGTGTCAGAATCGAGAAGAAACAGTGTTGCCAACCTTGAACCACAAATTATAACTTTATGTTTTTTCAAGGAGGCAGAAAAGTGACGTAAAATTCCAAATCCATATACGAATAATTTTTGATGGCCTGTAAGGTGTCTCGAGCTCTGAGTTTTAAGCCCACAAGACCACGACGTTACCACTGAGCCATCAGTGAGGCAGGCACAAGTTGCAATCCCTACGTTTCTGCGGCCGAGTTCATGCATGAGCGTTATTTATGATTGTGCCTTTCTTTCATCTAATTTTTCATTCATCCTCATCGTCGCGATTAGCCAGAAGTGGTAGAGATGTGACGAAAAATAACAAAATACAATGCAAAAATAGTACGTTGAAATTTATGCTAAAATGCAGACTCGATCATGGCCAGTACCTGGGTCTTTGACCTACACTCAGAGAACTAAATGCATCATATCGATTGATGCACCAGAATGCATCAATTGATGCACTAAAGTGTGTTTTATGGCTTCTTCAAAGAATCAGATTCAGATTTGATGCATTTTTGTATGTCGTAAAAGAAACATCAAAGTGCATCATTTGATTCAAGTGAGGATTTGTTTCAGTCGATATGCACTTCAATGCATCAGTTGATGCGTTTTGATGCACCTTGATGCGTTCTGATGCACCAGAATGCATCTTTTTTGATGATGCACTTAAACGTTTCGTATGAGCTACAGAGTTTATGTAGCTCAAACCAAACATTTAAGTGCATCATCCAAAAAGATGCAGGAAGGTGCATCAAGGAACATCAACCGATGCATTGAAGTGCATCTCGACTGAAATAAATCCTCACTTGAATCAAGTGATGCACTTTGGTGTTTCTTTCACGACATACAAAAATGCACCAAAATGCATCAAATGTGAATCTGATTCTTTGAAGAAGCCATAAAACACACTTTAGTGCATCAATCGATATGATGCATTTTGTTTTCTGTGTGTACCTGCCGGATGACGTACTAGCAGTGGAGGCAATTAGGGGGGTGAGGGGGCAGTTTCCCCCCACTTTTCCCCACTTTTGCCCCCGCACTATGCTAAACCCTATCAACCGAGGTAAAGTAACTGTCCTTGCCTCCCCCTCAGTTTTGGAACCCAATCGCCGCCACTGCATACTAGTAATGGCGTCTTGAAATCAAGAGGTCACAGGCAGGATTGTTAAAGACCCAGGAACCAATAAATTCTAATGGATTCTATTGGATTTCGTAACAGGACCGGAACCTTTTCTTTTAAATTCGGTCAAGTTGCACATTGTTTTATTTCAATACGGAACTTAGACCCTATTTAAATTGATTCGAAAAAAAAGGTTCCTGGACCGTATTTAAATTGACCGGAGAAAAAGGTCCTGGACCGAATTGAAATACAGACAGAAAAAAGGTTCTTTACGGTCCAGAACCCAATTACTAGAGACACTGAATTTTCGCGATGCGCGAAATCGCGAAATGTGAAAATAAGATGCAATTTTGAACATTCTGCACGTAACTACACCCCCAATGATGAAATACGCATGAGTTTTATTCGCGAAGTAATGCGAAATGTGTGCTTTCCACGAAATGAACGCTTTTTCGCGAAATATCCATGAAATATCATCAAATTAAGTAGAAAACACGCAAAAACCGGCAATCGAGGTTGTGCGCGCAAACTGTCGATTTGTAACGAAACGTTTGCCTAAAGTTTCCTACCACTTGCAGCTGAAGAACGTTTTATCTTCGATCACATCAGGAAGACGCTGCAAATTGGGATTTCCCATGCACATAACCTCAGATCGAAAACTTCGCTCCCTGTCAAGCTGCATTCCTTTCTTCCCCCGAATGTCTACTCAACTTCCAGTTTCATTGAACTTGCTAGCTGTAGCAGCGATAAGATTAGTCTGTTCCCGCA
The DNA here is from genome assembly GCF_977018435.1 of Lepisma saccharinum. Classification (NCBI taxonomy): domain Eukaryota; kingdom Metazoa; phylum Arthropoda; class Insecta; order Zygentoma; family Lepismatidae; genus Lepisma; species Lepisma saccharinum. The sequence goes on from NC_139252.1 coordinate 47,930,685, forward strand.
CATCAAGGGAAACAATGGTGTCATTTGTGTTCAGTCATGAATGAATTTTGTTTATCATCATGTGATTTTCAACATGTGTTTGTGTATGTGCAGTAGTGATTATTTTATTTGTTGTACAGCAAGGATATCCTTTAAATACATGCAATGAATAAATCACTTGAGATATGCAATTTAGAAATGAATGATTTTGTGTTGATGTTTTCTTTTTGGTTGGACAGCTAAGTACTTGTGTATGTGTACAGTATATAAAAATGAAGTAGTTTATCAATTTATAACTCTTTTGTATGTTGTTTCCTCTCATGATGAAAAAGTGCGTGCCAATTTTTTTTCCACCGCTGGTATATACCGCTGATCGAACATTTTATTTACCGCTCTCCTCAGTTTTTATTTACCATAAATTTGTCTCCTACCAATTACCCTTGATGATTTTCTCTCCTGGACCGAAATTGAATTTATTTAAAATTTCTGAACCTTCAACAATCCTGATCCCGTGTTCGTTACTTGGTGGAGGCACATAGTGGTTCGGATTCCACTTTAAACGATATATCAAGTCCTGATTAGTCTTTCTGTGCATAAAGTGGACACAAAAAACAAGACTTTATTCAAGAGAATATGAAACTCGTACAACGTGTTACTTGCGTTATCTGCAAGCTAAATCTTCATTTTCTACTCATGATCATCTACAATAAACTTTAGTTCTCATTAGATCATAATGAAACAAAATAAACCCTTATGCTTGACAAATGATAGCGAAAGAATGATCTCGAAATACAACAACCTGGACGAAGAAATTGTGTAAAGGAAATCTGAAAAGCAGAACAACAACAACAGTGGAAGTTTTAGATGCGAACGGAAGAGGTGCGAAATTTTTCACTTGAATCGTGAACGGACTGGCAACCCTGTTTTGGCTGGCATCCATTCCTAGTATTTTATTTAAAATACCAAGAAAAAGAAAGGCGAAAGTGCGGGACATGACCAATGTAATCACGACCCCTGGCAACCCTGCATGAAAACTGTAGCTGAGAGGGCAAAACCACAACGTTGCATTTTTATTTTTTCCTTCCACTTTTCCTCTCTCGTTCTGCGAACCTCATCCTTCACTTAAGAAATGTGGAGGAAAATTCTCTCCAGCACAAAATGAATCTTTCAATAACGCAGAACGAAGCACACGAGGCCACTACAGCGCCACTTCTTGCAGCAGCGGACGAAGGGGGAAGCTGGTAGACAGTGATGACCTGTATAAAGTTATATTGTCTAGGAGATCGGAGATTTGAACCGCAGTGAACTCTAGATTAAGACATTCTATCGAAAAAAAAGAAAGATCATCTTGAGAGACACAATGGTCAAGAAAATCTGTCCAGAGCTCGATGTATTTCTGTTATCGTGAGCTTCTTTCAATGTATCCATTGTAATTTATCTCAGACAGAAATCTTAAAAGAAGCAAATATTTTTCTGGATTTGATAGAGAGTACACACGCACACGACACTTATGCCTCTTTTTGTCTCATTGTCATGTTACAATCTCTTCAAAATGTTATTAATAATTACATTTTTGTCACTAAAAATATTTTTGTTCGTTTAACCGTCTCAATTATAGCCACTGAACATTACTCTGTTTCAAAATGTTTCCAAATCATTGGCTTAAGCAAAAATCTAATGCTCGTTAAATCGGTTCAAACAAACGTTAAACAAATGACTGGTATCTTGACTAAAATGAAAAGTGTTTGCTCTGAAGTTTAAACAGACTCTACATAAATCAGAAAGCGCTTGCTTAATCTACTACAGTTTAAACGGACTCTGAAATAAATTACGAGACGCTTGCCTAATCTATTGCAGTTTAAACGGTCTCTGAAATAAATCACCAAACGTTTGCCTAATCAACATTAATTTAAACGGACTGAAATAAATCACCAAACGCTTGTCTAATCCACTGCAGTTTAAACGAACTCTGAAATAAATCACAAAACACTTGCCTAATCCACTGCAGTTTAAACGGACCCTGAAATAAATCACGAAACGCTTGTCTAATCCACTGCAGTTTAAACGGGCTCTGAAATAAATCACGAGACGCTTGCCCAATCCACTGCAGTTTAAACGGGCTCTGAAATATATCACCAAACGCTTGTCCAATCCACTGTAATTTAAACGGACTCTGAAATAAATCACCAAACGCTTGCCAAATCCACTGCAGTTTAAACGGACTCTGAAATAAATCACCAAACGCTTACTCAATCCAGTGCAGTTTAAACGGACTCTGAAATAAATCACCAAACGCTTGCCTAATCCAGTGCAGTTTAAACGGGCTCTGAAATAAATCACGAGACGCTTGCCCAATCCACTGCAGTTTAAACGGGCTCTGAAATATATCACCAAACGCTTGTCCAATCCACTGTAATTTAAACGGACTCTGAAATAAATCACCAAACGCTTGCCAAATCCACTGCAGTTTAAACGGACTCTGAAATAAATCACCAAACGCTTGCCAAATCCACTGCAGTTTAAACGGACTCTGAAATAAATCACCAAACGCTTGCCTAATCAACTGCAGTTTAAACGGACTCTGAACTAAATCACCAAACGCTTACCTAATCCACTGCAGTTTAAAATATTCACCAAAAAATAAAAAATAAGCTATCTGAAATAAATAAAAAACTGTTGTGTAACCCACCGTAGTTTAACCAATAAATCACTGAACAATTTTCTAACCCAATTGTAATTTCAACAAATTCCAAAATGTCACCAAATGCGGGCTTATCCACTACAGTTTAAACAGACTCTAAAATAAGTCACCAAACGTTTGCTTATCCACTGCAGTCCTAAAATGTCACAAAACGCCAGTTTGCCCGCTCCAGTTTAAAGAGGCTGAAATAAATCACCAGCTTTTCCTCTCATGTCCCACTGCAGTTTAAACAGATTCTAAAATATGTCACCAAACGCTTGACTATCCGTAGTACAGCCAATGGCAAAGATAATAGTGTGCAAACTGTCCATCACATATTTCAATTTTTTTATACCCTTTCACGTTTTAAGGAATGGAACTCTGTTGGTGTGAAGCAGATGTCTTCTGCTTATTGAAGCTTTATTTCAATTCATGAGCATCACAATGTGGAAAACAGATTGATAAAAAATTCTGACGGACAATTTATTTTGCCGTTTGGTGTACAACATGATGTCTGCATGAAAGAATCACATGTGGCGATTTCACTGCATGTACCTTACCTGCCATGATCTTCTCCCCCTTGAGCCTCCTGGCGGCGGACGGCGAGATGAGGGCACTGCTTCTGTGGTGTAGCATGGGAGACGGTAGCCTTCGGGGGGGAGGGGGGTCGCTGTGCCAGGCGGCCTCAACAACGCTGTCGATGGACGAGGATCTGGGAAGCACATTGGATTCCGCATCACGCCTGTAAGAACAAGATTACTTCCAGTAATTATCTATCGCCATCGCAATTAATTTTCAAAGTGCCACTTATTTTTTCGCCTATGTGCAAACATGCAATTTTTTGTCATATTCATAAATAGTTTCGTATCTATGTAAGTCCTTTTGTATAATTTAAAAACTACATTAAACTAACTAAAAAATTACTATCCCGGGTTTCGGCACCATATGTCACTTAAAAGGTTTTTTTTTTTTTTTTTTGCAGTAGCTACTTCGGTATTTACTATATTACAAGCAATGAACAGGCAATAATGTTATTATTGCTGATCTTATTTTAAAACTAATTGGTCTTGGTTCCTGACGTCACGATTCATAGGTGCTTCCACAATACGTGCTGCTCTGGCGTACGCAAAACATCCAGCCCAGCCTTAATTGCTTGATTGATTGATTTGGTGTTTTAAGTCCACTTTATGCAAAGTAAGGCTAATCGGCACTGGACCTACAGTTTAAAGTGGAATCCGAACACTATATGCCTCCACCGGGTATCGAACCCGATACCCCTTGATTACAAGGTGGCGACGCTACCACTGCGTCATCGGAGAGGCCAAGGGACCCAGCCTTAAATTTTAAAATGCGTGGATAGAATACCCCACCCATTAAAGAGCTTTGACGCTGCCGAATCTTTATTGGACCGGGCTCAATCAATAAACTTCCACCCCTGAACACTTTGATAGGCCGACCACACTCAGCCCTCAGACAAACCACTTCGGCGTGAATACTGCCTCAGGAACTTCGGTCCTTGTTCATAATTTCCCGATAAATTCTCCACCCCGTTTGATCAATACAGGTAAAGTTTCTAAACCGAACTCCTCCTTCTTCCAGCCCACAGTGTCAAAAGTTTCGGTGTCAAGTTATCGTAATTTTACCTCGAAGGCATAATCAGGATATCGTGCTGGTGCAGAAGAAAATTTGAAAGGGGTTCTTCATAGTTATTCTTTAGTTTCATTTTTCTACCATGAGAACGCATATTTCTGTCTCTCTCCTTATTTTTCTACGTTAGTCCTCTGTTCTCTTCTTCGCCTAGCGGCCGCCGTGGCGGAGTGGTTAGCACATCGCGCTACGACGACAAAGGTCCCGGGTTCGAATCCCAACCTGGGCATGGATATTTGTGTGTCCATTCATCAATTTCATCATGTCATCACTAGGGAGCGGAAGTTGATGAAATGTCATCTTTTTTCTGACATCTCGGAAACGATGCCCATTAGATACACACAATATTACACTTAGTCTAGAACCCAAAAAAGGTAATTTTAAAGCGTATTTTTTTTGCATTTTTTGCCAATTTTCAGGTTTTAGTTCATTTTCCCTGATTTTCGGCATTTTTCAGTTATTTTTCGCAATATTCGGTGTATTGTTTTGTCATATTTTGTCACTTCTTTCATTTTGGTTATATTCTTGATTCAGTGTATACGACTTTTTCATTAAATTGTTGTAAAATTATTCGGTTGTTTCCATTGGAAATCCTTGTTGCATATTTTAATTGAATGTGCATTCGGTGCCTCTTTTCTTTTTAAAGAAATATTGCATTTTGCTTAATTTCCTTTTCATTTCAATATTTAATTCACAAATTTATTGGTCATTTTTTGCATTTTTTACATCTTTTTTCCTCATTTTTTAGGGCATTCTATAGGTCATATACCTATATTTTTTTAGGTCATGAACTTCCGCTCCCTAGTCATCACTCATCCCAATCTTCGCGAATTAGCCAAAAGAGGCACAAAAAGCGAAGTAAATTAATTTAAATTAATCAAATCAATCAATCAAGCTTTCTCGCTTACTTTCTGTCTCTCTTTATCTCCCTCTCCCCTTGTCTATGTCTCCACTATAAATTACGTCGTCGCCTTGTAATCAAGGGGTCCCGGGTTCGATACCCGGTGGAGGCACATAGTGGTTCGGATCCCACTTTAAACTGTAGATCCAGTCCAGATTAGCCTTACTGTGCATAAAGTGGACTTAAAACACTAAATCAACCAACCAACCAATCTACTATAAATGACTGAAAATTTGCCCCAGCATGGCCACTCTAGAACCATGATAAAATTCAAGTATAATTCAAGGCGAACTTTCCAAAAATTCCAGGATACAGGTAGATGCTTCCTCAATTTGCAACCTTACGTATTACCGCCTCTCACCACCCCCACATACATATATACACAAATATATTAATATCATATAAAGGGTGTGTGCGATTCCAATGCATCGAAAAATTCTAATTCAATTCACGTATATTTAAAATATTTAATTTGAGGTTCGAAGTTTACATTTGCCACTTCACATATTCAGACTCGACATACATCTACAATCACAAGTCACAAATGTTACAGGATATACTAATGTACGAAAAATTGTTAATTGCATAAGAATTTCAAACTCAAATTTATCTAATCAACTTCGAGATATCTTATCTTGCAATAATCTTCCTTCTGTCAGATAGATTGTTCTGCAAAGGACACTCACAAAGTAAACGGACTACGAGAATTCTGTTTTATTTTCCACGCTGCTTTGTTTTTCCTTCATTGATAAAAATAAAAGCTAATCTGTGAACATCTTGCCTCAGGACATTTATAAATATGTATAAATGGATTAATAAAAGTTGCGATTTTGCACGTCTACGGATAAAAATTCACACATAATTCCCGGAGCCAGTAATTCACGCATGATTCCCGGAAGCGTATTTACAAACCCTGGAGTGCTGCAGAACCAGAGGTAGCCTATATAATGCTTTCTTATTGGCTGTGAGCACTGGAAGTGTTTATGTTCCGTGTCAGTCGTTTCTTACTTGGTCGTTTACAAGAAAATTAGACTTGTGATTATCTAGTAATATAGTTTGTAATCAAATTGTCGAAATTATGTTAAGAAATATATAAAAATATGGAAAATGTTAAAAATACAATGAATCTTTTCTTGCCGGTAAAGTCAATATTAAGCCATCGAAAAACAATAGACTCTAATGTTAAATATTTCTAAAAGTGCTTGTAACGTATGCGAAGTGATTACTACATAGTAGGAGAAATTTCACAACTTGACATGTGCTAAATAATACCATTTTTGTGTAATAATTTTCAAAATGTGTTCAGAAATGAACCTGAGTTTAAAGGAGTTTCTCATCTTGTTGGGATGGATGTCTGAAATCTACAATGTCAACTTGAACCCTGCCATCTAGCGTTAATTTGAAGGAACACTACATTAACTTCCGGAAGATAGCCAATCAGGAGCCAAATATGGCTGGAGGTTCTGCATCACTATAGGGTTTGTAAATACGCTTCGAGGAATTCCAGGTGAGTAACCACCTTGTTATCACGTAGGCTATATGAGGAACAGGGCGGTAGGGAGTGTAAAGGGGCGACCTTCGGGTAAGACATCATAATGTCAACCTCACTTCCACGTGCAAACGATAATCTACATTCTACACGTAGACTATTTTATGCACGTAGAAGACGTAATCTATGTAAAGAACATGGCGAAAGATGACAAATTAGCAAAGGGCGCCGTGGAATTAAAATAAAATTATACTGCGTATCAGATACTGATGTGTGAGGAGAACTTTTCATACTCTTTCTTCCAAATTCGAACAATTTCTCACCTAGGAAAAGAACCTAATATAAGAAATATTCTAGTGTTTTATGGGGAAAGGACCACTCTTGTCTCACGACTGCCATCTGTTGTTCATTTTTGCATACTATTTATCTTTCATAGTTGATGATAGAAGAGAAGAGAAATTTTGTTGTAAATTGGATTATTTTCAGTTCGTTAGGAACCAATATAGTTGAAAATGTCACTTTCCTTTCATGAAAGCCTTGAAAATTAATTTTAATGCAATTTAGATTGTAACGTAGTCTATGTAAACTACAACCCAATGTAATCTACGCGTAGATTACGTGTAGACAACGCATGAAGACGTAAATTTATAGTGTACGGCACATCACTGGCAAAAATGGTACTGAAATGTTGCAAGACAACGAGGCTCTGACGTCTAGACCTACGGCTAGTATAATCCGTGCTGTTATCCTTCTGTGTGCTGAGTGCTCCTCTATAGCCTCAGCTTTTAATAGGTAAGGATATCTTAGTCCTCAGAGACAGTATAGTTGTAGCTCGTTTCAAGCAGTGAATGAGTGGATTAGTTTTAAAAATTGAATAATGAAGTTTTCAATAGCGACATATTATGTGTGTGTTTGTTTGTGTGTATGCGTATGTGTGTGTGTGTGTGTGAGAGAGAGAGAGAGAGAAGAAAGGAGTGCATGTTACAAATATATGTTGAAATCTATGAAATCCCCTTACCTTCAGGAAGTTTTTTTTTATTAATGTTGAGTATTTTCTCGTATGCATGCGATTTCTTAAGGATTTATAAATAATTCAGTCCAGGAGACATATATTTGATGTCTAAATGTTGTCCTAATAAAGTTATAAAATAATAATAATAAACTTCCCTGTTATATCTATATGAGATCCAAATCTAGTCTAAAATATGCCCATTCAATATCCAAAGTATGTACGAAAAACATCCTTTTTACATCCCAATTACATCCAGGAAAGGTTTAAAACTGGTCCAAAAATGTTCTTTTCACATCTAAATAATGTCCAGAAAAGATCCAAATGTACTCCAAAATATGTCCATACATTATCCAAAGTATGTACAAAAAATGTCTAAATCTAAGCATAATGTCCAGATTACGTCCCACTTGATGTCCAAAACATGTCCAAAAGTGATCCGGAAATGTCCAAAACATATCCATTTCTGGATATCCCCTGGATATCACGTATGCGGACAAATAACCAAAAGATATCCAAGTGCTGTGTGCGATTCTGTTAGAGACCTGTCCTAAAGTTGGTTTAGTTAAATGGGCATATCCCCGTATTGCGTGACGGGCACATGTAGCCTATGTACTGTAGTACCCACAATTTCAAAATCAATCAGGACCGTAGGCTATAGCCCACCGTCGCCCCTCCAGTGGCCACGCTTCCGCCTACATATTGCACATGTTTATTCAAAACGAAAATCTTATTGTTACTATTGAGTTGCAGATTGGTGAGCGGAATAAAGTACATAATTTAAGTTATGCAATCCTCCTAACCTTTTTAGTACCACTTACGTATGTTATTATGTACGATCATTAAAAATATCGTTACTACAACTCACTCCAGTACCAGTAGATTTCAAATAAAATGGAAGAGGGAAGATTGGCATAAATTGTATTTTATATATGTAATTAGATGTAATACATGCATTATTGAGGAATTTGTGGGGCATGAGTCACTCCACCAATCAAAGGCATCCAATTTGAATGTCAGTGGGAGGGACAAGGACACTTCTGGCATCCCAAAATTACTCTAGGGGAATATGTATGTATGTGAATATTACAATTTCATGTTCATAGATAGCGTTGTAATATTCGTGAAGAATTTTTGTCACAAAAATGCAAGAATTTGAAATGAAACTTAACATTGCACAAAATTAAATACTTGATTAATAACTTCTGAAAGATGAGGCGATCATTGAATTTCGTGATTACAATGTTATTAAGAATTTACAATGTCAGATGAACCATTGTATGTAAAACAGATACATAATTGCTTTTGTTACAGAATCATAACAAATATTGTTAAGGATAAAAAAATTAAATGGTCCTGACCAGTTTATAAAGGCAAAGGTCGATTTGCATAATTTTACTCTGGGATCCTGAACACACGACACTACTGATGACATATTTTATTTCACAGAAAGAAACATAACTCTTAACGTTTTTTTATGTGAACACACATGATGAAGAAACCTATGTTTCTTCTATCCTATCAGTTTTTCAACTGCGTTATTTTTACACGTGTAGATAGAACAAGTTTTAAAAATAGTATCTAAAGGTACATTTAGTGTTCTCGTAGGAGTTGAAGGGTTAAAATCATTTATTGCATAGCGCAGGCATCCGTTTTTGTGGTTTTAGTTCATAACGTGTTGTAAAGGGGCTAGTTTAAAGACTGAACACCCACATACATCAGCGGCTCTGTACGACAATTGCCGTATATTTACAGAAAAAAAATGCTAAGTGTTCAACTTTCAGTAGACAGAAGACCGTTAATAATGTCATAAAGAGGGAACGGAATTATATGCTAATACTTATTTATATACGAAGCTGAAATCAGTTATATTTTGTGTTATCTTTGTGCAACATGGCATATGGACTCGAAAAATTCAGTTCAGGTACCAGTTTGGTATGGGGAAAACACCTTTCACTCGTTCATTTCGTCTTGCTTGACATTGGTAATTACCTATTACGCATTGCCAAACATTCTTTAAGGTGGGATTTTGCTTTTCTCACGAAAATAATTTCAATTTGTCACATTACGAGTATTTATTGTTCTTCCGTTTTTCGCTTTCGTAAGGCACAATATGGCGGGCACAGTTTGACGCGTCGTGGATCATAAGTGGGTATGCAGTGTTTCCAACCTTTGTAACAGAAAAATACCTGAATAGCTCCACAAACTATTGACGGATAGCACCACAAACCATTGACGGATAGCCCCAAAATCATTCACGGATAACCCCAAATACTATTCACGGATAGCCCCAAAAACCATTGACGGATAGCCCCAAAAACCATTTACGGATAGCCCCACGAACCATTTCCGGCAAGGTTAGGTTAGGTTCGGTTAGGTTAGGCAAGCATAGTTAAAATTTTGTTTGTAAAACAATGCTAAGCAGCTTCAGAAAAAAAAATCATCTTCATTTCTTGCAAAACAACGGCGTGGTTGGAAACACTGACAGGGGGTTACGTCATCAAACGTACGGAACATCCGGTCCACGTAGAGCAAGAACGGCAATTGTGCGTCGGAGATATATTTCTCTTCGAAAATACATGAATTCTTGGTCCAATAGATTCAACGATGAAAGAAAATACCTCCACGAACTTCGAAAATGGCACAGAAACTCATTTCCATAAGTAGTTTCTACTGTAAAATTGAAGAAATGTGTTTTCTCTATATCAAACTGTTACCTCAGTTCATATTTACCATATTTGTATATACAGAGTATCTATAAAAGAACTCCTGGGTTTTGAACCTAAATATTTTATTAGAAACTGAAACTCAGGAGAAAGTAAATACATATTTTTGAAGGTAATGTCATCAAGTTTTGTTTACAATTTAGTAAATTCCAATGTGTGCCCCGTTTGTAGCACGGCACACATCCAAACGATAATCAACTTCTTGCCACGTCCTGGCCAGCATGTCTGGGGGTGATGGTTGCCACAGATGCGATAATTCTTTGCCTTAGATGGTTGACATCTTGAATTTTCTCCGCATAAACCATGTTCTTCACATGTCCACATAGGAAAAAGTATAAGGGATTAAGGTCCGGACTTCTTGGAGGCCATGGAATAGGCTCTTTCGAATCCACACTTCCAGTTTCTTTAAACGCCTTAAGTCATTGACGAATGGTTTTGTCCGAAGGCTAAACACCACCATACTCGCGTCGAAAGTTCCGCTGTACAGTAAAAATTAGGTCTAGGATTTTGATGCAAATGCATCATCTTTTTTTTTGGTAAGGCAGAAACATTGCATAAGTAGGGAGGAACGTAAGTGGATAAATTGGGATGCCTTTGTTAGGGATTTTTTTTTGCATTTTTTGACCCTTTTTGGAGTAAAGGTCATTTTTTAAACTTTTTAAACCGTTTAAGTCATTTTTCGGCCTTTTAAAAGTCATATTATGCATTTTTCTACATTTTGGTGAAAGAAAGGGCACATGCAAATGTAACCCTTTGAAGGAGAGAGGTTCCCGACTCTCGTCTCATTGCCTTCAGCGCAGTTCTGAATGACTGTGTTTGAAGAAACAAATAAATTCTGTGCAGTATTGTTGACACAAGCTGTGTAACAATTCAGCTCATCAATGTGATTTCCCCATCTATCAGTAAATACATTGTCGTCGAACGGATTATTGTTCAAAATCAAGAGGGACAAAGTTTTGTGCTCTGTATCGGACATTTTGTCAGGGAAGCAATTTGCATTCCATGGAATTGAAAGTGACTTAACAGCAAGTGATATTGTTCATTGGAAGTCGAGACACGTTTTTGCATGTACAAGGCTCTCTTGTCCGACAACCGAGAATCATTCATTTTTGAAAATTTGCATATGATTTTCATCGTGTACTGCAACTCAGTACTTCAAGTGTAAAAGATGACAAAAAGTGAACTTCCTTACTTGTACAGTGTCTCTCAAAAGTTTTAGGACAACGACATTTTAAACTAGGCAACCCAATTTACGCAATGCGTTGGTGGGTTGCGTGTACAGTTAGGCTCAATTTCAGGGTTGCCACATGCACAATAGATATTTATAAAATACGCGAAAGAAATAAAAACAAGTATTATCGTATGAAATTATTAAAAATATCACTATTATATCGCAAGTGACAAAGAAAAAAAATAGGTTTTCTAGAATTTCATTGCTGATGAGTCTACAGAAAGGAAAAGAGGTGATAGAAAACGAAAGGTGACAAAGAAGAGGAGAAAGAGAAAGCGAAACGAGAAGAGGAAAAGTAGAGGAGAGAAGAAAGAAAGGATAGACGAGGAGAGGAGATGTCGTGAGGAGAATGGAAGAAGATTCTAGGAGAGATGAGGAAAATGGAGCAAAGAAGAGAAAAGAGAAGGAAAACGAGATAAGAGAAGAGGAGACGAGAAGAGGGGAGTGGAGAGTAGAGTAAAGGAGAGAAAAGAGAAGAAAGAAAAGACGATTGCAGTGGAGTCGGAAATCTAAGACAGGAAAGGAGATACGAGGAGTGGAGATGAGTGGGATAGAGATAAGATGCGAGTAAAGTAGGGAAGGCGATATGAGATAAAAGCAGAGCAGAAGGAGGGAAGAAGAAGGAGAAGGAGAAGAGAAGAACAGAAGGGACTGAAGAGAAGAGGTAGTTGAAGAAAATATCGTCTCAGCGTCAAGAATTGATGCATTGGTCAAATTATCGACATGAAACATTCAATAACATTTTGAAATGTATTGGAGAATGTATTAGATCGGTGCGAAATGTCTTTTGGCTTAGTTCAGAGCAAGATAAAATCTTCCATGTAAGATCTTTGATTTTACCTGCGATTATACCACTAAAAACATGAATGTAATTTTAATATTTATAAGAATTTTCAGTAGTGTGTTTGGTACTATTATTAGCACAAAATCATACAAATGAAAGAGCCATATGCCCGATTTGGCTACAATTGAAACTATGCCAAGATGCCCATATGCCCCAATTGTTCAAGTGTGATATGCTCTTAATCCCAAGAATTCTGAGTCCTAGTGTACAAATGAAGAATCACACAGTGTACAAATGAAGAGCTCATATGATTAAACAGCCCGATTTGGCTACACTTAAAACAATGTCAAGATGTCTATATGAATCAATCGGCCAAGTGTGCACACATTTAAATCTAAAGAATCTTGAGCCCTAGTGTACAAATGAAGAAGCCTCAACAGACAGATTTGGCCATGTGTACAAAAGCTACATCTGTGAGATTGTTGTCCCATAAGCTTGTCAAAAATATGCCCCTCTTGATATTGTTTTGGCCACACCTAAAAGTAAGCCAAAAATGCTCATATGAGCTTATTGCCTCTAGTGTAATACTCTGTCAAGTGTGCTTAAATACTTGACAGTCAGTTCAGAGTATTAATATGTTAACCCGAATATTTTAATTGGACACCAGGCCCAACTTGCATATCTAGTACTAAGACAATGCATTGTGCAGAGGGTTTCTAGAATTGCTCTGTGACTCTCATTTCTTACATCATAAACATGATTTTTCACCTATAAGAATAACACTACATATGGTGTCATCAGGGAGTGTATCATGGAATTCACAGATAATTTTAATGTTTGTCCTGTCATTAACCACAACTTGTTTCCTTTTTGAAGTGTTGATGACAAACATGGGTCTCTGTGCTTTGAATTCATCTGGTGTGTAATACATGTCAGTATTGCCAGTAGTGACCCTTTTGTATGCTGTAAATGCTTCATATAATTTGAGGAAATCATCCTTGGACATGTTTAAATTATAATTTTCTCTAGGAAACACCTCATTTCTGCCATTTTTAAGATATATGTTCTTGATGTTGCAGCTATCAAACTTACTTGAATTTTTTTTCCTGATTATTGTGTCTTCCAGTCTGAAACAGTACCACTACAAAATCTGGCATGTCATATTGTATACTGGAGAATGAATTTGTAGCATCAAATTCATAATAGCTACCAGTGGCAGGCTTCTGCACACATTGATATGTATAAAATTGTAAAGGCACCTGTGGATTTTGTAGGATATCTGCTTTGTATTTAAGAGCATAACTGGCTTCATATTCAACTACTGGAATTCTTAGCTCCATAGTCTGAATAAGGCATTTGCCTTCATCAGGTAGGGTATTAGGCAGAGCTTCCCCAGTAGAGTTTAATGAACTGTACCTCATCAAAGCATTATTATCATTGGCAGCTCTTCTAAATGTGATTCTTAAACCACCCTTCCACATAATATCTTTGTAATCTGAGAAGAATCCTGGCAACAGGCGCATGGGGAACAGCACTGTGTGGCTCTTGGATAATATTTTATCACCAGCTTCAAATCCACCTATTTTGTAGTAAGAAGCCTTGGTTTTGGATAATTTTAGTGTGGCCAAAGCTGTAGACGTAATGCCAGGGTAATCTACTCTGTTTATAACAACACCATGTTTTCTGATCTCAATTTCAGAGAACAGATGTGGCACAAAATTGTCTACCAATCTTATATTTGAATTTGCCGGATAATCTGTACCATCGAGCTTTACAACATCAAATTTGATGTATAGATCTGCTCTGTGAGGGTGTATAAAACCATCCCCTACATCAAGATCAACCTCAATCTCTGTGTTGGGTTGATTTAAATTTGCAAAGGTCCTCCTGTTTGGAGGGAATGATTGTAGCTCATAACTCTCAATATTTTCCATTTTTTTGTATGTATTTTTATTTAAATATTAATCTCTATGATAGCAGTTGTTGCGGCTCCAGCAAAATCAACTAATTCTTCTTTTTCATTAGTGACCATCAACTCAATGTAATCTATTCTATTATGGCACACAGGAAAATATAATGTTGGTGATGGAGTGTAGATGATGGGCTCCATAAATTCAGAGTTAGGTTTGAATGTTGCAATGATGCCAGTTTGTTTGTGAGTGCCAATGCCATTTGATTTGGTGATCATACCCTCGGCCACATTACAGTGAATATTCAGAGTCTCTATGGCTAAGAATTTAGGTATATTAATAGCAGTGTGTTTAATGGCTGGTTCAAGTTTTGTGTTGTTCTCAAAGCCTAACAGCTCTCCTATAGTACCCAGATCCACTGTTTCTGTAGCAGACACAATCTCTACTCTGTGAGTGACAGAATTTTGAGTTAACACTATACCTCTGGGTAACTGAGCATTTAGAGTAGACAGATTATATTGCCCTGGAGTGATGACAATTTTTTGATCACCAACTGCAATTGTGTTGTTGTGGTGTGTAATATTAGGGATTAAGTACATGCCATAAAATGCTCTGAGAGCTATTGTTTTGGGATACACTATATCATCATGTAATCTAAGTTTCAATATTGAATTTTGGCTGGTGAGATGGAATACCCCCATGATGTTTCAGATACCACAGGGCCTTTTGAAAATCTTCAATTGATGGTTTATTTATTTGAGACAG
This sequence comes from Lepisma saccharinum, assembly GCF_977018435.1. Taxonomy (NCBI): domain Eukaryota; kingdom Metazoa; phylum Arthropoda; class Insecta; order Zygentoma; family Lepismatidae; genus Lepisma; species Lepisma saccharinum. The sequence continues at coordinate 47,945,806 of NC_139252.1, forward strand.
ATATCTAAGAACAGATAAACACAGATGTCCACAATTAACATCTTTGAAATTTTGAACACGGGTATTATTGTAATAAAGATTAGTTGATTTTAGATATTTTACTAAATTTTCAGGTGGAATACCTCTAAATGAATCAAACACAAATGCCTCATTTTTTAAATATTTAAGATAACAGATCCAGTGAGTGCCCTGATTTTTGTACTTATCCAAATTAACTATGCCACACTCTTTGTTGAGTGGTTGTTCTGGTAAAGAATCAGACATGTACACACCTCTAAAATTTTTGATGCTCAGTGGCTTGATTAAAGCTTCAATATCTTGGTTTGTAAGCGGCTCTTGTTTTTTTTAAACTTATTCATGGCTCTCTTAACACCTTTGCCTTGTTTTTCCATGGCCAGATTATGGCGCTTCAATTTATCTAATTCTGCCTTTTCTTCTTGGCATCTATTACTGTTTTTGCTATAGCAGCTGATCCCCCAGCCAAGCTCCCCACAGCCCCAAGTGCTGCTAAGATGGCCGGGATAGTAAATATGAAGCCACCTGTATGCAATTTTTTCTAGATTGCTGTAATTTTCTTAATTGGGGGGTACTAAGTAACAATTTCATACCATGGCCCTTGGCAAGACAAGAGCTTTTTCTCTTGCGCTGCTTTTTGGTTAAAAGACTATCAATAGTTTTAAGAGATTTAAGGCCTGCATGAGGTATCTGATACATAACACCCTTGGCCTTCATCCTAGGTTTATTATATACATATTCTGGGTTTACATAGCTTAATTACGTGGCTTAAATTTATTTAATTTATCACAACCCCCACCCCAGTTTTTGTTTGGTGTTCATAGCTATGGTGGTCCCCAATGCTGCTATTTTTTCACTTAAAGAAGCATCTTTGCTTACAAATCTACCAAATGCAGCCTCTTCTAATTTCTTGTCTGCAACATGTCGCCTCTCAAGATCAGAACGTGTGTTGTATGCTATGTCATGGTCTCTACAAGCAGCATCTAGGGGATTAACACCAGGGTCACCTCTGTTTAATCTATGGTCCAATTTTGTACCGGGACCACAATACTGATAGCCTGGAATGTGTAGTTCAAATGGCAGCTTGTTTATGATGTCATTAACCAGCCCCCGACCCTCAGAGATATTCCAAAATTTAGGTGGTAGAGTATTAATAATTTTTATAAGATATCCAATCCCCTTAGTGTCATTCACTATAAAATTAGACAATTTGGTGCTTATCATGTCCATAATTCCAACCTTTTCATTGTAAAAATTGTGGTTGCCAGCATTTTCTTCCCCAGCTATCACCAGCAACCTATCTACAAGTTTCCTGACATCATCAACTCAGACAAATTCTTTAGGCAGGGTGTTGTATTGTTTGATTCCACTACCAGTCTTGATCTGAGACCATATGGGCTTGATTAAGTTGTTGTATTTTGCTCCACTGCTAGACTTGACTCTTTTTTGTGTGGGATCATTGTTCTGGTATAGAGCATCTGATTTTATTAATATTTCTTTGTAGTGCTCATAGTCTTGATCTGTATAGCTGCCAGGCCTTTTCCTAGTCATCAATTCCCACAATCCAGGTGTGCCAGGATACTTAACAAAACCACCTCTTTCTCCAAGATGAGATTCTGAATATACAATTAGATCATCTCCCATAAATGTTACTCTGAAATTGCCAATTCTATGTATGATGCTACCATCACGCTCTGTGTCAGCATATAGGCCAAAGACTTCATCTTTGTTGTCTTTAGGTGTGCTTAAATATTTTTGAGCAAGAAGACCCAATTCAATAGGATCCTGAGTAGTTTCAATTCTTCGAGGAGCAACAGGACTAGGTGTATGAATACTAGAAAGTGGGGTGATTGGATAATCTAATATGTTCCTAGCAGCTACAGGTACAAGCTCTGTGATCAAATTTTGATTTTGCTCTGTAACAGTTTTGATATTTTTACCTAATTCACTAATAGCATCACTAATAGGCTGTTCTGTTTGCTTGTGTTTTCCATAGATTCCTCGGTTCTCTGATTTCCATCCTTTAAATCTTTTTAAAAGATAATCTCTTAATTTAAGATCATCAATAATTGGCCTTTTCATGGTTATTTATATATGTTTCAATATCTAGAAAATTGTTAATTTTATTTCTGTATTTGCCACTATTAGGTTTCCTTGTCATATCAATTGTGACAAACCCATAGCTGTCCTGGTTCCAGCACCTACTGCAAAACTTGGAAAACTCATTGTAGCTCAAGTCCCCACCTACATATTCATCATGTATGTGTTTGAGGTTGGTATGATCTTGATGAAACACACAAATAAAATTGCTGTTGTCTCGGATCAGCTGCTTTGGAATTTTAGAAAAAGTCTGTGCCAGGTAGAAGCAATCTATGTTTTTGTGTCGGCCCTGTGTAAAAAAATTTCTAACCTTGTTTTGATTATCCAGTATAATGTCATCAAACACAACAACAGAATTATCGAGACATTCATGGAGTGGCTTAATATCTGGTTCAAAAGTGGCTATATCCAGTCCATCATATAGCTTCATCAGCTGCTGATATTTTAATTGTTCCAAGCTCTTAGAGAAAACATACAAGTGCCTGTTTTTCCAGTCTAACCAGTTGGGTGCCAATAAAAAATTATCAATCATTAGTGTAGTTTTACCACAAGCCGATGGCCCAACAATAAGACATCTAATATTATCAGGCAACAGCTTGCCATTTCTCTTAATCTGCTGTTCAGGCTCTGGCAGTCTCTTTATAACATCCCAGATGTTCATAGTATCACTTTGTCTGCCTCGATCCAGCTGTGTTCCTGGAGACCTAGCCATTTGACAAGTATCTTGTTGCCTTTTCTGCGGATGATTTTTTCTATGAGATATGTGTCAGGCTGCTTAGTTTTGCTGAGTTCTTCTTCATAAAACCTGCCTTTGAGAATTTCTCCTCGGTGGTCTTTTATTATATATGTGTATCGGGTCCCAGGTTTAACTTGAACCACTGTAAATAATTCAGTGCTCCAGTTTCTGGTAAAGCCTCTTTTGAATAAGTGCTTATATTTGCTGATTCTTACTTGATCACCTATCTTGTATTTGGCTTTTCTTGTTGTTGGCTGGTATCTAGGATAATAAACAGTACTGATCAATTTTTGCTCATCAGATGAAGTTACCTCAGAGGGTTTCATGTTGATTGTGGAATGGACCGAGTTGTTATATCTATCTAAAAGTTCTGGAAGAATATTAAGCCATTTATAATTACCTTGAAGTGTAAATTGTTTATACATATGATTTTTTAGGGTTTTGTTGAATCTCTCTACAATAGAGGCCTTGAGATCACTGTAACTCGAGTAATGTTGTATTGACTGGCTTTTAATAAATTGTTGGAACACCGAATTATAGAATTCTTTGCCATTATCTGTTTGCAAATAGCGCGGTGATCTTCCACTCTGATTGATGATTGTCCTGAAGGCTTCTGTAACACATTTTCCAGTCTTGGATTTGAGTGGTACAGCCCAGGCAAATTTTCAAAATGTATCTATGACAGTGAGTAGATACTTGTAGCCCTTGTTGATTTTGTCTAAGTTTTTCAGCTGTCCACTTGCCATCTCAACCAAGTCACACTGCCATAAATCATCTATGCCTTTTGTAACCACTGGCAGTCTCTTATAATTATGTCTGGCTTGTCTGTGTAATTCATCAACAATAATTTGTCTAGACATAGTATGTAAACAAGAATATTGCAACTATAGGGTGTTCAGCAGCTGATACTACAGGATTTTCTAAATACAGTTTGTCTCCTATTTGTATATTAAATTCCAGAGAGCCATCATCTTCAGCATAAGATGTCTCTAATGTATTGGGGTCTGTAAAATCCTCTAACTCTACACTGGTGACCTTTGCTTTGTTTTCAGCATTTGTTATTGATAAGGTAGGGTAGTGGTGTGCCTGTGGTTGTAGCCAATATTTGATCTTGATTGGTCTAAGTGTGCCCCCAACAAAAAACTGGTAATAAAATTGTGCAGGGGACAGCATATATATTTTGCCACCTGGTGTAAATGGTGAATCATATTCTTTGTTGGGGATACTGTATAATTCAAGAATTACTGTATGTTTAGGATTCTCGATGAGGCCAGTTATTTCTTTTTCTGCTGTAAGCAATCTACTTGTTACAGATTCAAGGTGCTCATTGATAGTCCTAACAACATCATCATGGCCTGGCTTGATCTTTATGTCCACAACAAGTTTTTTGTATTGTTGCACAATTTCTTGTAGCTGGGTGGCAAAAACAGACAGAGCATTTGCTTGGTTGGATTCCATGCTTCCTAGCTGTTGTTTCATGTTGGCTACAATTTGCTGTAAATTTTCAACAACTGCCAATTTTGAATTTTGAGCAGTAAGATCATGGACTTGTCTTCTGATATCCTCAAACAGGGCATGCAGTTCATTTATATGTTGATTAGTTGGTAGAGTGGCCACTGTCTGAGTAAGTTGTTTGATCTCTGTCTGGATATTCTTGATATCTTCTGATTTCAATATGCGATTCACAGCTCTCTTAATATTTTTAAGTTCCTGTGATGTAGGCAGATTTGATACAGTATTCTGCAAAGATTCAAGTGCCAATTTCACATTATTTAATTCAGAAGCATCAGCCACACTTTGCATAGCATCTTGGAGCAGGGTTATGTCTGCCTGAGTAGGTGTTGATTGTTGTGAAATTTCAAGCTTTGTTTGGATATCATCGATCAAATGATGAAAATGAGATAGCTCAGATTCAGTGTTGAGGTTTTCAAGTTTTGTGATCTGTTGCTGGACACTGACAAGGGTGTCTACAATACCAGGCAAGCGGGATTCTAGAGTTTCTTGTACATTTGTCAGATCACTTTGCACTGCTGCTATGGTACCTTCAAGATGGGTTATGGTACTCTGAATTTTTCCAAAATCTTCATATGTTTCAAGTTGCAGCTTAATGTTGGCAACACTCCGAGTTATAGCACTCAAAGCATCAGAAGATGGCAAGTTGTTCATAAAATTTTCAAGTGTCTCAATTTTTTCTTTAACCTCGGCTATGGCATTGTTCAAGGGGTCCAGATTAGGTATCTGTAGTGATTGAATCTGTTCTTTTAGAGTGGAAATCACTAGATCAAAATCTTCTTGTGATTTTATGTTTTTGACAATTGTTTGGAGCTGTGTCTGGACATTATTAATCTGTTCGTCCAATTGTTGTTTCAATTGCTCAGAGTTGGTGGCCTGGGTCTTAAATTTGGCTTGAAGAGCTGCTACAGCCTCCTCTAAACTTTGAAAATTATCCAATGTTGCCAAGTCAGTATATTTCTGAAGCAGCAATTTGAGTTCTGAGTCAATTTTAAGAAGAGGGTCCATGCATTGTGATTGTAAATTTGTAATTTCTAGTTGAAGACTGACATTGTGTGTGGTTTGTAAAGCTTGTAAATCACTTCTTAATTTTTTGACTCTGACATCAAGCATCAGAATCTCATCACTGTGATCTTCATGCTTTGTATGGCCAAATATATCATTAGGCATTTTTTTTATTTTAGTGGTTATTTATTATTGAATATCTAATTCTTAATTCTATAAAAAAAGGTATAAGCTTGTCATAGGATCCTGGGACCTCAATATATAAGCAGTCACCAGCAGAAACAGTATAAACAGTGCCAGAAATCATGTTTGAGTGCTTAATTCTATAAATATTTCTCCCTATTGAAATCTTGACATTACCCTCGGGGGTTGTAATAAATTGTAATTGACCACCTACAGGTAACTGGTAGTGATTTAAATTATTGTTAAATATGTACAACGTTTTACCTGTTTTATCATCAACATCTGTAAGTATGCTGTTCAGATAAATAATTAACAAACCACTTAGTTTAGATATTACAGATTGTATATCAGAAGAGGGTTGTGGTGTTGGCAGGTCCATAATAGCCTGTTTTTTGAACCCAAATAAGTTCATAGGCATGTTTATTTATTTCAAATCATGCTCTGTAATTGGGCATTGATTACCATTTTTCAAATCACAATGCCCCCATGGTAGATTTTTGTATGCCACATGATAAAATGCATCTCTTATCATCATGTGGGTCCAGAGCTACTTTTCTTACAATATTGCTAGTCAACAAGTGATCCACACTTTGAATTCTATTTTCTGATGTTCTGATTAAACTCTGGGTTTTGAGACAATTTTTGTAATCTTTAAATTGGAGCTCTTTGTCCACAGTTACTCTGCCAATGCCCTTGGCCTTTTTGGCAACAACACCACTACATGTTTCAAAGCTGTACATCTTGGCCCTTAACCCAGCAAATGCCACAATAACATCACCAAGTGTCTCATCTTTTAACTTGCCAGGCACCTTTTTGTTGTGGGGTTGAATGTTTGTATGTTCACTGGTATCAAAATATTCAAGCAATGCAGGCTGGGACATATCTTGATAGACATCTTCTGTCTGAATATCAAGAATAAAGCTATCTGTGTCCATGTACATCAGTTTTACACGATCAGCATAAATAGGCTTCAGCACATCATAATACAATTTTAACATGTGTAATTTGGCCAATTCCAATATCACAGCCCCTACATAAATAGGCTTATCAAACTTAATCTTTGTTTTTTCATATTAAAAAGTGCCATATTTTCATCATAAATTCTTCTATAATTGAAATTAGGCTTTGCTATCAATTTTTTGCTCAGGCTGGGGTCAGTAATTAATTTAACATCAGTATGTTTTCTGACATTTTCTATGGTTTTGCCATACACTGAATTTACCATCAATTTAAACAAAGTTTTATCAAATTGGCTCATTGCAGATATTCGAAGCTCTGTGTTTGTATCAATATATGGCTTCAACCATCTTGAGTGCCTGAACCTCAAAACTTTGCCAACTTTGGTCACTTGAACACCATGATGCATCAGGAACTGGAGGTTTTTGTAATATATGACATAATCCTGTTTTGGCTCTAGAGTCATCATTAGCTTCTTCTGTTTAGAGCCAGGTGAACACTCAACCTCAGGAATTGGGGGCAGATCAGAAAATTTGTTGTGTAAATCATCAGGAATTGTCAGATCAACCTCTAAGAATAGACCATAGTCACTGTCATCAAAATCCTGAAGATCTTCAATATTGAAATCTTCAACCCACTCAAACCCTGCATATGGCAGTTTATCCATCATAGCATAACCATACAGCCTGTTGGCATCTACATACAGTATATAATTTGATGGCAGTGCTGGATCATAATCATTAATATATTTGTTATTTGCTCTGGCATATCTCTGAGAACATTGCACCATGCCTCCTCTTATACATTGTTCCATAAACAGATACATATCTTGATCTTGGATCAGATCCAACTGCATTTTAGTGTTAAAAAACATTGCAGACCATGCTAGGCCTGGAGCACTGTAGAAATACATTGGATCCAGCTTATAATTTTCCATGGAAGATTTTCTAAATGCCTGAAGTATATCAGCTAAGAGAGTGACATCAAGTTTTAAATATGCCTTGTGATAATCACCAAATGTCTGGCATTTTAAATTGTTCCACATCAACTGGGCATGGTGATAATCTTCATCAGTGATTCCAGATGCTCTGAGTTTGCTGTAGAACTCTTGTTGTGGTGGCAGAGAACACTCATCAAATTTAGAAAAACCTGTAACATAATCATATGGGTATACACCCTTCCGCCTAATTAATTTCAGGTCCTGATTTGGAAACAAAGCACATGTGATTTTGAATTGATCATCAGATAATTGACTGGCCAGTGTAGCCAGGCTAGCCGATAAAATTCTGTATGAATCAAGAAATCTTAAGTGAATGGGAACACCATTAACTTTAATTGTCTTGCTAATAGCAATATATTTCTCATCATTTTCTGCTAAAATATTTAAATTCTGCTTGTCAAACCCCTTGTACCTGATCAGATGATGAGAATCATAATTAGATGCACCATGGCAAAATATAGGGACAAATTTTGGTCTCTGGATCTTAATATTACAGCTATTACACAGGGCCATTTTGAATTTACCATCTGCATGAGAATGGTGTTTCATCTTGATATTTGTATCTGAAAATTCAGAATCACATACCGGGCATTTTTCTGCATTGTTGAAATCTTCAATCTGATCCTTTGTTAAAGGCAACATAGGTTTTGATTTTAATAAGATATTAGATGCTATGTCATGGCACTCATTTTCTATTCTATGTGCAAATTCTTTGATGGCATCTGGTCCCATGTATAAATATTCTTCACTAACAACACCATCCTGTACAACAACATAATAAAAACTAGAAGGTTCATGTAACTGGTATGATGTAATTGAAGATTCATCAGGATCTGGGCTGCAGAATGCAAGGGGTTTGAGGTTTGATTCAAAATCACAGACTATATATGCTGGGTGTTCCAACAAGGCTTCAAATTTTTTGAATTTGGCATTTTCACTTGGACTAGGCATCACCATATGAACAGGTTTATGGTTGCCACAGTATTTTAAATGTTCAATTAACTTGTTTTTAGCAATTTCTGCATTCACTTCCCGAACCCCATTCACCATTTTTCTACCATCAAATATAGTCAAACATCTTCTGCACAACTTGAATATTGTATTGGATTTGCCTTGTTGTTTTCTGACTAAAGCTTCAAGACTGTGTATCAGAGTGTAATGGTGTGTGTCATCCCCTTCAATTAAGAGCAGATCAATCGGAACAGCAGAATCATCATCAAGTGTACTGATTCTGAGAGGTGCTATCAAGCAATTGCCACGGCCAGTAGAACAAATAAAAACATTAATAGATAATTATTTACCATTGATATCCCTGGCCTTTTTTTCAAATTTATCAATATTCTGAACAGACATTGGATATTCTAAGCCCTCCATAGCATCATCAAAATCATTTTCATGTTGTTTATAATAACTTATTCTCTGAGGATTCCTTAAAACTGGATACAAAGCAGCTAAAATACACCACAGAAAACATTTCTCATCTTTATTTTCTATGTTAACCACGGCTCTTTTGTTTTTTATATTGGCAGGTAATGGCAGATATGTAGAACCTTGTAGTGGGCTGAATTCAGAAATATTAACATAGAGCTTGTGTGAAGATCCACATAGGCTCCATCCTGACTCTTTTGCAGCAAATTCAGAATGTTTAATATTCAATTGCTCTATCAAACTGCTTATTATTTTGTCTAAATTTGCATTTGAATATACAGCTACAGTTTCTGTTATGTGGGGCTGTGTAGCCTTACTGTGCATAAAGTGGACTTAAAACAGCAAATCAAATCAAACCAATGTGGGGCTGTGTAAATTTTGTGCCATTTGATTTCTTATATTGTGTAAACAATTTGAGGGACAGCTTATAAGAGCCATTTTGTTCATTTAGAATTGCCTGCACATCAGGATTTATATTGTTCAAAAAATTCTTAATATCACATCTTGGCTCTGATTCAAAACAGTGATCCCTAAGTTGGCCAGCAAAACTGCTATGGATAGGTGGTGCATAGCGTGGCTGCTTTGCCGGTCTAGCATTAACAGGTGTTTCATGCTTCCTTTTCAGACCAGATGTAGATGGCTGTGAGGGCAATATTGATGACTGTACATAACAAGTACACTTATGCCTATTGTAATATGCTTTGCTTAATATTTTATGGCATCTTGGGCACAATTTAGTAGCCTTTCTGCTTTTCTTAGGATCACAATTATGCCGGTGCCTAGCCCAATTAGAACTAGATATATTTTTATTGCATTGATTGCAATATTTCAAGTTTGGCATTTTTATTGTTTATTTATATAAAATTTCTTGGTCCAAAAAAAAACAGAACTATGGATAGTATGCCAAAACAATTATAACAGCAGTTAGTGGCTGAGCTGGTGCTTTTATACCCAGACAACAGCAGTAACTAGGCTCTGGTGATCCCCAATATAAAATAATTTTGCTCTATTATGCTGTTGTACAACACACTTTACCAGGTATCAAACCTGGGAGCTATCAGCTGGATATCAGCTAGCAGTGAATATTCTCAAAGTCTCACGTGTGGGGATATTATTCTGCCACATGTATTTCAATCTCACACACTTTACCAGGCCTCAAACCCAGGAGCCTCTTGATTACAAGGCAGCAATACCAACATTTTGCCATCAGGGGAGGCCTACACATTTTACCAGGTTTCAAACCCAGGAGCCTCTTGATTACAAGGCAGCAATATTAACACTTCTCCATAGAGAGGCCTCAAACCCGGGAGCCTCTTGATTACAAGGCAATAATACCAACACTTTGCCATCAGGGAGGCCTACACACTCTACTGAGTATAGGACCCAGGAGCTCTGAGCTGTATATCAGCTAAATACAGTCAAAGTTGGACTTTGAACTGTGCAATGAATATTCTCAATGTCTTACTTGTGCATATATTATCAGAGCAAAGCTTTTTAGAATTGGACTCAGGCATACATGCTGTCATGCAAGAGGGCAATGTTCTTTTACTAAGAATTTCCCTCTATTACACAGAAATATTAATTGACGTTTTATGCTCTTTCAGTGAATTACACAGAAATATCAGTAATGCCCCCTTTCAGCTTATTTTTCTGTGTAGATTATATCCCATGCGTGCCAGCATATGAAAGCCCCCAGGCATGCATAATTTATTGCCCGGGGCAAGCAATTACTTAACTCGGAAATGTATTAGTCTGTTAGACAGTTTCGATCGGGAAAATTGATGCATTTCTGAGTTAAGTAATTGCTTGCCCCGGGCAATAAAACTGATCAAAGATTAGAAAGAAAACATGTAACAGTTCAATTTTGCAGCCTGCCTTTGTCCAAGATAATCCTGTATTGAATTAGATCTGTAAGTTGTTAGAGCATGAGGATATGAGCATTTTTGGCTTAGTTTTAGGTGTGGCCAAAACAATATCAAGAAGGGCATATTTTTGACAAGCTTATGGGACAACAATCTCACAGATGTAGCTTTTGTACACATGGCCAAATCTGTCTGTTGAGGCTTCTTCATTTGTACACTAGGGCTCAAGATTCTTTAGATTTAAATGTGTGCACACTTGGCCGATTGATTCATATAGACATCTTGACATTGTTTTAAGTGTAGCCAAATCGGGCTGTTTAATCATATGAGCTCTTCATTTGTACACTGTGTGATTCTTCATTTGTACACTAGGACTCAGAATTCTTGGGATTAAGAGCATATCACACTTGAACAATTGGGGCATATGGTCATCTTGGCATAGTTTCAATTGTAGCCAAATCGGGCATATGGCTCTTTCATTTGTATGATTTTGTGCTAATAATAGTACCAAACACACTACTATTATCCAATTTTTGTCCACTTTTCGGTTCGTTGAAATGGAGATTTTGTAATTTAATATTCCTCCTCCGCCCATCGTTAATTCCAAACTGAATCATTCCGTTTTACATGGCGTGGACAATGAACACAATGGGATCGGTCTAAAACTTATGAAAATTTTCTGCCACCGGAAGGGTTTGAACCTACGAACATGAGATTGACAGTCCTGAACGGTAAACACTACCCTACAAGTAAGTAGAAGGTAAGTAGAAGGAGCTGACCAATGTGAAATGTAGATGCAACTCTCCTCCTACATGTAACGTGCAAACAATACTTGTTTGTAACAAAGAAATCGAAGGTAGTACGACTCGGCGACAACATTTAATGGAGAATTGCACATGATGAAAACTTTTCATTCTATATTTGCGGAGGTTTCCTTGCATTGAACTCGAGTGGGAAAAGGGGTAAAATTAGTATGTTCTGAATTGCCACAAATATAAATAGTTATTTCATTAATATTTGTCAATGTCTTTGGGTGGCCGCGGTGGCTCAGTCTGGAGTTCCGTGGAAGCCTTCAGAGAGAGCGGACGCGGAAACTAGTTGATCCGTGAAGGTCAGTGAAAAGTTGCCTTCAGGAAACAACGAGCGGGAGTGCCGTGTGCGTGTTGCTTGTGGTGTTTTGTGCAGTTGGCTGGCGAGTAAGTAGAATTGGAAAAGCACTTTAGAATAGTAAAAAGATTAATATTATTAGACAAAATACCATCCAGATACGTTTTCCGTTCGGGACACCGAGGCCGTCGGCGCGAGAAATTCATGACTTTATTCATGGACAATTTCAACTCCACGTAGATGAGATCTTGGGAATACAAATACCTACGCATTTTCGATGTGTTTTCGTAAAATGTATCAGAGAAGTTATAATGACGCGAATATTAGAGAAATGTGGTCCGGAAACAAACTTTTGTTATGATAATGGTGAAACTGTAAAAGTGCTTTTGAGTGATGCGGGGAGGGAAAGAAAAGCGGTAAGAGTGTTTAACTTACCACTAGAACTAGATGATGACTGTGTGAAAGAAAAAATGACGGAATTTGGGAAGGTGGAATGTATAGACAAAGAAACGTGGTCTGAAAACTTTAAATATCAAGTTTACAACGGGGTGAGAATAGTAAAAATGGAACTAAAAAAACCGATTCCGTCGTTCATTACAGTAAAATCTCATCAATGCCATGTGATATACGACGGACAGCCGAGAACGTGCAGGGTGTGTGGAAAAGAAGGACACGATAGCTGGCAATGTGATAGTCGTCAGATAACAACGCTTCGTGTGAATAAAAACCGAGAGAGAAATTATAGTGATATAGTAGTGGAAAGGGGGAGTTCCTCGAACGTGAAAAATCAGTTCCAACCAGATAATAATCAAAACAGGTCGGAAGGTCTACAAAATGTGATAAAAGAACAAATGAAAGATAAGGGGATAAAGAATGTGCCAAATGGCACCCGCCCGGTGGAAATGTTCCAACCGGTAAATTCGGAGACCACAAAGGAAGAACACAACCAGAAAATATTACCGATGGACACAAAACAACCGGGAACTTCCCACCTAGACAAAAAAGAGGAAAAAGGAAGTGAAGAAATGCAGGATGACCAGATGCAGGAAGAAGGAAACTCAGTTGATCTTCCTCCCATCCCAGCTGCAAAGGACAACGTCCCAAAAGAGGAGGACAAGGGACCATCAAAAGACTGTGAGCTGGAAAGTGAATTGAATACAGAAGAAGAAAGTGACGAAAGTGTCACTTCAGTGTCAAAGTGGAAAAAATCTCAGCAGGTGGGTGCAAAAAAACGGACGAAAAATACTTCGAAAGGTAGCGAGAACACAGTAGCGAAGAGGAGATCAGTGAGAGAGGTAGGAGGTATGAATAGAGTAATGAACAGAAGAAGTAAACCCTAAAAAGGGAAATTTAATTTGATATTTCATTTGTTGTTTGCATTTTTTTTTCAACGTTATGAGGGACGATCAGAAAGTACTATTAACTGTGTGCTATATTATTCATTTATTAATGGTATATACCACTAGAATATGTACTATTAATATTAATGGAATCTTTTTGCCTGTAAAATGTAAAATGTTAGAAGAATTTGTACGGGTACACTCCATAGACGTATTGTTTTTGCAGGAAGTTTGTATGTGTGACTTTCCATCAATATATGGTTACGAAGCCATAGTTAATACTGGTATCAATGGCCGTGGGACAGCAACACTTGTTAGAAACGGCCTAACCATTACTAATGTAAAAAAGTTAGTAGATGGGAGAGGCATTAGCTTTCAAAGTAAGAACTATACTTTTGTGAATATTTATGCCCCATCAGGCAATCAAAATAGACAGTTACGTGAACAATTTTATAATCAGGACATTTTATAGTTGCTACCGTTAAATGAATCTAAAATAATATTTGGGGGTGATTTTAATCAGGTATTAAATCCCAGCGATTGTTTAGGAGCTTATCAAAAGAGTCCAGCCCTTGCAACATTAATTGAAGAATTGCATTTGAAAGATATTTGGTTACAGAAGAGACAGGATTTAATATTTACATATTTTAATAATAAATCTGGATCGAGAATCGATAGGTTATATACAAATACAGATCAAATAAAAAATATAACATCCATAGAAGCATTGCCAGCGCCCTTTACTGATCATATGGCAGTAAAAATGGCAATTAACCTGGAAGAAACAAAACTAGTCAGGGGTCCTTCATATTGGAAGCTAAATATACAGTTATTAGAGCTTCCACATATCAATGAAATATTTGCACAAAAATGGGCCGACTGGTGTAAACAACAAAAGTATTACAGTAATCATAATGACTGGTGGGTTCGATATGTAAAACCAAAATTAAAAACATTTTTCTGCTGGTATGGAAAAGAAAATGCAAAAGACAGAAATGGATTGATCAACTTTTATTACCAGTGTTTACACGAGGCATGTCAAGGGAGAGATGTCACCAAAAATTACCAAGCCATACAGCAGTATAAAGCCAAAATCTTAACACTCCAGAGGCAACAAATGGAAGGCATAACAATAAGAACCAATTCCAAGAATTTAATTCAAGATGAAAGAACTTCGATGTATCACTATGTACAGATGCAAAAACAACAAAAAACACTCATGATAAACAATCTTGTGGATTCAGGTGGAGAATCGCATGCGAGTCAGCCAGGAATCATGCAAACATTTTATGACTATTATGGGGAGCTTTATCAAACCGGGGAGGGGGAATCAGAAGCAAGAGAGATAATACTGAATTCTTTAACTAATGGTTTGCAAGAAGAGGATAGACAACTTTTAGATACTGAAGTAACAATAGAAGAAGTATATGAAGCGTTACAAACATGCAATCTTAAAGGAGCACCAGGAAAAGATGGTATTGGTTACAAGTTTTATTTGCAGTTTTTTGAGATTATAAAATATGAACTAATCAAAATCATACAAGATGCCTTTAAAAATGGAAAAGTTTTACAAAATGAAGGTATCATCATATTGATACCGAAAAAAACACATGCAAAACAAGTAGACGATTACAGACCAATAACATTACTAAATTGTGACTATAAAATAATGGCAAAGATCTTAGCAAATAGGTTGAAGTTAATTTTACCACGGATACTCAGCGAGAAACAAACATGCATTGGCAAAAAGCATAACATATTCAGTGCAGTTGGAGGGATTCGCGATCTGATATCCTATTATCTGGTGCAGAAACTTGATGCATGTGTGCTTGCTTTTGATTTCAAAAAAGCGTTTGATTTAGTGTCGCATGACTACCTGTTTGAGGTGCTAAAGGCATATAGATTCAGTGATAAATTTATTAATATTTTGAAAGGTTTCTATCAACAGGCAACATCTCGGATAATGGTCAATGGATTCCTGTCGTCCCCAATAAATATAACAAGATCAATTCGGCAAGGATGTCCACTAAGTATGCTCTTGTTTGCTTTAACCCTGGATCCTTTGCTGCAATATATCAGGAAAACTCTTCCCGACGCGATACACGCCTTTAAGGAAAACCAAGTGCTTGCTTTTGCAGATGATTTATCCGCTTGTATCACCACAAACGAGCAAATGGAAAAAAATGATGGCAGCGATACATATATACTGCCGTGCTAGTGGGGCCAAAATAAATATGGAAAAATCAAAGGCGCTACCCTTTCGCACATGGGATCAAAAATATCCAGATATAGGGATCCCATATGTACAGGAAATTAAAATATTAGGAATAATTTTTCACAGGGACGAGGAACAAATGTTAGAATCCAATTGGCAAAAGATAGCGAGAGACATTCGCATACAATGTTATAAAATGCGAAGCAGACAGTTGAACATGATACAACGAGTGTGGTTTTTGCAAACATATATGTTTAGTAAATTAAACTATACGGCCCAAGTGATCCCAATCAATCAAAAATACCTCAGAATAATGAATTCAGCAATTGGTTGGTTTATGTGGTATGGCCATTTTTTTCGAATACCACTATCCAATCTATGGCAAATGAAACTAAAAGGAGGATTGGAGCTCACAAATATTGAGATCAAATGCAAATCCCTATTCCTGGCAAGATCCTATACGCTCTATGGCATCGAAGATTCCATTACATCATTATGGATACAGTTATGGACGGAGGAATTTCCACCCCAAAATCCGCCAGATCTACGGAGATTGAAAAAAGGGCCGTTATATCTCCGAAGTTTGATGCAAGAATTCAGTTATGTGGTGCTTCCGCCAAAAGGTGAAGATGTAAAACTCTCTCAATACTTGTATACACTGTTTCACAAACAGTTGCAGATACCAACTCACCGCATTGAAAAACATTTTCCCAATAACAGATGGCAAAATATTTGGAAAAATTTAAATAAGAAATTTCTGGATACATCAGTGTATAGTGTTTGGTACAATGTAATACATGATATTATACCAACTAATGAACGCTTACATAATATCAATAGACTAACAACTGATAAATGCAACATATGTGGAGAGATAGACACCATTGAGCATAGAATAGTAACATGTAATGGAGTACAGGAAATTTGGAAATGCCTAACGACATATCTAGGACAAATATGTCGAACATCACCCCAATACTTTCAACCGTCGATGTGTACAAGACCAGATTTCAAATATTTTCCAGAAAAGAAAAACAATGCAGTAATTTGGTTAATAGCTAATACAATATATTATGTATTTTGTAAAAAGTATGAGAGCAATAGCATTTTGTTCACACAGTATTTAAAAAGAACTAGATGGAAAATGTTACAATATCCAAAAATGTATGAGTATTTTGGAAACTACCTCAGTGTTGTTTAGAAAACAATAATTATGTACTTGTGGTGTGAAAGTGTAAACAGGTATTAAATATAGGAAGAAATGTATATTTATATTACAGGTACAAATGCATGTTTACGCCAAAAATATTGTATCAGATAGCCAAAATGGGACTCTTACTATAATACTTACTATGTTAAAAATTCTATACAATACTTTAACAGAATTTATGTAAGGAAACAGACATATTTTGTATATATACTGATAAAATAAAATTTTGTTTAAAAAAAAAAAAAAAAGTCGGTAACGCGTATGACTACCATGCTCAAGGTCCCGGGTTCGATCCCCGGCCGGTTCAAATCCGGGAACTTTTCTAACGGTGGAAGCGGCCCCGGCGCCCACCCAGCGTCGAATAACATGGGTACCTGGTGGAAACCCTGGGGGGTAAAGGCGGTCAGGGGCGTGATGCTGATTACATCAACCCCACTCACGACCGGATCAAGAAAGTGTGGGGCGTTACCCCTATACGCCTTCATGGCGTGGTGCTATGCACAAGGGAACCTTTACCTTTGTCAATGTCTTTGAAGCAGTACACAATTATCGCTAGAGTATCATAATTCACGATCGTATACATGAAAATATCTCTTTGAACGTGTGTCAATTCATTTATTTGTTTATCTTTTTTTATAAATTCCATATGCATAACAATGTAGCCACTATACAATGCTATTACAAATAATGTTACCATGCTCTTATTTAATAGAAGGGGATTTAGAAAAAAGAAAAAAAAGAACACCTAGTATGGAGGATCGAACCTGGGACCGCAATCAATTCTTTCAAGAACTCTAACCAATACACTACGCCCTTTTTTTCCCTTGGAGCAACAGTTCTTAATTATTCTGTCGCGTCAATATTGTAAACGTTATCCTGCAGAAATAAGTTCAATACTTTGATATAGCTCTCTACTTCTAGAATTACTCTATACGCATGCATTTGAAATTTAACTCTGAATTGATTTCTTCGTTGTTAGTATATCTAACCTTGTGAATATATTTTATTTGTAATTTTATAACGGTTACATGAACATCTATGAAATAGTTCCTTATAATAACCTCCGGTTGACCAAGTTGCCAATATAAACAAATGGAATACATATTGTCTTCGAGCTTACATTGTTAAAAAGGAGCAGATACACGTATTACTATCCCAATAGTTATCCCAATACTCATTCAATAAGGTTTCTTGTTTGTCAGAAAATATCACTTAAACTATTGCATGTTGAGCTAGTGCCCACCTAGCCGCCTCTGATGAAATCTATCATTGTTCAGATTTTCTTTAAAATACGACTCTGGTCACTTGTAACTTGCTGGGTGCAGACACTGTGCATCGACGCACACTGTTTTGCGATAAGAAGCGGCCTTGAATAGCGTGAGTGAGTCACTTTGAACGCGAACAAGCTGCGCTACCAAGCTTGTCTGCCTTTGAAAACCAAGTCACTTTTTTCACCGTTTCCGAACGCGATTACTATTGTAGAAGTATATATTCTCTCAAAAGAGCAAGAAAGGAAATTAGACCAATGTTCTCCCGTCGTTTAAAACTAAATATTATCTATTAATCGAAAAGTTCACGATTGTCAATAAACCTATCTGAGCATAAGGTGGATGTAAATTATAAATTTAAGAGAAAGATTCTCCAAATTTCTCTCCCACTGTCTACGTCAAGCCAGTACCCAGGGTGGGGAGCATGGGGGCCAGGCCCCCTCGAACCTTGAAATATTTAAATGTGAACCTATCAATAACTACGTAAATAACATCGTCGATTTTAGAAATGTGTAAATATTTCAATTTTGTTTTTACATTAATTATTCTGTTTCTTGCGCAAAAGTCTTCAGGCTGCAATATTGGATGGTTTTAGTTTCATAATGCAAGGCTAGCAGACGTCCGATTCACAGATTTAGTCAGGACAGTGCGTTACTTTCAATCCCTGTATCGACTTTTTCGAACTGCAATCGTGATTTGAGAATGTCTCTTTATTATTTTTTTTCCTTAACTCACAATTAGACATGTTCTTTATTGTAATAATAATTCCTAGTATGCAACATTTAATTTATAAATATATTTTTTTCTAAACGTAGAATTATCATGACTTTTCAATGGCGCTCGCACTATTTGAACTATTTTGTAATATCTGTCTCTCTCTCTCTCTCTCTCTCTCATATATATAATAAAATATATATACATTTCGGTCTGGCCCCTCCCTCAAAGAAATCCTGCTTACGGGCCTGGTCTACGTCAATGTCAGAAATGCAAGCAATATTTTTATTTATTTTTAACCCAATTAAAGGAATGTGGAAGAATTTAAAAGAAATAAGAAAGAGCGGAACGACTGTTGCTCTACTTTAAAAATTGTTGTTCTTCGAGGAAGAAAAATAAGAAGGATTTACTCCAGCACCTTAACACAGTGTCCCACGAGTCTCTCTTGACTAACACTGTCAAATGTGAAGTGATTTTATTAACAAAATTTTCCGCCTGTTTACGTCTAACGTTGCGCAGATTTGGTAGTTCGCAAACGGTGTAATTTTTTCATGTTACCTTACGCAACAGCAAATACATTTCTGAACACGAGACTTGCGTCAGGAAACAAGCATTTAGTCTGTTCCAGTATCGCAGGAAAATAATATCGTCCTGCAATGTTCAAGCCTCTAGATATTTTCCATTAATAATGTCTAATCACAATAATAAGTTAGAAGAAATAACTCGCATTTTCACAACTACCAATATTCTCGTTTTTCTTAATCACTTAGAAAATTATATCTCGAAGATATCTGCTATACTACAAGAAAGCAATTAAATATTAAAGTAAAAGTTCAACTACATGTATACCCTACGACATTTACAATATAGGAGGGACAGAATACTTAAAAATTGTTTCTTCAATCGAAGGTAAGGGCGTGGTGTAGTCGTTACAGTACTCGGTTGGACTGCTAACGGTCCCAGGTTCGATCCTCCATACTAGGTGTTCTTTTTTTTCTTTTTTATAAATCCCCTTCTATTAAATAAGAGCATGGTAACATTATTTGTAATAGCAGTGTATAGTGGCTACATTGTTCTGCATATGAAATTTATAAAAAAAGATAAACAAATAAATGAATTGACACACGTTCAAAGGGATATTTTCATGTATAACATAACCCCACAACTCTACAGCACCTTGGCGGGCCTTGGCTTACCTACCGACTGCTAGTCTCCCTCCCACACTGTTCCTCCGTCACCTGTTATAGCGTGGAGGTTTTAGACCAGTAGTGGGCTGACGGGTGATCAGCCCGACGAACCCCCAGCCGTTGTTGTAGGTCTTCTCGACCGGGTTACGCTCACTTCGGTGCTTCCCAATTTCCTCACGATGGTGGGTTGCCACCGGCCCTATACGTATACCGAATAATTTTCATGTATACGATCGTGAATTATGATACTCTAACGATAATTGTGTACTGCTTCAAAGACATTGACAAATATTAATGAAATAACTATTTATATTTGTGGCAATTCAGAACATACTAATTTTACCCCTTTTCCCACTCGAGTTCAATGCAAGGAAACCTCCGCAAATATAGAATGAAAAGTTTTCATCATGTGCAATTCTCCATTAAATGTTTTCGCGAAGTCGTACTACCTTCGATTTCTTTGTTACAAACAAGTATTGTTTGCACATTACATGTAGGAGGAGAGTTGCATCTACATTTCACATTGGTCAGCTCCTTCTACTTGCTTTCAGGAGCGAAAGCTTGTAGTGTAGTTCTTACCGTTCAAGACTGTCAATCTGATGTTCGTAGGTTCAAACCCTTCCGGTGGCAGAAAATTTTCGTAAGTTTTAGAACTTTCCCATTGTGTTCAATGTCCACGCCGTGTGAAACTGAATGATTCAGTTTGGAATTAACGATGGGGGGAGGGGAAATATTAAATTACAAAATCTCCATTTCAACGAACCGAGAAGTGGACAAAACTTGGATAATTCTTATAAATATTAAAATTACATTCATGTTTTTAGTGATATAATCGCAGGTAAAATCAAAGATCTTACATGGAAGATTTTACCTTGCTCTAAACTAAGCCAAAAGGCATTTCGAACCGATCTAATACATTCTCCAATACATTTCAAAATGTTATTGAATGTTTCATGTCGATTATTTGACCAATGCGTCAATTCTTGACGCTGAGACGATATTTTCTTCAACTACCTCTTCTCTTCAGTCCCTTCTGTTCTTCTCTTCTCCTTCTTCTCTTCCCTCCTTCTGCTCTGCTTTTATCTCATATCGCCTTCCCTGCTTTTCTCGCATCTTATCTCCATCCCACTCATCTCCACTCCTCGTATCTCTTTTCCTGTCTTAGATTTCCGACTCCACTGCACTCTTCTTCTCTTCTTTTCGTTCTTCTCTCCTTTACTCTACTCCCCACTCCCCTCTTCTCATCTCCTCTTCTCCTCTTCTCTCATCTCGTTTTCCTCCTCTTTTCTCTTCTTTGTTCCATTTTCCTCATTTCTCCTATAATCTTCTTTCATTCTCCTCACTACATCTCCTCTCCTCGTCCATCCTCTCTTCCTTCTCTCCTCTACTTTTCCTCTTCTCCTTTCGCTTTCTCTTTCTCCTGTTCTTTGTCACCTCTCGTTTTCTCTCACCTCTTTTCCTATCAGTAGACTCATCAGCGATGAAATACTAGAGAACCTATTTTTTTTCTTTGAGAAAGAATTTTGTCACTTGCGATATAATAGTGATCTTTTTAATAATTTTATACAATAATGCTTGTTTTTATTTCTTTCGCGTATTTTATAAACATCTATTGTGCATGTGGCAACCCTGAAATTGAGCCTAACTGTACACGCAACCCACCAACGCCTTGCGTAAATTGGGTTGCCTAGTTTAAAATGTCGTTGTCCTAAAACTTTTGAGAGACACTGTACTACCATATGAACGTGTGATAGATACTGTAACGTTAATTTGTAATTTGAATTTCTCTTGGTAGTTTATAAATTTGTTCTACAAATCTTTCAGAATTTTTAGGTCATTTTTCTAAGTTTATAGGGCATTTTCTTGCATGTATTAGTAGGTCATAAATGCATTTTTAAAGGTCATTTTTTGGCACTTTTTAAGGTCATCAAATTCCTAGCTCTAGTGATAACAGATCCAGTTTCTACAAGCCATATGACACACAGCGCCTTCTGTTGCGGTGTCGCCGTTGCACTAAACTGCACCGACTGTGTTCGGCTCGGCTTGGCCACTTCAAGGTCAACGCTACGCAGCGTTGCCAACCTTTGTTGGAATAAACTCGAAACGGCGTGAATAAAACTTGATGAGCTACTGATTTTAAAGTATTTAACTAAAGCCCCTATCACACGGAACTGGATTTCTATTTGGAATGCTCTAGTTGACGCTGGACTGGCTACCCATTTGCTAGTTTTCGCCTCACACGGTACTTGTTATACCGTACTTGTCGATAGTCTTTCGTTTCCATAATGGAGGCCGCGCGAGATGTAAACAACGTATCACTTCACACTTTTAAAATACGATAACTATCCAACCGAGAGGAATATCGCATCGCATTAAATGGTTTTAGGTAGAGAAGAACGGCGCTGATAAAATACGTACTTTACAACGTTTACTATACACGTATGGAAGAATATTTTAGCTTTTTCAATTGTAAACTTGCCTTTCGTGTTGTAT
Organism: Lepisma saccharinum; assembly: GCF_977018435.1. Taxonomy (NCBI): domain Eukaryota; kingdom Metazoa; phylum Arthropoda; class Insecta; order Zygentoma; family Lepismatidae; genus Lepisma; species Lepisma saccharinum. The sequence continues at coordinate 47,968,138 of NC_139252.1, forward strand.
GCACTCGGAAGCCACAGACAAAAAAAGGCTACTTTACAAACTCACAGAATATCTTCACATGGCCAAACTTTGCTCTGATTGGCTGTTCCACAGAATCTAGTCGAAGAAGTTAGTAGCAATTAGAACATGTCCTATTCCTCAAAACCAGTCAAGCAGTCAGCCAGGCGGCCATGATTACTACCCAAAAAGTTAGTTCATCGCCAACTAACTAGAAATCCAGTTCCGTGTGATAGGGGCTTAACCTGAGTTATCTAATACCGTTTGCGCACTATGACTGTTTAAAACCCCAAAGTTCCTTTATATATACCCTGTATATTAGGTTTTGGCTCCTAGTTTATGTACGAATTCTAGTTATTTTCATATATTTCAGAACATTTCTCCATATTTGCGCAATAACTACATGTCCTCGTGTGACTGAAAATAGTTGAGTGAATTTCTTGCGAATAACTGACATAGTAGAAGCGACGTTATACGAAGGAAAGTTTACGGCCTCTTTATACCCTCCAATTGCGTTAATTTACAAGTTTCTTTCATCCGAACAATAATGCTTCAATGTTACACCTCCCAACTGCTGTTATAAAACACTTTAAATTCCTGAAATGTACAGTAGAGTCTCGCTTATCCGATATAAACGGGTCTGCAGAATAGGATAAGCGAAAATATCGGATAATAGGGAGGTGTTAAGAAAAAGCCTATTAAACGTCAAACTAATGTTATCATTTTACACATTACGAACCTAATACAGTAATCATGTTTTACAACAATGCAGAAAAAGTTAACTGGACAAATGAACTTACAGTTACTGATCTGTCTGAAGTTAAACACAGTACGTACGCACAGTACTTCAAAAGTTCAGTTCTGCGATGATTGAAATACATTTTTGATCTTAGTCTGCTTTCCTGACGATTGCCGTTTCTACGCTGCCATATCTCGCCATCTTTGGAGCATCATTATGTCGATTCCTGTAGCTTCTTTTTGTTGCTAAACTAAAAATAGACTACGCTCAAGCTCGCAACTTGCAGTTCTTGTTGCCGATTGGTGATTTTTTTTCCGGTGGTATGTCGGATAAGCGAAGGTCTGATAAACGAGACTCTACTGTATTTATATATTTAGCACATTTTTAATGCATATAAATCCATCCCCTGGTCATAACTATGGCTCGAAAGTTGAAGACCTATAAATTGCCAAAAAAACTATAAAAATACCTAAAAATATAAAAAAAAGGACCAAAAAACGGAAAAAAAGGACGTATAAATGTGATCCAAATTAATTAATAACTTCAGTTTTAATTACATATTTAATGAATAAAGAAAAGACAACATTCTGGTGGTATGGAACACACAGTGCGAGAAAACTATATGAATGAAATGCATCTTCTTTCAGACATTATATATTTTTTAGATTAACATAATTTGAAAAATCATATTTGAAGAATCATATTTGGCCTAACCACACTAGGGTTACAGAAGAAGGTGAAGTTGCAAAAAAAAGCCGTTAAGACCTAAAAAAGGCCAAAAAAGGACCAATAAGCCAAAAAACGCCGAAAAAGGCAAAAAAGGACAAATAAAACCCACCTTTTTCTGGCCTACAATGACCCAAAATGAACATATATTATGTTGGGCCTCGTCTTCGGACACTAGGAAAAAAAAAGGATTTCTCCTCAATTTCCGAGCCTAGTCATAACTATTGCATGATGTAAATTATTATAGCTATTTGTAAAAGGGTTACTATAGCGATATCGCGCTTACTCCCGGCGCGGGAGTAACTCTCTGTTGTCGCGTATACCTACGAAGGAACTTGCGGTCAAACAGCCATCTAGACCTACTGCTGGGCAAGAAGCGGCAACATTAAAACCCCTCCTCCCCGAAGCAGCCAGCACGGAAACAGGATCTTGTCATATAACTGTTCTGTGCTGTGATTAAAAACATTATTATTCATTATCTTTATTTTAGGAGTGTATTTAATATTTATATTTTCAACTTTTGAAAATCTGTCAAAATATGTCTGAATAGTCACTTTTTGAAACTACATACAATTGATTATTGCCAATCACAGCAAATTATTTTCTATAAAAAATTCTGAAGCATGTTTATTTCATGAAGAGAGAAGAGGAAAGGAGGCGGTTATGGAATAGGTAGGGGTATATGGAATACCTCTATAACTCTTCTGCTGGCCGCTTATGACGTCAGTGTATGGCGTTGTGCTGATAATTGTTTGTGTGTTGCTGTACTGGGTCGAAAGGTGTTTTGCATGTTCAAGGATGTTTTACAGGTATGTTTTTCTAATTGGATAATATGAAACACATAGCAAATTAGTATAATAACATGGTATAGCGTGTAGGTATGGAATGTTAAATTTTGAGAAGGAAAGTAATTTTCGCTGTTGTATCAAGTCATTTCGTAGCAGACGCTAAAAATCAAAATGGACGTGGGAGGGGGTTATGGAATACTTAAATACTTAAGCTTACCAAAACTACAACTGAAGACTTTCAAAGGAAAAAGACCACGCAGGTTGTAGAAGTGATTAGTTCCACTAGTTGTAGTGATTCAGATCAAATAGAACTTCAAGACTATAGTGACGATGAAACCGTTTCTGTGCGCCTCCAACCTGGCAATGAGGACGCAACATGTATCTTCTGCGACCGCAAATTTTCCGAGGACGTTCGAGGGGAAACTTGGGTAAAATGTGTTATTTGCTACATATGGGCTCATGAAGTTTGTTCAGGCTGTGAAACAGACATTTACATTTGCGATTTCTGCAAATGAGCCTATAATGACAATTACAGTAAATAGTATTCCATATACCTCTCCTATTCCATAACCCCCGCTTTTTTTGTCTTATTCGTTTTTTGTGATTACATTTTTTTGTATGCGTAAGTAGAACTTCTTGATACTATATAATAAACAGCATTATATTATCTGTGTTGTCATATAGGAATTATGTCTCATGAAATTATTACAATATACAAAATGGTATTCCATAAACCCCTCCTTCCCTCTAACATTATTGTACGCGTAATTAAAGAATATGTGACCTAAACTCCTTAGCGCCAGAGTCCTTTAGGAACCAAGGCCCGCCAAGCGGTTTTTCGTTGGGTGACGCGTGGTCAACGCTACGAATCCCATCGTCGCCGTTTTATGCATTTTCAGACCGGCCCTTTCTGTTGTATGATATTTTAATAGATAGATGAGGCAATAACTGTTGTTACAATACGATTAATTCCAGTCGTGATCATAGGTGGGCTCAGGAAGGAAAATCAGAGTGTTTGAATTTGAATTTAAAATTTTGGATGCGTCAGCGCTTAAAGGCTATTTTGCAGCCGTCACATTATACGGGGTCCAGCCCCTTACCATAACTAAAATAACATAACTGTAATTTCGTGTAACTAAAACATTAAAATATTCTGATTTAGGTTAAAATCTGAGGCTGGAAAAGAGCACTCAGCACACATAAGGACAAAGAAACATGACAACACACAGAATTATACCAGTCAGAGTCTCGTTAATTTGCAAAATGCAGTTCAGAGTGCACTACAGAGAACTGAATGCATCATATAGATTGATGCACCATAATGCATCGATTGATGCAATAAAGTGTGTTTTGTAGCTTCTTCGAACAATCAGATTCGCATTTGATGCATTTTTGTGCATTTTTGTATGTATTTTTGTATTTTAATGCATCAGCTGATGCGTTTTGATGCACCAGAATGCATCTTTTTTGATGATGCACTTAAACGTTTCGTCTGAGCTACATAAACTCTGTACCTCAGACCAAACGTTTAAGTTCATCATCCAAAAAGATTCAGGAAGGTGCATCAGCTGATGCATTAAAGTGCATCTCCACTGAAATAAATCCTCACTTGAATCAAATGATGCACTTTGGTGTTTCTTTCACGACATACAAAAATGCACCAAAATGCATCAAATGTGAATCTGGCTCGTCGAAGAAGCTACAAAACACACTTTATTGCTTCAATCGATATGATGCATTTAGTTGTCTCGTGGAAGTGAGGTCGACAATTGGGTGTATTACGTGAAAGATCACCCCTTACACCCCACAGAGGGTTTGACAGGGCTGTAATTGTCATAAGTGTGATGCAGTGTTGCAACCTTTGTTTTAATATATGATAATAAAAGCAAATAATTATTCGTTTTGTATATTTCGGAATTTACGTAGCTTTTCTGCCTCTTGAGGCAAATCATCACGATAAGCATGAATAATGATTAGATTAAGTTATGAACGGACAGGTTAATCGGGACTGGTCCCACAGATTAAAGTGACCTCGAACGTAAATGTATGAAGAAAACCCATGGCTAAGACCAGATTCGAACCTGGGTCTTCAAGCGGAGAATTCTTTGGACACAAATTTCCACCCTTTACTTTGAGAACATACGTGGTTTTGAACATTATTTATAAATCACATGTAGTTCTTTGATCACTACAGCTCAATAACATGAAAAAAATTACTTCATATGCAACGTATAAAGATACAGCTGAAGTGATAATTTGTGATTGTGTATACGTCATATTTATCTTCATTGCGTAATTTATTCGTCTCAGCGAAGGTGAAACAAATCATTGTTTGTAGTTTATAAAGCGTAGTAATGAGTGCATTAATATTTCATTCAATAAAACACAAACTAATTGTATGTTCATTGGTCCTGTACTTTTGCACCGTGACGCCTCATAACACACACACATCTCACACGTAAATGCAACTGCTCAATAACCCATGCAAAACATATATCAATAGCATTTCACACAAAGAGCTCATATATGCCTGGGAGATGACATAAACGCAGTGCATTAGCTAGCTATGTTCTTTCCCGGTTGCTGAAACAATGTCCAGAAGCAAACAATACTGGCTGTTGAGAGATATTGCACAAAATCATGAGCAACACCAATACAAAAAAGGTATGTTTACACAATTTCCTAAAACATTGACAACACACAGGAAACAAGTTCAAGCAGTTCTTATAACTCAGCGAATTCCATATTTCCAGCTTGATCGATTTCGAAGCTATCACAATATTAAAGTTAATACACTGTTGATTTTTCAATATTTTCCTGTCATAGAAAAACGAGGCAATTGATATAATTCATGTTACGTTATATGAGCAATTACTATCTTTTCAACTTCGATATATCGACAAGTAACATATGATCGACTGTTGTGCTTTACAGCGAGGTAGATGGGCTGTTATTAGGTTTATCAGCACTACAGATCACTGTAAAGGCACAAGAATATGGGTTCGAGCTCTTGTTTTTTATTTTACTTTATGCACAGACAGGGTAATAAGAACTGGACAGTTTAAAACGGAATCCGAACCACTATGTCCATCCACCCCTTTATTACAAGGCGACTACACAAAGGCTATGAAAATGACGAACGAAAACGCAATTTTGAACATGATACTCGTGTACAAAGTCCTGAATATTGAAAGCTATTAAGCTGACATTTGCATAATAGTTAGCATCTCATCTATATTTGCATTATCATCTATATTATCTGCATTTGCATTTAACAGAGGACTCTCAAAGCTATTGCAACCAAATTTGGGTATGCCTGCCTCCGTGGTCAGTGATAGCGGTACTGAGGTTCCGGGTTCGAGGCTTCGGTGTTTCATCGATTTTTTTCAATCATCTTTGTCACCAATTCATCGTTCCACTTGCCGCGGGTTCATGCGGGAAAATATATCTTTAATAAATGCTAATCTGCCTTCAGTTCTTCCTTTCAGTCCACTTTATGAACAGATAGGCTAATCGGGAATGGGCCTACAGTTTATAATGGGATCAGAACCACCATGATTACAAGGCAACGTCGCTACCACTGAGCCAACGGGTAGGCCAATAAATACTAACAGGATTCCACCGCGATACACGTGTGTTCAGTTTATTCCCCAGTGGGTCATTCCACATCAACGCAAAAACTAAGACTTTGACACCCACCAACTCCGATTTCGATGAAATTTGGTATACACCTTTCCTTCGTGGTTGAAAGAAACGCCCTAATTTTTTTTCACTTTATCTCAAACGGTTTTAATTTTACAGCACTTTGAAATGTCATCAAATCAGTGTTGTCTGTCACTATTGAGACCCTCGACACAAGATACCCTTGCTTATATTTTATTTCTTTTCTCCTTAACCAATCATCAGATCTCTTTGAAACTTTACACAAAGTTCAATGAAATAATGAGGATTGCAGAAAAAAATACATCAGCACTCAAAAAAATTTACAAATGACTATAAAAAGACTAATAATGGAATTGTAGTCTAATTTTTGTGGTGGGAAAACTAGGTTACGAAAATCTGAATTTTCATCATGTGGGTATGAAGAAACCAAAAGCTTTTGATGTTGAAAATCATTGAAAAGGCATGCTCTTTCTCTACAAAAAATAAAATGTTTGGGTTTTATATTCCCTCTATAGAAAATTTTACTTTTTTTGGAAATTGCCTAAAATTTCAGGGTCAATCCGTACCAAATGACCCAGCCCTGGTCGCTCGACCATTTTTAAAATTCTTCATTTCTTTGTCATTGTAACCCCTGTACAAGGGTAGTTCAAAACAGGCATTATTTTTCTAAAACTAGACTTCGTTTGAAAAGGGCGGCCATCTTTGTTTCATGGCTTGCAACATTTTTGGCCTATGCAGACAGTTGCGATAATTATGATAACTCAGCTAAGAAAATTTATAGAATTCTGGGGTGAAAAACATTGTTCTCAGTACATTTCAGGCTACATTTTATGTTCTGTATCTTTTTTCACCACATCTAATGCAAATGGCTGAAATTTAGGGTCAAAACTGACTGATATTCAATTTTGAAGGGAAATCAATGTATAGGATATACTTCTTTTAGTAGGTAAGCAATGAAATATCAGAGCTATATTTGTTTTTGAGTACTGATGTATTTTTTTCTGCAATCCTCATTATTTCATTGAATTTTGTGTAAAGTTTCAAAGAGATCTGATGATTGGTTAAGGAGAAAAGAAATACAATATAAGCAAGGGTATCTTGTGTCGAGGGTCTCAATAGTGACAGACAACACTGATTTGATGACATTTCAAAGTGCCGTTTGAGATGGAGTGAAAAAAATTTAAGGGTTTTCTTTCAACCATAAAGGAAGGGTGTATACCAAATTTCATCGAAATCGGAGTTGGTGGGTGTCATGACCTCGTTGAAATGGCGTGGAATGACCCCAGTGCGAAATCAGTACCTGTTCTATCTCAAACACACGAACTTCATCTGTGTTCCAGCGATGAAATATATTTTTTTCCAAATTCTCTTCTTTGCCCTTTAGAGTCCTGCCTGGAACCACTTTCGTCCTGGAAGTTTCAGCCCACAATCAACTTTTTAACTTTCATATATCATTGCATTGGTAACAGACTAAACTGCATTTTAACATGGAGATGATGACTATATTCACTGCGTCTTTCATTTCACGATCCAGTAGTACACGTATAACGTGATTCGTCTGTGGTAGTGTGCCCTTAAATATGGATTTAAGGGCACACTACCACAGACAAATTACGTTATACGTGTACTACTGGGCTTCGAGCATATACCGCTCGTTTTGCCCATTCATGGGTGTACTTTCGTATGTAAGAAGCGCCTGACGCATATGCAGCCAGTCCGACGGTACGGTGTGGAGGGTTGCGTGACAGCTGCAAGTTATGTGTCTCCGTGGGCGGTTTCTGGAGATTTGAGAGTCGCAGGAGACAATTCCGGCGGGAATTTGGAGCAGATTGTTCGCAATAGAAGCGTAAGTAAGGAACAGGAACGGTGGAACAGCCGTGAAAAGAACCGAGCGCGAAAGACAACAGCTAGGAGGAAACTGAAAACCTGCAAAGGCCACCAAACAAGATTATACGTTGGAGTAATATACACAGCATGAAAAATTGTAAGAATAATTAAATCTCAATTTTTTTGAGTTGTAAGATATATCAGTTTATGATATTGCAAATTTCTGATTTACGATGGCTTCGGACAAATATATAGTACAAAAACAGTCATTTGATGAACGTTTCAAATTTTACTGTCCAGGGTATGTTATACTACGATAATCACTATTATATATTTGTATTATCTGTGACTAAATTCCGGGCAATTAATAGACATCAAATAGTTCTTTCCAGTTTTGCGTCTTCTGCTCTTAGTCTTAAAAATTATCTCTTTCTTTGTGCGTAGTCTCTCTCTCTCTTTTATGTAGTTTGTTTCTCATTTTCTTTTCCTTTTCTGTCTCATTTGTCTTTTTACTCTCTATCCACCATCTCTCTCTCTGTCTCGCTTCTTCATTGTCATTTTCTTTCTTGTTTCTCGGTTTCCTTTTCTCTCTTGCTTCTCTCTTTCTCTTCCTTCTCCCCTCTCTTTATGTCGCTTACATCTTTATTTATCTTAATTCCTTTTTCTTTCATATCTCTTCTTTTTTGTTACTTTCTCCCCCTCTCGCTCTGTCTTTGTTTTTATGATAAGTTGATAACGTGTAAACATGACGTCATTATATCCTACCCTTAACCCTTAGTTGAGTTTAGTTCTAAGAAGCTGTATTTTATAAATTTAAATAAAAAATTGATAGCTTAGCTTCAGGGAACTGTACATTTTGCATATACTATTAAAATTCATATAAGTGAATTTTTAAAAAGATGATAGCGCTACTGATATCATGATTGTTTGTCTTCTTTAGGAACCCAAGACAAAGAGCCATGACATCGGCATCTTCAGCTGCAATCACGACTGCCTTTGAGCCAGCATTCACAGCTGTAAGGCATATGAGAATAAACGAGAGTCAGCTTCCTCTTGCGTGGACCACAACTCTTCGACTTCTTCCCACTCACTCTCCGTTATCTCGTAACAAGTTTCCATTCAGATCTAGTACAGCATCTTTCTGCATTGCGGGGATTTTCACTTTCAGATACGAGAATCATATGACTAAAGAGCTTTTGGTTTCCTTCAGAACCACGTCTTCTGCTTTTCATCTATGAGCTGTTTTCTGCAAACATTGGAGAAGGTTTTCAGGTTTTTGCTTCGCCACTTATCATAAAATTTCACATAAGGTGATCTTCCTAACTGCGTTCACTTGAATGTCTGGCAGGCTTCCTCTCCGACTTAAAAGAGACCTTAGAGGATCCTTGGCTGCATCTGGTGGATCTACCAGTGGACAGACTAGCCGAGTCAGATTCATCAGGAGACACATGATTCAGACACCTGTTCTTGTTCTCTACGAGATCAATGAGTGATCTCGCATCTGCTTCGCCTATCCCGAGCCACGTAGCTCAGTCATTAAGGCGTCTGACTACTATTAGAGAGACCCGGGTTTGATCCCCGGTGGGGGAGAACCGGGATTTTTTTCCACCTGTTCAACCAGCTCCGGCGCCCACCCAGCGTCGTACAAATTGGGTACCTGGATGTACGGGGTAAGGGCGGCCAGGGGCGTGGTGCTGATCACATCACCTCCACCTTTGGCCGTGATCAAGAAAGTGTAGGGCCATAACTCTACACCCCCTATACGCCTTCATGGCGTGGTGCAAAGCACAGGGGAGCACTTTACCTTTTTTTGGACTCTGTAGATCTGGATGGGACGATTTTGACTTGCTTTGACCTACCATGTCTCTCAACTGTTTCATTACATGCTTTTGTACTCAGCTGTAAGGTATTACTTGGCCACTGCACCTTCCTTAGAAACTGAATCCCTCTGTAGCAACATTTCTGACTCACCATGTATACTGAACATACCATGCAAATATTTGTAAAGCTCATGTATGGACGTACGTCAGTCCCTTATAGAATGCAAATTGCCCGCAAAAGGAAAAATGTTGAAGACCACTCCAATCAGCTAAATGCAAGAAATTGTAAGGAACAAGAAATAAACTTTGTTGACAAAGCTCTCATAAAAGGTTCTAATACCAATAGAAGTAATGCTGGAAAGTCGTAGATTGGTTAAAGTTTGTAAGAAAAATGTGTAGTTTTTCCAGTTCGTCTTCCGATCCTTTCTTGCTGCTTTCTAACCTCGCTGGCACGGTTTCCGAAGTGATGACACCACTTTCATTTTACAGGCCTCCCGCGTGCTTTGACGCTCGCCGGCCTATTAGACTCGCTCCGAGCATCGTCGGTCTTCTCATGTTCCGTAAGGGTTCTCCACCCTTACGGACGAAAAAAAAGGGGAGAAAGAAGCAAGTGGATTCTCTCTTTCCCGCGAAGGAAACAAAACACAGAGGAATGGAAAAATGTGTGGAAGGAAGAAAGGAATGGTCGTTCATTTCCTGTCGACCCGGTTTCTTTTTCATCTCCCTTCGCTTTGAAAGAAGCCACCAGGATGCTGAGTCCTTTACGTCACAACACCTCTCATCTCAATCGGACGAGAAGAGATAGAAGATTTCCTTCGCAGCATCCTCTAATTTCGGAAAACGCTTGATATCTCAGAAGCTTGATCGATTGATTGAATTATGTTATTTCACTTTGCAATGTCAAGCAGTAAAAAGACTGCAAACTTATTTTAATATAATACAGGAAATAGTTGTACAATACGCATATAACATAACTAACTCTCTAGCTTTCTTAAACCCGAAGGTTTATGGCTGCAGCAACACAAGCCTTCCATCTATCCCTATCCTAGGCAAGATCAATCCAATCTTTTCCCTTCCTTACCGATTTCATTTAGGTACTAATCAATGTTATCCTTCCATCTTCGTCTCTTACAGTCAGGTTTCCCAACAAGAATCCTATTTCTTTCATCTCCCATTCGTGCCATGGCCTTCCCACATAAGTCTTCTTGCTTTAATTGTCAAAATATTATTTTATGGCAAAAAAAACAACACACTTATTGGGTTCCCGAGTAACCAAAAGGGTAGAGCTCTCGCCTGTGGTGCGAGAGGTTGCGTGTTAGAGCCCCACCTCCCATGTTTCTATGTTAACCCAGCGTTGTGAGGACAACTGGGGAGCAACTTGACAAGAAGTAGCGGGCTCCGGGCTCGAAAGCTCGAAAACAGCGGCGATGGGACTCTAAGCATAAATCACGCGCCAACCAATGAAAATGTCGCTTTGCAGGCTTTTGCTCTCAATTGGACAACGGTGTTTAATTAAGTTTAGTTTCTAAAATATGCATTTTATAAAATCTAAATAAAAAATTAATAAATTAACTTAAGGGAATTGCAAATTTAGCATATAATTTTAACATTCGCATAAATTAATTCTTAAGCTAACACTCCTTTACTTCTAAACTCGGACAATGTTCTCATTAAGAAACAGATTCAATCTGGTTGAAAAAAAACAATTTAAATACAAAAGTGCAAATATTTGTAGCGTTTAAATTTATTACAGAAAGACGTAAATATTAATTGAAACAGATTAAGTTTGAAAGCTGGAAAAGATTATTTTTATGAAATCCACATTTTAATACCACGTTTTGAAGTTAAGTTTTATCTTACAAAGCATATATTTTGATGTAAAACTATAAAACTCGTCAGGTATTCTAGAAATATTCATCTCTTTCAGTCGCGAGAAATAAATCGTGATTGCTGAGAAACACCAGAAGTTTAATGAAAAAAATATTTTATACATATTTGACCTTTAATTCTTGTAGCGTATTTAGTGATATTTTATACCCACACTAGCCTAATTGTTGCTGACTCATCTTGTTTTTCACATCCTCTCTACTATTTGCTTTGCATTGCCTGCAAAGTGCTATTTAAACTAACAGAACTCGCCAGTAACAATATTTTGAATATTTCTAGTTCTGAAGAAATATTCAAGATTTTTCCTCTTCTTTACGACTCAGTGCCACTTTAAAGTCAATATTTTCTCTAATTTCAACCGTCGAGAGAAAATATCTGACCCTTTTTTACCTACTCATCAAATTAAGCGAACGTAGACGTTCTCGCTTCAGTCCATGAACCATTTCCCATTCACTAAGGAGGTAAAAAAAGGTTCGCTGTGATCACAGTCGAGAAAAACACCAAAAGATGGCAGCACCTCTAACACGAAGATCGTCTCTTGTTATATTCAAATTCGTTAATCGCATTTTGCTCTGAGAGCGGGGCACAATTATTCCCTTAACTTCTGCAAGAAACGTTTTGTTCCTCTGAGACAAAAAGTGACGGAATTTATGCTAAAATGCAAATTCTCCGACAACGCAACAACTTCCCGTAGGAGCAGAGAGACAAAGAGCGAAGTCTGGAGAAGAGGAACAATTTAATTGAGAAATTACGCTTAATTATAAGTGGGATTTCCTCATTGAACCCAAGAATTTTTCTCTTCTTTCCTGCCACAGGTTCAACTTTATTTCTTCCGTTCTTCTCCCACTGTTTAAACTCCACTTCCTCGATTGAGAGCAGCGAAATTAATTCACTTCAAAGGCTTCGAAACCAATTTTTGTAGAAATCAAGACACAACTTCATAATGGCCTAATCAGTGTTGCCATCCGACATTTATTCTTTACAAAATTATCATATTTGAGGTCAAATTGGTACTAAAGCCAAGCGAAGTAGGAGTCATTTTAGTGATTAATCATCGTTGCCAGGGAATTATTTCCCTTACAAAAAAATCGAATATGGGAAGGGAAAGAAGGTGCATATTGAAACAGGAATGTTCTACCTTTTTTCTTCTAATTTTAAGGTTAGCTCTGTCTATCGGAATGCAATTATCAGTGTTGCCAGAAGAAATTACAAAGAATTATGTTCTTGAAATATCGCACATTGAATATAATACAAAAGCAATTAATGTATGGATTGTTATTTATGTTAGATCTTGTCTGATATACAGTGCTGCCAGCAAATTTTTTTTCAATGGTGCAGAAACGCTTTGTATATGGAGGGACAAAGTTCAACCCGCCCCCTCCCGACACACACACACTATATACTCTGATATGGACTACATAGTGTTGCTATATAGTAATTTTAAACTATAAAGCTTTCGATTATTAAAGTGGGATTTGCATAACCTTGTGCTGTCAATGAAAAAGAAATATTCACAAAAATGATATTGATTTTCATATATTTTTTTTAAAAAAAACATTACGGATATATCAACATAATGTTAAACATGCTGTTTGAGAGACGTTCAATTTGCGATCACATAGAGAGTTCTCGACCTCATACCGTCGTTTTGCATCAGTTTTAAACAGCTTTTACTTCCCCCCATAACTACCATGGACATTGATAATCACACAATTACTATGGAGAGGTCTGTAAGACCGATGCTTCGATTTTGAACTGTGAACTATCTGTTTTGCTTTTTTCGATTTCTGACGCGTTTCACGTGACTTGACATGGTTATAGAAAAATACTGCAAACAAGTTTTCATTATTGTTTCATTAAAGAAATCTAACATAAATTAGGAGGCGAATATACTGAAGAATTTGAAATATCACGAGGATTGAGGCAAGGAGATGTACTCTCGACCCAGCTATGCAACCTGGTCTTGGAAAAAGGGATAGAAATAAACAAAGGAGGAAATATATTCAACAGAATGCAGATGTATGTCTAACAAGCAGAACTGAGATGGGAATCAAGTAAAGCTTTGTACATCTAGAGAATGAAGCAGAAAGAGTGCGTCTCGCAGCCAACAAGGAAAAAGCAAAGTATAATAAACACACGGGAGAAGATAAAGTATCAAGAAGTTAAAGGTATACAAGTAAACAACAGGAATTAGAAAGAGTTGAGAAGTTCAAAGATCTAGAGACAATATTAACAGATACGAATAATATAAGTGGAGAGGTAAACAACAGAATAGCTGCAGGCAACAAATGCTATTTTTTACTCTTGAAGTTATTCAGCTCAAAGAGCATATCTAAACTACTCAAGATAAGGCTATACAAGACTGTAATAAGACCCACAGTTACATATGGAGCAGAAGCATGATGTCTAACAGCACATGATGAGAAAAACCTACTCGTATGGGAACGGAAAATCCTAAGGAAATTATATGGACCGGTGATTGAAAGGGGACTCTGCCGTATAAGAAAAAACAAAGAACTCGAGGACCTGCATCAGGAGCAAGATACTGTGAATGAAATCAAGAGGATGCGGCTAAGATAGTTAGGACATGTGGAAATGATGGAGGGAAGGAGGTGTGTGAGGAAATTAATGTATGAAAGACCAGAGGGCAGAAGAAGGACAGGAAGGCAAAGGAAGAGGTGGCTGCAGGAGGCTGAGGAGGATCTAAGGAAGCTGGGAGTGAGAGGATGGCGGAAGAAAGCAAGAGATAGACAGGCAATCCATTGTGGAGGAGGTCAAGGCCCTACAGGGGCTGTAGAGTCACAGGGTAAGGTAAGGTAACATAATTTATGCAAGCAGGATCAAATAGATTTGATGCGATTAGTTTTCTGTGTGTACTAACTAAACTAAATGCATCATATCGATTGATGCACTAAAGTGTGTTTTATAGCTTCTTCAAAGAATCAGATTCACACTTGATGCATTTGGGTGCATTTTTGTATGTCGTGAATGAAACACCGAAGTGCATCATTTGATTCAAGTGAGGATTTATTTATGAGTTTATGTAGCTCAGACGAAACGTTTAAGTGCATCATCGAAAAAAATGCATTCTGGTGCATCAAAACGCATCATCAACTGATGCATTGAAGTACATCTCGACTGTAATAAATCCTCAGTTGAATCAAATGATGCACTTTGGTGTTTCTTCCACGACATACAAAAATGCACCCAAATGCATCAAATGTGAATCTGAATCTATGAAGAAGCCACAAAACACACTTTAGTGCATTAACCGATGGATTCTGGTGCATCAATATGATGCATTTAGTTCTCTGAGTGTACCAGAGATTCAAAAATACTCACAAAGTGGACGTAATGCAGACGTGGGTCTGATGCGGAGCGCATCCAGCTTCCACGATACTAAATCCTAAGAGCTCTAAACCTGGCTCTCCTAACCTACAATTCCGCTTAGGTCTAATGATACAGATGTGGTTAGGTTCGGAGAACCAGGCTTATAGCTCTTTGCATTTAGTTTTGGCGTGTGGTGAAAGCTGATTGTGTTCCGCACCAGACCAATGCAGATGTTGGCAAATGAGGGGTAATTTACGTCTAAACTACCGTTACCGCGTATCAGATTAAGGTAACGGTTAACCGAACTTTAAACGATCAAACTCGCAGTTCCGGTTAACTCAGCAAATTTAGAAGCGAATTTCATTATCAGGTGTCCCCCACCCCCACCCCAACACGCACACAATGCAAACTTGCAATAAGGTGGAACTCGTGATGTCGGAAGCTAACCCCATTACGTCACGCTGACCTGAGATGCTATGATAGGATTTCTTTGTCGACGCCCCCTCCCTTTCCCCCCCGTGCCTCACACCCTCAGGAAATTGGATTTTGAAACTCTTCCAGTCAAGGTTCTTTTGTTGCTGAACTTTTCTCCTTTCAGACACAGTGGGAGGAGGCTGATGTTGAGGATATAGATTCCAAACATTTCTCATCTCGGGTGTGCGGTATGTTCCGAGAGGAAGTGGACTAAGTCTATGTACATCCCGCTGTTATTTAGATGATGTAAAGGGTGTTTCATAAAGTGCGCAGTTTTTGAAAATGCAATAACTCAGCCAAAATTGCATGAAAGTTGACATTTTGTTTTTTTATTTTTTTACATATTTACTACGATTTAATAATTTAAAAGTTAAAAGTGTCCGGCATATGCTCTTATGCGATTTAAAAGTCAAAAATGATGTCTGGCATATGTCTACCTCCGTTTTGTAAGCAGGCAGTAACTCGATCTGTGAAGTTCACCATGACTCTCGTGCAGACGTCTCTGTCGATTGAACCAATTACCCGTTGCATTTTCAAAAACTGCGCACTTTATGAAACACCCTTTATTAAGAATTATAAGACAAATAGATTACATCTTATTCCTCTTGTAGTTTGAGGTTGTTACAAGAATCTAACACGTTAACTGCGACGTGAGTTGTACTTAACTCACGCTAGTCTTACGCCCGTGCCTCGTGAAGCGTATTTAACTCACACATCTCCTTACCTTGGGAGCATCGTGGTGCACAAGCAACTCACGATATCGTGCTGTAACATACATGTTACGTGGAAAAATAATTGCAGATGGTTCGTGAAAATTTTATTTAGTGATGCTAAACCGAAAATCTGACAAGTAAACAACAAGAACAAAAAACACTCATGAAGTTTTTCCAATTGTGCGTTTGGCCTTGAATTATTGCTGGCCAGCTCCTCGAATGATATCGATACAATAGTATACTACAGCGATATGTTACAAATAACAAAAGACTCAATGCTCAGAAAAAACATTAACAATGCTCAGAAAAAAACAGTAATTGCTTAGAAAAAAACAATATACAGTAAACCCTGGTCAACACAAAATGTTGGTCTCGACAGAGATGTATTATGTCTTATAGGAAGTTTTATCGGTGAACACGAATTTCGGTTACCACGAATTACGAACTGTTTCTTAGTCCGTTGCGTCATTAGATCTCATTTAACACGAACTTTCAAAGTTTTTCCTCTGTCGTTCCTCTGCTAGGTATGTAAGAAATCGCTCAACAATCTCTATCATCTTGTCAACAATCAACTTATACAGTATTGTAACCAACAGATTCAGATCAACAATGTGTTCAAATGTGTTTTTCTATTCTTTAAACCATAGCCAGTACGAGTAACATCAAGATTAAAACTTGGGTTCAATTGCTCGACAATCGCGATCATCGCGTCAACAATGAACTTATACGTTTTTAACCAACGAATTCAGTTGTGTGTGTCACAAATTGACCGCTAGTTTAACACTCGGATCCATGTCACTTTTTTTTTACAACTTTACATATGTGGGGTCAATTTGACCCCAATGCAATTATGCATTGAAATAAGTACGACAGATTAAATAGTTCAGCTAATATGGTTTTATTGATCAATGATTTCTCTGAATATAACATAGGAATCAAATACACTTTTATTATTATTATCTAAGCCCCCCCAAAAAAATAACAATGTATTGACAATTCACTGTTCTACATATTAATGGTAGTTACACTTCGCTCGCAATTATCAGAACTCCAGTTGACCTGAGAAACAGTATTTTAGAGATAACACAATACATCACTAAATATTATTTTATCTAGAACAAAAAAAATTAAAAAAATAAAAATTAAAAAATTATAAAAAAGAAATAAAAAGAAGAATGTGCCGGCCTCTCATGGCAATTAAATACACCTCACTCGCATTCTGAGCACACCACAATCACACTGCTGTGAACCTTGAACACAGGTTTCCCACATCTTCTGCAACGTTACGTCGTCTTCCTGTCCTCTTGTCTTGTGCAGACCTGGCATCTTGCGCTTTTCTTTGAAGATCTATTTTCCAGTCTCTGTGACTGCCTTACTAAGCCGCAAAGTTTCATTGCCTCGGTTACTGGTTTCTCCAGGTTCAAGCTTTGGCACCTCTCCCGCATGTGAGGAACAATCAACTCATTCCCCAACTCGATAAGGAACATAGGGCGTCTGAGACTGACGCCTGATTGGTAATCAGAATGCTGTGACAAGTAGCATGTGTATGCATTGAGAACGCCTACATTGATTACATTATAGAAGAGGGCCATTGGCCATCGAAGTGCCTGTCTTCTGCAGGTGCATGTTTGAACCAGTTTGTCCATGGGGTCCACTCCACCCTTTGTTTGGTTGTAAAACTTTATGATTTCTGGCTTCTTCTAAGAATCGTCATCATCAATGTGTATGTCATGATGCATGGTGCTGCATAGAATAACATTCTTATTTTTCTCCGGCATGTAGCTTACCAGGGTCTCATTTTCATGGAAGGCGAATTGTGATGTGCAAGGCTGTCTTGTCTTGATATTGGTAAGTGCAGGTGGGATTTCACGTTTGTTTTTTCTTTACTGTTCCAACAATGCTTACATTTTGAAACAGAAGATCGTTAGCCAAGTCATGACTTTTGAAGAATTGGTCAATTGAGATATTTCTTCCCGAGTTTCGCAGTGTGTAGCACAGTTTCTTCACGACGTTGCTGGGGAGGTTATTTTGAAGTGTCTCTCCAGGCTGTCGTCCCAAGCAGATTAGACCGTCTTTGGCGTAAAAGTTATCAGCATCTCACAACCAGAAGATCTTGATGCCGTATTTGGCCAGCTTACTTGGCATGTATTGCAGGAACTTGCATCTCCCACGGAAAGGCACTAACTGTTCATCAATCGTAATAAAGGCGCCGGGTACCATGATTCTGCGACAGTTTTTGATAAAAAGTGTCGAGATATATCGAAATGCAGCCATGTGATCAGTCTCCAGACGTGCAGCGCCAATATGTTTGTCATCAGAACAGAGCAGTCTTCTGATGTCTTCGAAACGATTTACTCCAAAGGTTGCTTTGTACTTCGGGTTGGAGAATTTGTTGAGAAAAAGCTCACGAACAGGAACATCCCAACTTCTCTCAGTTGACCTCGATCCACGCCAAATACATCTGCGCATGGGCACTTTGCAGTGAGTTATGGCAGGGTGGGTGGTTGACCTTGATATGATTGTGTTTAGTTTGGGCATAATTGAACATAATATGTAGGATCAATTTCCCTTTATGAATGTTTTCCTGCTGTTTTCAGGCTGGGGTCAAAATGACCCCACACATGGAAAGGAGGGGTATTGTTAAAAAACGTTAAAAATATAATTTAAAATAAATTGTAAGAAATTTATTTATACATGTTCCTATAGCTGAAGTAGCATGGTAAGATGTCACAGAAAATCAGAATTATTTATTCACATTTTATTATAATACCAGGAAATAAACAGACAGTGGGGTCAAAATGACCCCACACATGCATCCGAGGGTTAAGCTATGAGTACAGTTGGTCGTGAAGTTACAGCGCAATATACAGGAATGTTTCGCCAGAAAATGATCTGCGAGTACTTTTCTTAAAAGTTAATTACCGTAGTACTGTAGTGGTGTTTTCTATGATGACATACATAATACGTATTGTAAATGGTTAATGTGTAGAAAGAACTGTATTGCAACAATAAAATTTGAGTTCCCGATTAGCACGAATTTTTTTAACACAAACTCTTGATTTTTCGGTCCCTTGAGATTCGTGTTAACGAGGGTTTACTGTATATGCTGTGGGCCAAATAGAACTCACGTGGCGTACGTTATAGCGCTGCGTGAGTTGCATATGACTCACGCACATAAAATAATTAAAAATGACAATTTTTCAACGAATCATAAAAAAACTCTCGTAATAAAACATCGTGGCCCCCAGGGATTTTATTTTCTATTCTATTAACGTGATAAACACGTTTATTGATTTAACGTTTCGGGAAGAACACACGCTCCGTTCATCAGACATGGTTGCTTGTTACCTTGGCTTGCTTCGCAGTTGAGTTGTTATGTTCCAACAATGTGACATCATTGATAAGACTCATTGTATAACTGCTTCTTTCTTTGATATTGTTAAATCTATCCCATTGTTATAATTGTAACATTGATCAAACTACAAATAAACAACGTTATTTTCTTCATAATTATATTTTATTTTTATACAGGGTGCCTCATAAGTAATAGCGCAAACTGACACAGGTGAAAGTACACGATTCGAATTCGAAACTCAATGCGGAATCACGTACAGTATTGCATCCACATGGAAGAACGACACTTTGAACACCTCCTTTAACAGGTACGAGTGTACAGTAATTGTAACCTAGAACATACTAAACTAGTGCTGTATTCCTTGTTAAAGTAAGTAGAATGTTCAATAAAAGCAATGAGATCTGATTTTTCATACTGTATTATTGGTATTTTACCAACTAGGACGACGTTTAAAAACAATGAAGTCAGTGGTGGCTTGTAATCACACATTCGCGATTATCTCGAAAACGCCTCGTTTACAGACCCATGTTTACTGAGACTTTTTGCTTCTATTATCGTGTACTTTCACCGCGTCAGTTTGCGCTATTACTTTTGAGACACCCTGTATAGTATAGCACCAGGTATTCCATATTTGTCGACCGTTTCCCAAATGTACATACTTGCCTTTTTTGTTTACTTTTCTGATAAGTGTCTATCTTTTCCTAAACAAGATACGTACACCTAACATGTCTCCGTACACATCAGAGCAAAATCTTTCTATTATACTTCTTTTCCTTACTAGTTAAGTTCCAAAATAAAAATGGTGTTCCATATTTATCTACTTTACATTTATCGGCTGTTCTTTTGCGGGATGTACTAAGAATGAAATTCATGTCTCTTCCTCAATTGTGACATTCAAAAGTTACACATATTATGAAATTGAAAATTAAATGTTTGACTTCCCTAATGGCGGGTGCAGAGAATGATAGAAGAACGTAAGGCACAAAAATGAGTTAACGTAATTGTTAAGATGAATTATCGTCAAAGCATACCGTTTTGGACTGTCTGTAAGTAAGTGTAATGTTATGTATTTGCTTGTACACTCAACGGCGAAAGAAACAGAAGGCGAATTGTCCATCACCATTCTCATTCGGTCTGAATTACACAATATGATGACAATGAATTGAAATAATGACTTCGATAAGCACAGAAAAATGTCTGCTACGAACCAACATAGTTTCATTCCTTAAAATAACACAGGATATAGAATAAAAAAGTAAAGAAAATAGCGGTGGACAATTTGCCTACCATTATCTTTGCCGTTAACTGTACGTGTGTATGTGTAAGGGCAAGAATATGTATGTATGAGTTTGAGTGTGTGTGCCCATATCTATAGGTTAGATTATCATTCTTGTATATATTTTTTCTTTGTATTTTATTTATTCTGTAATGTTTATATTTTTTTTTCTTTCTTTTTTCAATATTTCAATATTCCACATTCAATTTTTTTTGTAAACATGGTCAAGTGGAAGAAAAGGCTCTACAGCCTTAAGTTCGCCATGTAAAAGAAGATGAAATAAATAAATAAGTAAATAAAAATGCATCAATAGGGATGATCAGACACTATTATTTCAAAGAAACCCAAATTACACGTTTAACTGTGGCAGTTGATGTAACAATCAACCTTGGCTTGATGCATATCGATTTCTGTGTGTTACTAGAATTTTGTATTTGTATTTTGCTGACATTGCGTCACTTCTTCTACCCATCTAGATTAATCGCAACTATGTGGATGAACGGTGAATTAATGAAAGGTGAAGTAAGGAAAATAATGAACCGAACTTCAATTCGTCTACGAACCAGCTTAACGAGTATAGCTCGACCACAAGGAAAAATAACCTTCCGTCAAAAGTTTTCGCGCATCTTCCCTGCCGTTATCAGTGCTCGGGCCAGTGTTGCCAGGTCAGACTTGAAAAAATTCGGGAGATTGTTCCTTGGGAAACCAGAAGATCTGCTACAAAATCCGATGCTCTAATAGTAGCAGATGAACGACGTTCTCGGGGGGGGGGGGGGGGGCATAGGCGTGCGCACTGGGGGTCAAGGGGACGTCCACAGATTTTTTTCCAGCGAGGGGGGAAATAATGTATTTTTATCCGGAGTGTAAACGAAGCATATTACCCCTAATAATGTTGACCTCTTAGAAAACGCCACTTGAGTTTGAAACTATCACGTTCCGACATCCCTATTATAATAATGGATATAAATTACTGTGACTGAAATCAACCCATACATCTGAAATAATAGGTACTTTTATGTCAACATTCATTTTCCAGAAAAGGGGGGGGGGGTTGGCGACCATCCTTGCACTTCCTTCTGGAAGGCCATGCCGCTATATAATTTTGTAGAAAATTAAGTATTTAAGAATAGTATATTATGGATAGAAAATTAAGTATTTTCAAGCCGATGAAAGTTTTTCTAGCATATTTCTTGTTATTAACACTCACATGCTTTATTTGTCAGTTATGCTGCCTCTATGTTGCTGCATTCAATATATATATATATATATATATATATATACACACACATACCTGTATAAAATAATTTGCCCACGCTACGAAGTCAGTGTTTCTACCTAGTAAGGCAAGGACGTTTCACTGTGTCTGTGTCACTTCATCCATTTCATCAGTTTTTCATTCATCCATATTGTCGTACTTACCCGTAGACGCACAAAAGCGACTTAAAATAGAAATATATTTTCTAAAAATAGTAATGTAGTAATAGTAATAAAATAATAATAATGTCCTAGCACAATTGAGTATCATTTGACATAATCTCACAGTTCAAACAGAACTTTTCATAGCTTTGTGGAGTTCCACTCTATCTCTCCACTCCATGTTCAAGTAAGATGAGCAGGAAACGTGTTTTTGAGCAGGCCGTTGGAGGTGCCATAGCGATAGTTTATTATGGAATTCTCCCGATAAATAAAAAGGTCTGGCAACACTTACGTTGGCCGCGCTCAAGGCTCCTTCCCCCCGTCCTTTTCCCCACCCGCCAGTGCTACGCCCCTTGTGGGTACGTACTTAAATGTTATTTACCACGGCTACAGATATCTTATTCTCAGGGGGATAGGTTCTTTGTTTGAGAATTCCAAATAAGAAAGCGTTTTATAGCCAAGAGGATATAGTAAAATGCGGATCTATATTCTGAGAACTTAACAAAATACAGAGAAAATATATGTATTTGTATAATCGAAAAGGCTTCCTCTTCTTTTAAATGGCTTCTTCTTCTTTTAAAAGGCTTCTTCTTCTTTCAATATGGAAAAAGCTTCTTCTTTTCTTATGGAAACGGCTTCTTCTTCTTTTAAAAGGCTTCTTCTTCTTTTAAAAGGCTTCTTCTTTTAAAAGGCTTCTTCTTCTTCTAAAAGGCTTCTTCTTCTTTTAATATGGAAAAAGCTTCTTCTTCTTCTTTTATTATGAAAACGGCTTCTTCTTCTTTTAATATGGAAATGGCTTCTTCTTCTTTTACTTTGAATTTCTTCTTCTTTTATTAAAGCGTAATCTTATTTATGTGCTCGCTTTCCCCCCGCTTCTTTGTCAAACAATACAAGCTATACTTGTAGAAAGAGTAGGGTCGACTAAACTGACAATAGCGCCACCTCCTATTTGACGACCAAAGGGGAATAACCAGGATCGCTAATAACGAGCGCTGCCAATGGCCCAGTGCGACTAATAAAAAGCGCAACCGAAAAGTGCTTCGGGGCGTCTAATTTGACACAGCGCCACCGGGGAACGGACAAATGCAAAAGCTGACGATGTTCTCCTCGTCAGAGAATCAAAAAGAAATTGAGATGAGATACATTTCTGAATTCATTTGGTCGCTTAATGACTTTCCTAAACGTTTCATATGCGGCTATATTCTGAATTCTTTTACATTACTACATACATCATTCTATTTACTTCTATTATAGTATTTGAACTCTTCTTTTATATATTTCTCAATTTACTATAATATATATCATCCATCTTCTCCGCTCTAAGTTTTTTATAATCTCCTTCGCTCCTATTTATATAGCGTGCTGCCATCTCTTGTCGATTCCGAGAAACCATTCCTCCTTGCAACATTCATTGTGTCGTGTGAAACTGGCACGTGACACAATATCCCCCTCCTTGAGGATAAAAATTTATATATTGGAAAAAATCTTTTGGAAATAGATAAATTTTTCCACTTTCTCTACATCTCGTTTGACTTTTCTCATTGGTTCTCATTTCTACAGCTTACATTGCTTTTCACTTTCACTGTGAAATTATATCTCCTGGCATGCAGCATTTTTCCTCATCTCTCGATTTATCTCTTCTTTCTATTTTCGTTTCTAGACATCTAATCACCGTTCCGGAAATATTCGTGACATCTTAAGTTATTTTTAAATACAAAATATAATTCTTCAATAGTTCATCTCCTGCAAGTCTGATCGTCTAATTTCTCCAAGATAGTTTTTACCTGACGATGTCCTGCCAAAATAATAATTTTCGTTTCACCCTTTTCTTCTTTCAGCAATCTCTCTACAGATTATCAGTTAGCTCAGATTTTTCGTTTCAAAGAATTCTCTCTCTTCTCTAAGTTGACCATCTAAGTGTTTCTATCAGATACAATAATTCTTCACATCAGCCTTAATTTCATATCAGCATGTATCTAGATATATTTATTTTCTGGGATTACAACCCTTTTCTCGGAATACAACCGATTTTTCTTTAACTTCTGGGATTACAACCCATTTGTTTTGCACTTTTCTAAATACACGATGACTTCTCGTCGTATAAGCTTACAAAGAATTCATTTTACTGATACTATTCGATCTTCTTTCATATTATCTTCTTCTTTTTCCTGAGAGTTTTCTTCATGATTAACTTCCTTCTGTGCCTAACTGTTCTCATCTTTCTCTTCTGTTCGTACAATTGAAAAGTTTACATCCATTTTCCATATTACTTTCTTTGGCATCTCTTCTTTTACAGGTTTGATCTTTCACTATCAGTCTCATTGTTCAATGGGGGTGGTGACATAAATTAGCAGTCATTATTCTTTTTTAAGATATCACTTGCAGAATAGATTTTCCTCCAACGATGACTATCATATATATATACATATATCTTTTTACAGGAACTAAACATCAAAGAATTAAAATTTTTCTTCTTTCAATTAGATCATTATTATTTGCCCCAAACTAATAATTCCACGAATTTTTCTTCTGGAGAACTGGAACTTTTTCAGAGAACTTTTTTAATCCTAGAAACGTCTGCTTGCCAGTCTAAATAAGTCATAACATCTCCTTCCTTTGCACTATTCAGTCATATTTGTTTCTTCCGATTCTTTCAGATACTCGTTGCTTGTTATTATCTTGTTTCTCTTTTCCTTCCTCTTCTTTTCTTCTCTTTCTTCTTTTCTTTTCTATTCTTCTCAAGATTCTTCTTCCTCCTCTTCCAACTTTCTTCCAGTAAAGAAATTACTTTCATTTCTCTCTTCTTACAATCTGGTTTCTGCCAAGTCTTCTTCTTATGTTCTACATCTTCATCAAATGCATGCTCTCCTTGTCTTTTCCGTCTCGTCTTCTTCTTTCTTCTCTTTGGCGAAGTAGCATAAAAATCCATTTGATCTATGTCGACTCTTCTTAGCGTATTCTCAACTTTCTTCAGGTTCCTTTCTATTTTTAATTTCTTTCTCTTCATCTTCTTCCATGTCTTTACGTGAATATATCTAAATCTCATTTTACTTCTCTTTCTTCTTTGTTTACATCTTCTGCTCGGCTTATGCTTATTTTCTTTCTCCGTCAGAGACTCGTCACAGGAACTTTCTTCTTTCATCTTCATTTCGACATGGATTTCTTCATCATTACATTGACAACTAAATTTTTCATCTCCTTTTATTCCTCTTTCATCTTCTTCTATTTTCTCATCTTCCTCTTCTTTGACCTCTTTAAGTTCCTGAGTGGTTTCTTCTCTTAACTTTATAGCTACTTCTTCTATCTTGCCGTCATGCTCGTCATTGGAACTTTCTTCTTTTATCTTCATTTTGACATGGATTTCTTCATCGTTACATTGACAACTAAATTTTTCCTCACTTTCTATTCCTCTTTCATCTTCTTCTATTTTCTTATCTTCCTCTTCTTTGTTTACTTCGCTTAACTTTATAACTTCTTCTTCTATCTTGCTGTCCTGCTCGTCATTGGAACTTTCCTCTTTCATCTTCCAACTTCTATCTTCTATAAGGACCTTCACTTCTTCTATCTTGTCCTCGTTTTCTTCTATTCTGGAAACATCTACTTCTGTCTTGCTGTCATTTTCTTCTGTTCTTGAAACGGCTAATTCTATATTGTTTTCGTTTTCTTCTATTCTTGAAACGGTTAATTCTATTTGAGATTTACTTTCAACCAGCTTTCTCTCCAAATTTTCGTTTCTTTGTTTATTTTCCTCTCTGAGATTCGAAACCTCCTCTTCTATTCTTCTATTTGTATCTAAACTTATACTCTCGATTAACAACGTTGTTTCTTCTATCTTACTTTCCAGCGACTTTCTATTTCCTTCACAGGTTTCATTCAATCTCAAGAACATCTCATGGGTTTCGGACCTCGATGCTTCCAATTTCCTGCTGTTTTCATCTATCTTTTCTTCGAGTCTTCTATTATTCTCTTTTGCTTCTCTGTTATTCTCTTCCATCTGTGTTTTTAATTCTCTTTCTAATCTTCTGCTATTTTTGTTATTACTCTCTTCTATCTGCATCGATAACTTCTGGAACATTTCTATCATGTTCACCTCTTCTGTCTTCTTTGGTTTTTCCTTCATTTTCTCTTCTTCCTTTTCCCTTTTCTTCTCTTCCTTTTCATTTATCCTTTCTTCCTTGCAATTTTTGCATACGTAATCTCCTCTTTCACTTATTCCTATGTACTTTTCTCTTCTTATCTTCTCACATAGCCAATGTTTCATTTCTTTGCATGAGCTGCATAGGATAGTTTCTTCCTTATTTCCCTCTTTTCCACAACAGTTTAATATTTCCTTTCTGTCTTCCATTTTCTCCATTATAGTTTCTCTGTCCTCGTCCTCGACTTTATTTGCTTTCTCCATCTTGGCTTTCTCTCTTTGCTTTCTCAGTCACAATTCTGCTAGCCCCACGTTGGGCGCCACTAATGCTACGCCCCTTGTGGGTACGTACTTAAATGTTATTTACCACGGCTACAGATATCTTATTCTCAGGGGGATAGGTTCTTTGTTTGAGAATTCCAAATAAGAAAGCGTTTTATAGCCAAGAGGATATAGTAAAATGCGGATCTATATTCTGAGAACTTAACAAAATACAGAGAAAATATATGTATTTGTATAATCGAAAAGGCTTCCTCTTCTTTTAAATGGCTTCTTCTTCGTTTAAAAGGCTTCTTCTTCTTTCAATATGGAAAAAGCTTCTTCTTTTCTTATGGAAACGGCTTCTTCTTCTTTTAAAAGGCTTCTTCTTCTTTTAAAAGGCTTCTTCTTTTAAAAGGCTTCTTCTTCTTCTAAAAGGCTTCTTCTTCTTTTAATATGGAAAAAGCTTCTTCTTCTTCTTTTATTATGAAAACGGCTTCTTCTTCTTTTAATATGGAAATGGCTTCTTCTTCTTTTACTTTGAATTTCTTCTTCTTTTATTAAAGCGTAATCTTATTTATGTGCTCGCTTTCCCCCCGCTTCTTTGTCAAACAATACAAGCTATACTTGTAGAAAGAGTAGGGTCGACTAAACTGACAATAGCGCCACCTCCTATTTGACGACCAAAGGGGAATAACCAGGATCGCTAATAACGAGCGCTGCCAATGGCCCAGTGCGACTAATAAAAAGCGCAACCGAAAAGTGCTTCGGGGCGTCTAATTTGACACAGCGCCACCGGGGAACGGACAAATGCAAAAGCTGACGATGTTCTCCTCGTCAGAGAATCAAAAAGAAATTGAGATGAGATACATTTCTGAATTCATTTGGTCGCTTAATGACTTTCCTAAACGTTTCATATGCGGCTATATTCTGAATTCTTTTACATTACTACATACATCATTCTATTTACTTCTATTATAGTATTTGAACTCTTCTTTTATATATTTCTCAATTTACTATAATATATATCATCCATCTTCTCCGCTCTAAGTTTTTTATAATCTCCTTCGCTCCTATTTATATAGCGTGCTGCCATCTCTTGTCGATTCCGAGAAACCATTCCTCCTTGCAACATTCATTGTGTCGTGTGAAACTGGCACGTGACACCAGCGCGATGAGGTTCTACGCAGGTTTCTTTCCTTGTGGTTCCTCTATAGTAACCACATAAGCTGTTTCTCTAACGATGTCGTTCCACGACACAGTTCCTGGTTTTGAGTTTCAACATTGATCCACCATCCGCGTTCCTCGGGGTTCGTCATCCGGTGGGAGGAACGTCTTAACGAAGCGATTCGTTCCCTTAGAGTCCCCTGTAATTTTCACCCTTCCTTCTTGCCGCCATTCAGAAACGGTGGCAACATCCGCCAGAGGGCGAGATGGTCGTGTGAGTCACACAGATCCCCAGGACATCGTGGGGCTGCTGGAAATATAGATATATAGAAACTGGTATCGATTTCAAGTGGAGATTTCGATAACTTGATATTTTCATGTATTTTCTTATATAATTCGGTATAGGAAATCAGGTTGCCAACTCATAAGAAATCAGGTTGCCAACTCATAGGAAATCAGGTTGCCAACTCATAGGAAATCAGGTTGCTAACTCATAAGAAATCAGGTCGCCAACTCATAGGAAATCAGGTTGCCAACTGATAGATCAGGTTGCCAACTTATAAGAAATCAGGTTGCCAACTCATAGGATATCAGGTTGCCAACTCATAAGAAATCAGGTTGCCAACTCATAGGAAATCAGGTTGCCAACTCATAGGAAATCAGGTTGCCAACTCATAAGAAATCAGGTTGCCAACTCATAGGAAATCAGGTTGCCAACTCACAGGAAATCAGGTTGCCAACTCACAGGAAATCAGGTTGCCAACTCATAGGAAATCAGGTTGCCAACTCATAGGAAATCAGGTTGCCAACTCACAAGAAATCAGGTTGCCAACTCTTAGGAAATTAGGTTGTTAACTCATAGGAAATCAGGTTGCCAACTCACAAGAAATCAGGTTGCCAACTCATAGGAAAACAGGTTGCCAACTCACAAGAAATCAGGTTGCCAACTCATAGGAAATCAGGTTGCCAACTCACAGGAAATCAGGTTGCCAACTCATAGGAAATCAGGTTGCCAACTCACAGGAAATCAGGTTGCCAACTCACAGGAAATATATAAGAATAGAGCTAACAGCAAGATAGGGTGTTAAGTAAATAGAAAAGGAGAGATAACAGTAGGAGAAAGAGAGTAAAGGAGAGAAAGAAATGAAGGGAAAGAGATGTAGAGAGAAAAAGAAAGAGGATAACAAGGAAACAAGGAGAGATAACAGTGAGAGATAGAGAAAGGGAAAGAGGAAGAGAGGTAGAAATTGAGGATGAAATAGATAGGGGAAGATAGAGCTTAAATATAGGGAGATAGGGAGAAATAGAAAATAGACAAACAGAGATAGAGAAAGAGAGAAGGATAGAAATAGAACATCAGAGCCAAAAGGGAGCAATTCATACAAATGATGTTTGCCTTCCCTGAAAGCATTCGAAAAGCACACGAACAGACCCAATTCCTCAAGAACCAACACAGCTTCCCCGGTTTCTTATTTCCCGCAGCGTTTATAAATCAGACTTAATGAGGACGTGCACCGTCCTGCTGGAAGAAACGAAAGCCTTTCTCATTCGTCCGATCCTTATTTGCTCATCGTTTCGCTTCCAGAAATACGTTTTCCTGGGTTCACCGGCCTATTTCCAAACTCATTTTTCATCATTCCGCAGGGAGCAGCGGTGAAATAAAAAGAATAGTTAATTATGCACACAGAAGGGCGCGGTCTCTTCGCTTACCTTTCCCAGCTGAGTCTCCTGTGGACCGGCTTCTCCGCTCCGCGCTGATTTAGTAGCTTCGCCAGCCGGTAGAGGGCAGTGGTGGAGCCCAGGCTCGGCGTGGAGAGGCGGAAGGCTCTTGCGGGCATGACTTGAGGCGACGGGAGACGAAGGACCCCTGGCTCTGGGGAACTTAGACGAGGCTTGCAACCTGGATTCAAAGAAAATTAAACAATTACTTCCTAACATTGAAACCCACGCACATTAACACATACGTATGACGTATTAATACAGTGACGAAAGCAGAAAATCTGGTAAGCAGGTTCAGAAAGTTATACGTATGTTAGTATTAAGAAATTGCATTTTTATTTTTATTTTAGCGTCGATATTCTGCCACTTTTGGCTACTCACGACGATGAATGATGAGTAGACGGAATTGATGAAGGGAAACTCACAAAGAACACCCTCTGCCCTGGCCGGGATTTGAGATACACACACACACAAACACACACATATATTTACATATATAAATGTATGTACAGGGTGTTTCCGGGCTGATGATACAAACTTTCAGGGATAATAGAGAAGGGAACATGTATCAATTTGAGATAAGGAACCCTGGTCTGGAAACGACTTAGTCGAAAGTTATAAGCGAAAATCGGTGCACGAAGATGTAATACTTTTATTACCTGCACAAGTTTCACAAGCTGCTACATTCACAACAGTTGTTCAAAGTGGCGTCCCCCGGCTTCGCTTGATTGATTTGTTTATGACGATAAAAGTTGTTTTTGGACTTTTTGTGTCGCAGTTTCGTTTACGCTAGAACATATTTTTGGTTTTACATTTCTAATTTACACTTTAAAACTGCTTAAGAAAACCCCAATGATTCTTTACTGTTTTTTATTACTAACTTCTAAAATAAACTAGAGGTTAATACATTTTTAATTTGCCCTGGAAAGCTGGAGGGCTTTGTTTTACATAGTTAAAACTAATACAAATATTACCTCCAGTTGCCTTGGATTAATCTTAGGTTAGTAACATAGATTAATAAACAGAAAATAAACACTTTAACCTCAATTAAAAGAATATGGTCGACCTACTTACGAAATTTACTCAGCGCTGCGCTTTTACGTTGACTGTAATCAACACTTCCGATATAAAAGTACACATCTCGAGAGCTCTCGACACTAGGGGGAGGGAGGGAACACTATTGGCAGAAGCTCCTTGATGTCTTCTTTCCCTCGAAGATCTTCGACGTCTATCTTCATTTCACTTCCGCGCGCTCTTTTGTCAATCACGCGAACGTTTAACTGTCCGGAACACAGGTCACTGTTAACTGTCCACTAGGCAGACGACATCTACAAAAACAGTCCAAGAATAACTAACTGCAACTTGCTGCCGATAGCACAGTCAAATTCACGAATTCTCCATACCCAGAGATCTCGACGCCAACTGCTGCAAGTAAACTTCTGCAGCCTACGCGTGAAGCAACGCGGCCTTTCACTCAAAGGCTCTACAAACACTGCTCGAAAAACTTCACCGCGTTTTCCTTTGTCCCTTTACACAATGCATAGTAAGGACAGTTCATTTTGCCCGAGGGGTGTTAATCTCTCTCTAACCTCCTTCTTTTCGAAAGAAATAATCACTCCTCAAAATAATCGGTTATGTGTTGTTTTAAGTCCACTTAATGCACAGGAAGGCTGATCGGGACTGGACCTACAGTTTAAAGTGGGATCCGAACCACTTGTGCCTCCACCGGGTATCGTACCCGGGACCCCTTGAGTAAAAAGCGACGACGCTATCGGGGAGGCCCTAATTTATGTATATTGTTCGTCTCAAATTAGTATCAAATAAATATACTTTTGCCTCGGTGAACAAAACCGCTACGAACTTATGCATCAACCCAACATGTATCAGCTGAGGATTTCATTATAATGACCCGGCAGATAAAAATGCTAAAGAAGCAAGAATAATGGATCATCGAGCGAATATATTACTATCATATACAGATTTGTTACCAAGAGATAAAAACAAAATTCAAGGTGATTGGGAGATATGGGTTAAACAAAAATTTACATATGTGGGTTATTAATGCAAAAATGTACTAAATTTAAACAGCAAGACTCCATGGTTTTATGCATTTAATGTATCTAGAAAGTTTTAAATGATAATACTAAGATCGATATCAGGTCACATCAAATTTAAACACAATTTACATAAAATTAATTTAGTTAATTCGAAGTTAAACGACTTCCTTGCTACAATTTGTTTAAGGAACGCGTGGACACTCTTGTGTATCGGAACTCTTGCGAAAGACATAGCTACCATAAACGCCTGCCTTGTAAAAACAGTGGGAAAACATGTTAAAGTCGTTTTCACGTTCAGAAGACACAACGGCGCTTATGGAGAAACCGCACAGTGTTGCCAATACGGCGCTAGCTCATGTCGCCGGGAAATGATGACCTTCCTTCACAATGAAGGTGTTACATATTTTGTATATATAATGATAATTATATGTAATTATTAATATTAATATTATACTGTGAACGTTACAGTTACCCTTTTTACTATGATCCATTGCGTAACGTGCTGTTGCTCGTTGGGATCTTACCAGAATCCTAACCATTATGCTTGGGTGATGTAGCTTGCTTAATCATTCATCCTCAGTGGTGAGCACTCGCCCTTTGGCAGATAACTCGATGGTAATAGGCGAGAGGTTACTTTCACACTTGAAATGGCACAACACTAAGAATTTGGGTTTATGTCTTCCAGTTCAGATCAACATGGTTAGAGAGAAGGATATTACATGTCTTTTCTTTGCTAAAGAAATCCTCGGAGAAGACTCCTAGAAATGCTCTATCCTGACTCGCTCAAACTCCCCGATCTTTCTCCTTCCTCGTACCAATGCAAAAGACCCCCAGTCGCCCGTTACACTCTAACTTATTCTTTCTTCCACCACCTGGTTATTGCTCTCCGATACCCGTTGATCAGCAACTTCCTTTCAATCAACCAGGAAGATAGATTTGATACTGACTTAGCATTCTTTGAATGCTTGAGAGAGTAACGGCCGACGAGGGAGGTTATTGCTTTTGGCTTGCTACTTTTCTCTAATCAGGGGAACCTGTTACGATACCTCCCTCGGGAAAAAAATTCCCAAATTGAAATTTGATATTTGAAATACCCATGTTGATCTAAACTTAGAAGTTGGAGTTTTTTTTTTTATTAAAACTTAGAGAAGAAAATAAAACACAAATAAAATAAACCATATTTTCCCTGCCAAAACCCAAAAATTAACGAAATTAAAATTGCATGATTATATCAAGTGCAGATGCTGCAACGGCCATAAGTAATGTGATAAGTCTTAACTGTTTATGTACTTGGCCGTAAAAACATGGTAAGCAAAACAAACACACGTGTTTTTCGAAGAAATAAAAAAAAATGTTTTGGTAAGCGTAAGCGATGTTGTCTGCGCGTAAGCAGTCTGTCGGTGTCATAATCACTGAAGGGCGGAGCCCAACATCTATGTTGTAATGGCCGCCGTGTCTATTACGTGATACACAAAGGTGGACATAATTCGAGGGCGTTGCTAGGTACACAAAGATGGCCACTAGTCACATGACTGTCTCCAAGAATTTCGATGTCGCACGTGTTTCGGGATGGCGCGCCGAAGGCAAGCGGCCTGTTTACACAATTACGTGTTGTGAAGAACTGTATTTCATAACATTGAAACAATGTGACGAGTGCAATCTGCACTGGAGCTCACACAGTAGTTTTATAAAACACACGTGTTCGCAGAAAATGTTGTGTCACTATAGTTCGTTGATCACAAAGGTTCCTGGGATCGCTGAGACACTAACTGGAAGTACCGAAGTAAGTATGATTTGAATTGTATCCAGAAAACACACACGTACTCTTGTGGATGATATTTCCAGTGAAACACAATCTATGTTAGAAAATTTTGCATACACTGATTTCCGTTGCAACATTTTCTTTCTAGAAGAAAAAGAGAAAACTGTCAATGAGACCGGTGAGCACTTGCGAAATATAAATGTTGCCGTGCTGCACGTTCACTTAAACTGGATCAAATGCACTGTTAATATACATTGTTGAGAAGTGAACAATTCCTGACGTTTTCTCACTTAGTACACTCCCAGGCACTAATCATTGAAGGAAGGTTTCACATACTGGAAAATTACCTTTCAAAACTGTCTTGCATGAAAACGTGTATAATTGGATGTGATTTGTTGACTATATCACATCGATGCACTTCTAGAAGCAAATTAGTTTCCTCGTCTGTGGATTTTGAATTACTTATCGACATAGGCTTGTAAATAGTTAATGCATTACACGTAAGGTAATCTGAGACGTGTAAATTGCACTGTTTGATAGCGTAATGTGACCTTAATTGGGACGGGTCAACGCACTTTCTGGAACACACTCTTCTGCTTTCTTCTTTCTTATTATTCTTCTTTTCTTCTTATACTGGAACAGTGATTGGGGAAGGGGACTGTAAATCTTAGTCCGTTGTGGGGATTTTCTTCGTGTGGAGAATTTTGTTGCTGGAACTTGGTAACTCCGGCGATTTTCGTCGTGAACAAAAGGGAAGGAATTGCGGGAATCTTCCGTTGATGAAGTTGGGGAATGCGAACTGGAGTTGAAGTGCCTGCTCACATGGCTGTTGCATGCAGTTTTCCAAGGGAGATAACCATCGGGATGCGTGCGGATTCGGGTTCGAATCCCGTTCTCCTCGCTGGTGATTGGCCAAACTGCTGCATGTTGATTCCCAATACGCTGGGAAAATCCTTCTCCTGTTGAGAACTTTTGACTGGTGTAATGAATAGACAGACTTAGGTAAAGGATAAAATATAATTTCGTAGACGGGAAATGAGGAAAAGGGGTGTTGATCTAGACTTTTTAACACAAATAACAAAATTCCAATGCTGTGCCATACCTTGTGTGAATATTTATAAATTACTATGAAAATGCAAATTAAAAAAAGGACTATTAAGTATTAGAATAATAAAATATATGGGTAAGCTTATAATAAATCAGTTGTGTCACATTTATGTGAGAAATCATAAAGAAACCAATGAAATATTTTTTAAATTTATCGAAACTATTACTTTTATTTTCCCTTGTAGTATGAGAAATGTCTTGTTGTTAATAGAAAAATGAGTATACCTTAAAAGTGAATGTATTTAATGACATGCCTAGAAGTGCTAATTTGTGATTTTTAAAACATCGTAACAATCAGTCACGGTGCCTATTTATGACGGTTCACTGCTGGTCCAAATACATGTGATAATACGTATCGATTAATCTAACTGTCTTGCAAGTTGTTTTAAAAAAATACTTAAAATAAATCTAATTATTGTAATTAACCTAAGTGCATAAATGCGTTTATGGTAAAATTTTATCTATTTAGCCTAAAATATCCCTAACGTTGTTAACAATAAATTCTATCGTTAAATAAAATATCTAACGGCTATATCCTTAAATAAAACTTGTCCCTTGAAAATTTAATGAATGAACGCCACTGGTTCAGAAAAATATGCATAGTCTCAAGTTTTCGATGACTATCCCAATGCTAAGTTCTAAACGTGCTGAAAGTAGGAGAGCTTCAGCGCAGAGAAGGAATGTGTTGACTACATGTATTCGAAATTCTTGCAAGGTTGCGTTTCGTATTACGAGCAGAAACTTTATGCCGCTTCGAAGCTGGTAGCGAGAAAAAAAATACTACTTGAGGAGGGACAGGAAGAAGGAAATGGAGCTCTATGATTCGCTGAAGCGTCGCATGACGCGTAAATGTTGACGTTACTATAACTTACTACGGACAAGATTTAGTAAACTAGGCTGGGCGAAACTGAATGCCAAGAACCTTTAAATGCAAACGTGGCAAAAAGTGGGAGGGGATTAACGGGCATACAACGAGCGGTTGCAAGTCTTGAATGCTTCCCCGTGCTTGCGCAAAACAAACAACTCGGAAAAATGCAAGCGAAAATAAAAGCTAATAAACTTTACATGGAAATACAATCGGGGTTCAGTAATAAATTCTTACAAAGCACTATTTATCTGCTGAGTTTATTTAACTAATATGCTTTATTTATCCCTTATTTTTAAGCACTATTTATGGACTTATCATATTTTAAAATTACTACAAAATTATCTAATTTAATCTCAAATGTTATCTTTATTTATAATTGCTTAAGAGATCAGTCAAACTGGTGATGAACAATAACACTAATTCACTCTTGACTACCTAAACTAAAATAATAATTATTACTTATGCGATATTTAAATGCATTTGAATACTAACATCACTAAAATTGGAGAACGTAATCATTCTCTCTATTCATTCTAAAATATGCTTAGCATATTATTGTAGCAAAGCTTAAAAGTAAAACCTTTATTGGTTTAACCATAAACATTCTGCGATAGCAAAATGGATTTCCAAGAATTGGTCCGGATCCAATATCGAAAGGAAAATACTTATTTGGGCGCAATAAAATCTTATCATCTATGTATACATATTCACATAAAAATAAATATTCTCAATAACTTTGCGCTACATACAAAACTTTGCTAGTATGAAGGTTTGCCTTCTTCTATTAATGCAACTATAATTTTAATGATGTGATGACTATACTAGTATAAATTATACCGCTTAAAAGATACTATCGCATATTATAACATTTAAATAAATTAATAAACTAATGCCTTTAAAAAACTTTTTTTTATGCACACTTGAGTCGTGTAGGACCTGTTTAATATTAGTGAATGCCGTAACTTGAAATATAATTGCGATGTTTATATTTTAAGGTTTAAAATGTAACACATGAAGTTTAAATATTTAAAATTTAAAGCTATAAGAAAACTAAACAGGGATATTAAGCTATGAATACAATAGCTGAGGAGAAAAAAATATATAAATAATCCACAAAAAAAATATTCTGTTAACATGTGAGAAACGTCCGCGCCGTGTATACTGCTCTCTTAACCCTTTTCTAGCTATTCTATTAAGTTGGCTTTGCCTAACTGAGGTGTTCTAAGCATAAATATATATCATATGTATCATGTGTATAATCTCTTTGACGTCACTAAGGTCTATTTATGAATGCCACTAAAACACCTATTATTCCTAAACTAGAAGTTTTAATTAATCAAGCGGTTTATATTCTATACGATTGGTAGCGCCACTCTTACTACATTACGCTTAGCGCAGTAGCGGACATAATTGCTATACTTTCCTAGAAATATAATTGGCGTTTCATCTCTTCACATGTTGACATGTATTTCATAATAAATAATTTATTGCTTAATTAGGGTAACATAAGGCAATGTGACCGACTCGTGAATTCCTCGACTATCTCCTTAATCTAAGCTCCCTTCTTGAGGTGCTAGGAGACTTCAGTCATTTTGAGTGTAAATGAGTCGACCATAGGACCTTGTTCGTTCCCAAAACTATATTTATTAAAATTTAATATCCTCGTTGCAATGATCTTAACAGCTATAGCTCATGCATTCTAAATCATTTACAAGTTACGGTCAGTTTTAAACAAAATTTAAATTAAAACTTTTAAGAACTTTAATTAATAAACAACAACAAAAAAGCTTTTGACTTAGCATACTCAGTAAATACATAGTGCAAATGAGTCGGAGTCAAGACTAAAATTATTTTCCACTTTAGCAATAATCTTATTATCCATCTTTTAATTAAAAAATTTAATTAATCAAATACATAAAAGTAAAACAGAATCACTGTCTAATTTCTAATGTCATTGTTCATAATTAAGTTAAATCCTGGAAGAGGTGAAAATTTTCCAGATAGTTGATCTTTCATAGCCAGGGTACCGGGTTCGCGAGCGATTCACCGCGCTACCAGGAGCGAATTGATTAAAAAACGTCCGCGGGCGTCCCGGGACCGGCCACATTCTTGATGGAATGAGCCTCCCTAAAATCTGCCATCAAACCTTCCGCCACGCGGAATGACGAACGCCTCTGAAACCACTTCGCCAGCCCGACGCGGATAACCGCGACGGAACTATACGACGCACGCTTTTAGAAGCGATATCGGGCGGGGCCACGCAGAGGGTGTGCGTGGCGATCAGCCAATGGTTGCAGTGCAACGTTGTACAGTTAGGAGACTGCGGCGCGGAAGTTAAGAGCAGTGTTCTGTATTTATCTTGCACGCAAGAAGTTTTCATAAAACTCGCCACTTTAAGGTTCATCATAAGATGGGGAAAGACATTTTGAACCTGACTGTCCAAGTCCCATGAATTTCCGTCGCCTACGGCCGGAGTTATCGTTCCTTGAAGAAACAAGGGAAACATCACCTTTCATTTCCTTCCGCCTGTTTTTTTCGTTGCCACCGTGTTGACGCAGCTGAGTTGTTGTGTCTAGGGAAAACTGTGGGTGTTGAATTCGCCTCGATATAAACAATGACCGTTCATTGTACTGGGCGTTCTCGAACATTGAAAGTCTGGGTCAGTTTGAGTTCAGCGTTTTCGTAGCAAGGCCGGTGTAAAATTATTCGCTTATCGTTCACTCGTCCGCCACGAAGACGAGTTTGTTAAAAGATTAAATACAGCCCTTTCGTGCGATAGTGTGTGTTCCGTGTGTTCTTTTTATTTTAAATAATGCCACTCTCAAAACCTAGCACCAGTAGTACAGGCACCAAGGGTGCAAAATCTAATCATTAATCTCCAGGAGAATGACTCGGAAATGAGTGAAATCAGTGACACGGAGACCGAGGATGTGATGAATAAATACCTTCAAGCTTCTTTCAGGTATGGGTTTCTCGTATATGCTACAGTGATATGATATTATAATCCTGTGTTAAAATATTCACTATATTAATTTCACTGTACTCATATATACTGTGCATGCATTATCAAAATAATGGACACATCGCGAATTTTCTGTCCTTCCCTTGCACTAGCAGTTAGTTTGGCAACAGCGCAGTAGCACTGGCTGGGCATTGGCCGAACTCATGTTCCTTCTAAAAGCGTGCGCCGTATAGGGCGCAGGGCTACTCCCTGCTCGCCCGTGGCTACCGAGGACAACATCTTACCTTCTTTTCCTCCGCATTTTTGCATTTGCGGGTGGCTAATTCATCCTCCAATTGGAACTCAACATTTGTCATAACAAAAATAATTTTCCCTGACCTTTAGCATAACAAAAAAAAAAACGCGTCTCGCCTTATGAATTCTCTATTTTAAATGCGTACGTAAACAGTTAATGATTTTAACATTTTCTTCATGAGTTGCATCCTTTCTTATCCTGATTAAGCGTAACTAAATTTTTTAAAAAATTCTATGGCTGAAATCCTGGTACTAGATTCTTAATTTTCATTCCACGTAACGTGCTATTGATGAACCTATCCTTTCAATTTTCATTTACTTCCTGGTGAAGTAAATGAAAATCCCAGCACCTCGACTACGTAACGTGCTATTTTCTCATCGCATTTCCGAAAAAATGCATGAGAAGCCCCAGCAAATCCACCACGTAACGAACCTGTTACGATTGCGATCACTACACACGCGAGTGTAATGCACGAATATGACACTTCAGAAATCACTTAAAAAAGTAAAAATCACTGAGCGCTCACACAACTGAAAACACTTTTTCGAGAGAGGGAAAAAGTCTAAAGAGACCGAAGCAGATCTCTCACTCAAGTAAGGGGAACCTGGCACATGGGTTAGATTCAAGTTGCAATCCAAACAAACAAATGAATTATGGCCCACGTGAACTGATAAGACGTGAATGACTCAAGCAAGGCATGTCATATTTCTATTTTGAAGCCCCATATTTTGTCACGTGTTGGAAAGCCTTTCAAAGGTTAATATGGTGTCTATGAATTTATGTGTACGTTGGAAACTGAAAGGTGATCTTCATTTCAGTATTAATGTCGACAGTAATGTAAACAAAAACAACGTGTATTTTGCGACAGCACTAATGTTGCTCACAACAGCAGCATTGGAAATAATTGTCAATTATTAAATATAAGTAATTTCAATTCTATTATAACAAACTGCATGAAGTTCATATTTTTTACTGAATGGAAATAAAATAACAACTCGAAAACTTGGTGGTGATTAGCCGGAATGCTGCGGTGAGGCAGCTCAAGATGGCCAGACAACGTCTCCTTACTTCGCGCGCGGTTCGGGTTAGAAAGAAACTCCAAATGCATGGAAGTAATATTTCTGGGAACCTTTGAGTGGTTATAAAAATAATTTCATTATTTTATCCACAACTTTGTTGCTGGAAGTTTTTACTTGGAATTACAGAACAAAAAATGACCAGCGACGACATTTTCTACTGCACGAATATAAAAAATCTCCACATACTTTATTTGAATATTTTTTAATGCAAATATGCTTTAAAGTATTGATAAATTCTGAGTACCACCATCACCTATGACAATTAAAAAACAGTGTCAATTTTTTTAATAATGAATGCTTCAATTTTACGGCATGTTTCAATGTTAGGAATGAAAACAATGTAAAAATTGTGTTTTCACAGAAAATTTTCGTTTTTAATTTATCTAAAATTATGTAAGCAAGTTACCAGTTTTTTGTGTTCACCATCGTATTCTCTACAAAATTTCCTGCAAAACTGCAGGTACCGGTTTTACTTAAGCTAAATTTGTAAATCCAGAAATTTCACAACAGCGCGCTCGTATTTCCCATAAGAAAACCATTGCCCATAAGAGCCCATTGTGTCTTCTGAACGTGAAAACGACTATAGGAACAGGGACTATATTATATCACTGCAAGCAACATCCATCCGTTGTCGCACCTGTGGGAGATTTTGTACGCAAAACCGAGAGGTTGAGGACATGACCTTGCCATTAGACTCCAACGGCAAACAAATCCGATAGTCAAACAGGAAACGAAAACTCACCATGCACATAATAATAACAATACTTTAAAAAAAGCATCGCAACTCTGTTTGGTAAATCGTGTAGCGGATCCACGTACACAGGAATGAATTCGACTTGCATGTACCCAACGTGAACAACCTTGGAACGACCGAAGCATAACAGTTGTGGTCTCTTGTTTTGATTTGCCAAGGCCTTTTTAATACATTGAACAATTTAATTTTGTTTTTAACCGTCAGTGTTGCGTTTTTACATTTTTATTAAGTGTGGATAATATTGTCCTATTCTTGCATTTTAATATACTCAGATACTGTCGATCTGTTGCCAGGGCAATCTATTAATACCAAGATTGTTGATTCGTTGCTACGGTAATAATCCTAAAATTTTGTATTTTGGTTCGCTTGGCTTCATTTCCGTAAGTAAGAATCCAAATTAATACTTTAATTCGGAGAAGCCTTCTTAGAATAATACACAGTGGTGCAAAAAAAGGTAACCGAAATAGTACAGGTTTCAGAATTTCGGTCACCTTTTTCTTGCAACACCCTGTATATTCGTTAGTTTTGCGAGGTGTTAAAACTAGATAGATTGAATTTCATTGCATCGATTAAAAAATGGTCATCAGTGGAAAGCAACCATAGTATAGGTGCATTCGTCTTATGTATGCCAGGGAAGTGGCCTCTGTAGAGGTCCATTACATTTCTGACATCACGTGATGCTGAACGCTAAAGCTTGGGGTCCATAAAAAGGAACATGAAATCAGAATTTACATTACAAAAGGTTTTTGCATATTGCCATCTATTTCAACAAATCGTCCTTCGCTCACGTTGGTGCGAGTTATCTAGTTTTACAGACCAGATTGGTAGTAACACGATGCAACATATAATTGTTAGTTAGTATCTTCAGACGGGTGCAAATAGCAGGCAGTGCTATTCGCACATTTCAACAAACAAACGACGTAAAAATGAAACAGAGAAGATTTACGATTTCAAGACCTTCAAAACAAATTTTGAGAATACATATGTGGCCGTCGGTATGACATAATGACACTAATTAGTTTCATTATTAGCTCAAACAGACCACCACATATTTTCCACATTTGATATTAGAAGTTCGGGTAATAAGTGCATACCTCTGTATGTATGCGGGTGGAAAAAAAAGTCAATTGAGGCCACTCGAACCCCCTGTAATAATAAAGATGGCTTAATTCTGTGTCCAATGTGGTTTCTCATACAAATATAGTGGTTTATGTTGAAATTGAATACCGAGTATAAAGCATAGGTAATGTACAGGGTGAGCCAAAAGTACCATTAACACGTAGGTATGCAAGTCTGTGCTGTGGTAGTGGTTATCTCACCGCTTTACGAGACTGGTTTGTCCCTCAACTGCAAGTCGAAGGACTTATCGATCGCGTCTGGTTTCAGCAAGATGGAGCACCAGCCCATTATTGC
Source organism: Lepisma saccharinum (assembly GCF_977018435.1). Classification (NCBI taxonomy): domain Eukaryota; kingdom Metazoa; phylum Arthropoda; class Insecta; order Zygentoma; family Lepismatidae; genus Lepisma; species Lepisma saccharinum. Next base: position 48,009,725 of record NC_139252.1, read on the forward strand.
CGTGCGTAACAGATGGATTGGACGTGGTTCTCCACAGTTACCAGCACCTCCGAACTGGCCTCCCAGAAGTCCCGATCTATCATCGTGTGATAATGCATTGTGGAGTTATATGAAACAGAAAGTTGCCGGCACGCGTTGCCACACAACTAACGGACTGAAGGAAGCCGTTCGGCATGCATTTGCCACGATCACTCGTACAATGCTGTGTAGAATTTCACACCACCCTGGAGGCGCATAATTATCTGTTGTGAAAATGATGGTGTCCACACAGACATTCTGGACTAATTGTTGTCTGTAACCTTGCAACGTCCCTTGGGGGTACGTACTTAAATGTTATTTACCACGGCTACAGATATCTTAATCTCAGGGGGATAGGTTCTTTATTCGAGAATTCCAAATAAGAAAGCGTTTTATAGCCAAGAGGATATAGTTAAATGCGGATCTATATTCTGAAAACTATACGCAATACAGAGAAAATATATAGCGAAGCTTGTATATACATTGAAATATATAATAAATATATGTATAATCGATAGGAAATCTTCTTCTTCTTTTCTTCTCACAATTTTGGGGAAAAGGCTTCTTCTTCTATTCTTCCTTCTAATTTGGGAAAAGACTTCTTCTTCTTTTATCAATCTCCTCTATGGTAATAGGAAGGCTTCTTCTTCTTTCATCAATTTCTTCGATTATAAAATATGGAAAGGCTCGTTCTTCTTTCATCGATTTCTTCTATAAGAAATAAAGGCTTCTTCTTTCGTCAATTTCTTCTATGATAAAATATGTGAATGGCTTCTTCTTTCTTCAATTTCCACTTCTTTTCTTTGGTAAAAGGATAATCTTCTTTTTCTTTCTTCTACCTTTTATGACAATCTCTTTCTTCTATTTACAAAAAAATAGTCATCCCCTTTTATTCATCGCTGTTTCTTATTTCCTCTATTCATATCAATTCTTATTTCTTCTTTCAGCAGCAATTCTTATTATCTTCTATATTCCGACGAGATATTCTTATATTCTCAATAAATTCTTCTATTTATTCTTTCCACAGCAAATTCTTATTTCTTCTATTCTTTTTTGCCACTGGAAAAAGTCTTATTCTCTCATTTATCGCAAATATTTCTCTTTACCATATCTCTTCTCAATAATATAGACAAATCATTATGCTGCATTCCTTGTAGAGAATTGAACCAAAGCTATAGAGGATTTTTAGGAGCGTCTAATCTGACAATAGCGCCTCCTCCTAAAACAACAACCAAGGGATATAACCAGGATCACTAATAACAAGCGCTGCCGATGGCCCAGTGCGACTAATAAAGAGCGCAACCGTAAAGTGCTTCGGGGCGTCTAATTTGACAAAAGCGCCACCGGGGACAAACAACGAAAACACTGACGATGTTCTCCTCGTCAGAAAAATAAAAAGAGATAGATTTCTGAATTCGTTCACTTACTTAATAACTTTCCTAAATGTTTCATATGCGGCCATATTCTTAATTATTTTAATTTACTATATAGCCTACAACATTCTACTTATTTCTTTTATAGTATTTGAACTCTTCTTTTATATATTTCTCAATTTACTATAATATATATAATCCCTCTTCTCCGCTCTAAGTTTTTTATAATTTCCTTTGCTCCTCTTTATATAGCGTGCTGCCATCTCTCGTCGATTCCGAGAAACCATTCCTCCTTGCAACTTTCATTGTGTCATCGACACTGGCACGTGACAACCTCCTCAGCTAACATGTCTCGTCTCTTATCATACTCAATTTACTTCAGGTTCATAACCTTCCCTCGTCGCAAAATACATAGGGGTAATGGAACTTTTGGCTCACCCTGTAAGTGCCTCCTGTTGTCGATAGTTAGGAAGAATGTGATCACGTCTAGTTAGGTTTAAAACATATCTGATACATGCATTTTGTGCAACGTGGATCCTATCTTTGAGTTTATTAGTGAGTTGCGGTCCATATAGGGTCACATTAATGAAACAGTGGCCAGATTAATGTTTGAACGAGTTTCAGTTTACATTTTGTGGGTATTTCGGTTTGAAAACTGTACGAGTTTCATAGAATTGCGTAAACCTTTTTTTTTAGACTGTGCTCGTATCTGAACTGTCCAATCTAAAGTGTCATTGAAAAGTATCCCAAGATTTTTTGATGGGTTCATACGAGTTCGGATTGTTAATGTCTGGTTCTATGTTTATGTTGGCAGTAACTTTTTGTTATTGTTTTGTTCTGATAATCATGCATGCCGATTTTCACCATTAATATTGAGACGGTTTGCTATGCACCACGAATAAAGATTATCTAATAGGTTTATGTTATGGATTTAATTTTAATTAAGACTATCACTATTTTATACAACAACTAGCTGATTGCCCGGGTATTTATTTATCCCAATCTTCTATTAGACAGGAATATAATGAATTTTAACTAAAGCGTAAAATGAACTTGGAGTTGAACGGCATTGGGAGTGTCACTTGGCGACCCCGAAAAATATGGATTCCACACTAATATCGGTCGTTTTCGATTAATTTTACATGTCACCCCCTCCCACCCTCACCCCTAGGGGTGCCAGGGGTGTCTTACCCCCATAGTATTTCTTTCGAGATTGCAAGTGATATGTGTACCAAGTTTGGTTGAAATCGCTCCAGGCGTTCGAGAGTTATGCCGGAACAAACACACATACATCAATTTTTATATATTAAATGGTTTTCTGTTACGGATCTTAAATTTTATCACAATATAACTCTATGACTTGTTAAGCAAATTTTATCAGAAACAAATTTACGGGCACTTTATTTACAGTGTTTCTGCTATATGTAGAGAATGCATTGCACTCGATATAATGCACCATCCATTCTAACATGCACCTTAAATTTGGAGACGAAATTCAATGAAGTGCATATTAGATTCGAGCCCACTTTATACACTTCCGAGTTTTAAATGGTAATTGAGAAACTATTTCCATTTGAATTGGACATATTCTTGTTAAATTGCCAAATCGAATTTTATCAGATGTTTTATCCGACGTTTTGCGAAGAGCCAGACTCTTCCACTGTCTGTGAGTAAGTTTTTAGTACCTCGCACTTTTAATTTTTCCCAAGGGTTTTTTTACATTCCTTTGTTTTAAATTTTTAAGTTAGAATTTTAGTTAAGGGGATATTTGCCCGTATATATTGAAGGATGCAAAACGGCCTAAAAGTGCGACGCACCTAAAACATTTTAATTCCATGAATCATATATCATACCATCTACTTCATCTTCATAATTTTGATTAAAAATTATTAATAATTATCTATTTTATTTCAATGTTTAATGTTTTTATAGTTCAATAGCATATGGTAGTCTCAAAATTTCATTGTCTCAATCCGTTTAGCTTTCATGAGCGTAAACAGTCCACTGTGTTACCGAGAAAAAAGGTCAATACATGTTGTTTTTCTCTCAAACTGCAGAGTAATTAATTTGTCTCTTGTTCTACTCTTCCTTGGTTATTACTATTCCCATACCGATTGCCTTTAAAGCCATCAGCATTTCGTATTTCCCCTTTCCTTTCACACACGTACCTCTTCCCTTTCGAAAACTGTACCCCAAGATTGTTCTAGAACGTCGAGGAATAGACTGGAGTCCGTCCATGAAGGACAATAATTCGACATTTCCTCCGAAACGAATCCCAGGGTACCCATTACACGTAATTAAACGGGTTCAATTTTATTGATGGGAGAAATTTCCTAACCGGATCGAAAGTGTTACACGTACCGGAAGTGAATTCAGCTCGCACCCGTTTGCTTCCGTTACACTTTCCGATCTCAACTGTCCATTGCTTACGTAAGTGTTCTTGATACAAAATTTTTATTTCGGAACTCAAAGCTCCATTTCGGATCTTACTTTCCGTCGCAGGAATGTGAGTGGGTTTCCCCTCCCTCTCAGTGTGTGTAAGGAAACTTTCCGACCGATGCGACGAGCTACAAACAACACGTGCCACTTCGTCGATCGATTGATTGGCTATATTTTACTTCGACATATTGTCATTGTGGCTAATCGTGACGATGAGGATGAGTAATATGATGAAATTGATGAAGGGTCACTCACAATGAACACCCATGCTCTGGCCGGGATTGGAACTATGATACCAACCTTAAGAAATAAATGCAGCCTTTCGAACCGAAGTGACAGGACAAGCTGCACGTGTCGCTCGGAGGCGAACCCTCAGTAATTGATGCAGCCTTCCAAACAGGAGACGGATATGTGTCGCTCGTGTTTCACTCAGACTGTGCTGTTTTCTCCGTACCGTGCATCGAGTCGTCTCGACCTGTTGCTCGCGCATGCGAGCACACCGAAGCGACAAGGGTCAGGCGACACGTGTGGCTCGAGAATTTCGCCAATCGAGGCCAGGCTTGCGTGGCCTGTCGCGCCGCTAAGGTGCGAAACGTTGCTTACGATTGGCTCATTCTCGAGCGGAACGTGACGCCTGTCGCTTCGGTGCGAACGTTCCCTTACGCATGCATCGTGTCGCTTCAATCTGAATCCCTGTGTCGCTCGTCGCATCGGCCTAAAAGCTCCTTATGAGGGTGTGGGCTAAAACGTCCCTCTTCCGACTGAAGAATTTCCATTGCATTTGGATGCTTGCTCGAGTGTGGACGTGTGGGGAAATTGCAGCCTGATGCTGTTTACTTCATATTGCGTGGTTCATTCACATCAGAGGTTTCAACAGAGAGGAAGCAAAGAATGAAATAGATTACAATAGGAAAGGAGAGTAGATTCCGTCCCTCCTAACAAACCTAAAGTAACCAGCAAATCAAGCAACACCTATCCAAACCAAACCAAGTGAAAAGGGATGAAACCAACCAATCAAAACACAAACTAATCGGACCAATCCTGAAGCTCCACCCCCTTCTGTTTGATCGTCCTTGCAATACTGCCGGCGAGAAATTAACATTTTTACAGTAAAGACCGGAACAAGTAGTTGCACTAAATATTTATCACGATTTCTTTATTTTGAATGGCTACAAGATCTACCACAAAATAAACTGACACTTTAATTAGGAATTCGAAACCACGACTTGTAGGCTACATTATGTCCATTGAGGAGGCAGTCGAAGTTCATTTCTTGCTATTGGTTTTATTTTTAACATTGTTAAATTTTAACACACACTTTTGTATCAACAATATAATGTCTGTTGTGGATTATTGCTGCGGGTTCCATAGATACCAAACCCATCCAAATTCTGAAGGAAGCGAGAAAAGCTACCAAAAGGTATCAATTTTCAAAATAATGTCCATTTTGTTACATGTTGTGAAAAAATATGCAAATTACCTACTCTAAACAATGTAGATAATGGAATTAACCAGTTTATCTGTTAGCTGTAAACTTACACTTTATGAAACGGTAGAACAGAATATTACGACAATCCTCTTGAAAGTTTCTAGGCTTCTCTGATGGCGTAGTGGTAACGTCCTCGCCTTGAAATCAAAGGATCCTGGGTTCAATACTCGGTGGAGGCACATTACACAGTAGTTTGGATACGACTTTAAACTGTAGGCGCAGTTCCGATTACCCTGTATGTGCATAAAGTGGACTTAAAAACTTCAACTTGAGAGCTTGCAGGCAGACCCTGAATGCTAATATGAACATTGTAGAGTCTGAATTCTTTTTTATTTAATTTCTTCAGGTGGAACAAGAAAGAAGAGAAACGATGAACGAAGTGATAAAAATTGATGGAAGTGCAAAAGGTAAAATTATTTTCGTTCATTATTTTGAATACTATGTAACTATGCCAAAGTCTGGTTGTTTCAATTGCCTTTGCTTATATTTCTTGAGCATAGTTGAACAGAGTGAAAGGTATTTGTACGTGGGTTGGAAATTGAATCAAATGATACAAAAGAGATACCTCTCTGAAAGGTTTACAGCCCTTCGATGTAGTCACCAACATTGTGTACAAACATTGCCAGCAATGTGGAAGTCGTAGTGTATATGTAGCATCGCCTGTTCTGTTGATGGTTCGAATGGAGAAATATATTTCCTGAAGAATTTCTGGAACAGTTCGGAAGATTCATCCTAGGGATCAAATCAAAGTCACAGGGGCTGGTAGAATATCTGCCAGCCCCATCGAGCTAACAAATCAGCGACAGGTTGCGCTACATGCGCCCGAGCATTGTCCTGCAAAATGATAGAAGGATTCAGCAGAAAGTGAATCTATCTATCTATCGCAACGCCGGTTGCAGGTTACGTTCCAAAAATGAACAGTAATTCTGCACATTGACGGTATGTCCTGGTGGTACGGCGAGAATCACCAGAATTTTCACATTAGCGGGGTTCTGACTACACAAATTTAGACCGCCAACTCCAACGATACTCTATTCCTCTCGTCACTGCGCATGCGCCTAGTGTTGGAAGGAAGAGTCAATTTACTGGGAGGTAGATAAGGTATCAAACTAGCATGTGGTATAAGTGAGAAGCACCGGTTCCGTTTCATGGCGTATATACAGAGCAGTGTTGCCACTCTCAAAATTTCCAACCCACGTTTTCTTTTGCTATGTAGCGTCGCTTTTCCGTCATTTTTTGACTAATCGCAACGATGAAGATGAAATGTATGGAGAAACATCCGTGCGCAGCCTGGTTCTCAAACCTGGGTCGATCACTCGACATGATTGACAGTGCCATTTCTCTGTGAAATGGCACTTGCTGCTGACCATTGAATCATGCTACCCAAACATATGCAACGTAGTGACGGAAGAGGCGCTCAAGTCGAACTTGTAACTTTCTATTTTCCTAAATTTCAATTGGACAATGCAAGAAACACGTATTTTTGTTTAGTAGCATAATTCTCAATGTTATCGGAGGGATAGGGTGGCTAATTATGTTACAGCCCTAACATAGATTGTCTCTGAAATTTTCTGACGATGCACATGCTTGGGCCAAATCTTGCAATAGATACCTGGTAGAGGAGACACATAGTGATCCATTTCAAACTGTAGGTTATCGGCCCCCGTGGCGGAGTGGTTAGCACATCGCGCTACGACGTCAGGGGTCCCGGGCTCGAATCCCGGCCTGGGCATGGTTGCTTGTGGGTGTCTATTCATCAATCATCACTCATCCCCATTTTCGCAAATTAGCCAAAAGTGGCACAAAAGCGAAGTAAAATAAAGCAAATCAATCACAATCACAAACTGTAGGTCCAGTCTCTTTCTGAGCATGAAGTGAACTTGACAACAAATTCCATTTCAGTTTGATGCATTTTCTATTTTACATTTCAAAATTATGTAAATTTTGTGTCTAATACGCTCTGCTATAAGTCCACAATAAAACACACTTATTAAGCCAAAATTGTCCTACGACAAAAGTAGAAATGTATATTTCTTCTTATTAATTCCTGTTCCATTGAGTAATTTTTCAATGTGGTACTTATACAATATAAAATTATACTTATATCTTTTTAATCGATTCAGTGTGACTGGGATGAAAACAGCAGAAAATCGCAGTTTGTGACTTATGTGCTTCTTCCCGAACACACTCGAATGATGACAGAAAAAAGATAATAATTAATACAATTGTGTTAAGAGAAGATAATTAAGATGAAATATTTTATAATTTATATTATTGATCAATACTGAGAATAGTTTTATGGTTTGTTATGTAGCTACGACTTGATGAAAATGCCAAACACATTCTTCGTACTTTAACACCTTTGCATATACTGTAAGTCATTTCTCGGTACCTTGTATTTAACATGATTTAAAACTCCTATTCAATAGCTTTTCTATAATTTTTTTACACACAATACCCATTGAGTACTGAAGGCCTTTACATTTTGTGTAATTTGAGAGACAATGACTGTGCTGGACAACGTTGATTTTTGTAGCAGCACTGAAAGTACACGTTTTAAAGTGGACTAAAATGTATTCATTTTCTCAATTTCAATAACAATCCATTATCTACTGATGATTGAAAATAATATTTTCCTTATTTCAGAAGGCGCAAATGATACTACGAGGCCAGAGAAGAAATTTCGGTACACTGAAGGCTATGTAAGTAACAATGATATTTCTTCAGTACATTGTACAGTCGGATGAACAACTATTACTCAGCAAATTGTACATGGCTAATTTCATTAGCTTATCTTTTGCATTTTGTATCTTTTAAGGAATAGATTTTACGCATGGTGTTGAAAATGTTGTGAGCTACTTCCTCGGTTATTTGTTTTAATTCGTGAAGCTGTGTAATACTTGTACAGTGGGATCCACGAGTATTAACATGCAAATTGTCCATCACCATGTTCGTGCACTTTATTTGACCCAATACGAGCTTCAAGAATTAAAAGAAAACTCAAAAACAAGCTGCTGACAACTTCTGCACCAGCATACATAAAAATCCATCGCTTAAAAACACACAGGATGTAAGAGAAAAAATAATGAAAATAGTCATGGACAATTGGCACGGTAATACTCATGGATCCCACTGTACATCCCACTGTGCACACGATTTAAAACGCCAAAGGTAAAGAATTGATGCGTCTGTAAACAATTCACAATGTTATGTTTTAAACCAGTGTTATTTTCTCGTATCATTTCGCATGGTAGAAATTTTATGGTATTGTTCCCGGTAGATTTGCTTAATTCTGGTAGACATGAATTAACTAAACTGTCTCAAGCAGGCGAAGCTAGTATATAATATAATAACATAATGACTCATTTTCGGTATCAAGTTTATTTAATAATAAACCTGAAGTATTTTAGACTGATTTATTGATTTGGTTTATTTTTACTTTACTTTTCTTCCACTTTTTGGCTAATCGCGAAGATTCATGACATGGTGAAATTGATGAAGTGACAATTACAGAGTACACTCATGCCCACGCCGGTATTCGAACCCGGGACCCTGGCATCGCAGCACGCTATGCTAACCCCTCCGCCACAGAGGCCGGCTTAAGACTTTAAAATACAAGATCAGAGAGAGAAAACTGAAATACTAAATAACAAGTAAACCTGTAGCCTAACAGAAATTTAGCTTTTAACAATAAATATTACTAAACAGCTTCAGCAGCACAAAGCACTTAACAAATAATTCGCAGTGACTGTTCGATTTCATTATACTCCAAAAATTATTCGGTTTCTATTTTATCAAACTGAACAAGATTCCTCATTACTTCAAACTCGACTTAATGTCTGCGTCCCTGTGCTAATCAGTAGGAAGTTAGTTTCTTCCAGAGGTTCACTCCTCATAGTTTACGTCATGGTCACGCCCCTTGCATTAACCATGCCATCTATCGGTAAAACAATATAGTAACTCACACTCTTGTTAAAGGAGATTCATATGGTTACAAGACTCCGACTGGAGTTCAAAGGTTTGCTGTTCCTCACTTCTTCCTTTGTAGCCACTTCTTTCCGTAAAGCCGGCACGATGAAAGAACCAACTTGGGAGACTGTTCTGTCCTTTTGTGTCATGGATTGTCCTTTGAACCAATCAGGTTGCTGCAGTTCCCATGGCGGCAGGAAATTCTTACCAAACCTATGCCTCGGAGCAACAGTTCAAGGTGCGGTTAAGCCTACCGGTCGCCAACGGTTACGAAGTGAAAGGGTCTCCCATTCTTTGCCTCTCTCTGATGCGAAGAAGGGAAGGGTCTTCACAGCTGAAGGTGTCATTTGGGCGAAAATCAGGTATGTGGCAACACCGTTTTTAGCACTTCGAAACTCCCACATCTGGAGACCAAATTCCGTGCAAGTTCTTTCATCGTGCAGGCCTTAGACCATCGACAACCTGACCAGTCACGACGCAGGTTTTATCTTTACAGGGTGACGAAGAGCCTGAGTATCTATGGGAGGACGTGTGGCCCACGCTCACGTGCGTGTCTTGCGACGACATAATGACGTCCCCGGTCCGGGAGTGTCAAAAGGGGCATTCCATCTGCGCTAATTGCAAGGCTGACAAGAAAGTTTGCCCTCTGTGCGGGAACCGCTACGCCGAAGTGAGAAACTTCTCGCTGGAGACCCTGGTAGGAAAGATCCCACTCCCCTGCAAACACCGGGACAGAGGTTGTCGATTCGTCGGTTTCATCGACGAGAAGATCGCGCACGGTCAGATATGTAGCTGTCAACCCTACATTTGCCCATCTGCATACTGCGACCTCACCCTCAAGCTGGACGAAATCCTACCTCACCTTGTGGTCAAGCACAACTGGGAGCTCCGAGAGATGAAGATGAACGAGGAAGGCGACCAATTCCAAGACAAAATCAACGTGGACTGCCCGAAGGAGAAGGACACCTTCAACTCCCCAAGTTTCTTGCTGGAAGCTAACGGCTGGGGCCATTTCATCCTGAGGGCCTGCGTGAGGAAGGACGGAACTTGCCAGCTGCTCGTGCAGATGTTGGCACCAAGCAATGAAGCCAATGGAATCCAGCACCTTATCAAGGTCTACTCGGCCAGCGAGGAAAATCACGTTGAATTTTTGGGGCCCTTGGAATCTCTACTCGTGGCCCCAGAAGCCATCGTTGCTAGGGGCCACTGTGTCTCCACCCGCGGAGAGTTCATTCAACAACCCGTTCCACCTGAGGAGGAGCGATTCTTGAAGGTGTTCCTGTCCATAAGCAAGAAGAAGTAAATAATAACACCCAAGACCCTGGACGCAATCCACATCCAAAATTGTTTTGATAATTTTTAACACGTTCCCTGCCACCTAAAAAATGTTACACTTTTGTCACGTGCCGATTAAGCTTCTTATGTTATTTTGGTTATCTGTAGCAAACAATTGATTGATTTATATAAAATACATTGTAAATTTGGAATTTTCATGTAAATTTTACAATGACATCCGTCACCGGCATACAGTATGTTTTCTTGTTACTCTGTGCCGCCTACGCGCAAATGCGTCATGTTCTATTAACATAGATAATTTTTATTTTCGCACAGCGTGCGATATTTTCACAATATTATGCATGTTCCTCCTAATAAGACAAATTATTATATTAAAATGTAATAGTGTTATTATCAGGAAACGGATTTATATGCAGTAAAAACGTGCTAAATATGTAAATACATATTTAGTTATTTCCACCAAAATATAGAGTTAAATATGGACTTAAAATTGATTTTTTTTAACAATATAAGACACTACAGGAGCTACATAAAGTACAGTACGCTTACATTGACATTAATTGTAAAACAACAAAAAATGTGTTTTCCTTTTTTCCAAAACAATGAATAACTAAATTTTGTTGTATGTGTTCGAACATAAATTTTCTTCTGTTTCTTAAGATGGATTTATATTGACTAAAACTGCTTTAATTATCGCCAAGAACCCGGCTATCTCGCATGGTAGCCAGATTAAATAATTTACATTCAACTTGTTCCTACAGGCGAAAGTTCGCAGCACACCCGTGACCTTGTGGAGGCACACAGGTTCCGGAAGACAGATTTTGATAGAGGGCAACGGCGCTAAATAGTAACAATTAAAAATAGTTCACAAATCTAATTCCAGATTTTTTGTGGTTGTCTCGAAGAATGAAAACATCTTCCTTATTTGAAAATTCCTCATTTTTTGATTATATATATATATATATATATATATATATATATATATATATATATATATATATATATATATATTAGGTGGAATGTGATTTCTTATCTTATTTGTAACAAATGACCTTCAGCCAGACATTCTCTCAACCTCTCCTGACGAGCTCCGATACACCTTAAATATCTTGGCCTTTGATCGGGAGGTGCTTATCCGGTACCAACAAGGTCTACGCGGAAAGAAATCGTGTGTATGTTCTCCCCCTCTTACCGCATCACCACCCGAAACCGTCCCCCTTACTCCACTTCCCCCCGGGTACCAACAAGGGCGATAAAAGCAGAGCGTGTGGGTGTGTAACACGGACGTGATTTTTCTGCCACCTGGTGGGGAAAATAATAAGCTCATCCCACACGTTGCATTGAAACGTGAAAATCAAATTTGCTATGCATCAGGTTCTTGTATATATTTCTTATTAGGTAATTCCGTTATAATTCCTCAAAAATTCAAGGACATTTTCGTAACGATTTCCTTGTGGGGACCGGATTTGGTACCAACAAGTCGGTGTCGTCCCCACAAGGTGGATTCACAACTTACGAGTGTCTCCATAAGGTAGCATCTGCAAAAGCGCGCGCGCGCACACACACACACACACACAGAGAGAGAGAGAGAGAGAGAGAGAGAGAGAAAGAGGGGGGAGACAAACACGTAGAGAGGAAGAGTGATTGATTGATTGATTTGCTTTATTTTACTTCACTTTTTGTGCTACTTTTGGTTAATTTGCGAAGATGGGGATGAGTGATGACATTATTAAATTGATGAATGGACACTCACAAACATCCATGCCCAGGCCGGGATTCGTACTAGGGACCCCTGGCGTCGTAGCGCGATGTGAAAACCATTCCGCCACGGGAAGAGTGATGACGGCATAAAATATACATAAAATATTCGCATATTTGGACTCAAATGTTTACAAAACTTTGAAGACCATAATGTTGTAATATTACAATCAATATCGAGCCTTGAAAGATTTTATCTAAATTAATTTATTATTAACGTTAACCAAGCTCAGAAAGTAAAGACGAGATGAAGACTTTTGAATGGAACTCGTCCGAGAAGCCATCAACAATGGCAAGCTCAGGCACTTGGCAATACCTTTGGTGAAAATGAGGACGGCTGTAATCTTTGCTAAGAATTAACTTCATTAACCGCATGAAATCTTTAGTATGACTGGCTACAAGGTTTCGAATCAACAACCTCCTAAACAGGAACAAAGGTTTCGTATTGAAAGAGTTAAATCTGATTGACTACTAGTGTTGAAGAAGGCAAAAACATTACAGGTTGCTCCCTTAAAGACGTTGCTGACATCTGGCGGCGTTCTCGCCATCCATCAACATCTTCTGATGCTCCGAACGAGAGAGAAAGGGAAGGATCGCTTCCAGAACCTTCATTAGTTCAATTCCTGTCTTCACCCTCGCTTGCTTCCTCCTGATAAATCGTCTCAGGAGAAAGTCAGGTATAATTAGGCAGCAGAGGCTGTTCGTTTCCTCCGCTCTTCAGGACATCAGCGGCAAGTAATCTTGTTGAACTTTCTCTAACTATTGTCAAGAGCTTTTGAAAGAAGTAAGAGAATACAAAAAAAAAAGCGAGACTTTCAGTTCTCTTTATTCTGCGACGTAAAACCCTGTAAGAGACAATAATTTTCAATGGAATTCACTTGAAATGTACGTATATGATATGGATCAGATAGTCAAATGGCTCTTTTGTAACTTTGTTTATAGGTATAAGATGATATATCACTATCATGAAAATAATATTGATATGGGAGCCATTTGCCAAGATTTCCTTACGGTTATTAGAAATTAAACTTCGTTATCTTCCTACATGTGGTTTATCTTCTCAATTTTAAATAAAATCCTAACTTCTGTAAAAAAGATCAAGATATTCACTTGTTTCCACCACAGTAACACATCCAGAAACAATAAAGAAAAATGTTAGAAAAATAGTCATAAGTCCAGAGCCATCTATTGTTCACCATAGCAAACCATATCCCAACATAGTAGCGATTTTTTTTAAACCTATTTTATTTCAAATTATTCAGTAATAAGTTAAAATCAGACAATATTGTAAAAAATTATTCAAATTTGTTAATATAAAACTTTGTAGAAATTATGTCAACTTGTATTCGATTCTGGAAAGAAAAAATATCAATAAAGAATGAGGTGAAAAATTATCATGAGCACTACTGAAATAAGATGGCTGAAGCCTGAATTCGAACAATTGTAAGTGGTTTTTTATTTCTTTATCCCAGCTTGGGTTTGCGTTTTACCGAAGCAATGTGACGTGTAATATTTGTATATTACGCCTAGAGTGCTTGAAAAACGTCATAAATACTACGGTTGTTTTCAACAAAATCGAAAAAAGTGCAGGTCAAGTATGGTATAGTTGAAGTCATGATTCGAACGCCGCTTCGGTATCTTTGTCACAGCTCGAGAGGAAGACGACCGAGTTTCGAGCCAGCACCTGTTTTTCTGAGAAGCTCTGCTGTTACCTGCAGTGTTTAGACGAACTGCAACGACGTTACACTCCGAAGGCCCCCACACCACAACACAGTAACACAACCTAGAAAAGATAAACGCAACCTCACGATATGAAATCTCTGAAGAAACTGAGTTGGCAATATCTCATTTACTCCACGTGGACTTGACAAGTAATGTCGGTTCCTAAAACGAACGCTATTGGTTTGAGAAGAGGATATACTGGGCTCCACATGGACTTGACATATGGTTGCGAGAGAGAAACTAACCTTTCGGAACTTCCTTTGAAGCATAGGCGTGCGCACAGGGGGCAAGAGGGGTCAATTGCCCCCCTATTCACGGGCGTCCGCAGATTTTATCCACGGAGGGGCAAGCAAATTATTTTTTTCCAGGACATATTGCCCCGATAATAGTGTTGCCCCCATAAAAAGCGTCACTTAAATTTGTAATTTTCGCGTTAATGCATCCCCATTATACTAATTTGTGTAAATTACTGTGACCGAAATCAAATTATACGTGTGAAGTATGTACTTTTAGGTTGACATTCGTTTTCTAAAGGGGGCGTGTGACCATCCTTGTCCCCCTTCGAGGCGTCCGATTCCGTGCTCGTAGCGAACGTGCCCGTAGCGAATACGTGCTCTTAGCGAACACCGCAAGGAAAGGATTTGCAGGCGCGTGCTGTTAGCGACAACACAAACTTGCCCTGTCTTGTTTGTCCTTGAAAGTGGTCAACATGCAAGTGTTGCCAGTGATACATTATAATCATTTTGTGTTTGAAACTGTTAGCTATATACTTTTACGTTGGAATTGGTACCACAACACTCTCATCTTCTTCTATCTTGCCCAACCCAGCCGAACCTAACCTAACTTAACCTAGCGCCACTAATGTAGTCACGTCAGCCAGTCGGACACGTCAGCCAATCGGATTGCTTAAAACTGTGGGATTATCACGGGCAACACTTGCATGCTGACCAGTTTGAAGGACAAATAAGACAGGACAAGTTTGCGTGTTCGTTAGCAGCACGCACCTGTTCGCTAAGAGCACGTGTTCGATATGAGCACGTTCGCTAACAGCACGGCACCAGGCGTCCATGCCCCTATAATACTTTCACCTACAAATTTAGTGTAGTCATTATGAAACTATATGAACCTCTTACAGAAAATGAAGTATTTTCAAGACGACTAAAATTCAAAGCAACTATAGCATGGCCCTGTTTCATACCCATCAATGCAATAAAACATTGAAATGAAATGGGATTTTCTTTCCCGACTGAACTTTCATCAAAGCTTTGCCCCCCTAATCAGAGGGTCTGCGCACGCCTATGCTTTGAAGTGGCGTTCGAATCTGGACTTCAACTTTACCCGACCTCGGATGTCTCGTGTCAGAGGCTGATATGGAATATTTTCCTGGGGTAGGTGTAGGGAACAGAGAATATGCTGAGAGCATATACGAAGTAACACTAAAAATATATTTTGCAGACGTTTTCTATGTATCAAAAACTTGCTCAAATATACTAGAAGTATATATCAAATTATATATATCAAAGACAACTCGAGGGTTAATTTTAGGTCCGATTCGTGGTCAGGTAAACTAATTGCAACTGGACTTTCAAAACGGAATCCAAACCACCGTATACCGTACCTCTACCATGAAAAGAACCCAGTCCCTTCATTACATGGTGCAACGTCCCTCTAGTGCACTTCTTAAAATAAACTTATACCACGGCTACAGATATATCTTAATCTTAGAGGATGGGTTCTTTATTCGAGAATTCCAAATTTACGTCGGTTATATTCTTCTTATAAATATATGTATAATTGAAAGGAAATCTTCTTCTTCATTTCTTCTCACAATTTTGGGGAAAAGGCTTCTTCTTTTCTTCCTTCTATTTTGGTAAAAGGCTTCTTCTTCCTTCCTATCTTTGATTTGAGAAAAGGCTTCTTCTTCTTTTCTATCGTTGATTAGTGAAAAGGCTTCTTCTTCTATTCTTCCTTCTATTATGGTAAAAGGCTTCTTCTTCTTTCTATTTTTGGAAAAGGCTTATTCTTCTTTTCTTTCTTCTAATTTATTATCCTTGCCTTTAAAGCGTAATCTTATTTATTACATGTATGCGCTCGTTTTCCCCGCTTCTTTGGCATTATACAAACGACACAAGCTATACTTATAGAAAGATTAGGGGCGACTAAACTGACAGTAGCGCCACCTCCTATGTAACAACCAAAAGGGAAATAGCCAGGATCGCTAACAGCAAGCGCTGCCTATGGCCCAGTGCGTCTAATAAGGAGCGCAACCGTAAGTGCTTCGGGGCGTCTAATTGAACACAGCGCCACCGAGGCCACCGAGGGACGGACAAACACAAAAGCTGACGATGTTCTCCTCGTCAGAGGTATTAAATCAAATTTTGATCACTAGGATCAAAAAGGAGATACATTTCTGAATTCATTTGCTCACTTATTAACTTTCCTAATTATTTCATATACGAGCATATTCTTAATTATCTTAATTGGCTATATACAACACTTTATTCACTCCTTTAATTTTTATACTCTTCCTTTATATATTTTGTATTTACTATAATATATATAATCGCTCTTCTCCGCTCCTAGTTTCTACAATGAGCTCTGCTCTTCTTTATATGACGCGCTGTCATCTATCGTTCCTCTCGGGAAACAGTTCTTCCTTGCATTTTTCATTGTGTGGTCGGAACTGGCACGTGACACAATATCCCCCTCCTTGAGGATGAAAAATTTATATATTGGAAAATTCTTTTGGAAATAGATACATTTTTCCACTTTCACTACATCTCATTGGACTCTTCTCATTGGTTCTCATTTCTACTGCTTACATCCCTTTTCACTATCTCTGTGTAATTATATCTCCTGACATGCAGCATTTTTCCTCATCTCTCTATTTCTCTTTTCTTTCTATTTTCGTTTCTAGATATCTTATCACCACGTTCCTGAAATATTCGTAACCTCTCAAGTTATTTTTAAATACAAAATATAATACTTGAATAGTTCATCTCCTGCAAGTCTGCTCGTCTAATCTCTCCAAGATAGTCCTTACCTGACGATGTTCTGCCAAAATAGTAATTTTCGTTTCACCCTTTTCTTCTTTCAGCATTCTCTCTACAGATTATCAGTTAGCTCAAATTTTTCCGTTTCAAAGAACATTCTCTCTTCTCTAAGATGACTATGTAAGTGTTTCCATCAGCTACAATAATTCTTCACATCATCCTTAATTTCATATCAGCATGTATCTAGATATATTTATTTTCTGGGATTACAACCCAATTCTCGGAATACAACCGATTCTTTTTTTCTAACTTCTGGGATTACAACCCATTTCTTTTGCACTTTTCTAAATACACGATGACTTTTAATCGTCTAAGCTTACAAAGAATTAATTTTACTGATCTATTCGATCTTCTATCATATTGTCTTCTCCTTTTTCCTGAGAGTTTTCTTCGTAATTAACTTCCTTCTGTGCTTAATTGTTCTATCTTCTTTCTCTTCTGTTCGTACAATTGAAAAGTTTACATCCATTTTCCATATTACTTTCTTTGGAATCTTTCCTTTTACAGATTTGATCTTTCACTATCAGTCTCATTGTTCAATGGAGTTGTGACATAGATTAGCACTCATTATTCTTTCTTAAGATTTTTCCAACGATGGCTATAATATATTCCCGTATATCTTTTTACAGGAACTAACATTAGAGAACTAAAATTTTCTTTCTTCCAAATAGATCATTAATATTTGCCCAAACTAATAATTCCACGAATTTTTCTTCTGGTGAACTGGAACCCTTTCAGACACTTTATTAATTCTAGAAACGTCTGCTTGTCAGTCTATAAATAATAACATCTCCTTCCTTTGCACTATTCAGTCTTATTTGTTTCTTCCGATTCTTTCAAATACTCGTTGCTTGTCACTAGCTTGTTTCTTTTTCCTTCCTCTTCTTCTCTTTCTTCTATTTTCTTTTCCATTCTTCACAAGATCCTTCTTCCTCCGCTTCCAACTTTCTTTCAGTAAAGAAATTACTTTCATTTCTCTCTTCTTCCAATCTGGTTTCTGCCAAGACTTCTTCTTATGTTCTACATCTTCATCAAATGCATGCTCTCCTTGTCTTTTCCGTTTCGTCTTCTTCTTCCATCTCTTTGGCGAAGTAGCATCAAAATCCATTTGATCTATTTCGACCCTTTTTAGCATATTATTAACTTTCTTCAGGTTCTTATCCATTTTTAATTTCTTTCTCTTCGTCTTCTTCCATGTCTTTACTGAATATATCTAAATTTCATTTTACTTTTCTTCCTTCTTTGTTTACATTTTCTGCTAGGCTTATACTTCTTTTCTTCCTCCGTCAGAGACTCGTCAGCGGAACTTTCTTATTTTATCTTCATTTCGACATTGATCTCTTCAACATTACATTGACAACTAAATATTTCATCCCCTTCTATTCCTCTTTCTTCTTCTATTTTCTTATCTTCCTCTTTTTTTTAGCTCTATAAGTTCCTGAGTGTTTTCTTCTCGTAACGTTATAGCTACTTCTTCCATCTTGCTGTCATGCTCGTCATTGAAACTTTCCTTTTTCATCTTCCAACTTCTATCTCCTATAAGAACCTTCGCTTCTTCTATCTTGTCTTCGTTTTCTTCTATTCTGGAAATATCTACTACTGTCTTGCTGTCATTTTCTTCTGCTCTTGAAACGGCTACTTCTATCTGAGAAACACTTTCCCCAATTTTCCTTTTCGGACTTTCGTTTCTTCGTTCATTTTCTTCTCTAATCTCTGAAACCTCATCTTCGCTTCTTCTATTCATATCTAAACTCGTACTCTCGATCGACAGCATTGTTCCTTCTATTATTCTCTCCCTTTTGTCAAACAATTACAACATCCTTCTGTGGTGCTCTTCTACCTTTCTATTCCTTTCGTCAAGTATCTCCGTCATCCCTCTATTGTACTCTTTGCATGTTTTATTGTACTCTTCCATCTTCATCAATAACTTCTGGCACGGTCATTTCTTCTATTTTCTCTTGTATTTCCTTCACTGTATTTTCTCCGTTCTCGTTCTCGACTTTATTTGCTTTCTCCATCTTGTTTTCTCTCTCTTTGCTTTCTTATTCACAATTTTGCTAGCCGCAACGTTGGTCGCCAATTGTGCAACGTCCCTCTAGTGCACTTCTTAAAATAAACTTATACCACGGCTACAGATATACCTTAATCTTAGGGGGTGGGTTCTTTATTCGAGAATTCCGAATTTACGTCGGTTATATTCTTCTTATAAATATATGTATAATTGAAAGGAAATCTTCTTCTTCTCTTCTTCTCACAATTTTGGGGAAAAGGCTTCTTCTTGTTTTCTTCCTTCTACTTTGGTAAAAGGCTTCTTCTTCTTTTCTATCTTTGATTAGGTAAAAGGCTTCTTCTTCTTTCTATTTTTGGAAAAGGCTTATTCTTCTTTTCTTTCTTCTAATTTATTGTCCTTGCCTTTAAAGCGTAATCTTATTTATTACATGTATGCGCTCGTTTTCTCCGCTTCTTTGGCATTATACAAACGACACAAGCTATACTTATAGAAAGATTAGGGGCGACTAAACTGACAGTAGAGCCACCTCCTATGTAACGACCAAAAGGGGAATAGCCAGGATCGCTAACAGCAAGCGCTGCCTATGGCCAAGTGCGTCTAATAAGCAGGGTTTCGGAGCGGAGCGGATCAACGCTCCGACTGTTGCCAACGCTCCGGAGCGAGGAGCGAGATTCTAAGAAATGGTTCGCTCCGCTCCGGAGCGGAGCGATGTCTTATCCCGCTCCGCTCCGGAGCGGAGCAGCGGGAATCGGAAAATTTCTCGCTCCGCTCCGGAGCGAGGAGCGAAATTTTAGGAAATGGTCCACTCCGCTCCGGAGCGGAGCGCTACCTTGACACGCTCCGCTCCGGATCGGAGCAGAGGAAGTTGGAAAATTTCTGGCTCCGCTCCGGAGCGAGGAGCGAAATTTTAGGAAACGGTTCACTCCGCTCCGGAGCGGAGCGATACCTTGTGACGCTCCGCTCCGGAGCGAGGAGCGATATTCTAAGAACTTGCCCACTCCGCTCCGGAGCGACTCCGGAGCGCTCCGAGGTTGGATAATAAGAGTGTATACAGAAAACTAACGATCAAAGGTTCCGAGTACATTAGTAATTTTGTTTATGAAATTTGTACGGCATTTGAAAATCGCCCGTTATTGTTGTTATAAAACTGATTATTACTAAAGCTAACGCCACGGAAACAGTCCAGAAAAGATTACGTCACTCACCTACAGTGTTGCCAATAAGCAAGGAATAATCCTTACACAATACACCAGGGAAGGCACAATCAACCGTATACGTACTGTCCGTGACTGTACAACGCGCAATGTGTCAACTGTGAAGCGTAGAAGAAGTGTGGCAAACCTGGAGGGCCAGGGGTGTGGAGGAGGCAAGGGGAAGCTTCGATCTTCACTGGACTGTTTTCGTGAAGAGAGCGATATTATTATTACTATTATTATTATTACATTTTCATTATCACTTTTACTACTCTACTACTACTTCTGGGGACAATATATTTCAATAGCAGGTGTGCCACCTGTGGTTTTATAAGTTGAGAGAATGGAACCACTCATTTCCTGCCACCAGGGATCGCGACTGAAACTCATTTCGGTTCAACTTCTGGTTCGGGCTAAGCACTTCGGCATATCGGCCCGACGTTACAGTCCACGCCGCGGGAGAAGTGAGTTATTCCGGAATTTTGGTTCGAGTAACACTGGCGAAATTACTGCAGAGAATCCATTCGACCTTCTAAAAGGCCAGAGGAAAGGCGAAGCAACTTGTACGGAGGAAGATAAAGGCAGACAGGTGTTCATGCAAAACACTCGCTGGTGCATGATTGTCATATCTAACTTTCTTTTACGCTGGTTATGTATGATACTTTGAATGTAGCGAAAGGGAAAAGTTTAAAGTAATTGGAAATTCAGGTTGCTAATTTTAACTTTTCGATTTTTGAATGTATGAAGTTGAAAATCGGAATCATGCTTATTAATGTTACCGTTGGCCAATAAGGAAACGTTTTAATTTGAAATACAGAGTTTTCATATCTAACTTTTTAAAAATTCTGACACTAGAAAGTTGAAAACCGGCTTAACCAAAAATGTAAGTTGCCACATTTGGTTTACTTTTATGAAGGTATAAAGTCGAAAATCGGAATGCTGTTTGTATACAGCCGAACAGGGGAATTTAAACAGTATGAAATACAGGGTTGTCATATCGATTATTTTTCCCAATTTTAAAGGCAGGAAGTTGAAATAGGTATTTAATGGTTACATACGTATACTACTGCAAAAATTACAAAATGTCTGGTTGCCATATCTAACATTTCAAGTTTGTAAGCAGTAACCTGGAAATAGGCATGGTGGTTATAAGAAAATTGAAAAAATTTTGGAAAGACGACGAATGGAATGTTGCTATATTTAACTTTCTGAGTCTAGAAAGCCAGAAAACGTATACGTATAAAATTAATATTTTTTGTATTGAGTACGTTGTACACAGCAAACTGAAAGCAAGTTTTCAGTAATAAACAATGTGTAGTCAGCAGATAAGTCGAAATAAGATGTATAAACCTTAATAACCGTGATAAACACAAAATGTAATATTATCTACTTGGATAGGGGCATGTCCTGAATTTTATGGTTTCATTTTGAAAAACAGGGCTGCGAGCAATACGTGCCTTCCTCACTGATGGCATTTGATTTGATTTTTTTTTACTTAGCTTTGAATTTTGGCTAATCGCGACGATGATAATGAGAGAATTGATAAATGTGTACCGAAAAAAAAAGTAGCGCCCTGTACCCCGATAACATAGTGGTAACAACGTCTCCTTGTAATGAAGGGGCACTGGTATCGATACCTGGTGGAGGGACATAGTGGCTCGAATCCCACTTTAGGTAGGATTTAAACTGTATGTCTATTCTCGATAGCGCATTGTTGAGTCTTAAATCCACCAAAAGTCCATAACAAAAGGCATGGTTTCAACGTATGTTGAATGTATAATTGCAATGTATATTGTGATAAATTAATCCTTAAGCAAATATACATTTGTAATTCTGTTTAACAATAAGAGATGTCACTTTCCTTTAAATCTATTCACAAAATCATAAAAATACAACTCGGAAATTCATTTCCAAATGAACAACCTCTTATGCATATCTTTTACGTATGTGTGTGTGTGTGTGTGTTTTTTCTGAAATCTGGCAAAGTTCTAATAATGTATTCACTTCATAAATGTCTATTACATAACAGAAAGCATCATTGGGTATTCAATATCAGACGAATAACGAATTCCATGGGAATATTTCAGCGAGTTCGTGGATGTGAGTTCAGCTCTCAACGACAAATGGTGTTGGTTTGACCCGCGTTAATGTCATTGGTGTTTTCTTTGTGTTTGTTTCTCTATCACAGTACATTTCTTTTCCATAGTTTCGGTGTCCTATTTTTTTACCGACTTATCTAGGATTTGTTTAAAATTACGGATCATGAGAAATATACGATTAAAGGCAAGGCAAAGGTAATAGTCTGGAAAAGACAAATTGAAACTTATACTTAGTTGAAAGGACAATTGGTTATTGCTGATTACAATTATAGAAATAACTTTATCGAAATACTTGGTTTTCTTTTACATACATATTTGTAATTCTTTTTGTGCACCATTCCATTCCTACTTGAATATGTAGACTATAAATAAAAAACTCGGCATGGTTTCCTTCAATTCATTATTACAGTATAGATCTTCCATGATTCTCTTGGCTTATGATGCATAGAATTAACAATTACGGATTTTTTCGTTCTTTTTTGTTCTTTTATATTGATTTAACAAATCTAGTCACCTTATTATTCTATTAAACGATACTAGTTGGAATGATTTCTCCATTCGCATGGACGTCCGGAAATGGAGGGGGCCACGCCACCCGGAAATTAAAGGTAATCAAGAAGTACATATTTCACGCATATAATTTCATTTCAGTCACAGTAATATATGTTAATTATTGCAAGGGCGTTGCAGGAACATGATAACTTCAAACTGTAGAATATTTTTAATGGGAGTAATACTATTTTGGGGAAATTCTGCCTAATTCTGCCCCCCTCCCTTGGACAAATATCTTGCTTGTCTCTTCCTGGAAAAAATCCTGAAGACGTCCATGTATCAGCGGCGTTAAAAATTTCATTAAATGTCCATACATCACCGTTGACAAGCACACATAATATGCATGTAATGATACAAGAGAACACAGCTTTTAAAGGCTTCTTTTTATGACAGTGAAGAGAAGAACAACACGCGCAAGTAATACTTTTAAAAGAGAACAATCTAGCCAGAATTGGTGTAGCATAATTCTAATACAACTGGCAACACTTGATCTGTCTGGCAAAGGCGATGTCTCTACCATGTACGGATAAGTCGAACGCAACGTACAGCGCAGCGAACGAAGTTCTCAACCCCAAAAGCACACACAAACAAGCTATGTACCAGTTTCACTCTCCTCCCCTCTTGAAACGGGCACAACACCAATGCGCTAGCCGATTGCACTGAGTCACCTGCAAGGAATACGGCACAAAACGAAGCTGTCTGTTGTATGGGGGAGGTGGGTCGGAAAAATCCGTAAAGCAGAAAAAATTGATTGCTCGAAATTATTCGTAACCCATTCAACACATAACATTCAAACTCTTATATCTGAGAGTCACAATACAAAATTTGAAATACCCCACGGATCCCTGACGTCATAGGGTGCTGTGCTGTAGAGCGACCACAAACAAAAAAGCTTCGGTCAAAAGTCCCCGCGCACCTCCTCCTTCACCCGTTCGACTAGGGCCATAAGGAAGCATGATTCACTCTGTCCCTCCCCTCCAAGCGGGGGCGATCAAACAGACAAACAACTAGAGTACGTGGAAACAGGACTGCAGGCTCTTTTCCATGTGGTCCCATTATAACCACTCCGTCACGGAAGTCGGCTTTAACGCGCCCATTCCATTATTCATAGTTGCATTACAGCATTCGTGTAAAAAAAAAACTCCTAAACGGATCGGAGCGTGCTGTCAAAAGCACCACGCTCCGGAGCGGAGTGCTGTTGCCTCACGCTCCGCTCCGGATCGGAGCGTGCGTCTAAAAAATCTGAACCACTCCGCTCCGGAGCGGAGTACTGCTGTATCACGCTCCGCTCCGGATCGGAGCGTACGTCTCAAAAAGCTGAACCACTCCTCTCCGGAGCGGAGTGCTGTTGTATCACGCTCCGCTCCGGATCGGAGCGTGCGACTCAAAAAGTCGAACCACTCCGCTCCGGAGCGGAGCGTGTCTCTCAAAAAGCTGAACCACTCCACTCCGGATCGGAGTGCTGTCGTACCACGCTCCGCTCCGGAGCGAGGAGCGGAGTAGAAATGACGCTCCGGAGCGCTCCTTTAGTACGCTCCGCACTCCGCTCCGAAACCCTGCTAATAAGAAGCGCAACCGTAAGTGCTTCGGGGCGTCTAATTGAACACAGCGCCACCGAGGCCACCGAGGGACGGACAAACACAAAAGCTGACGATGTCCTCCTCGTCAGAGGTATTAAATCAAATTTTGATCACTAGGATCAAAAAGGAGATACATTTCTGAATTCATTTGCTCACTTATTAACTTTCCTAATTATTTCATATACGAGCATATTCTTAATTATCTTAATTGGCTACATACAACCCTTTATTCACTCCTTCTATAATTTTTATACTCTTCCTTTATATATTTTGTATTTACTATAATATATATAATCGCTCTTCTCCGCTCCTAGTTTCTACAATGAGCTCTGCTCTTCTTTATATGACGCGCTGTCATCTATCGTTCCTCTCGGGAAACAGTTCTTCCTTGCATGTGTGGTCGGAACTGGCACGTGACAATGGGAAGATATTAGGATTATGCTTTTTATCTGAAACAGAATTTGTTGTGCGTTAAGAATGATTTCAGAAATAAATAGACGAGATTGAGATTTCATTCCTGAGAGAAACTACCACATACATGAAAATACTGACCACGCATTTTGGCATCAATTAACCAGTTAACATTATTGCCTATTTTCCGCATTATAAATGTCTTTTTGCCTATTTTAACCTAAATAAATGCCTAAACTTCCGAGCTCTAGTTAAGGTAAATGAGCCAAAGGTGGCTATAGTTAAGTTTCTAGCGTAATTTACAAATATATAATGAGAGAGAAATTTCTAAAATAACAAGAAATAACTCATACAACTAAATAACAACGTGTACCAAATGCATATTTTGTAACATTGCTTGTAAGTTAAAATAATAATAATTACAAAACCGTTACATCTGTTCCCAAGGTGGCCCATGGGTCCCAAAGGTGGCCCACTGCTTAAAGTTGGCTTAGAAAATGACGCTTGCGCACAAGAAAACATATTTATTAACGTTTCTACATCTTATTAGAGAAAATTGTTGCTGCCAAACTGTTGACATGCATTATATACAGTAACGACGAATAGCAGATCACCGTGGAGGGCTGGTCTGCACAGTCCTTACGACGGCAGCAGTTCCACAATAACTTAAATAAAATGGGTAAATTTCTTATATCGGACAAACGGCTGAAATTTGCTAGTTGATTTAATTTGAATATTCGTACTTACGTATTCTGCATTGAGAAACATTGTTGAAGGTGGCATTTCGCTTATTTCACGGAAATAAGCTCTATTTGCGACATATCGAGTAAGTTTTCTTCTTTTCTTTTTGCCTTCGGTAACACGCAATATGGCGGTCACAGTTTCACTACCGTACTCGGCATGCAGTGTTTCCACCCCACTGCACCCAAAAATACCTACGTAGCCCCACAAACCATTGACGCATAGCCCCACAAACCATTTGCCGAAAAGTACCTTCTTCAGTTTCAAAAACACGTGTTTGGAAACACTGACCGGGATTGACCGGGTTTACGTCAGCACACACAGGCAACATCCGGCTGGAAGGAAATGGATGCAACAGCTTTCGTGCATCGGTCACACATTTATATCGAAAAATACATGATTTACCGGCAAAATTCAATGAACGATGCGAGAAAACAGTTCCCCGAACTTCCACAACTATAAAGAAACTGCATTCGGTAAGTAATTTCTCCTGTAAATTTGAAGAAATCCGTTTGTCCGATATAAGAAATTTACCATAAAATGACAGCTGGCAGCCTGAGGCAGTTCGTTTTCTGCATAGTGCACCTAAGGGGAACTGGATATATTAATGTAGTGCCACCTATTAGCTATGTCAAATACTAATGTGATTTTCGTGATGTGGGCCACCTATTGCTGACCTACCTTATTAGTTTTATTCACAACTATAAAATGGTGCCGTACCGTTGCGTACCGCCAGAAAAAAATGGCCATGATCATGAAATCCGGACTTTCAGAAAAATTAAATTAAACCGGCTCTGGTTCAAGCCATCCAGGAACAAATGGCGATCCGCACCGAAGGCCAAAGCCCCATAATCCCCCCGGAGGCACTGCCTGTCGACGTCTTCCACCCCTGCAATTTGGCGCAGGAGGGAGAAGTTATCACCGATCGCATCCCGGCGTCAGCCCCATCCGTCTTGGCTCAGCCGGATGCCGCGAGAGGTCGTCCACGTGGTGGAGGCTCCGGGTAGACTCTCCGGGCTCCGGTGGCCCAGATTCTGTGATGGATGCGGCCGAACACACGATGATCCTTTGGCTGGTCTGCAACTGCTACCGTGAGGTTCCCGCTACCAAATCCTTTGATCTTTATTCACCCTTATTCCGAGAAGCTGCGGCCTGACATGGGGGCGGGTGGGGTTTATAGCCCCCTCACCTTTGTGTTGATTTATTTGGTTTATTTTACTTCGCTTTTCTCCCACTTTTACCTAATCGCGAAGATGAGGATGAGTGATGATATGATGAAATTCATGAAGGGACACTCACATTGAACGCCCACCCGGGATTCGAAACTTGGACCCCTGTCGTCGTAGCCCGCTGTGCTGACCACTGTGCCACAGAGGTCGGCAAAGCAACTTCGTGTTTTCTTGTTTAACGTCGTTTTTCTTCCTATTTATATTAATCGCAACGATGTTGTTCGAATCCTGGTCTGATTGATTGATTGATTTAGTTTATTTTACTTCGCGTTCTGTGCCTCTTGGCTAATTTGCGAAGATGGGGATGAGTGATGAAATGATGAAATGGATGAATGGACATTCACAAACAACCAAGCCCGACCGGGATTCGAACCCGGGACCCTTGGCGTCGCAGCGCGATGTGCTAACCACTCGGCCACAGGGTCGGGCTAATCCTGGTCTGAGTATGGGTGCTCTTTGTGAGTGTCTCTTCATGAATTTCATCATATCATCCCTCATCCTCATCTTCGCGATTATCCCAAAGTGGAAGAAAAGCGATGTACAATAAACGAACACACCCACACGACAGAAAAACAGCCATGGGTTCGAACCCCGATCCTTAGGTGGACGATGGCGAGTCGACCACTAGATTCCGGATTTTCATGTTACGTTCACGTGTAAACATATGCACTTAACCAGTGGGGCAATAAGGGGGGGGGGCGTGTGGGGCAGTTGCCACTCTTTGCACCGACACTATGACCTCTTAATGCTAAGCCATGTCTACCAAGAGAAAGTAAACTGTCCTTCTCCTCCTCCCCTCCGTATTGCGACCCAATCACCGCTACTGATCCTAAGTTTCTCTTTTGGAATGCATTTAGGGCATCCTGACGAAAAAGGAATTGAAAAATGTGTAAATTGATTTGAACTTCGAAAAGTACCACTTCTTTTGTAGTACCCTGTACTGCAGGGCAAACAAGAGGAGGTGAGTGAAGAGGGATAATCATACAAGCATAAGATATCGTAATTCCACTACAAAAGATAAACTTAGTATTTTTTGTAAAAATCTCATCTATAATGATAGACTCACTATCGTCACCTAGGGATCAGGGTTCGAGCCCAGCCTAGGTATGTTTGTTTCTTTGTGTGTAGGGTACATCGAAATGCCCAGATATCACCCTGCTCGACGGGATTATTAGAGCAGTGCTCATGAAAAAACCTAATTCCTAATACATGCTCTCCTAAACAACCCTCTTCCCGGGCTAACTCCCGCGACATATATAGGGTGGGGCAAAAAAAGGTAACCGAAACATGGAAATGAGATATAACTTCGGTTACTTTTTTTTGCCCACCCTGTACAAAACAATACACTGTCTCTGTAGTATTTTCTTACACTGTACAACTTTTGCTTCTAGATTTTTCCTATGATGTTCATGGTTTAAGAGTAATTTGCCAAACAATTCACGACCATCTCCCAAAATTTCATATTTTTTTTTCAAAGTGGGGCCGAACCCTAATAAAATGACAAAACGTGACTAAAAAACTGAAAGCCCGTTTCAAAAGGAAACAGCATAATTGTAGGACAAATTGTTCGCCCATATCACCCGTTTTTATTAACATGTACATAAATCCAACATGGTAAAATTATTTTCTCAAAATGGTGGCAAACCGCAACGGAATTTTGGGGAATTTGTTTAGGAAACAACTGTACAAACAAATCTCATTTGACCTCACTTTGTTATTTTGCTAATGATGGGTCGTTCGTGAACGAACCGTTCCTTTTGAACGATTCCCTCTTGGGAACTGTGAAGTGCTCGCTCCTTCGGAGTGAACGAGCAGTTCCTCTCTGGTAGTTCCTCGTTCCAGGAGTCGTGAGCTTTGCGTGTTATTGTTTACTGCTGTGTATGTTCTCTGGTTTTCTTGTGGGAAGTCGAGTAGCAAGCGCAGTTCCCTCTCCCCTAATCCTTTTCACTCAAGCTAACTCCAGCAAGTCCCCCCACCCCCCTTTCACTTCAGCTGTATGAAACCAACATCGGAAGGAGTTGGTCGTTCCTTTGAATGGCTGCTTGAGTGAGCGAGCTCCGGTGAAGTGCTTCCCGAAAAGGAACTGCCATGACCCGTGGTAGTTCCTCAGGAGCAGTGATGTGCGTCTAGGCGTAAAGAACGATAGTCTACATTCTACACGTAGACTACTTTATACACGTAGATGACGTAATCTATGTAAACAACATGGCGAAAGGTGATAACTTAGCAAAGGGCAACGTGGAATTAAAAGAAAATTATACTGCGTATCAGATGCTGATGTGTTTAATTTAACTTTTCAATACCCTTTCTTCCAAATTCGAAGAACTTCTCACCTAGAAAGAAACTTAATATAGGAAATATTCTAGTGTTTTATGGGAAAAAGACCACTCTTGGCTCACGACTGCCATCTGTTGTTGTTTTTTGCATACTATTTATCTTCTTCCAGAGTTGATAATAGAAGAGAAGAGAAATTTTGTTGTAAATAGGGTTATTTTCATTTCGTTAGGAACTAATATAGTTGAAAATGTCACTTTCCTTTCATGAAACCCTTGAAAATTATTTTTAATGCACTTTAGATTGTCTACGTAGTCTATGTAAAATACAACCCAATGTAATCTACGCGTAGATTACGTGTAGACAACGCACGTAGACGTAAACTTATAATCTACGGCACATCACTGCTCAGGAGTCGTGAGCTTTGCTTGTAGTGGCGGTTTTCCGCGTAGCTATGCGTGCAACTCTGTTTACAGTAATGCTGCAGAAGTTCTGCAATGAGGAAGGGATGGGCAAGTAATTCACCTTTAATCCTTTTTGTGGCATGTTTTCTCAGCTCGCATTGCAAGGAACTGTAGAAGGAACTTGACAGATGGAAGATCATCATATCTAACTTACGACAACGTTCCGTTTCCGTGCTTTTCCATTATCGCAAAGTAAAAGTGGGGGCGGGAGGCGGAGAGAGCTTGAAAAATACGAATGCTATTCTTCCTAGAGTCGTTTTCACGTTCAGAAGACACAATGGGCTCTTATGGGCAATGCTTTTCTTATGGGAAATACGAGCGCGCTGTTGTGAAATTTCTGGATTTACAAATTTAGCTTAAGTAAAATCGGTACCTGCAGTTTTGCAGGAAATTTTGTAGAGAATACGATGGTGAACACAAAAAACTGGTAACTTGCTTACATAATTTTAGATAAATTAAAAACGCAAATTTTCTGTGAAAACACAATTTTTACATTGCTTTCATTCCTAACGTTGAAACATGCCGTAAAATTGAAGCTTTCATTATGAAAAAAATTGACTGTTTTTTAATTGTCATAGGTGACGGTGGTACTCAGAATATATCAATACTTTAAAGCATATTGGCATTAAAAAATATTCAAATAAAGTATGTGGAGATTTTTTATATTCGTGCAGTAGAAAATGTCGTCGCTGGCCATTTTCTGTTCTGTAATTCCAAGTAAAAACTTCCAGCGACGAAGTTGTGGAGAAAATAATGAAATTATTTTTTATAACCACTCAAAGGTTCTCAGAGATAATACTTCCATGCATTTGGAGTTTCTTTTTAACCCGAACCGCGCGCGAAGTAAGGAGACGTTGTCTGGCCATCTTGAGCTGACTCACCGCAGCATTCCGGCTAATCACCACCAAGTTTTCGAGTTGTTATTTTGTTTCCATTCAGTAAAAATATTAACTTCATTCAGTTTGTTATAATAGAATTGCAATTACTTTAATTTAGTAATTGACAATTATTTCCAATGCTGCTGTTGTGAGCAACATTAGTGCTGTCGCAAATACACGTTGTTTTTGTTTACATTACTGTCGACATTAATACTGAAATGAAGATCACATTTCAGTTTCCAACGTACACATAAATTCATAGACACCATATTAACCTTTGAAAGGCTTTCCAACACGTGACAAAATATGGGGCTTCAAGATAGAAATATGAAATGCCTTGCTTGAGTCATTTACGTCTCATCAGTTCACGTGGGCTATAACTCATTTGTTTGTTTGGGTTGCAACTTAATCTAACCCATGTGCCAGGTTCCCCTTACTTGAGTGAGAGATCTGCTTTGGTGTGTTTAGACTTTTTCCCTCTCTCGAAAAAGTGTTTTCAGTTGTGTGAGCGCTCAGTGATTTTTACTTTTTTAAGTGATTTCTGAAGTGTCATATTCGTGCATTACACTCGCGTGTGTAGTGATCGCAATGGATCATAGTAAAAAGGGTAACTATAACGTTCACAGTATAATATTAATAATTACATATAATTATCATTATATATACAACATATGTAACACCTTCATTGTGAAGGAAGGTCGTCATTTCCCGGCGACATGAGCTAGCGCTGTATTGGCAACACTGTGCGGTTTCTCCATAAGCGCCGTTGTGTCTTCTGAACGTGAAAACGACTCTAGTCAAAGGTTTAGCGTCTTCTCTTCCATTCTCTTACGGGTGTTTGTTTGACCGTCTATCCATTTAATAGCATGAAAGTCTGGAAAGGTGGCGAGGGACGACGGCCACCCTTGAAAATAAATTTCAACCTATAATGTATACATTTTACACATATAATTTCATTTTAATCTCAATTTATGTTAATTATTAGAAGGGCGTTACACGTGCATGCTAACTTCAAACTGAAGTTCTTTCTTTTAGGAGATTATACTATTTTGTAAGACAATATGCCTCGTTTGACACCTTGGAAAAATACATTGTTTGGAAAAAATACAGCGGACGTCCATGTTTAAAATATTTACAATTATTTTTCCTCATCTATCACCAGGCGCTGTAATGCACTGCGACAACAAGGGGTAGGAATTCATTTTTGGAAAGGGAGAGGGGAGAATATAACTTATCCAACATGAGGACTTTTTGTCCGCTTAAGTTCAATTATCCATCAAAATGTATTTTCATTCACCCCCACCTTGAAAGCAGCTCCCGAACCTCGGTCGGTCAGTCGATACATTGTTTCCTATAGGTGTTTAATATGTGCGCGAAGGCGGTTTCCTCCCCTCTAATTCTTTTCAGTTTTCACCCACTCCAGAAGCAGTCTCCGACATCCCCTCCTCCGCCCAACGAAACCAGCTCCTCCTGTGAACGACTCCTTCAACGAGCAAGCTCCAGTGAAGTGCCTTTCTAAAAGGAACTGCCTATAGCTCTTTTCAGTTCTTACGTCGTGCGCTCTAGAAGCTGGCAGGGGTAGTGGGGAGCGGGGAACATGCCGCTGACCAACCAGAGAACAGACCACCTAGCGGTGGAGCCGAGAGTTACGCAGTTGCGGGAGGAAGCTGCAGCGCTAACTTCGTTCTGCACGTTGCTGTGTTGCCAATTCACCGCGTTGCTGATGGTGTTTTGCCCCAGTGTTGATTCCTGTTTGTTATGAGCGGAAGGTAGGAATAACATACGTGGGAGTAATTGTTGCGTCGTATATTGCCTAACTGCATTGTTTCTTCTATAAATGTGTATGTAGCATGTGATGTGACGTTTATTTGTACTCTCGTTGTTCCATAGGGAGCTTTGTGCTTATTAAAGCAGTAAGTATCGTACGATGGCGAACAGGAAAGAGGTAGTTTGTAGCCAATGCAGGAAAATAATCAGTAGGGTTCATGGATATTTTCAAAAGGAAGCAGAAAACAGTGGTCCCTTGGTAAGTGTGCACAAAGTGCAACAGAGAGTGTTGGAAGCTTGTGGAGTGAGTACGCGAACTGTGCAGCGTATTGTTAGGGAAGGCAAAGACAGTCTTGAGACATCGGGTTCCACGTCATTTGAATCACCGCGCAAACGAATCAAAAGGAACAGCATCACAAAGGCAATCGACGGTTGCGATAAAGATATAATAAGAAGAATTATCCTCGGGTATTATGTAAAGGGTGAATATCCAACACTGAACAAGTTACGCGTTCATTTGCAAACACAAATAAGCTTTCAGTGGGGAGTTTCGTCGTTGTGGAGGATACTGAAGTCTATGGGGTTCAAGTACAAAAAGAGCAATGACGGTAAACGATTTCTGATGGAGAGAGCCGATATAGTTACAGCCAGAGTAACGTTTTTGCAAAAAATGCATCTTCTAATGCCCTATATAGGTATTTCATTTAGATGAAACGTACATACATCAGAATTATGCTCCAACGAAAATCTGGCACAATAAAGAGGGTGCAGGGGGTTTAAAAGTGCTCGTGGGTAAAGGTGGGCGCATTATTGTTTGTCACGCAGGTTCCAGTCACACTGGTTTTCTACAGGAATGTAAATTAGTTTTCAGTGGTTTTTGCAGTTTTTAGATACGCTTGACGAAAGGAGCATCAAAGACGCATTGATTGTAATGGACAATGCTAGCTAACATTCGGTACAGTTGGAAAGAATTCCTACAACGTATACACTTGATATCATACACTTATCGGTATTCTACTGACCACAAGATGGGGATAATGCGCATCCTCAGGCCATACGCGAACATGGTTCTTTCGACAACTCCCCTTTCCCGCTACTCTGGCAACGCTGTAGTCTCTCTCTCTAACCGGCCTGTCTCGTTGCGCTGGATAGGTCGTTTCCCCGCTCTCCACTTCCCCTGCCAGCTTCTAGAGCGCACGACGTAACAACTGAAAAGAGCTATCGTCCGAGAGCATGCTCCGTGGCCTTGTAGTTCCTTTGAATGACTTCCTGTGCACGCTTCCTTTCGGTGAGCTGCTTCCCGAAAAGGAACTGCCATGACCCATCACTATTGTGAAATCAGAATTTGCACTGGATTAACTGGACTATGACGTAGGGTACAGGAGAATAGAGGTGTTACACTACTGTAGTTTCAGATTTAGTCGATAAGAACTATACACGTATATCTGTTTTCTAAATCTGTGTAGGTAGAAGTTCTACTATATTGATCTAAGATGAGTTTATTTTAATTTAGATATTTAAGTGCGCATTGCTGTATTTACAAATAGTTTTTGTCTATAAGAACGTATAAAAATGATCTATGACTAGAACCTAGCAGTAAACAAAACACAGAACTTGAGGTATTTAAAAATCCCCCCCCCCCCATCTGTAGGTGCTTTTCTGAATTAATGTTTCCTCCAAACAACTTCGAGAGCGAGAACAGAAAGCTAATATTGACAGAAGTGTAAATTAACGCCATGTTTGAGGAACAACTTCGTTATATAAACTGGGCGATATTCCTTTGGTAGGAGAAAGGATAGAGTTTCCTGGGAGGGGAGAGATGGGGGAAGGGGGATCGTTGAACTCGAGAGCTTGAGATCACCGGAAAGGATGCTGCAGGATCGAAAGGGAGGTTTGGACCTCCCTGGACTAGGAATGCTGCCAGGATTATCTGGGAGTTGACCCGAATTGAAAATCCCGGCGAATCGTTGATTCATGGCTGATTGAGGTGCGTTCAATAAGTCAGCCGATGGCACAGCTCTGGAGGTTTCAATTCTATCTCGGAGAGCTCAGATCCGGTGGACTCGGAGCAAGAATTCGAATTAATCGCAACTGAATCGATGCTCAGTGAAGTTTCCAAGGTCACTCAATCCTTGTCCACCTCGCTGGCTCTCGTCCGGAAGGATAGAAGAATCGTTGCAGGTTGACAGATTATTATGGATCCTAGAATATTGCTTTACGCATCTGTGTCCGTGCCTAGAACACGAATCGCGCATACGTTGTAAATAAAGTAGTGGAAACACTGCCAGGAAAAGGCAATGACACCGTGCAGGCAATGAGCAATGTCAGTTTGGTTCCATATCGAAGTGTGGAGTGCCAAAAGTATGTAGGAGGTTGAAATGAACACCATTTTCTGTACTGCTCTAAAACATGTTTACAAAGATAGAACAGTGATTGTGGATTAAAATTAAGGTTTTATCATGGCAAAAACGCATAATAATGTGATCAAAACTTGCATGAAGCCTGAAGCAACAATATCTGATGGTTGCACAATGGTGACAACATCGGAAAACCCAGCATGATGCAATTTTCCTCATGTTGAGATTGTTCTCACGGATGCATCGCAACCTCCTAAAGAAATGCACTTAAGCATTATGCAACCATCAGATACGGCTAGATATTGTTGCTACAGGCTTCATGCAAGTCTTGCTGACATTGTCGTGTATTCCACAGGCAACCTGGATTTTGATCTACAATGGTGTTCATTTCAACGTCGTACATACACCACAGCACTCGGTGTACCGACCACTTTTGGCACTCCACACATCGACATTGGCTCAAACTGACATTGCTCACTGCCTGATAGCACATGCACAGTGTTATCACCTTTTCCTGACAGTGTTGTCACTACTTTATGTACAACCCACGTATAAGTGGTGAAATAGTTGCTGGACGGTTATTTCAGCACGTTGACTGCCAAGGCCAGATTGTCTGAATGACATCGTGGGGCCAAGTAAAAAAAAATGTGAAAATGGATCAAGTTGGTGTCATTAGATCTGTGAAGCACAAGAAATTTCAAAACAATCCAAAAAACCGTTGAAAACTCAATTTGAATTTGAGACCTAGTTTTGGGTATCGTGACCCATTTCTGTGTCTCACTCTTTTTTTTGTAAATGACTTTGTTTCTGCAAATAACGAACTTCAATCACTTGAATATTTTCTGTTTCTTGGTCATACATCGTCAACAGAACATACAACAACATAAAATATTGCACGAAATGCAATCTACACGTTCAATCACACTGAATATAGTCTTAATTTCTTCTTCTTCCTTTATTTTTCTCCTTCTTTGTTTAATTCTTGCTTGAAATACAACAAATGTCAAACAACGATGCATTAAAAAATGCATCGATTGTTGTATTGAAAATCAACAAAATAAAGTCATCATAAATAATCACAGAGCACTAGGTATATTACTACAATGTTACGGCCATTTGTACGCCATTGTTGTAATCGTCTGTTGCTATCTAGGGCCAGGCTACGAGTATAGTGTAACATTCTGGAGCCAAAACAATATCTTTCTTCATGTTAGCAAATGACAAGTGAAACCCATATAGGGGTATCGCGGCCTGAAGCAATTGCTGAGGTGAGACACACAAGTGGGCATCACGGCTTCATGAATGACTACGATACTTGAGACACACTTTTGGGTCTCATGGTAATCCTTAACGGGTAACATGTTCGCATTTATTTTAACCGGTAACGTGAAGTATTACAAACTCCAGTTGAATATTTGCTTCTCTTACCCGGGGGAATTTGCCACTAGGCTATCCTAGGCTGTGGCCTAGGGTCCGAAAGTCAAAGAGAACCGCCAAAAAATAAGACGCTGGAGGGACTGAAGTGTCAAATACCATCGACTATTAAAAATCCTTGATATTGTGGTAATTGCAAAGCAAAACAACATGTTAAAGTCTTTTTACTGGCGTATTTCATGAAAGAAGGTACAAAGAAGCAGTATCTACCGTTTAAATAACTTTTACACTGTAACCCTTCTTCCAGTACTGTATTTTAACCAAAATGCAAGTCTGTATGGCAGATTATTCGTGAAAAGCATTTTACAGTGTTTTCCCAAATCTCGACATTGCTCAGAGAGTTTTTGTGAGTCTTTTACCATGAAATCCCGGTGGAGAGTGCTCGTTCAGTGTTCTAAAAAGAATTAAAACTGCCATCAGAAATTCAGCGTCGAATAGCAGACTTTCTAGTTTGGCATCCTTCACAGCGAATGTTGATATCAGTGGCGTGCCCAGGATCTTCGAAAGGGAGGAGGTACGTACACTTTTTCTGGTAGTCAGCCCTCATTTTGCCATCTTTTCCTACTTTTGACGTTCCCTTTTTTAGGAATACTGGGTCAAAGGGGGATATAATCCCCCCCCCCCCCCCCCCCTTGGGCACACCACTGGTTGATTTCCTGCAAGAAATTGACTCTGAGTCTCTCATTCATCAGTTGGCTGCCATGAAAGCCAGAAGGAAACTGTTTTAGGCGAGTGTTCTCTCGTTAAATCTAGGTGTTGTGTTTTATCGAAGTTTAATGAATAATTTTTAATTTGATTTGTTTTGTGTCTATATTTTAAAGTTTACAAATGTTATTATACGGAGCATGCAATTAGTGGAAGTGAAATACTATGACAATAATAATAATATTAACAACAATAATAATGTCGGCAGGGGCCAGAACAAAGGATAGCCTAGGGGCCCAGTTTGAAAAATCATCGCTGTTTTCACCCATGACGCGAATTACTTTCTAAGCATCTAATTTTGTAGTTTCACTCAACTGTTTCGCCCAAGTATAAAGATGAAAGTATCTTGATTTTATTTAAACTAAAAGTTGTACAAAGTTTTAAATAGAAAAAGTCATAATTTACATGAAACAGACGATGATACAAACATCTACGAGATTCGAACCCGGAACCCTTGATTTCGTAGATCATTGCGTTAACCAGTTCAGCACGGATGCAGACTGCAAGTATTTCTGCATTTTAACCCATTTCTACTCACCTAACGTTGGCACAGAGTCATCCGTGAAGGCTATTCTCGGAGTATGGAGACGCGTTTGACTTTTGGACTTCCCCGACGAGGCGTCCTTCCCACCGCCATCTGTGGACGAGAAAAGGAAACTAGCGATAAATGCATATCCTTAATGTGGATGCAGAGTGGGGGAGAATTTGCAACCAACGTCCAGGAACCTATAAATTCTAATGATTTCATTTGGATTCCGTAACAGTAACGGAACCTTTCTTTCTCGCAAAATATAAATTCGATTCAAATTGCGTATTGTTTAATTTAAATACCGAACTTGGACAGTATTTAAATATTGATCTGGACATTAAAGATAACAAGGTTCCTTACGGTCAAGAACCAATTTTTGCTTGTTGATTTCTCTCTCCCGGACCGGAATTGAATTTATTTACAATTCCTATAACAACCTTGCTTGTAACATTCTTAAAATATTTAAAAAAGTTAGAAATATGAAAGGTTCTACGAAATGTGATGAAAATTCCAAAGAAGCGATGAAAAATATATAAATATGTAAAGGCTCCAATTTTTTTCGAAAACATTTAGTAAGAATTGAAGACTGAAATTGGTAAACGCTGTAAGTGCCAAAATAATTCAAACACCGTTTTTCAAGTTAAACTGTGCAATGTGCCATGCTTTATAATGTGATAAACGTGAAAAGTGGCTGGTAGCCCTGTACGTAGTTCAAAGTGCATGTAAACAGGTCACTAATGTGCACGTTCTTACGGGCTGATGTGCGGAACGATGCGATTTCCCAACACTTTCGCTTTTGGCACTTACAACGTTTACCACTTTTAGTCCTCAATTTCAAACAGCTGACGAAACTTCAAAGACCAAGCAAATAAAGGATTGAAAAAAATAATTAAGTGACAGATACAAAGTGATGGAAATATCACAACGTCGTATGAATTGTTACGAAAATTTAAAAGAAGTGAATAAAATTTACTAAAATGGTAGAAAAGTGGATAAAATATGATAAATGACAAACATTTTAACTCCCTTGTGTAACAACGCAATCTTTTATAAATCATATATTGTGCTCTTGACATATATTTTTCTAATCTAATCTCAGCCCACACTAAACGTATGAATAAACGTTATATAATTTAAATTGTGTTTCAAGTAGCCAAACGATAGTTACTACCACTAAAATAATTCATTTTTGGACTAATAAAAAATAAATATTTAACTAAATAAATTTCGAAATCCCCAGATGTGTTTTAGTAGGGCTGAGCCGATACCACTTTTAACCGATACCGATACCCTCACAGATTCCCACCGATACCGATACTCTCACAGATTCCCACCGATACCGATACTCTCACCGATTTCCACCGATACTCTCACCGATTCCCACCGATACCGATACTCTCACCGATTTCCACCGATACTCTCACCGACACCGATACCGATACTCTCACAGATTCCCACCGATACCGATACTCTCACCGATTCCCACCGATACCGATACTCTCACAGATTCCCACCGATACCGAAACTCTCACCGATTCCCACCGATACCGATACTCTCACAGATTCCCACCGATACCGATACTCTCACCGATTCCCACCGATACCGATACTCTCACAGATTCCCACCGATACCGATACTCTCACCGATTCCCACCGATACCGATACTCTCACAGATTCCCACCGATACCGAAACTCTCACCGATTCCCACCGATACCGAAACTCTCACCGATTCCCACCGATACCGATACTCTCACAGATTCCCACCGATACCGATTCTCTCACCGATTCCCACCGATACAGATACTCTCCCCAATTTCCACCGATACTCTCACCGATACCGATACCGATACTCTCACAGATTCCCACCAATACCGATACTCTCACCGATACCGATACCGATACTCTCACCGATTCCCACCGATACCGATACTTTCACCGATTTCCACCGATACTCTCACCGATACCGATACCGATACTCTCACAGATTCCCACCGATACCGATACTCTCACCGATTTTCACCGATACTCTCACCGATACCGATACTCTCACACATTCCCACCGATACCGATACTCTCACCGATTCCCACCGATACCGATACCCTCACCGATTCCTACCGATACCGATACTCTCACCGATTTCCACCGATACTCTCACCGATACCGATACCGATACTCTCACACATTCCCACCGATACCGATACTCTCACCGATTCCCACCGATACCGATACCCTCACCGATTCCTACCGATACCGATACTCTCACCGATCCCCACGGATACCGATACTCTCACCAATTTCCACCGATACCGATACCCTCACCGAATTCCATCGATACCGATTCCCACCGATAAAGATACTCTCACCGATTCCCACCGATGCCGATACTCTCACCGATTCCCACCAATGCCGATACCCTCACCGATTCCCACCGATACCGATACTCTCACCAATCCCCACCGATACCGATACTCTCACCGATCCCCACCGATACCGATACTCTCACCGATTCCCACCGATACCGATACCCTCACCGATTCCCACCGATACCGATACTCTCACCGATTCTCACCGATACCGATACTCTCACCGATACCGATACCGATACTCTCACAGATTCCCACCGATACCGATACTCTCGCCGATTCCCACCGATACCGATACCCTCACTTATTCCTACCGATACCGATACTCTCACCGATCCCCACGGATACCGATACTCTCACCGATTCCTACCGATACCGATACCCTCACCGATTATCACCGATACCGATACCCTCACCGATTCCCACTGATACCAATACTCTCACCGATCCCCACCGATACCGATACCCTCACCGATCCCCACCGATACCGATACCCTCACCGATCCCCACCGATACCGATACTATCACCGATTCCCACCTAAACCGATTCTCTCACCGATCCCCACCGATACCGATACTCTCACCGATTCCCACCGATACCGATACTCTCACCGATCCCCACCGATACCGATACCCTCACCGATCCCCAGCGATACCGATACTCTCACCGATACCGATACTCTCACCGATCCCCACCGATACCGATACTCTCACCGATCCCCACCGATACCGATACCCTCACCGATTATCACCGATACCGATACCCTCACCGATTCCCACTGATACCGATACTCTCACCGATCCCCACCTATACCGATACCCTCACCGATCCCCACCGATACCGATACCCTCACCGATCCCCACCGATACCGATACTATCACCGATTCCCACCTAAACCGATTCTCTCACCGATCCCCACCGATACCGATACTCTCACCGATTCCCACCGATACCGATACTCTCACCGATCCCCACCGATACCGATACCCTCACCGATCCCCAGCGATACCGATACTCTCACCGATACCGATACTCTCACCGATCCCCACCGATACCGATACTCTCACCGATCCCCACCGATACCGATACCCTCACCGATTCCCACCGATACCGATGCCGATACCCATGCTTGAAAACTGTAATAATTAAGTTGCTCAAAATATATTTTAATGTTAGTGATTAAGTATTTCAGTCTAATAATAATTATATACACTCATTTTCCAAGATTTTTGCTTAAAAATATTTTAGAATTACATTAGTATATTAAATTACATGTTCTCACAAAATTAAGTTTATTCATACAAAACTTGTGAAATTTTCTTTAAAAAAATCTCGAATTTTGCATAATTTCCAGGATAATTACACTCCGCAAAAGTGTCGCACGGGATTTTGGTCTTTCATTGAGTTCTTAAAAATGCAGGAAAAGTATCGACAGGTATCGGCAAATAAATTCCAGCCGATACTTTCCGATACCGATACATCGGCATCGGTATCGGCTCAGCCCTAGTTCTTAGATTTCTTGATGAAAATCTCTTTGGTCAGTTCCTACATACAAAAAATCCACTAACAGCAAAGATTTTATGTCTAGTGTTGTCGGTGTGTGTTACATAACTTCATACATGGTAAGAAACGCAGTTTGGTTATGTCTTTTCCTAATGCGCTGATTTATGTAGAAATTTTAGCGGAAAATTTAGACTCGATTAGGGATGGCCAGATCCGGATCCGGTACTTTCGGATCCGAATCCAGAACTTTCGGATCAGGATCCGGATCCGTTTTGCCATCCCACATGCGCTTCTTTGGAAAGTAAGAATGTGTTTATAACATACTGTTACCTGCTAATATATATATATATATATATATATATATATATATATATTATATGAGACGGGTTTTGCCCCCTAAAACAGTTTTTTGGCCGGAACCAACAGACACGTATTTCTTCCTTTGGGCCCCTCTATATACCTGCGAGGTTTCATGAAAATCGGAGGGCGACACAGGGGTCAAAGGCCCACATAAATTTGTCCTCATTTTGACATTTGAGGGGGTTTGCCCCCTCAAACAGTTTTTTAGCCGAAACAAAAAAACATGTATTTCTTACTTTGGGTCCCTTTATACGCCTCCAAGTTTCATGGAAATCAGAGGGGGACACAGGGCTCAGATCCTTACTTCAATTTGTCCTCATCTTGACATTTGAGGGAATTTTGGCCCCTAAAACCGTTTTTTTAGCTGAAACAAAAAGCACGTATTTCTTCCTTTGGGCCCCACTATACATCTGCCAAGTTTCATGGAAATCGGAGGGGGACACTTAGATAACCTCCCTTGTTAGTCTTACACTTTGTAATTATATAACACTGCATATATGATAATGTTTTATTTTAATTTGTAAAACTGTAACTGTAGAACAATTGTATAATTTTTGTATAACATTTCTATCTTGTTAAATGTGTTAAAGGTTTCATCCTGGAATGGAATGTCTCACATTTATGTATGTTTCCATTTTCAATACATTTGAATGAATGCATATTCGTTTCAATGGCATTTACAAAATCACCTCTGACATTTTATGTTAAACAAGTAAGATTATTTTTGTGCACGAGTGTGTTAGCCGATGCGTAGCAAAGTATTTTAGGAACAACACTTGTAGTACTAACTAATGAAAAATTTCTTTGTAATCGAAGATCTTAATACCTTTTAAGGTGTGGTAATATTATAATGGGATTGAGATACGAAACTCTCGGATCCGGATCCAGATCCGAAACTTTCGGACCCGGACCCGGATCCGGAATTTTCGGATCCGGACCTTTCGGATCCGTAACTTTTGGATCTGTTTGGCCATCCCTAGACTCGATCAGAACTGGAAACCGGGTCTCTGGCATGCTGTGCCATTCCTTTACAAACTTCTCTTTCTAAACGGCAGTTTCCTATGTCATTGTACTTTCCCCTCCTTATTATGTTGGTTTCACGCAATTTTCTAGGTCCTCATTCCGGACAAACACAAACAATCATGTCTTACCCTGTGTCACGTGCCAGTTCCGACGACACAATGAAAAATTCAAGGAAGAACTGTTTCCCGAGAGCAACGATAGATGGCAGCGCGTCATATAAAGAAGAGCAGAGTTCATTGTAGAAACTAGGAGCGGAGAAGAGCGATTATATATATTATAGTAAATGCAAAATACATAAAGGAAGAGTATAAAAATTATAGAAGGAGTAAATAAAATTTATAAATAACCAATTAAGATAAATAAGAATATGCTCGTATATGAAACAATCAGGAAAGTTAATAAGCGAGCAAATGAATTCAGAAATGTATCTCTACCTCTCCTTTTTGATCCTAGTGATCAAAATTTGATTTAATACCTCTGACGAGGAGAACGTCGTCAGTTTTTGTGTTTGTCCGCCCCTCGGTGGCGCTGTGTCAAATTAGACGCCCCGAAGCACTTACGGTTGCGCTTCTTATTAGACGCACTGGGCCATAGGCAGCGCTTGCTGTTAGCGATCCTGGGCTATTCCCCTTTTGGTCGTTACGTAGGAGGTGGCGCTACTGTCAGTTTAGTCGACCCTACTCTTTGTATAAGTATAGCTTGTGTCGTTTGTATAGTAATGCCAAAGAAGCTGGGAAAACGAACGCATATATGTAATAAATAAGATTACGCTTTAAAAGGAAAGACAATAAATTAGAAGAAAGAAAAGAAGAATATGCCTTTTTCAAAAATAGAAGGAAGAAAAGAAAAGGAAGCCTTTTCCATAATCAAAGATAGAAAAAGAAGAAGCCTTTTACCAAAATAGAAGGAAGAAAAGAAGAAGCCTTTTCACTAATCAACGATAGAAAAAGAAGAAGCCTTTTCCCAAATCAAAGATAGGAAGGAAGAAGAAGCCTTTTCCCAAAATAGAAGGAAGAAAATAAGAAGAAAACTTTTTCCCAAAATTGTGAGAAGAAAAGAAGAAGAAGATTTCCTTTCAATTATTCATATATATATAAGAAGAATATAACCGACGTAAATTTGGAATCAGCATATATATATTTCAATGTATATACAAGCTTCGCTATATATTTTCTCTGTATTGTGTACAGTTTTCAGAATATAGATCCGCATTTAACTATATCATCTTGGCTATAAAACGCTTTCTTATTTGGAATTCTCGAATAAAGAACCTATCCCCTGAGATTAAGATATATCTGTAGCCGTGGTAAATAATATTTAAGTACGTACCCCCAAAGGGCTAGCATAGTTGCGCCCATAACGTGGAGCTTTACCTTAACTTACCCACGAATGAGATGTAGCACCTGATTTCGAACTGAGGACCCTTGGCGTTGTAGCTACCACTCTGTCATGGAGGTAGGCAACTGAGCTACCGAACCGTCCCTGGTTTCGCTTCATGTTTCTCTGTTTTACCTCTATGGAGAGGAAATTTATGCCTGCAAGTAATAACTGTGATGTGATTGGCGTGGTGTAGCGCAGTCTGTTATTTTGTGTAAATTTTATGTTTGCTGAAACCCAGTTCCTTGTATAGACCACACAACGCACATACACATTCCACCAGAAATATACCTCATTGCTGAACCTCTGGTAGCCAAGCTTCGTTCAGTTATGCGGCAAATAAAACATGGAATGCACTTCCCAATGAAGTGAAAATATAGATGTACAAAAGCTTTTGTAACATTCACTAATTTATGATCGGGAGGAAAGTTAGACCACATTCAATTAAAAGAGAAAATTTCAGTGAAATACTCGATATTACCTTCAATTGCACCGGAAGTAAGTAATAATATGTTATCTTTATTTCCGTCATTTATTTATACAAACACCGTGTTTTCTTTTGTCATTTCTCTGTTTAGTAGTTGTTTATTTATGTCTGTTTGTTATTTCAACCTCGACCAAGAATAAAGCCGATTGAATTTAATTGACTACTATTTACACGAAATATTCCTGCACACAAAAACCTAAATGCATTAAATCTATTTGATGCACCAAGAATGCATCGATAGCTTTTACCAAGAACCAGGTTTATAGTTTGATTAATGTTTTGTATATCATTCGTAAAAGTAACACCAAATGCATCATATTATGCAAGTATGTTTTGCAT
Source organism: Lepisma saccharinum (assembly GCF_977018435.1). Classification (NCBI taxonomy): domain Eukaryota; kingdom Metazoa; phylum Arthropoda; class Insecta; order Zygentoma; family Lepismatidae; genus Lepisma; species Lepisma saccharinum. Next base: position 48,054,522 of record NC_139252.1, read on the forward strand.
ATCGATCTGAACTTTAATGCATCAATGCATTTTTCTTGATGCATCTTCCTGTACCGTTCTTGAAAATGCACTTAAAACATTTGGTCTGAGCTACAAATGTTATGCCTTTCGGTTTCAGATGATGATGCATTTACTTTCCTGTGTGATAACACCACCCTGCATTATTTTTTTAAAAAAAATCGGATGATTTTAAATCAATAGATGAGTTTGCAAGTATTTCAAATGCTGATGACGGATATGACACAAATTTGTTCCCATCACGTCAGAATTTTTCTCCACGTAATTAAGTTCAATCAACCCACTACATTATAACATTAATATTTGGACATTTTGTGAAGGACATTTGGTAACACTTTACTACAGGGATGACGGATTTCTTACTTTTTACAGGAGAAACTATTTACACAAATCATTTTCTGTAGCGTTGTGGAAGTTCGTGAATGTAGTTTTGATCCATTTTAATGCGAATGCATGTTGTTTTCTGCGAAAATCTCTGTCCGACGCGCTATTGCTGCTGTCGCCATTTGCTTTCTGCACGAGAGCACAATGTTCTGTGTGTTAGATGACGTAAACCCCGTAGTTAGTGTTTCAAACTCGCCGTTTTCACTATAACATTACGTGTCTAGTACTTTTTTCTTTAACTATGCTTGCCTAACCTAACCTTACGGAAAATGGTTTGTGGCGCTAACGTGAATGGTTTGTGGGGCTAACGTGAATGGTTTGTGGGGCTAACGTCAATGGTTTGCGAGGTATTAGCATAATTTCAAATCCGGGCACGAAAGTAGGCATTTTCCGGTGAACAAGATTGCAACACTGCATAAATCGACAAAACACTATCACAACGCGCGATGAATCAGTACGATATCGCCATAATGTGTGTTACAGAATCGAAATAAAGAGTAACAGTAAGTACTCGTAAATGTAAGAAATAGATATTATTTTCGTTAGAAATTCATTATTTCATCTAAAGAAATGTTGCGCATTCCAGAATAGTAAGTTAGCAATGTACAAAAGTGCGAAATAAATTATTTATAGGTGTCACCCCTATAGTAAAGTAGTACCGGACAATTTTATGAGAGATTTCGAAAATGGAATTTACATAATCAAAGTTTACTATTTTTATGTCAATATGTCTTGTGAAGACAGAATGTGGATTAAATACTTACTACTCTATGTGCATTTATAGTTCAAAATTGGAGGATTTGTATTCTAGAAAATCAATATTTTATCATCATCTAAACACAGCCACCTATTCAGGAAATCATGGAACTACATATTTTATTGTGAAATAAAGCCACTTAATATATGTATGTTGCTATTTTCTGAAAAAAAAAAACTAGACGTGATAGGTAAAAAATGGATTTCATTTTTGGAATCAGCATACTGAAATTATTGGGGGTCAACAGCCATTTGTGAGTCATCCAAACTCATGCAGGCCTGTGTAATAGGACCATTGCCAGATTTAAAACGCCGCCTGTAGACCAAAGTAAATGTGCCACCTCTAGAGGAAAAGGTCTAAATATGGGCCCCCCTTTTAATTTTGTCATTTTCGGAGGGAGAAAATTAATATATCAAGCACCTGCCTTTAAAATGCATATCTATGAAATATATACTTAAATGTAATAGCATGTTAAAGTATAGAAGGTCTCCATTTTTTTTAAAAAAAAAGCAATTTCCAAAAAATGGTAAATTGATGTGTTTCAAAATTGTGGTCTAAATATGGGCTACTAGTGGCAATATCACAAAAAGCAATTAAAATTTAAAAAAAAGTCATTTATCGCTAAAACATTATAAAATTCATATTTATGAATAATCTGTTGTTTTGAAAATCACGCAGAATGGGGAAAAAATCGAAATTAAGAAAAACATCCAAATGTTTGTTGAAAATATGATCTCAGCATTAGACCTCATGTCATAGCCCATATTTAGACCATCACGCTATTTTTCTTCTTCAATTTATTTTCGCTCTCTGTGGTACATATTTCACAAACAAATCATGGCATTATGAAGGCCCACATTTGTTTTATGTACCGCTAATATCATAACCTATACAAAGCAGATGAGAATTCAGAATACGCTGAGTTAAAACATACCTGCAAAAAGTTTTCGGAGGTCGCAATTCTATAGCAGCGTCCAAGGCCGAAACTAACCAGTCTTTCTGTTGCGAATTGGCGCCGCAACCTTTGTCCTTGACAGATAACCAGTTCCAATAGCCTCTGCCAGGCTGCAGCACCCGGGAGCACTGATAACTCCAAAACCCATATTTAAACCTTCGCCCATATTTAGACCTTCTCCTCTACCACAATTCTATCTGAGAATGGAGGGAGAGAAATTCGCTCGAGCGCCAAATAGTACGCACGGACGACGCTAGATAGTGCATGGAATTGAGAGCTCCTTTGCTCGAGCGAATATTGCTCGAAAACAGGCAAAACGAGCGATATATAATCGAAGACCAGTAGTATACATACTAGGGCAAATCAAAAAGTAAGTTTCACCCTCCTGTATAAAACAAACAAGAAACATTAGAGAGAAAATAATTATTGGAGAAAAATGTATGAACATTTAACTTTTTTCGACATAGTCACCAAGGTATTCCAAGCACTTTTCGAATCGTGTGACCAGTTTTTTTTTATTTCTTGTGTGTAAAAATTCCGTCCAATTTCAATTGAGTTGACTTTTGTGCTCATTCGTTAACAATCGTGGCACCCAGTGAGAGCACAATTTACTATACACCCAACTGGTCATGAATCAGCATAGACACACTATCGTATGATATGTTCAGATCACTTGCAATCTCTTTTAATTTTCACATGGTCGTTGGCAACGATGATTGCATTCACATGCTCCGTTTTGTCGATAGTGTTCACAGTTGCAGACTGCCCGACACACTGTTCGTTGTTCACGTTCGTTCTTTCGAACATTTGGAACCATTTCCTGATCATGGGGCGTGACATTGCATTCCCACCATACACCTCGACAATTTGGCGATGGATTTCACTCTGATTATGCCTTCGTGTCCAAAAGAATCGGACGATCGAGTGCAACTGAATGTTGGACGCCACCTCAGTACGACACGCCATACTGACACGGTGACTACTCTTATAATAAAGCAGCTGCAGCATGGCTGCTTTGGGTATGGGGAGAATACATTCCGGACAGTGCTGCCACCAAGCGTGATTATTTTCTCAGGAACACGGCTCGGGTGCAACTTACTTTTTGATTCGCCCACGTATAACCGTAATTTGTCTGTGGTAGTGGACCCTCAAATTGGATTGTGAAGTGAAAGACGAAGTGAAATTGAAACTTAAGTGAACATAGACGTCATCGCCATGTTAAAATGTAGTTTAGTCCATCTTACCAATACACAGTGATATAGGAAAATATATAACATCATTAAGCCTTGCTACCATGATATGAAAAACTCAATATGCTGACCAAAACAGAAATTCATTTTATTATAAAACATAAACTAAACGTAACGTTTCAACCTTCTAGCAAGGTCTTCTTCAGACTCTGTACCAAGTACAAATGTAACAAGGTACAAAACAGGACGATATATATACACAAAAAAACTCCCCTCCAGATTATTAGAAAGTTGTTCTGGAACATTCTAGCAGGTGGCTTTCCCTTGTCAACTGTACTTTCACCTGAAAGTGAATTAAGTTTGACTCTTTATCTCACGATCTATTTCCTTCATTCTTCTTCCTTCTTCTCTCCTCTTTCTCTCATGTCCTTTCCACTCTTTCTAACACCTTCTTCCATTCTTTGATTATCTCCAGTCCCCCATTCCAGTTCATTGTGTCTTCTTCACCTTTCTTTTCTATTTCCTTGGCCTCCTTTCATTTTCTCACTAGCATTCTCTTCTCCCTTCCTTTCTGCTTATCCTCATCCCACTCTATGTCATGTCCTGTTTCTCTCGTGTGTTTAAATATCGCATTTCTCTCTCTCTTAAGTCGTACATCATCCCTATGTTGTTTCAACCTGTCTTTCAGCCTCTTTTTCGTTTCTCCTATGTACACACTCTGACATTCTTTACATTTCAGTTCGTAGATAATCCCTTCCTCTTCCTCTTCTCTGTTTTCCTTTTTCATGTTTGCATTCTTCGCTATTCTTAAGATGCTCCTCCCTCCATTCCTGTAAGTTTTAATGCACGCTTTCCTAAGCACTTTGATTATCTTTTCTGTGGTCTTCCCCATACTCCTTATTCCAAACCTCCTCTCTTTTTCTTTCTCTTCCAATTCTCCCCTGCCACTTTTCTTCCTTCTTCTGTTTATATCCAGTCTATCCTTCTTCTCATAGACATTCTTTCCCAGCTGTTTCGGTAGCCTATTTATTTTGCCTTCCTTTTCACATTCTGTCGTGCATATTTTCTTGATTCTGTCCTCCATATTCTTTATAAAATTTATTTTTGTCACCTCACATACATCACTTCTACGTGTGTGCAGCAGGGGTATTCTGCCACAAAAGAGATTTTCATAGGAAAATATAATAGAAGAGTGTGGGATGAAACTGCCAAGATGGATATTTTACACTTATGTGTCTACAATTATTGTCATATTAAAATGATGTTCGAATGTATACGCTCGAGGGTGGCAGATTTGAACGGGTACAAGCGAGCGAAAGTAGTCCCATACAATATTCTAGTGTTGACTGTTATGCGCCAGAGAAATGTACGAGTATCTACCCACCCTTTCTTTCCTCAGCCGAACAAAACATCTTTGACAGGACATTATTGCATTTTTAAGAGTTTCATAACATTTTAGTGCAGTTTTAATATTTTTAAAAAAATTGTCTTGCTTTTTATGTTTTCACAGGAGAAAGAACATTTCTGAGTGTCTTTTGTTTATTTCCTTCAAAAGCAACCCATTCCTTCTTGCCAGTACGAAAGTTTCAGAACAACAACTTGTACATCCTTCCTTCTGGAACAAAAGAGACCCAGTGAAAAAAAGGTGACATTCGACCTAGAAAAAGTTGTTGGGAAAGGAAGTAGCCAAGAAAATGATTCTGTTTTGAACAAAGATGAAGGGTTTAGTACGTTATGTTCAACTGCTGATGTTTTGTGTGGGGAAAATTCTTCTACTGGAGAACTAACTACCAGGGGATTTGCTAGATGGTAACACATGTCGGCAGAAAGGAGCTCTTCAATGTTAAACACTTTGTTAACAGCCAATCAGAAGTCAACCTACGTATCGTAACGTTCCTCAAGGGAACTGGGATCGAATCTGTGTGGTGTAGCTTATTCATCACTCATCCTCAAATAATGGCGTACTCACTATTCATGGAGAGCTTGATGGTAACGTGCGAGGGGTGATAAATACACATATGAATGGCAAAACACAACACTTGAGTTTTATACCCTCAAAGACTGGATCAACATGGTAAATGGAAAATACCTGTCTTTCACTGTATGGAAGTGCATCCTCGAGGTGTCGAAGCACGGATTGGTTAATAAACGAAGAGTCCGTTTGTGATGCTTGTCTGAATGCTTAGACTTCTCTCTCCTCCTGATTGACTTCTTGGTCGTAATTCTGCACCCTCTGACCGATTGCTCAAGACTGACCAATGACTACCATTGTCCCAGATATTTATTGCGATGGATTTTACTAAGCAATGCAGAGTAGCATCTCCTGGGTTGCACCTGTTTACGTGTTTACACCGTTGGTGACCAGGAAAAGCTGACACTGCATTCCTGATTGTCGATTTCCTGTCTGGCAAATGATAGCTAGTGTCTAGGATTTCGAAGTTCTTTGTATTAATGTATTTCCATTATTGTGGATTATTAAGCATATTTATGGTGTTAGCAGTGCATTTCAAAGCACGATTGGTGAAATGAAAACATAAGTTTGTTCTAACGGAAGATTTTGAAAATTCTATAGAGCATGTTTTGTTGTTTTCAGAACCGTAATGAGGGGTAGGCCTTTAATCAGATTCCATGCATAACCACCACGCTAGGGATCTGAAGCATAGGGCGCCAACCAAAGCCTTTTTAAGACAACAAGGTCAGAATATGACACGGAGTAATTTGCACTTGGCAGAGGTAAGGGGAGAAGATACCAAGACATAACTCAAATATTCTTAAATGTACTAAACTTTTTTTAAACTTAAAAATGGAAATTACGAATCTATAAATATAACCTATATTATTTTAGTGAGGTTTTTTTGGTTCCTCATTTCAAAATTTATACGATGTATATATATCACAAACAATGACATAAGAAGAAAATATCTAGAACGTACATAAAATGCAGGCGTTTGGTAATGCGGGGGAGGATGTGTACAAGACAATCCTGCCTCGGACGGCAAAATATCTAGCTATCAAGGGCGCCCGCAGTGAGGGGGCAACTGCCCCCCTGAGATTTCTGGAAAGAGTTAATGAAATTCGAATGGTGAAATTGTAACGATATTTTATAACAAAAGTATTGTTTTCTGTGACTTACAGGCCGTAAGTTACAGAAACTATTATTATTACTACTACAACTACTATCATTATCATTTAAAGTAAGGTTACATTTAAGCTTACAGTCTACTTTACACTGATATTTAACTATAATAAACAGCTTTTTGGCGTACATGTATTAATATGTTAAATATCCAGTTATGCAAATTCTATATACTCGTAAATATGCAGAATATGGAAATTACAAATGTATGTAATTTTAAAAATACATAAGTAGTAGTATTAGTGCTGATAATAATAATAATAACCATAATAATAATAATAATAATAATAATAATAAAATAAAAGTTTCCATAACTGCCCCCTGAGAAAAATTCCTATGGGTGCCCTTGCCAGCTATGGAGCTGATGGTTTTTAGGGCTTTATTGCATTCTTATAGGGCATTTTCTGGTATTTTATTGTACATTAAAATTCTAGTCATTGTAATAACTATGGCTAGGATTTTGATGCAAATGCATCCTTTTTTGGTAAGGCAGAAACGTTGCATAAGTAGATAGGAACGTGTTTTACACATAACTGAATAAATTGGATGCCTTTGTTAGAGCATTTGTTTTTGAATTTTTGACCCTTTTTGGAGTAAAGATCATTTTTTTAAACTTTTTAAACCGTTTAGGTCATTTTTCCGCCTTTTAAAAGTCATCTTATGCATTTTTCTACATTTTGGTGGAAGAAGGGGCATTTTACATGCAAATGTAACCCTTTGAAGGGGAGAGGTTCCCGACTCTCGTCTCATTGCCTTCAGCGCAGTTCTGAATGACTGTGTTTGAAGGAACGAAGAAATTCTGTGCAGTATTGTTGACACAAGCTGTGTAACAATTCAGCTCATCAATGTGATTTCGCCCTGTATCAGTAAATACATTGTCGCAGAACGGATTATTGTTCAAAATCAAGAGGTACAAAGTTTTGTGCTCTGTATCAGACATTTTGTCAGGGAAACAATTTGCACTCCATGGAATTGAAAGTGACTTAACAGCAAGTGATATTGTTCATTGGAAGTCGAAAGACGTTTTTCCATGTACAAGGTTCTCTTGCCTGACAACCGACAATCATTCATTTTTGAAAATTTGCATATGATTTTCATTGTGTACTGCAACTCAGTACTTAAAGTGTAAAAGATGACAAAAAGTGAACTTTCTTACTTGTACTACCATACGCAATGAGAATGTGATGGATACTGTAACGTTAATTTGTAATTTGAATTTCTCTTGGTAGTTTATAAATTTGTTCTACAAATCTTTCAGAATTTTTAGGTCATTTCTCTAAGTTTATAGGGCATTTTCTTGAATTTATTAGGTCATAAATGCATTTTTTAAAGGTAATTTGTTGGCACTTTTTAAGGTCATCAAAATTTTAGCCCTAGTTTCTCTTAGTCTTTCACCCTTTCCTTCATTTCTGTGCTATTTGTAAAGTTCGAATGTATTTCTCAGAAATTCCAAGGCAACTAAAGGTATTTCTGAACTGCTGGCCTAAAGTCACTGTTCGCAGAATCAGCAGGGGTTATTTAGAAATACGGCAGGAGTAAACACGTAACGTTGATATCTGCAGCGTGATTTTCATAGTGTAAACCGACTTCCTTGGCGGAATGGTTAGAACAGCGCGCTACTGCGGCAGGGGTCCCGGGTTCGAATCCCGGCTTGGGCAAGAATGTTCTTTGTGAGTGTCCCTTCATCATATCATCACTCATCCTTATCTTTCGCGATTAGTCGAAACTGGCAGAAAAGAAAAGTAAACGAAACCAATCAATTAATCATAGTTTAAAACATTATGTGAAATAAATCTGACTGGTCAAAGTACACTTGAGATAAAACTAAAAAAAAGCTGCCTTTAATAAATAGGAAACGGATGTTCAACCTTCCATTACATTTAAAAACAAAACAAGAACTCTAAAATTATTTTCACGTTAAACCTATTTGAAGTGTAAAAATTCCAATTCAGTATTGTAGTTTCTTTACAAGTTTCGATATTATCTGCATAAAAGCATATTTTTTAGAAACAAATTTAAGTTCTGAACTAAAAGCTATATGAAAATACATAAGTAGACATGGTTTTGTCCTAACTACGAACATTTGTTTCCTGAACAGGGCTGTGTCCTAATTGCGAACACACTTTTCTGCCTTGGGACTGACTACTTCTTACACTTCCAGTGTCTTTTTAACGACTCTTTTCTTAAAGGGAGTCAGTTCCACACTTGAGGTTGGTCAGTACTTTGTGGATTACGGTTGGAACATATAAAATTCGACATGATTAATGTCAAAGCCAATGAAGTTGGCTATTGTTACGAGTTAAGCCAGCTGTCTCTCTGGGTCACTACCCTCATTCGTCTTTGAAAACAGGTATTTTCAGATCCATGTGTTCGCAATTAGGACATGGAATCATATCTCAATTTTATATGTTCGGAATTAGAACATAGAATCATTTCTCAATTTTATATGTTCGCAATTAGGACATGGAATCATTTCTCAATTTTATATGTTCGCAATTAGGACATGGAATCATTTCTCAATTTTATATGTTCGCAATTAAGACATGGAATCATTTCTTAATTTTATATGTTCACAATTAGGACATGGAATCATTTCTCAATTTTATATGTTCGCAATTAAGATATGGAATCATTTCTCAATTTTATATGTTCGCAATTAGGACATGGAATCATTTCTCGATTTTATATGTTCGCAATTAGAACATGAAATCATTTCTCAATGTTATATGTTCGCAATCAGGACATGGAATCATTTCTCAATAGTTTATGTTCGCAATCATTTAGGCGTTTTCGGAATTAGGACTGTTCGCAATTAGGACACAACCATAGACAGAAGCTACAATTTGTTTAATATTTTGAGCATGAACGGTGATTAGATAAAGTTGATGAAAGGACACTCATGTTAGGCCTGGACTCGAACCCGGAAACAGAGGGTAGTCGATCACGGTCACCGAGGCGGCCTTAAGGGAGGAAACAATTTGAAAATAGGGCAAATTAAATTTTCAGCACAGGTCGTTGAAATGCTTTAAAATATGCAGCAAGATGCGAAGCAGCGAGAGGAACTAACGCGTTACCATGACGACCAATTTCAAGCAAACCACAAACATATGAAGGACTGTTATAGAACTGGCTGTGATATTCATCAGACTGAACATATCTGAAAGCATCGAAATAAGAATTACACTCCTACAACCAGAGTCTAGTTATCAGGTTATTGGGATCATAGAATGTTTGAAACGGTATTCAGACCAGTAATTGGTCTCGGGAACATGTTGATACGTTGTAGGCGTTCCAATGAGGAAACTCAAAGCATTCCATACCCTGGATATATGTACATAGCCAATTCTTCAGGGATTCTTTAAGTTAGAATTTGTATTGACCCTTTCAAAACCCGAGGGAAGGGGACGCTCCAGGCCCACCACCTCTTGTCTTCCGATTTTTCAACTGTGAACATTTTTATTTAAAAAAATGTAAGTAAATAACATTGTCAACTACAGTCTTCCAATGTTTTTGCATTACTTTTGTACATAAAATCTTGAAGTTAACGTACCTAGCGGGCCTATGAGCCGACCTTTCCTTTGATGTGTTCCGACATGACTCATGCTAGTGACAGTGTACAGTGTCTCTCAAAAGTTTTAGGACAACGACATTTTAAACTATGCAACCCAATTGACACAAGGAGTTGGTGGGTTGCGTGTAGAGTTAGGCTCAATTTCAGGGTTGCCACGTGCACAATAGATATTTATGAAATACGCGAAAGAAATAAAAACAAGTATTATTGTATAAAACTGAAGAAAATATCAGTATTACATTTGTTGTAAATGAAGGAAAGAAAGAAAATCGATTTTCTAGTACTTCATTGCTGATGAGTCTACACAAAGAAAAGAGGAGAGAGGAAACAGAAGGGGACAAAAAGAGAGAAGAGAGAAAGAGGAAGAGGAAAAGTAAAGGAGGGAAGAAAAAAGAGGACAGTGGATAGGAGAAGTAATGCGGAGAAAGGAAGAAGATTCGAGGAGAGATGAGGAAAATGGAGCAAGAGGAGATACGAGGAGGAAAACGAGATGAGACAAGAGGAGAAGAGGAGTTCGGAGAGGAGAGGAGAGGATGAGACGAGAGGAGGGGAGTGGAGAGTGTTGTAAAAGGGAGAAAAAGAGAAGAACGAAAAGAAGAGGAGAAGAGTGCAGTGTAGTCGGAAATCGAATACAGGAGAGGAGATTAGAGGAATGGAGAAGAGTGGGATGGATACAAGATGCGAGAAATGTAGGGAAGGCGATATGAGATAAAAGCAGAGGAGAAGGAGGGGAAGGAAGAAGGAGAAGAGAAGACCAGAAGGGACTGGAGACGAGAGGAGAGATGAAGTAGTTGCGGCAAATATCGTCTCGGCGTCAAGAATTGATGCATTGATCAAGTTATCGACAAAAAACATTCAATAACATTTTGAAATGTAATAGATTCGTGCGAAATGCCTTTCGGCTGAGTACAGAGCAAGATAAAATTTTCCACATACGATCTTTGATTTTACCTGCGATTATATCACTGAAAGCTTAAATGTAATTTTAATATTTATAAGAATTATCTTATTTTTTCTCCACTTCTCGCTTCGTTGAAATGGAGATTTTGTAATTTAATATTTCCCCTCCTCCCATCGTTAATTTCAAACTGAATCACACGGCGTGGGCAATGAATACAATGGGATATGTCTAAAACTTACGAAAATTTTCTGCCATTGGAGGGGTTTGAACCTACGACCATCAGGTTGACAATCCTCAACGGTAACCACTACCCTACAAGCTTCGATCCTGAAAGCAGGTAGAATGTAAAATGTGAAATGTAGATCAAACTCTGCTCCTACATGTAATGTAATGTGCAAAGAATACTTGTTTGTAACAAAGAAAACGAAGGTAGTACGAATCGGCGAAAACATTTAAAGGAGAATTGCACATGATGAAAACTTTTCAGTCGATATTTGTGGAGGTATCCTGCATTGAACTCGAGTGGAAAAATGGGTAAAATTAGTATGTCCTCAATTGCCACAAATGTAAATAGTTACTTCATTAATATTTGTCAATGTCTTTGAAGCAGTACACAATTATCGTTAGAGTATCATAATTCACGATCTTATACATGAAAATATCCATTTGAACGTGTGTCAATTCATTTTTTTTATATTGTAGAGATATGGAGATTATTAAACCGAGAAAACCTCGTCATGATAATATTTACGCTTGTTTATTTCCTGGAATTGTCCGACCAGCGGGCGATCCCAAGAATGCGCTAACTTTGTAACTTCCGTGAAGCAATGACTGAAAGGCAAATGCGTGGATCTAAACAAGATCCAGCGTGTTCGAAAGGTTTAACAACCTTTCGAAGCCAAAGATTATAAAAGGAAGCTCCCTCCCCGAACTCGCTCTCAATTGTCTCATTTGACTCTCATTCGACGCTCATTTTGGATCATTAGTCTCACATTACACTCGGATACTCTACAGCACATTACAACTTACAGAACTACGACGACGGTACACAAAGTTACGGCTGCATAAGGATGCAGCGAGTCGCGCGGGATCGCTCGGATTGGTGAGCCAAGAGTCGCGGGATAGAACCTTGGCATCAGTCACAATTCGGTCTGCAAGAAGCATCTGGACAAGAACATCACTCACCTACCAGGTATGAACAAGCGTGAATAACCTTTAAATTCAACCTTCCATATCTCTTCCCTCTTAATCGGAGCAGGTTCAACTGACAAATACAATTAAGCTCTACCTAAATGTATTATTGAAGCATCCCTGTGACCTCAGATCCCAGGTAAGACGGGATTACAACAATATATATAAATTCCAGATGCAGAACAATGTAACCACTTTACTCTGCTATTAAAAATTATGTCACCATGCTCTTCATTAATAAAAACGAATTAAAGAAAAAGAGGATACCTCGTAAGGAGAATCGATCCTGGAACCACTAGCAGCCCACTACACCACGTCCTTTCCTTCCGTTGTAACAACAATTTTTAAGTATTCTGTCTCTCCAACTTGTAGGGTAGTGGTTGAAGATTGTCAAGCTGATGGTCGTACGTTCAAACCCCTCCGATGGCAGAAAAGTTTCGTAAGTTTTAGACATACTGTATCCCATTTTGTTCATTGTCCACGCCGTGTGAAACGGAATGATTCAGTTTGGAATTAGCGATGGAAAGAGGGGAAATATTAAAATACAAATTCTCCATTTCAACGAACCGAGAAGTGGAGAAGAATTGGATAATTCTTATAAACATTAAAATTACATTCATGCTTTTAGTGATATAATCACAGGTAAAATCAATCCCACTCACGACCGGATCAAGAAAGTGTGGGGGCGTTACCCCCCCCCATACGCCTTCACCTTTTTTTGACAGTAAAAGAAAGGAAGAAATGGTTTGCCAAATGAATGGAGGAAAAGAGTAAAGGAGATCCAAAAGAGGATATATGATAGAGATGTATTAACGGTTTGCTGGGATCCCAAATAATAGAAACTGAACCGCGTAATCGCAATAATAGAAAACAATGAACGTGTCTAAGGTAAGAGAATACTGAGTCAAATCATTCAGGTATTCCTGAAAAGTCTAAATTACAATTTTTATCATTTTCTTCATTGTACTTTAATTTTTCCCAATTTCTCGATTTGGATCGCCTGCCTAGTGTAACAAAATTAACATTTTCATTTGTTACTACATGTTTTGTGAAGATGCACTAGTGACATCTTATGAGAAGCTCATTACTCAAAGGACCAGTCCATCTGTTAACGTAGAAGGAGGCTGTATGTTGACTATACTATAGTGTAAAGTGCATGTTTCGTTTAACTGAAGCAGTGGCGTTTAGGAAAGGAGTGCACCTCAGGAGTTGCATACCCTTGGTCTTACAAAAATTTATTGCAAATAAAGTATTGAACTCACGTTAATGAAACCAGTCCAGAAGGATAGAGGAAAGCAAAGAGTTTGTGCGTGTATGTTTTGTTAAGCTGATAGTTCACATCCCTGCCGCTAGGCAACACTCAAATCAGTCACATCACTCACAGTGTTTTGTGCAATGTTTTCGTCCCCAAGATCACCGGACCGTACATCGTACTTCTTCTTGTGGGGTTTCATCAAAGACAGGGTATTCATCTCACCGATGCCGCGTGATATTGCAGTCCTAAGGGAGCATATCACCGCAGCGATAGACGCTATCGACAAGCCCATGTTCATACGTGTGTGGCAAGAAGAAGACTATCGTGCCAATGTGTGCAGTGTCACCCGTGGTGCACACATTGAACATTTGTAGGTGAAAATAAAAACTGTTTCAGGTCCTCGATTGTTCTGGACTGGTTTCATTAACGTGAGTTCAATACTTTACTTGCAATAAATTTCTGTAACCCCTCACTTATTTATGAAACATCCGGCATTGGCCAAGGGTATGCAACTCCTGAGGTGCACACCTTACCTATACGCCACTGCTTCAGTTAAATGAAACATGCACTTCACACTCCCTTTTCTGGAGCAGACGCCAGAGAGCCTGGATAGAACATCCCAGCAGAAGATGACTTCCGCAAGGAGCCTGGGATTATTTTCCCCTTTGCGCAGCGTTGTTATGATCCCCAGGGCATCTTAAGGACTAAATTAGAAGACTTCTTCTACGATAACTTTGAAAATTTTCCATCGCTCTTAAGGCCTGAAGCGGGGAGGCAATGGTGTGCTGAGGGGATGCTGTTTTGTCGATCCGATGGAAGGAAGTACATGAAACATCTGATGGAGCCTTAATGGGATTCTAGAAAGATCCTGGATTTGAAACATGGTTTTTCGTTTAGAGCTTATGTCAGAACTTTTAGAGTGAAACACGCTGTATGACTTTTGTTACTTAGCTTATGCCACTTTTCAATAACCGAAACGGATGGGTGGAGATGGGATGAAATTGATGAAGGGACACCCACAAAGAACACCCACGTGCAGGTCGAGATTCGAACCAGGGACGACGCTGCATGTTCTCAACGGTTAAACAGACTCTTCGAGTCTAACTGGGCAGAAACAATTAGACGATTTAAATTCGGCGTCTTTGTAGATGGGCTGGTGAAACACATATCCCTGAATAGAGCGGTTTAAAGCCTTCAGTCGTCATGCAGCATTGGTCGGAAGCAGAAAGATAAAAAAAAAAGTACAACGCAAGAACTATTTGATTTGTGCTTGATTTAAATTCAGCCCACTTTATAACGTTAGGTTAAGCAGAGAAAATATAAAAGACGAAAGTATAAAAGGGAAATGCATGACTATAAACAAAGATCCTTGATCTGTGTAAAGATCTTGCGTAGGAGGATACACCTGCCAGAATAATTGAATCCACAAGACAAGACATGAAATAGTAATCTATATACGGTATGCGCCAAAATATACAGTACTGAAACTCGCGCATCTCGAACACGTGGTTGCGTTTGTCGACGGGACATAGCTCCAGCTGCACGTGTTCGCAGTAGTGAAAAGGAAGTTGTGTTGTGCAGTTGTTGTTGGAAATGTGTCTCTCGACGGAGGAAAAAGTGTTCATAGTTGAGCATTATTTCCGGTCATACGGAAGCGGTCGTGAAGGTGGACCGAGTTTGAAAAAGGTGACTGGTCTACATGCAACCCAAATGACAATCGTCCACTCCACATGCCCTAACCTAACCTAACCTTAGGTTTCCTGACAGTTATGCAACCCAAAAGGCACAATTGTTATTTGGGTTGCATATAGACCAGTCACTATATTGTAACATGTCTTATACTTTTGTTCATCTTTTCATTTCAGTGCTGTATATTTTGGCGCATACGGTATATACACTATCTACCAAAAAGTAATTGGGCACGTGTACAAAATGGTTGTCTGGTGGTGCGAACCCTGTTAGAACCTCGTGGAGACATCTCTTGCTGCTATAACAGCAGCCACTCTGTCAAGCATGCTCTCGACTAGTTTGTGGAGGACGTCCATTGGAATATGTCGCCATTCCTCTTGCAAGATCTCACTCAGTTGGACAATGGAATTTGGCCGCATCTCCCGAGACCTCACCCGCCAGTCCAATGCCTCCCAAATGTGTTCTATGGGATTGAGATGAGGACTCTGTGCAAGCCAGACCAATCGGTGAACATTGTTGTCGGCATACCACTGCATAGTAGCCTCCGAAACATGCCACCTAATATTGTTATCCTGGAAGTAACAGGGGTCCATTCCGTAAAAACGCCACAAGGTTGGGAGCATTTCATTGTCTAGTATTGTACAGTATGCCTGTGAGTTCATTGTGCCACGAACAACCACCAGTGGTCCCACTAAATGATACTAAATGATTCAAATTAGATACTAAAATTAACCACCATCATAGGTGCCCAATTACTTTTTGGTAGATAGTGTATAAATGGATGTATGTAAGTGTGTGGGTGTGTATATTTGTTTGTTCCGGCATAACTCTCGAACGCCAGGAGCAATTTCAACCAAACTTGGTACACGTATCACTTGCAATCTGGAAATAAATACTGTGGGGGGTAAGACACCCCTGGCACCCCTAGGGGTGGGGTGGGAAGGGGTGACATGTAAAAATAATCGAGAACCACCAATATTAAATTCCGCACAGACAGAAATCCGTGACTCTATGCAATCCCGCAAAACGATAGTGTTTCTCGGGTTGTCTAACATCCAGGCTGATATGACTTTGTGTTCCAAAAATGACGGTAGTGTGGAATCCATAGTTTACGGGGTCGCTAAGATGAATAGTGACACTCCGAATGCCATTCAACTCCAAGACACCCCTGGCACCAATACCGTTCAACTCCAAGTTCATTTTACACTTTAGTTAGAATTCATTATTTTCCTGTCTAATAGGATATTAGGATAAATTAGGCAACGCCGGGTAATCAGATAGTTAGTCATAATGGTAACAGTAGAAAAGGCCTATAAAAAATAATCACCCTTACCAGGGCAACCCCCTCCCTCATATGGAAAAACAAAGGATGCTTAGGGATAACAATTCATAAATGTTCTGTTTCCGCCATTCCGTTAAAACAATGCGCATCGACGAATATACCCACATATTCATTAATAATGATATTAGATTCATGTAGAGTTTTCATTTACTTTTTAATATACCTGGTCGATTGGAAATTGTTTTATCCGAGTTGAATTCAATTGTTAATTATAGCAGCACAATATACCCGAACTCACGTTCGGATATTATTTGCTTTTGTTGTGCAAACAATGTAACTATTAATTCAAAGCTTACGGTACCTGTGGTTGCATCACACAATATTTACACCATAATTAAATTAATATGTTTTTCTGCCAAAAAGAAATTTAAAAAAAGTACTGGCAACCCTGAATTTGTATCGCTAGGTTGCATGTGCATGGGATAAGAAAACATTGTTATCGAATTCCAGAAGCTGCAATAACAGGTATTACAGGGACAATGTTTTTGCAGAAAGGTTCTTCTTTTGTGAAGGTTTGTCAGTGTTGCACAGCTATGATACTGTAGTCCATCTTACAGTTCAACTTCAGGCCAGTAACGAGGGATAGGCTAGGTGGGCTGAAGCCTAGAGCCCCGTTCACACCTTTCTTTTTAAATAATAATAATATGGCACGGAGAAATGTACACTTGGCAGAGATAAAGAAAGAAGGAAAACACAGGTGTTACTCGACCGGTGTTTCAATCTCTTTTTCGTTTCTCCTATGTCCACACACACTGACATTCTTTACATTTCACTTCGTAGATAATCTCTTCCTCTTCTTCTTCTCTGTTTTCCTGAAAGACAGGTTGAAACAACATAGGGATTATGTACGACTTAAGAAAGAGAGAAATGCGATATTTAAACACATGAGTGGGATGAGGCGAAGCAGATAGGAAGGGAGAAGAGAAAATGGAAGGAGGCCAAGGAAATAGAGAAGAAAGGTGAAGAAGACACAATGAACGGGAATGGGGGACTGAAGACAAACAAAGAATGGAAGAAGGTGTTAGAAAGAGATGAAAGGACAAGAGAGAAAGAAGAAGGAAGAAGAATGAAGGAAAAAAGAGCGTGAGATAAAGAGTACGTACAACCACATTCTAGATGGAAGTAAATATGTTTATCCTTTTAAGTGAAAGTACAGTGACAAGGGAAAGCCACGTGCTAGAATGTTCCAGAACCTTCTAGCAAGGTCTTCTTCAGACTCTGTACCAAGTACAAATGTAACAAGGTACAAAACAGGACGATATATACACACAAACATTACTCCCCTCCAGACTATTAGAAAGTTGTTCTGGAACATTCTAGCAGGTGGCTTTCTTGTCAACTGTACTTTCACCTGAAAGGCTAAACATTTTCTTTCATATCGAATGTGGTTGGACTCTTTATCTCACGCTCTATTTCCTTCATTCTTCTTCATTCTTCTCTCCTCTTTCTCTGTTGTCCTTTCCACTCTTTCTAACACCTTCTTCCATTCTTTGTTTATCTTCAGTCCCCCATTCCAGTTCATTGTGTCTTCTTCACCTTTCTTCTATATTTCCTTGGCCTCCTTCCATTTTCTCACCAGTATTCTCTTCCCCCTTCCTATCTGCTTCGCCTCATCCCACTCTATGTTATTTCCTGTTTCTCTCGTTTGTTTAAATATCGCATTTCTCTCTCTCTTAAGCCGTACATCATCCCTATGTTGTTTCAACCTGTCTTTCTAGAAGGTTGAAACGTTACGTTTAGTTTATATTTTATAATAAAATAAATTTCTGCCTTGGTCAGCATATTGAGTTTTTCATATCATAGAAACAAGGCTTAATGGTGTTATGTATATGTGTATGTATGTACAGGGTCTGTACAAAAAAGTAATGAGACCATTTTTTTTTACGCGACTGTACGTCGCAGCGCGCTTGCTCCAGGTGGGTTCGATGGAGGGGAAGTAAGCTTCAAAACTCAGCTAGCGTCAGTCGCCTACGAGCTTCCGTGCGGTTCGTATCGTGGTTTAAGTAGACCCCTGGCTATAGGCTCGGTAGAAGCTTAAAAATGCAAAGTGCATCGAATAGTGTTACGCCATTAAATTCTGTGTGGGACTCGGAAAATCGACTATGGAGACGTTGGCCATGATCCAGCAAGTGTTCGGGAGTGAAAGCCTATCAAAAGCTGCTGTTTCGAGATGGCACAAGTGCTTCTAAGACGGTCGGGAGATTGTGGAAGACGAACCCCGCGCAGGACGCCCGTCCACGAGCAGAACCGAGGACAATGTGCAATGTGTGCGTGATGTGTTGAACTCAGACCGGCGGTTAAGTGTTCGAATGATTGCAGACCGTGTAGGAATTGATAAAATGACTGTGCACACCATCGTTACCGAGGATTTGCAGATGAGAAAATTCTGTGCCAAGCTCGTCCCGAAAGTTTTGACAGACGACCAATGGCAAAACCGTGTGGTCAACGACTACCTGGCCCGGAACGGCATCACAACGCTTCCCCAGTTCCCCTACAGTCCCGATCTGGCCCCGGCGGACTTTTTCCTGTTCCCCCTAGTGAAGACAGCCCTCAAAGGACTCCGCCATGGGGCCGTAGCAGAGGTCAAAGCGGCTTCGACGCGCTGATTGAAGGACATTCCGGAAAAGGACTTCCAGGGTGCCTTCCAAACGTGGAAAACTCCTTGGCAGAAGTGTGTCGACGCCCAAGGGTCCTATTTTGAAGCATGTTAATGATTTGTAGCGATATATTCAATACATTTTATTCCGAATTTGGTCTGATTACTTTTTATACAAACCCTTCTATATATATATGTGTGTATGTAGCTATGTATCTATGATGTGTGTACAGGGTGGACCAAAAGTCGCAATACATAGGAAAAATAAATATGTTGTGATAAGAAAGAATGTTTTCATATGTTCAGCTCTACGTGATTAGAATCGGTTTGAACACACGTTGTAATGCGTTTCTCCCACTCTTGATGAACACGCATCTGGAGATATGTGTGCAATAGCATTGGTGATGCGGTGTATACATTATTATTTTCCTATGTTTTGCGACTATATATATATATATATATATATATATATATATATATATATATATATATATATATATATATATATACAGGGTGTACCAAAAGTCCCATTACCCCCCTTTGAATTGTAGACAAACCTGCAAAATGTTATTTTAACAGTATGCGTATGATGAGAGGATGGTATATAATTAAATCAGACAAACGACCACCATTTTCATGGTACATATATATTCTTACACGTATTGCGAAGTGCACTTTCGCCCCATCCTGTTGGAATCAGATTCGACCAAGAAGACCCAAACGTTCCAATTCCGGTATGTACCTCAATGATGTGTTCAGAGACAATGGATTGGACTAGGATCGCCGAAGTCCAGATCTGTCATCTTGTGATAATGCGCTATGGGGACACATCAAACAGAAAGTCGCCCATAATCGTTATCAGACAACTGAGGCACTTCCAAGAAGCTGTTCGCTGTGCGTTTGCTTCCCTCACGCCAGCCACGTTACGGAGGATTTCACATCGCACCTGGAGGCGAATAATACTTAGCCATGAAAATGGAGATGTGCACACAGATCCTCTGGAGTAAATGGTGGTCATTTGTCTGATTTAATGGTATACCATCCTCTCATCATACACATGCTGTTAAAATAACATTTTGCAGGTTTGTCTAGAATTCAAAGGGGGGGGGAGTAAGGTGACTTTTTATACACCCTGTATGTACGCCTTTCTGTTGTGTGTGTGTGTGTGTGTATATATATATATATATATATATATATATATATATATATATATATATATATATATATATATATATATATACACACACATGAATATGTATGTGTGTATATATGCGTATGTAATACATTCCTGGTTCTATAACGCGGGGTGTAAGGGGTGACCTTCTGCTAAGGCGCCCAAAATTCAACCTCACTTTAACGCAGAACACCCTGGACTGCATTTTGCAGACGAACGAGGCTCTGGCGACTGGTACTATGGTCAGTATAATTCTGTGTTGTCCTGTTTTTTTGTCGCTATATGTGCTGAGTGCCCCTTTACAGCCTCAGCTTTTAACGAGTCGGAATGTTTTAATGTTTTAGTAACACGATACTGCAATTATGCTATTTTAGTTCTGGTAAGGGGCTGAAACCAGTATAATGTGACGGGTGCAAAATAGCCTTTAAGTGCTGACGCACCCAAAATTTCAAATACAAATTTTGGTTCTATAACGTCAATTTCACATGAATAGAACATACTGAAGCAGGTTCTTAGCATACATTAGTAAGCTACACACACAATGTGCGAATTAACCCATAAAAATGTTTATCCCCGGAAAAGGAAAAATATTTTTATATCTGCCAGGGATATTTTTATCTCCCTCAATGAAAATGGAACTGAAAGGATATAGTGCACCATTTCTTAGCTATGTAACAAACAAAACTGAAAAATAATTCGTGTTCATTAATGGTCTAGTTACCAAAGATTTCCCTGCCGAAAAGTATGCAGCCCTGTGGAGAAATGGAGGACGCCAATCTGCAATTGACCAACCTCATCCAGCCATCAGAAGACTGTTTTCAGCTCAAGTTTTCGTGGCATAATGCTGACATTTTGCATGCATTAAAGTGTTCCGAAGAAACTTGTAGGTATGTTAGATGGACTTTACGTTTGAACTTTCCAATATCAATTTCCTCAAGTTTTTGGTGTTATAATTTCGATAACTCTTTTTGTGCGTGAGATTTGGTTTCCTTAGGATGTAAATATAAGTGTTTCTAAATTGTGTGTAAATGTTTAGTTTAGTTTACTGGCTGATAACCTGTATACAAATTTGCCCCCCCAAAAAAAACACCCGACCAAAATGAAGTCACAAATACGCCACTGAGTGGACATCCCCCCAAAAGCCAAAAGCTTAATTCGCACAGTGTACACACACGCACGCACACGCATATATACATTTCATTTGTCTGCGGTATTAGTATGTTCTTCACGCACTTTGATGTAGAAACTGGCACTCATGCACTGGTGAGTCTCTTCTCTGCAGAACATCTTTCCTCCTAGATTGATCAGTTTTCACCATCAGATCTTTTAATTACAGGGAGGATGAAACAAAGCTGTGCTTTTCATTAAGTTATGTTCAGCAGACTTTAATTTACTTCTAGCGAATAACGCACTCCGTCTCGATAAAGTCTCACTGAAGCGTGTTGAAAAATCTTCAGTTGAAATTGGGAGGGAGCAGAGCTTGAAGACTTGGTCTGGTATCTATCTCCTCATGAACTTCAAAGTGAGAGAGTTTATCACGATCCACATCTCAGTTCGGTGGGTGAGAGGCTGAAGGGGTTCGGGAAACGAGACGGGAGTTGACTGATATACAGGAGCGCTCCAAAGTGCTCTCTGAGCAAGTTTTTCGCTCACTGAGCGGACTGATCATTTACTTGAAGAGTGTGTTTTGGTCTTTGAACTCGTCAGTAATTTCATTATAACACAATTTATGGCAGGTGGAAATAATTATATTGCCATGGCGCTAGGGACGGACATTCGCCCAAGGCCCCAAACTTCAAGGGGCGTTGTCCCAGATAAAAATAATAGTTTGTGTACGGTTTATTAAGAGACTTCCAACTAAGCAACTAATCTGATTTTTCACATACTTACAAAAATATCCAAAATTATGAAACAATATTCTAAAGAAAGTAGGTACTACATAAAAATTGTGTTAAAATATTCCAATTAAAAATAGTTCGTATGCATTAATCGTTTAATTATAATTAAATGAATGCTCTTTTTCGTCTATCGTTTATAATCGTCTACGTAAAAACATTATTTTATATGAAATAACGTGAATTTAATGAACAGTAAACATTAGAGAATTATGATAAAGAATGTTATTGGATATGATTAAATTGATTAATTTGATTTATTTTACTTCTGCCACTGTTGGCTAATCGCGAAGATGAGGATGAGTTATGATATGATGAAATTGACGAAGGGACACTCACAAACAATCATGCTGAGACCTGGATTCGAGCCCTGGACCCCTGGCGTCGTAGGGCGGTGTGTTAACCACTCCGCCACGGGGGCCGGTCAGAAGATAGACTGGCCTCCACTCCATCTCGCGAGCTTCATGAATTAGGTAACGATACTTACTCCATTGCTACAGTTTTTTGAAGATTGGTCATCGAATGTCTAGACTAGTATTGCCCATTAACCAAGATATAATATAAGCTATTCCCAAAGGTACCGTTTTGACTCCAAAAAAGGTCTTTCAGCAATAGAAGTGAAGACCTTGCGTGAAAAACGTTCAGATGATGCATATTCTAAACAGCTAACGCCATGGATGTAGTTACTCTAAATTTTTTGAAATATACAGTTGTATGGAGACAGTGAACAATCTCGCTGATGAGGGAGGGGGGTTGAAACACCTCTTGAAGCAGCATCAATGTGAATATTTTTTCTTGGTTTGATTGATATAGTTTATTTAACGTCGAATTTCTGCCACTGTTGACGGGGGATGAATGATGAAGAGAAGATGGATGACACAACAAGAGCCTCATGGAGGATTATACTGGCTGTGAGTTCAGACGCCAGAGCCTCGCTAGTCTGCAAAATGTAGTCGAAGGTGTACTACGCGGAAGGAAGGTTGACATTGTAGTGTCTTCTAAAAAAAACACTTCCCATCCTCTCAATGATGCTACTGTCCAAAAACTTTCGTCCTCATGCTTGCCACAAGGGTCTATAGGTGTGTCTCAACCTTAAAAGTCAGTATGGAAGTAAATGGAGTACTTCCCTCTCTCTCTAATACATGAGTTTTGCCAATAGCTCTGTGCTTCTCTACCACCGCTGCGTCACCAGATGTTACAAAATGTACAAAATGTAAAAGTCTTAAATTTCAAACAGTGAAATAATTATCCTGTAGAGTTTTTTATGCTCTATTTAATGACGGCATTATGTAACCTGTCATAAATTCATGTGACCTGAAATGTCCATAATTATGCAATTTTGCAAAACGCTTAATTTTTTTATAGTAAATACTTCAAAAGCCATAAATACGAAACCGCTTGAACAACTTCGCCAGTTTTTTTTCTATGAGATCTATGGAGTTTGTAGATATGATATTCTTCGCCAGAGTAAATTAATTTGCTTACGAGGAGAGTTATATATATATATACATTGGATATTTTGTATAAATCATCAGACCGTAACACGAAAAAGTTGGTTAGCGAGAAACTTTTCGGTTTGTCGCGATACACGTGCAGACCAAGTGAGAAAAGTGTTGACAATTGTTTGAAGTTATTTTTAGAATAAATTGTTATTCCACAGCACCGTTATTTATTCCGCAATCGTAGTTTGTTTATGCGGGCTGTCTCGCGTATCAAATTCATTGCGCGCCACCGAGGTTACAATTCAGTTGCAGGCAAGTGCCCGACCTGAATAAAATGCATTTCTTTTTTTGCACTTTTTTAAAACATTTTGAGACAATTTTTTACCCTTTTCCGATCATAACCGTTCCCTAATAATTATAAATGACCAGCTTATTAATTAACATTAAAGGCAATATCTAAAATCTTGAGAAACGAGAAGGTGCTTATACAACCCAGTAACTCTTTATGCTTTTCATCTGTCTGTGTAGCCCTGAAGGATACCAATGCCCTCTTCTGAACGATGATGTATGGCATTCAAGAATCGATTCTGTTCTCCTTCAACGGAGCGTTAAGTATTTTTACTCTCAGCTCGCTTCCGGTATTGATTTCAAGAGGCTTCCGGATTTCCTTGCTTACGTATAAGGCGCTTAGGGAATTTTAAGCAAACGTGACGGAACTACTGACGAGTTCAAGAGCATACCTAAACATGCCAACAGCTGCAAACTATGATGAGATTGGAACTTGAACAACTCGAGTACTTGAAGCTCTACTGGCGGGAGTATTTGTAGGACCAACCTCAAATTCGAAATTTTTGTTTCAAAGTTGGCCGTGGGCGATAGTCTTCCTGAGTCCAGTCTTTCACCTAGCACAAGTTCAAAAAACTCAATACGCTGACCAAGGCAGTAATTTATTTTATTATAAAACATAAACTAAACGTAACGTTTCCACCTTCTAGCAAGGTCTTCTTCAGACTCTGCACCAAATACAAATGTAACAAGATTCAAAAACAGGACGATATATACACACAAACATTACTCCAGTCCAGACTATTAGAAAGTTGTTCTGGAACATTCTAGCAGGTGGAAGTAAATATGTTTAGCCTTTTAGGTGAAAGTACAGTTGACAAGTGAAACCAACTGCTACAATGTTCCAGAACAACTTTCTAATAGTCTGGAGGGGAGTAATGGTTATGTGTATATATATCGTCCTGTTTTTGTATCTTGTTACATTTGTACTTCGTGCAGAGTCTGAAGAAGACCTTGCTAGATGGTTGAAACGTTACGTTTTGTTTGTTTTATAACAAAATAAATTACTGCCTTGGTCAGCATATTGAGTTTATCATATCATGGAAAAAAGGCTTAATGGTGTTATAAGTTCAAAATGGGCCTCCCCGATGGCGTAGTGTTAACGTCGTTTCCTTGTTAACTAGGGGTCCCGGGTTCGATACCCGGTGAGTGCACTTTGCCCAGTGGTTCGGATCCCACTTTAAACTGTAGGCCCAATCCCGATTACCCTATCTGTGTGTAATGAGGACTTAAAACAACAATTCAAGTTTTAAAGAATAATTACAATTTCACCAGGCATATAACAGACAAAACGCAGGTATGTAAAAAGTATGTATCCTTACAACGTATGTACTTAAGCTCATAATTAATAATGACATTGTATTTCAAAATAGGCATCTTATCTGCAAATACATATTTTTATGTGCTCCTGCGGATTTTAGGGAATACTTAATCTCAAGGACATCGACATATCGATGGACAGTTAGTAGACAATTGCCTTTGAAATTCCTACATGGCGGGGTAGTTATCACAGTGCACTACTACGCCTGAGGTCCCGGGTTCGAATCCCGGATTCGGCATGGGTGTTCTTTGTGAGTGTCCCTTCATCAGTTTCATCATATCATCTCTCCTCGTTGCAAGTAGCCAAAAGTGGCAAAAAAGCGACGCAAAATCAACAAATCAAAACAAAAATCAAATCAAATCCCTACGAGGTAGGTGTTGAATCAAGAATATTACATAATACTGAACTGCATAATTAATATGGCATCGGTGAGCAGGAAGTGTAGCACGAATGCAAGAGGATAGAAACGTTTACGGAATCCTTTGGTAAGGATTTGGTAAGCCTGGTGGAAAGAGATCTGTTGGAAGGCCAAGGCGAAGATGGAATAGTCAATACAATGCATTAAGATGGATCTGGAAGAAATTGGTGAGGATGGTCGGGATTGGATTGACCAAGTGTGGCAAACGGGTAGGTGAAAAACATTCAGGCCTTCGGGTTTAGGGATGCCAGTGAATTAGTACTAAAGATATTCAGGGAGAGGATTTCGCTCTAGTGCCAAATAGTTCGCACGGACGACGCTAGATAGCGCACGGAACCGAGAGCTTCTTCGCCCGAGCGAATAACGCTCGAACAGGCAAAACGAGCGGTATACGCTCGAAGCCAAGTAGTACACGTATAACCGTAAATTGTGTGTGGTAGTGGGACCTCAAATATGGATCCTGAAGGGAAACTTAAGGGAACACAGTCATCATCTCCATGTTAAAATGTCGTTTAGTTACCAATACAGTGCATGAAAATGAAATAGAAGAGCGTGGACTGAAACTGCCAAACTAGATATTCTTTGTGTCAACGATTATTGTCACATTCAAATGATATCCCATTGCAAACGCTCGAGGGTGGGAGATTTGAACGGGTACGAGCGAGCGAAAGTGGTCTCATGCAGTGCTCTAGTTAGTACAAACTCTAAACTTAAAAACAACCTTGGTTTTTTAACCTTTGCCTGGATGC
This sequence comes from Lepisma saccharinum, assembly GCF_977018435.1. NCBI lineage: Eukaryota > Metazoa > Arthropoda > Insecta > Zygentoma > Lepismatidae > Lepisma > Lepisma saccharinum. The sequence goes on from NC_139252.1 coordinate 48,080,851, forward strand.
CAAAAGCAATTTAAATTATAAGAATTTCAGGAAGCAATGATTCCTTAACATCAACACTTTGCCACAACTGTTCAAAGTAAACCTTAGGCCCGCTTTACACGAAAGAATTTTTCGCAACATTTATGCCATGACGAAAATGCTACCGTGTAAAGTGAGATATGTTATGGCATTTCATGCCATGGCATATTTCATGGCATTTCTCAAGGATAAGATACGCCCTATTTCCGTAGCATAACCAATCAGAAGCGACCTCTAGGTCACGAGTGCAGTGGTAATGGCGGCCACACGAGATGTAAACACTGTATCACTTCACATTTTTAAAAGTCGATAACTATTCAACCGAGAAGAATAACGTTTCGTATTAAATGATTTTAGTTACAAAAGCAATGGCACCGCTTAAATACATACTTTACAACGTTTACTGTACACGTATGGAAGAATATTTTAGTTGTTTCAAATGTAAACACGGTGCATTCAGCATAGATGGTGTAACTCGACGTGCCTTTCGTGCTGTATGTACTATACATTGTAATCGCAAAAGCTAGCCGAAAAGTTACATGAAATGCTTCCGTTTAAAGTACTGTCTACTGTAAGATTTTTGGAAGCATTTACATAGCATTTATACTAGCAAAAATGTTAAAGGAAATGTTTGCGTCTAAAACTGGCCTTAACATGCTACCGACAACTCGACAATATTGAAATCACAAGGTACTTGCGGTTGTGGCACTTGAGACCATGAGCAGAAATCGTGGCATTTGCAGTTGCTCTGTTGTTGATTCTTTCAGAACGTGGCGTTTGCGGTCACTATGAGTTTAATGGAAACTGTGGCAGCGCATTCCCCTGGATCAACTAAGCAAAAGACTTACGCGTACTTCTTTAGCACCAGAAATGGTTTCTTGATGTTAACAATTTGAATAGTGGTCTATGTGGTTCGAAGCTGACCGCATTGAGGTGAGAGAAGCATGTAAAGGGGAAATAGATCTCTCGCACAACTGCTACAGTCAACAAATTTAGTAGTATTGTGTAATTTATGCAGAGCAATTTGTGTGCATTCATTTCAACATTTTGTAGAATTAAGGCCGAATCACCCGGAACTAGATTTCCAGATTTCCCCTGGACTGGCTCTGGCTGGAAATGATGGTTGCCAGACTAGCTGCTTGACTGGTTTTGACGACTAGACCGTGTTCTAATACACACTGACATATAAAAATGAAATATATGATTGTGGGCTGAAACTACCAAAACGGATATTTTACATTTATGTGTCTACGATTATTGTCACATTAAAATGGTATATACCATTGTATACGCTCGAGGGGGGTGGGGGAGATTCGAACGAGTGGTCACATGCAGTACTCTAGTTGCAATCTCGATTAACTTATCTGTACATAAAACGTACTTCAAGAACCACATATATGTGTAGAGGTACTGTGTACATACTTTGAACAGAACATATGCTGGTGTTCTGCTACTTTGTATCGATGCATACCAGTATAAAGCGTTACGGGCCTCAGATAACCACAACGAACTTCTCCTCAATGACGTATATTTTCCTTTGGAAATGCACCAATATTGAAAGAAGTCCCGGATATGATGGATTTCCCTTAAGCAGATCGAATTTCCTGTACAAATCACCCATAGATTTTTAATTTCCTCAAATTGCGATACACACAACATGAATAATTTTCGATTAAGACAAAACTTCAAAACATTCCGTCACCGGCCTGAAATACAAACGCAAAAACAAAATCTTTCCGCCATGCAGAACGTTTTTCTCTTGTCCTTAAGCCCTGAAAACTTCTGCTACACCGTGATAGATGCTTGAAAACTTCCGTCTTCTCAAATTTCCGTTCATCGGAGCAAAGTTATGAAACAAGACAACCATCAGTCATCCAGAGAACAGCTCCCAGGTTCCCTGAGGAGGGGGCAACGAGGCCATTATCCGGGGTAAACATTCTAAGAGAGGTTTCCCCCCCTTATCTCCCCCCTTCCCTTTCATTCTGTTAACGCGTTCCCGAAAGAGTTTGAGTCGTGTTACGGGCCAAGAGGGTGTATTTCGGTTTCCGCCCGTCATCAATCACAGTGGCGTTTCGTCGTCGCGTGCAGCGGGGACGGTGAACCTGATGATCCCGACTCTGGGAGATTGCCACGTGCTCAGGGGCTGGTATGCTTCCAAAATTTCATCTGCTTTGAATGAGTATGAGCGTTCACAACGTTTGTGTAGCAGATCAACGAAAACAATATATCATGCATGAGCAGTGTATCATGGTTTATTGTATGTTTTATGAGTTTTTTTCACAATTTTGACGTTTCAAAATAATTTTTGGGTGTGTCAGTTTTTCTAATGGCAAGGAGAGTATGGATTTGAGTACTTTAGTATTTGTAGAAAAATTTCATGACACTGTGCTACTCACTCTAGAAGAAATTCCAAGTAGATGTTATGGAAATATGTGATACAAAGGGTTAGCGGCGACAATGAAAATATCAGCGAAAGCAAATCACATGAAAATTCACTTATATGCTCTAGACAAAAATTGTAAACGGATGTAATTCTTCAGAATAGGAATATCGTACCGGTTTGTAGAAAGGAGAGTCATTTTCGAAGAAAAGATTTTGCTGCAACAGACCCAAGGTTAAAGCGGGTATGAGTGCTGGTGGAGTGAGCATTCGAAGCAGTGATGTGCGTCTACGCGTAAACAACGATAGGCTACATTCCACACGTAGACTATTTTATACACATAGATTACGTAATCTATGTAAACAACATGGAAAAAGATGGAAACTTAGCAAAGGGTGCCGTGGAATTAAAACAAAATTATACTGCGTATCAGTTGCTGATGTGTAAGGATAAGTTTTCATCCTCTTTCTTCCAAATTCGAACAATTTCTCACCTAGGAAGAAACCTAATATAGGAAATGTTCTACTGTTTTATGGGAAAAAGACCACTCTTGGCTCACGACTGCCATCTGTTGTTGATTCTTGCATACTATTTTTCTTCTTCCATAGTTGATGATAGAAGAGAATAGAAATTTTGTTGTAAATAGGATTCTTTTCGTTAGGAATCAATATAGTTGAAAATGTCACTTGCCTTTCATGAAACCCTTGAAAATTAAATTTAATGCACTTTAGATTGTCTACGTAGTCTATGTAAACTACAACCCAATGTAATCTACGCATAGATTACGTGTAGACAACGCATGTAGACGTAAACGTATAGTCTTCGGCACATCACTGATTCGAAGCATCTCTTCCCTCTTTTCTATAAAACAACAAAAGAGACAGACTGAATTTCTGGAATTTTGTCTCGTAATCATCCTTTTTTCATTCTCCAAGGTGAGCGGTGAAATCCATACGACATGGTTAAAAAGTGTAACATTTCTGCTCGAAGCTTTGTCGAGAACCAGTATATATTTGATAGGAAATATGATATTGCAGAGACATAATAACGGATTGCTTTGTCCCAGAAGACCATCGAGCAGTGAATAAAAACTAATTTCGCATTCAACTCCTTCCGGGCAGGCAGGGATTTTATTGTGTCGGGGATTTCTGCCCGAAGACATTAATGTGAACCCTCTCACTCCAAAAAGGATTATTATTTTCTTCTTTTTTTTTTAAAAAAAAGATAAAAACTGATTCAGCATCGACTGCCTTTGTGCTTCACTGGCGTGACGTCCTTTTCTCTAACAAGGACTCTTCGAGCCTCTGTGAACATGTTCATACTTCGAATCTCAGTGAGGAAAACGTTCCGATTCCAAATGCTAAGCTTAGCCTTTCAACGTAATTTGGTTTAACTTCGGCCTGTCACTGCGCGTCAGGGCGTGCGGTGTTGCCACATTCAACACACATCTTCACTCCGTTGAATAAAAATCTGTATAAAACATGTTTTGTAATGTGAATAGACAATGATAATGGGCTTTAAAATCATCTGAATAGAGCTTCAAAACAAGACAAAGATCGTATTTGTATAACGACCCAATACTAAGAAAAAGTTGTTTCACGAAATTGATACGAACGTTTCTTTGACCGATTAAAAAAATCTGAAAATTTAGACTTTTATTTAAAAAAACCTTTCTACCTGCACAGACTGTATTTCAATTTCATCACGGTCGGATCACAAGTTGATTTTTTATTTATAGAACTTCAAAAGGAGCGGTCATTTGGAAAACATCAAAAACCCGGCCCTTTTTTTGTTCTCACGACGATAATAAATTGAAGGCATACTCGAAAACAAATTTTGCTACCATAGCTTAACGCAAAATTGAATAAGCTAAATTGTTATGTAACTCGTTTTTACGTAGGTCTACTGGTTAATGTTTCATTAGAGTCCACACTCGAGTATACACAATTTTTAACGTATTTCTGAAGCATAATTCGAATGACCCTCCTCGATGGCGTGGTGGTAACTTCGTCGCATTTTAGTTGAGGCTCTGTCCGAAAGGTGCAAAAAACAGTCTTGAAGTATGGTCTTGTCGAAAGTGACGTCACCTACTGCAGTTCGAAAGCGCCAAGTACACGACCAATCGAGTGCATAGCGCGCAGCACGCAAGATTGTAGTCTTCTTTACTAGACTTCTGTACCCGTTGTTCTTTTGTTTGAAATCGTAGTTGTCGAAAGTTGGTTGTAGATATTCTAATGTGTGGAAATGTAAGTACAAGAACTTTTTAAAATGTCGTGTGACTTCTATGGTGAAAAAAACTGTTTAAAACGCGGGAAAACAATGTGTGCTTAGTTTTATCTGCCGATTGTATTTGGCGCTGCAGTCGAAGGACTTCCGCTTCCCGCCCAAGACTTCGAGACTGAACTGCGAGTTACTTCTAGAGTTCTCGAAGGGTGAAGGGCTAGAGTTCAATACCCGGTGGAGGCACATTGTGGTTCGTATCTCATTTTAAACTATGCATCCAGTCTCGATTAGCCTATTTACGCATAAAGTGGGCTTTAAAAACTTAAATACGAAGTCGAAAAACAGAGAAACCGTAGTTTGTACAAAACTGGCAGGAGATAATATGCTTCAATTTCCTAAGAGCCAGGGGCGTAGAACGAAAGAAATGGAGCTAATCCGTGAGGTTGTGTCAACCTATCACTGCCATCCTCCAAAAAAGGGACGACTGAGCCAAAATCCGACGGAATAATCTCGTCAATGCTGCAATCAGGGAAAAGAAGGCTTTTAATGGAAGGGGATTTTGTGTTGCGGTGCTTGTCAAGGCCCTCAATTAGGAAGCTTCCCTCCGCTGAAAAGGATGTCCCGGAGCTGACAAGCTGCTCTGATCCCTGCCCGAGGACAGGGAGGTATAATTGGGGTAGCGGTCGTTTTTTGGTCTTTGCAGCCATCTCTTGCTCCGGGACGAGTCTGGGTAAGGACCTTAACTCATTTTCTTCAACAACAAAAAATGATTCTATGTTGGAACAACAACCTTGTTTGCCCTTTCGGAGAATTAGATCCGTTTGCAAACCTCGAAACCAGCCTGACCTCACAGTGACGTCAGAGCAGGGCTGCCAATCTACAAATTGAAGAAATGCCCAGTATTATTGAGAATGAATTTTATCGCTCCTAAAAATGTGCTGTAGGAGCTCGTTTTTTCACAAGGGTTTATCTAGGATTTTTTACCGGTGGAGTTCATCCATCTTTCATTCCTTAAGGTGAAGAGTGACAGTTTCGTACCAGGAATGCATTTATTTCAATATCGTCAGAATGGGTACACTGATATTGAAAAAAGCAAAAACTAGGACAAGAGAGTATGAATTTCTCTCCATGGTACAAGTGGAAGCGATTTTTTAAAGTTGATTATTAAGCGAGATACGATCAGTAGAACTCACATGCATTCCTTGTGGATAACAACTTCAAGTTACAGCTATTAAAATGGAAGCTTCGACTTTTCCTAACAAGCAAAATCTTCAACCTGTCCCTTTCCCGCTGATGTGTTTTTCTACACCATCGGAAGTATGATATTCCCAAGAGAACAAGTAAAACAACCATCCAGCGTCTCTCTCCAGCTCGCCGCGGTGAAAGGGGGAAAGGCCGGTGGGGGAGGAGCAGTTTCGGGTCTTCGCGTCTGGCTGGACATGGAAACTGTTCCTCTTGTCCTTAAGGATCGGTTGTACCTTTGGCGGACCCCAGCTATGTATTTTTCTAAACTTCCTCTCATTTGAAAAAACCGCTATGATATCCATAATATGAAAAGTTATATTTGCTTAGAATTCTTTTTAGAATTCAGTGTTTATAGAATTCTTTATTCTCGTGAATCGTGTGGTTTGATTTCGCAAGGTATTTGCAATTGTTTAATGGGCTTATGAAGGCACGAAACTATTGCAAACTATACAGAAGTGTCAACACGACACATCCTCCAGTATGGAAACAAATGCTCACATTCACGGTAGACAGAGGGCGCCACGTTCCGACGGCGTGGGCCTGTTCTTGAAAACATGTTGATGAGAGTTAGCTCTATCGCAGTGCTCTTATCGAAGAGAAACTTGACGAAACCTTGGCTTAGAAAGCTGCCAAACGCACCATGCAGTTGAGTTGACAGGTTACGCACATCTGATTTCGCCGGCAAGTGGCGTAGATCCAGCCGCTAAACGTGCACGCGTTCGAGCGGCACAATAACCAAATGAAAGCTCCGTGTGTATGAGAGAGAGAGAGAGAGAGAGAGAGAGAGAAATCTGTAATCAGAACTCGTTCCCCCGAAAGTTTGCAACAATGAGTAACTTCATCTGCTAATCAGTTCTGTGTGAACGAGACAAACGAGTATGTACCTGCTACTCCAAATCGAGCATTAGCTAGGCTGCTTTGACATTGAGCCCAAAAAATCTACTCTATTTTTCAGTGACTGCTGTGGAAATAATACAGGATGATCCGTTTGAGATGTCAGAAAAGTAAACTGTTAGGAGGATAGTTTGAAAAAGTAAGACAAAAGAATCACAGATGGCAGCACCATCATCGAAATCTCTCAGGTTAGGGAGCAAATGGGAGTCAGAGGGAGCCAGGTCTGGCGATTAGGGCGGATGATCCAAGAATTCGAACTTAAGTTCATGGATTTTAGCCATAAAAACCACTGACGTGTGAACAGGTGCATTGTCCTGGTGGTTTTGTCAATTTTTAAAAATGTATTGCACGTTGATCTACTTCGCGTGATCAAACAATAACCTCACAACGCACTGGGCTGAAAATCTGTAAGGGCTCGTTTGAAGGATCAAACTTATCGACCGTGCATCGATTTCGATTATGGTGCTGCCATCTCTGCTTCCTTTACCTTACTTTTCAAACTACTCTCGTATGTACGTACCCTTTGAGCAGTGTGTTGTTATATAAGCAGAAAGTATGTAAGTTTCGAGGAAGTGGAGGTTCACAGACTTCAGCCTCGTGGCGCTAGCGTGAACGGTAGACAAAGATGGTGGTCACGCCGCAACAGCGTGTACAATATGTCGTATGATATGTGAAAATTTCGAGTGTTACACGTCATGTTGAGTTCTAAAATGTGCTAATGGTCTAATGTTCTGGGGCATGAAACTTGTAACTCTCGTTCACATATTAACAGGTAATACATTGAAGCATTTTCTGGCATCTGAAACGGACTAAAGAAGAATCTATAGTGTCTGAACCAATCCTGTGTACGTTGAAACTACCAATGTTATTAATCCAGTTTTGTCTGCGGCATCCACAAAACAGTTTCCTCCTCTTCGCCTTGAAGTTGCTTAATTTCCCAATATTCCATGGGGAACTCGCAAGCACCCAAACGACCCATGAATCTTCGCTAAACATGACATGAAACTACTCGAACAGATGCCGAGGCGTTTAATTGTAATGTAACAGGGACGAGAGAGTCATCTAGTGAGCACAAGATAAATTAATCACATATAATGAAATTCGATCCTCCAAAACTAAATACATATCTAACGACAAGTTCTACTCTACTCTAGACTTACAATATGGCTACCAGATTTCTACTAGATTATTTTACACGACTAGTATGGTGCAATTCTGTGTCTACAATTCATGCACTTTTTCTGTACAAATCATACAGGGTGTCCCAAAAGTAGCTCAAATTATGTTACGAATTGTCTTACTTTTTCAGTTAAAATACTTCACCCTTTAAAATTAATTACACAACTATTACAGAGCATGGATTAGTAAATATATTGAGAAATTATTTTACTTATTCTTTAATGTAAGAATATACAGGGTGTATACAAAGTCCTTTATATTAGCGTTTTATTTTTGCGTTTCTCACTTCCAAGATCTAGAATATCTGATGGAGCAGAAATGGTGGCATTCCTACTCTTCAGATTTAAATCCGTTAAATTTTGCACGTTAGGAATATGTTGAAATAATATTTCATGTGGAACAATTCTATAACTTATTAGTTATTAAAATATATATAAACGCTTTGCATTACCGTAAAGTTGATTTTGGGACACACTGTTCAATATACTAGACGTAGTGCCTTTGTAGCATGCTCAAACATGCACAACTAATGTCCAATACTGGACTTTCAAATTTATACGTACGTAGCCGGGAGTGTACTCTTCCGTTCAAGCTGTTTACAGAGTTCTCTAGAGAAATAAGAAGTTAATCAAGAAATAAGGGATCATCGTAAAGTGGGTGGAGTCAAATGCAGACGAGAACGAGACTTACCTCACGAAAGGAAGGGGGAAGGAAAGTAGAAATTAGGATGGAGAGAAGAAACAAGAAAATAATAAGGACGGAGAGAATAAACAAGGAAGGAATATGGACAGAGAGAATAAACAAGGAAGGAATGACGACAGAGAGAATAAACAAGGAAGGAATATGGACGAAGATAATAAGCAAGAAATGAATGAGGACAGAGAGAATAAACAAGGAATGAGGACAGAGAGAATAAACAAGGAAGGAATGAGGACAGAGAGAATAAACAAGGAAGGAATGAGGACAGAGAGAATAAACAAGGTAGGAATATGGACGAAGAGAATAAGCAAGAAAGGAAGGAGGACAGAGAGAATAAACAAGGAAGGAATGAGGACAGAGAGAATAAACAAGGAAGGAATGAGGACAGAGAGAATAAACAAGGAAGGAATGAGGACAGAGAGAATAAACAAGGAAGGAATGAGGACAGAGAGAATAAACAAGGAAGGAATGAGGACAGAGAAAATAAACAAGGAAGGAATGAGTACAGAGAGAATAAACAAGGAAGGAATGAGGACAGAGAGAATAAACAAGGAAGGAATGAGGACAGAGAGAATAAACAAGGAAGGAATGAGGACAGAGAGAATAAACAAGGAAGGAATGAGGACAGAGAGAATAAACAAGGAAGGAATGAGGACAGAGAGAATAAACAAGGAAGGAATGAGGACAGAGAGAATAAACAAGGAAGGAATGAGGACAGAGAAAATAAACAAGGAAGGAATGAGTACAGAGAGAATAAACAAGGAAGGAATGACGACAGAGAGAATAAACAAGGAAGGAATATGGACGAAGAGAATAAGCAAGAAAGGAATGAGGGCAGAGAGAATAAACAAGGAAGGAATGAGGACAGAGAGAATAAACAAGGAAGGAATGAGAGCAGAGAGAATAAACAAGGAAGGAATGAGGGCAGAGAGAATAAACAAGGAAGGAATGAGGACAGAGAGAATAAACAAGGAAGGAATGAGGACAGAGAGAATAAACAAGGAAGGAATGAGGACAGAGAGAATAAACAAGGAAGGAATGAGGGCAGAGAGAATAAACAAGGAAGGAATGAGGACAGAGAGAATAAACAAGGAAGGAATGAGGACAGAGAGAATAAACAAGGAAGGAATGAGGACAGAGAAAATAAACAAGGAAGGAATGAGTACAGAGAGAATAAACAAGGAAGGAATGACGACAGAGAGAATAAACAAGGAAGGAATATGGACGAAGAGAATAAGCAAGAAAGGAATGAGGGCAGAGAGAATAAACAAGGAAGGACTGAGGACAGAGAGAATAAACAAGGAAGGAATGAGAGCAGAGAGAATAAACAAGGAAGGAATGAGGACAGAGAGAATAAACAAGGAAGGAATGAGGACAGAGAGAATAAACAATGAAGGAATGAGGACAGAGAGAATAAACAAGGAAGGAATGAGGACAGAGAGAACAAACAAGGAAGGAATGAGGACAGAGAGAACAAACAAGGAAGGAATGAGGACAGAGAGAAAAAACAAGGAAGGAATGAGGATAAAGAGAATAAACAAGGAAGGAATGAGGACAGAGAGAATAAACAAGGAAGGAATGAGGACAGAGAGAATAAACAAGGAAGGAATGAGGACAGAGAGAATAAACAAGGAAGGAATGAGGACAGAGAGAATAAACAAGGAAGGAATGAGGACAAAGAGAATAAACAACGAAGGAATGAGGACAGAGAGAATAAACAACGAAGGAATGAGGACAGAGAGAATAAACAATGAAGGAATGAGGACAGAGAGAATAAACAATGAATGAATAAGGGGGAAGGAAGGTAGAATTTAGGATGGAGAGAATAAAAAAGAAAAAAATAAGAATGGATTGAATATACAAGAAAGCAATAATTAATTCATTTATTTGGTTTATTTTACCTCGCTTTTATACCACTTTAGGCTAATCGAGAAGATAAGGATAAGTGATGATATGATTAAATTGATGAATGGATACTCACAAAGAACACACATGCCCAGGCCGGGATTTGACACCAGGTCCTCTGTTGTCGTAGCGCGTTGCGCTAACCACTCCTCCACGGAAGAAATAGGGATTAGGATAATAATCAAGGAAGAAATAATAGGATTAAGCGCTAAACGGGACATCCACGAAGAAAGAAATGTGAAATAGTTAAACGCACATTCTAAAGACATGGTAATCAACGTGAACACCAGAAAATTTGCAATATGTGCTGATAATAACAACACACATAAATACCATGTAATTAGGTATTGTTTCTGAAAAGGATCCCTATGCCACCGCATCCTCCGTTATATATCATTTATTAATGAAGATGACTGGAATACAAGGTGTTAAGAGTATAAATATGGCTAAATGTTTTCTGGCCGGATTTCACGTAAAAGTTTATATTCTGTGACTTCGTTGTTATGGATTGTGAAGTAATGATGTACAAGTTGTACAGTTGTAAGAAATGTTTATTTTATAGATAAAGTGTCTATTCAAGAACATATAGTCGCTATTTTCTAAATTGAGCTACATGTTCTTGAACAAGTTCTACATCTACAAAATAAACATTTCTTACAACTGTACAAATTGTACATCATTACTTCACAATCCATAAGAACAAAGTCATAGAATATAAACTGTTAGGTGAAATCCGGCCTGGGACATTTAGCCATCTTCATACTCTTAACACAAGGGTAGTGATAGAGTATATTCAGGGGCGTTTTTAAATTCCAAAAAGATCAATATCTGAATATCTGAAATGTGGTCCGATTTTGCTGAAATGATTGTGAAAGTGTATATACTACAGCGGTATTATGCGTTACGTTGTGCTGTTATATTATATCTAAAGAGTGCTTCTCATTTTTGCAATGTTGTTCTATTGAATTACTATTGTAATAACGTAATATAATCTCTACTTAGGGCTCTCTTTATAGATATAAACAGTTTGTAAAAATGTTTGTTTAAAGGGAAGGAATAATTCATTTATCTTGTATCAAATTATAAACATAAATGTGATAATTATATTCCTATACAACGAATTAAAAGGGATGTTATTACAACATAAAGTAATTTTTTCCTCTTACTGACCAAGATTTTCCTGTATTAGAAAATATTCCCCTTTCAAGTAGATTAGGTGAAACGGAAATTTGCGTTTTGCCAAAAATCGCGGACAGTTGCCACGATTGGAAATTGGCGCTTTGCCAAAACTCGCGGACAGTTGCCACAATTGGTTATCTTATGCTGATATGCCACTAGGTGAAATGGGATTATGGGAAGCAGGATTAGATGGCCTGGATTAAGTGAAACGGATTAGGCTAGGTGGGATTCGGCGAAATGGGATTAGGTGAAACGGGATTAGGTGAAACAGGTTTAGGCGAGGTGGGATTCGGCGAAACAGGATTACTAGTAAGCGAAATAGGGTTATAGGAACTGGAATGGGGCGAAACGGGGCTAGGCTAAATGAGAGTAGGAAGTAGGATTAGAAGAAACGGGATTAGGTGAAACGGGATTCGACGAAAAGGCGAAATGGGATTAGGAGAAACGGGATTGGGTGAAACAGGATTATGCGACATGCAATTAGATGAAACAGAATTGGGCGAAATGGGATTAGGCAAAATAAGATTAACCGAAATTGGGGGGAACTTGGACGTCTTGTTTTGAAACGTTCAATCCAGAACACTTGTCTTGGGAGCGCAAATAACAGTCCAATGGCTAATAAGTAGGGCTCGGAAATTGAGGAGAAATCCTTTTTTTTTTCCTAGTGTCCGAAGACGCGGCCCAACATAATGTATGCTCATTTTGGGTCATTGTAGGCCAGAAAAAGGTGGGTTTTATTTGTCCTTTTTTGCCTTTTTCGGCGTTTTTTGGCCTATTGGTCCTTTTTTAGCCTTTTTTTCAGGTCTTAACGACTTTTTCTTGCAACTTCACCTTCTTTCGACTACATTTTTACTGCCCATTCTCAATTCGAATCATCATCAGTTCATCACCTCTTAAACATCCTTTCTGTAGTAAAGAAATAAAAAGAAAAAGAAATAAATAAATATATTTGAACCATCCCTGAAACGAGAGAAAAACATTTTTGGACGACTGAAGCAGGTACGGTAAAAGGTCCTTTAACCGTAACTTGTCTGGAATGTGGCAACTTTCTCTTGTTTTGAAGCTTTCAGCACGGTGTATACGACCAGACAGCACGCCCCTGCAAGGATCTCAAGTCAGATAAGGAGGTGCCGCCCATATTAAGTTATTAATTAATTTGGATCACATTTATACGTCCTTTTTTCCGTTTTTTAGGTCCTTTCTTTGATATTTTTAGGTTTTTTTATAGGTCTTTTTTTGGCAATTTATATTATTCAACTTCCGAGCACTACTAATAACCATTGCATAAGGCACGATAAATTGAAAAACGAAAGCATTTGTCGAATCAGGGTCAACCTTCGAGCAGATAATGACTATAAATCTTGCTTTTACCCCTCTAAGTCGACACCCCCCCCCCCCAAGCTGGAATTGCCGTACAACCCTCCCGCCGAGCTCGAGAGAGAGAGAGTGTGTTTGTTCTCCGGGGGTCGACCCGACAACGGTGTCAAATCAAAGAGCAAGGGTTCCATCGACATCCAGCTCCGAAATCTTAAAACAACATCCTCTCCTCTGGCTCCGGGGCAGGAATAAATCGAAAATGCAAATCGAAAGCCAATTTAACTTTTTAACTTTCCGCCTTTCATCCCGTGGTGCTCTTTCAAAGGGAAAGATCTTCAAAGAATGGCGGATAAAACTGAATATAAGATGAAATGAAGGATGCTGTGCTGGTTGAAGTTCTAATCATAGAATTTCCAAGGCTACGAAACCACGAGATGAAGTTTTTAAGTCGTTTTTAGTAACCGAGATCCTAATTTCATGTCTCCTTTCTGCACCCGTGGTCTAATCGAACCGATGAGAACTTATTTGACTTGATGTTTGTTATTTAACGTCGCATATCTGCCACTTTTGGCTAATCGCGACGATGATGATGAGTGATGGTATGGTGAAGTTGATGAAGGGTCACTCACCAAAAACACCCATGCTCAAACCTGGAACTAGGGATGGCCAAATCCGGATAAAATTTTGTCTAGATATCGGACAATTTTCTATCCGAAATATCAATATCCGGATATCACATTTCAAATATCCGGATATCGCATTTCAAATATCCGGATATAGCATTTCAAATATCCTGATATCGCATTTCAAATATCCGGATATCGCATTTCAAATATTCGGATATCGCATTTCAAATATCCAGATATCACATTTCAAATATCCGGATATCGCATTTCAAATATTCGGATATCGGATATTGTGATATCCAGATTATTCGAATACACGAATTATCCAGATATCCGAAATCTCCAGATAGGTGCATTATCCGGACCGTTTCATCGTTTATCCGTTTTACGTGCTATCCACGTATTCTTTTATTCGTCATTTACGAATTTCACTGCACGTATTTATTCTCTGGATATTTGGATATCCGCATTATCCGTTGCATCCGAAACGGATATTGGATAATTTCAAATTCGGATATCCGTTATCCGGATTATCTGGCCATCTCTAATTCGAACCACAGGGGCAGCGCCAGGATTAATAGTCTAGGGTACCGAGAGGGGTTGCAGAATGAAATTTATGGGGTGCGAATTTGAATCAGCTTAACTTGTTTGCCAAGCCAAGACTACCAGTGATTTGCTTCATTTTTGTTTTGTTCAGCCTCAAGAACCACGCGTTTTGCAATTAGAACGAACAAAGTTTGTTAAAGGTAGGCTATATATCGTAACGCAGCTACATCACATAACGCAATGTTACTTCTGCGTTTGGGATCGAACCAAGAACCTCTAGATTGAATTGGGTGATGTAATCATTTCTCATTCATCTCTAAGATGGTTATCACTCGCTTGGCCTAAATGTGATAAATGCAAGAGGTTACATTTAAAGGAATGGCGATAGAAATTAACTTAAGTTACATTTGGGGTTTTGTACTCTCCATGACTGAATCGATATGGATTGGTTTAGAAAAGGATATTACTTTCCTTACAAATAGATTAAGATTATTCCCCCACTTGTCCTCTCAAATGTCACTTGTCTGACCTCCCTGTCAGACATCAATCTCATCACACACCATTGTCCTAATCGTTTTCCACTTTGCTTCTCTCTCACAATCTGCAGTCCTTACTCTGTCTCGTATTCTCGCCAACTGATCTCACTCCCTGTCAATTCCAACACTCCAAGCCTCCTCGTCTCCCAAGCCAACAACCTGGCTTACCTTTAACTTCGTTCTAATTGCATGTATTGTGTCTTACAAAAGCAGCGGCAATGCTTAACCACAATGCTGACGAAAAAAAGGAACTGCACCTAGAACGGGCGTACGCAGATGGGGGCTGATGGGGCAACAGACCCATCCGAAATTTTGAGAAAATCAATATTTTCAAATAAAAGCTGTGAAGAATTCGGGAATAACCAGAGTGGTAAATGCAAACCCCCATAAAACAACCCCCAATTGCTATTTTTGAGAGTGGAAAGATGTAAATGTACGAAATATCTTATTGTGTATAGCTACCGCCCCCATTCCCCCCCAGAAAACAGCTATGTACTATCCAACCCCTCTCGAAAAAAAATCTTGCCTACGCCAGTGGCCCCTAGTGCAGGAAAAAGTAAATACGGCTTTACTTTCAAGTTAGAATTAATGGCCTGCCTGTTGTATACAATAATAGCAATCTCACTTCCATAACAATGTACGCTCAATATGACGATTTGGTTGTACCGTGCGTTCATTTCGATCTTCAGCCGAGAGATCGGGAGAAGCGTGGCGGGCGGCGCTGACGGAGATGCCGACATTTGCGGCCTGTAATGCCCGCTTGTTTTTATGGACATATGCAGACATTTATATAAATATTGCAAAACGAGCACTAACCTGTGTTATAACACGCAAAAGTTATTCTGTAATTCATCCAAGTTCTGCCCTTATATACACAAATAAATACGCTATAGAAACGATGTTAAGAGCCACAGATAATAAAACATTTTAATCATAGTTTTGACCAGTAAAGTCCTGCTTAAGTTTATATCCTTGAAAGAGTTTTGTGTCGATGGGGATCGTTTGGAGGTTTCGAATGTGCAACACTGTATCAAGATTACACTGCAGACGAAACCGTTAAAAGTCAATGGTTTTCGTGAGCTTTCTTGCAATCCGAAATCTCCGAGCTCGAGTTTTTTTGTTCCTTCGCGACTAGATAAGACAGAGCTGTGAATATAGTGGCGAGCAGACATGTAAACCAAGGTAAAAAAAGGTAAACTGCTCCCCTGTGCATAGCACCACGCCATGAAGGCGTATAGGGGTGTGGGGGTAACGTCCCACAAACCAAGAGCGTGTTAATTTCGTACTGTGCGCAAGAGTGTTATTCTTGGTTACTTGCAGTTACTTGTTTGTGTTATTGCAGTGTGTATGTGTGTTGTGTCAGTTAGACGATTGGAATGCCAGCCGCAAGGTTCACGTTAGAACAAAGAATTCTTATGTATGACACTTACGTGAAAACAGACTCGTGTCGAGACGTGTGTAGGAAATTTGAACAGAAATTCCCAGGCGTTTCACCTCCACATAGAGATACGGTTAGACATCTTGTCCTTAAATTACGAGAAACTGGATCGTTAAATTTTAAAACACCTAAGCAAAAACGACGGATTCTAACCAAAGCAAAACTCGATGAACTTGGTGCAGCGTTAGAACGTTCTCCAAACAAACCTCTACGCCGTTTTTCACAGGAGATGGGCGTGTCAAAATCATCAGCACATACAGCCACTAAGCTACTAAAATGAAAACCGTACTCTTATAACACAGGTTAGTGCTCGTTTTGTAATATTTATATAAATGTCTGCATATGTCCATAAAAATAAGCGGGCATTACAGGGCGCAAATGTCGGCCGCCACGCTTCTCCTGATCTCTCGGCTGAAGATCGAAATGAACGCACGGTATTAAGTCATAATATGACAAGAGTCAATAGCATTTTGGTTGAAAATATGTTTTGAAAAACAAGAAATTAAGTGGTGTGTAGGCACCGAGGAGCGGATATTATATCCTAAAACCACATTTTTATCTTTTCTTCTTTTCTGGGAGACACTAGGGGGCAGACCAGGAGAGGGGGCGTTCTTCCTCTGTCCCCCCTTCTGGCCTCGCCGTCAGCTTTCAGATACCACACTGTCGACGATACGCACCTAAATGTATTAGGTTTGTATTAATTGGTTTGTTTTTGGGAGACGTACAACTATATTTATAGTCAGAATGGTATTTGAAAGGGCTTGATGAGGAATGCCCCCCCCCCCTTTCTGCTTACCACATCCTCTTTGTGTTTGTGCTCGATACCCGGTGGAGGCACATGATGGTTAGGATCTCGCTTTAAACTGTAGGCCCAGTACCTTGCCATTCATAGTGTGGACTTGAAACAAACAAGAAAACACGTATTTCTGTTTGTAAGTTTTGGTCGTTTGGGGGTGGGGTTCTGTGTATATAATTTATACAATAGCGAGATGCTTCTAAAATATTTACTTCATTTTTTCCGGTGGAAATTTCGTAAATTCCACACTATTCTTCTCAGAAATCTAGGCAATTAAAAAAAGGTAAAGTGTTCCACGCCATGAAGGCATATAGGGGGTGTGGGGGGTAACGCCCCACACTTTCTTGATCCGGTCGTGAGTGGGGGTGCACGCCCCTGACCGCCTTTACCCCCCAGGGTTTCCTCCAGGTACCCATGTCATTCGACGCTGGGTGGGCGCCAGGGCCGCTTCCAACGTTAGAAAAGTTCCCGGCTAAAGTACCTTTAGCATGGTAACCACCAGACGCGTTACAGGGGGAAAAAAATACAAATTTTACAGCAGTCCGAAAAATAAGCTGTACGTGGCAACCCTGCCGTCACGCTTGACGAAACCGGTTTAATCCAGTTTCTTCTAGTTAGATCCAACATATAACGCGACGTCGCTGTAAGAAATACCGAACAATGAATGTTGTATTTTAAAAGTATTATGTATTTTTGCATGGCGTACCCTCGCAGGGGGTAGCAAACAATACAGACATGGTATGCATGTTGGATCATCACTGTTTACAATCTTTAATCATGAGAACAACAGATATTCGCAGTTTGGGACCTGTGTGTCTTTTCAAGAACTCCCTAGAAATTATGCCAGCCGAACTGGCCAAGTCGAATGGTACAACCGATAGATGTCTCGCCAGTCACTACTTTTGATAATACCAAATATTTTCCTTAATTGCAGTTATCATATTAAGCTGTCTTCTCCTTTAATTTTAGAAGTTTAAAACAGATAATCCTGTGGCATAAGTAAGAACTGACAACGTAAAGTTTTCATTACTGCAACAACAACCATACATAAACTATAAAACCTTTGCTTAAATGTATTCAATTTATCACGGACATTACAAACGTAGAAATTATAGTTTTCTCTTGTGTTTCTGTTCAAAACTCGTATACGTTGAAGCAACATTAGAAATAGGTTATGTCCTGGAAGTAAAGTGTACAAAAACAATTGCAGCAGGAATCATTCCAATGAAATGTTTCAGAGTTCGAAGCAAGTTCAGTCTTATTGTCATTGTTTTTATAGTAAAATAATCTGTGTAAAATACTGTAAGCTTAAGTGTAACCCTACTTCAAGTAACAAATAATAATAACATGAGGGTGCGTTGTGAAACAGGGATAACTTGTTCATTCCAAAACGTCATTGGGTAAATCCATATAAAGTGGTCCAATTTCGAATTATTTTGGCGCTCAAACATTTCAGAAAAAACATTGGAGCAGCCCAAGGATGGTATAATTTTTACTATTACATTAAATTGTTAATTATTATTATTAATAATTGTAAATTATAACCAATAAAATTTTCTCTGAAAAATTTGGATACAAATATTAGCTTGATATAGGCCAACATTAATTATATATATTGCATTAACAATATAGTTTTTACACTTAACTCTACTAGAGTCAGCTGTTGTGTTAAAAAAAACTACTTTTGTGCGTGTCTTAGTAATATACCTTTCAGAATTTTTCTAACCAATGTAATGTTTTGACCAATTTGAAGATGTTGTTTATTTGTTTATTTAGATTCAAGTACACGTCTTGTTTGTTAAAATTTTTGTTTCAGAGCAATTAACAAAGGATATCATTTTGTCCAAAGCGACGATATCCAAAACGAGTGTTTAACGACCAAAAATTAAATTAAGTTTAGGCGGTTGCGTATCCAGGAAATTTCTAAATGGACCACTACTTCTTTTTAGAAACCACTCCTATATTTTACCATCTTTTCTTTAGTCGTTCTTGTTGTAAGGAAAGCTTTGCCTCCCCCCTCCCCTTCCATTGCCAGAGTAAGCCAGTCAACACATTTTAAATACAAGTCATTGTTCGGTTATTATCACAGCAACCCGTCTTAAATATTGGATCTAATAGTCTATGTGCCAGCCAAGGTGTTGGTATAATTTGAAGGTACTAATTTTCCTTTATACCACAGTTGCATGGTTATGAATGGATGCCAAACAATCGTGATTGCCATCTCAAAGTGGTAGCTAATAGAAATGGCGGACAATCCAAGATGGCGGATGTTGAAATTTTAAAAAAATAACTATATCTCTGAAACCAACAGCCCGATTTCAACGAACTTTCTTTTAAATGAAAGCTTGATATAGCCTATGTTCTATATTTAATGTTGTCTTTAGTTTTCCGAAAGGAGGAACCGTTAAATAGTTGTTTTTGCTGTTGTAGTACAGGGGCGGCGCCAGAAATTTTCGACCGGGTGGGCAGAAGCTCCATAGTGATAGATTAGGGTGGGCAGTATAAATGTAAGACCATATATAGTATATATGTGTATGTAAGACGTATGTATCCTCCTCTCTCTTACACTCCCGATTTTCCTCTTACTTCTTTTCCATTTCCTTTTCTTGTTTTCCTCTTTATTCTTTTCTAATCTATTGTCGCATCCTGTTCCATTTCCTTTCGTTTTGTCTCTGATGGACACAATTATTTCAAGGAAGTGTTTAGCCATGTGCAGCCATACCCCAGCCATACATTCTAATCACATTCTTTCATGCATGTTAATACAGTGAAATAAATGTGAATTAGTTTTAAGCTTGTGTTGCAAATACAAGGCACATACTTGATTTTATGTATTCGGCTACAATGATAGAAAGTGCGATGGTAGACAATCGTGAAGTTTCTCGTAATTTAAATGCATGTTCCTGAGCATAGTATTTTCATCGTATGAGTTTTTGACTGAAAGAGTTTTCTTCCTCCTTGGGGGTTACTTTTCTTAGCTTACAAGGTTTGTACAACTGACAAATCTATCTGAATGTTTGTAGTAGCAGCGATTGGATGCCAACATTTGAGGGGCAAGGACAATATACGCAGGGGTGCCCATCTCCCCCAAGGCCAATGGCACATCCCCACAAAAATCATGTCCATGTCATCCGCCCCCCCCCCCCAAATCATATCATTTGCGCCCTGAAACTATATCGTAATCCCTACACCGAAAGTAACTTTTTTCTTAGCTTTTTGTTCCAAATGATGCACCTGATTTAAAATAAGCAGTATACCAACACTAAGAACTATATTTTAAGAAGTGATGTTACTCATGAATATGGAGAATATCGCTCATGTCTTGTAATGCAGCTATAGCATAAAAATTCACATCCACCTCAGCAAAGCGCCAAACACGCATTGTTGTAACAAACATATTATTGCGAGCGAAGCAAGCAAGAACATTTTTACATCCATTTCTTTGCAGGATTTCAAGAATATTAATTTAACGGGGTGTCAATACTTTCTTAGGATCCCTGTATATTTAGTATTTTCCAACTTTTGTTTTGGAACGTTCGGGGTCGAAAACGTGTTGATATCATATCGCTAAATACAGTCTCCAAAATTTAATATTCAAACTCTCTCTTCACTACAGAAATCCCTTGACAATCTAAGATTTAACACTTTATCAAGAGCTTCCTCTCTCCCCCTTTAAATTTTATACTCAATCCTACCTCAAAAATATCCATGCCAATTATAGACTTACTGTTGATATTGAAGACTGGATATTATCCTCCAAAAAATTAATTCTCGGTCTCCACACCAGAATTTCTGCAACATTCTAAGACAATAGTAATACACAAGAATTGGAGACCTTAATGCTCAATGCCCCTCTAACTAAAATACCCGCCATAATCTAAGACTTAGAGTTGAATACTGTCCCCGCCAACGTTTAATTTGGAATTCCCCCCAGAACCCACGTGTCAATTAAGGCCTACTATATAAGAGTTGGATATTTATCCCCCCCCTGCACCTTCAATAATGACCTTAAACGCTTTCTTTTCTTCATTTAATGGATTAAATATGGTGAATTTAAGGTGTAAAATTTTTACCTGTATTTTGGAAAAATATATAAATGTTCAAATTTACCTTATTTGAAGGGAAAAAATCCGCCAAAGAATCTCGATGGCGCAACCTGCGCCATAATCCCCCCTGTGGGTACCCCTGAATATACGTTTTCTTGGTAGAAAAGGCTTAGCATAAAGAGGCCATACTGCGGGGGCAAAAAGTGGCAAAGTGTGGCTGGGGAACAGCATCCCTCACTTCCCGCCCCTCCTAATCGCCACCACTGAATGTTTGGATTAAAATGAACGTCTTATTAGGAATGATTTAAAACACACACGGAAAACAAATTATTTGTTCATTGTCCATTAAGTATCCCTAGGCTAATGAAAGGCTATTTTGACAAAATATCACTCGTCATAAGTAATAAACAAGTAAGATTGAGAAATCTGTTCAGAATTTAAGAGATTATTAACTAAGTTGCTCTTCGTTTTCTGAAGAACTGCCATATTACTAATGCGGGAGAATCAATACACGTATGGTTGGTTACATGAACATATTTTTTTTAGGTAACAAAATTATTTAGGACACAAGGAATTCATCGAAATTGATCACCGTACCAGTAATACTTCATCTATTTTTCATTGGGTTGTATGGCGTGACCATTTCGAACACACTAGATTGTCAACCTCTATCCTGTGCAGCATACCCTGGAAACTTTATTCTTTCAGGGCAACGAGTCCCTGGCGCCTGGAACCACTGTCAAAGTAATAATTTATGAGGGTTTGTATTTTGAGTGTCAGCGTGTGTTTGTTTTCGCTCCTTCGTTACTTTCATCTAATCACCATTCAACCTTATAACCTCGTCATTATTAAAATTACCAGAAAAATGACTTACAATAAAACAAAACAACCAGAACTTACTCTTCCAAAAATGGTGTTTCATTAGTTTATACCTCTTAGAAAGTTGAGGTGGTAATTTCAATCGCACAGCGTTTCATTAGTGGATCGAGGCAGCTAATTCCGTGAACAATGACGTTGTTTTCCGAAAGTCTCAAATATTTGTCTGAGGCAATCACCCTCTTAAAATGCCACGTTTGGTGCGAGTTATTTCTGTATATCTTTCCCCCAATGGTATAACGCTGTCGCATTATAATGAAGAGGTCCTGTGTTCGACTCACACAGGTTCGGACTACACGTTAAACTCAGCGGCGTTCATTCAGGATACGCAAGGTACGCACTGCGTACCCACAACACAGTAAGAAAAAATAAACATTTTTTCGTCTTCCCCGAACATGAAAATTCAACAATTATCGCTCCGAAAGCAGTTCCACTGCAAGAAATTCCGATTTCCGCACGAACACGCTGCTGCCTTCCTGAAGGCAGTGCCGAATGATCCCGATTGTGACTTCGGCACCCACCCGATCCGCGTTCCTGCCGATTTCCGCAGAAAGACGCTGTTTCTTCTGCTTGGTACCCAAGAAATTCGGAAGGTAACCCCATTGGCTCATATCAGCCCCGGCCACGTGTTTGGGTCTGCCCGCGCCTACCCTCTCTCCCACTTCTTTCCAGGTTCTAAGCATCGAGGGTACCCAAGATTTTGACAGCGTATGCAGTGTTGACAGTAGTCAACATATTTTTTTCTGGAATGCTTAGCTTACTAGCATTTAGCAGCCACGCGTAGATAGATCACTGTTGGGTTGCAATAAAAATACATTATAAAAAGTGATACAGGAATCAGACAGGAGGGCAAGAATATGTAGTGGTGGAAGATCATATTTAATATACGCGTAAACTATCACATATAAAATATTTATGTGAGGTTAAAGTTACACTAGCAAGTTTTTTTTTTTTCGTATAGGGAGGTGAGGACCAGAATGGACTGTCACTGTGTCGAGGGGAAAATTTGTGAACAATTTGCAAGTTTCGCACAATTCTCAGAGTATGAGAGTATCTGTTTATCTACTTTCGGGATCAACATTTACTTTGAGTTCCATAGCATGGGTGTTGATTGTTGACCCGACGATATGAATGAATGATAAAAGAAAAACATAATAAAACACAATGCTTACAATGGGATTAGAATGAGCCCCCCCCTCCCGCCAGACATTGCAAAGTGATGTACGGTAGTTTAGCTTTTGAAGTGTTCTGGGATGTATGCTGACGTATTTTCTACTTGTCCTTAATTATCTCCCTTCTACAAAATACTTTGTCGACTGGCAACTCCGATTCATTCGTCCACAACAACGCGTGGTTTTCGGGCATAGCGGGACCGGACACAACGTACCGTGGGAGGTTGACTTTTGCTTTCTTCTGTCGTGTGAAATTTGCAGCGAGTGTTTCGTTCATATTATTTACATTACAGGATCTCTATTGTTTGTCGGTGCTGTGAAGTGATAAAATAGGGGGACCGGGAGTTATTGATGACATACTGGAGAAGGGATTTTCGGAATTTACGAAAAAAGTGCAAACAATCCGAAATGGAAGGTCTGTTCCTGATTTGGAAAAATTGTTTCAGGCAGGAGTTGTGAAGGATGGTAAGCAGTATATTAGGAATTTTGATTTTTGAGAAGAAGAAAAAATATCTATACAGAGTGATTGACTGAGTAGAAAAACAGTGAAACTTTATTGTTGGCCTTATTCGTTGGTTTCCTCTGCGAAAGATGTTGTGAAATAGTAGAGGATACTGAGATTTATCAAATATATTACATGAAATTTGAAAGGACGAAAAATGATTGAGCCATTTCCTTCCCGTTCAATGTTCATCGCACTGCATGAAGGAAATAATCAAAGTTGAATTGTTGGACTCTACGTAGCTACTATCAGAATATATTTGCGAATATAAAATATCATACATATATTTTATCTCGTTACATTTGGATATTGATACAAGGATGAGAAATTTCCCATTCTAAAATTGTAGAAAAAAGTTATTTTCTGAATAACATGATGGCCACGGAGGGGGGGGGGGGTTCTGGCCCCCATAATTCATTTCGGTTGGCCCATGTTGCGTACCCTAGTTTAAATGTCACCGCACGCCACTGGTTAAACTGTAGGTTTAGTCCCGATTAGCATATCGGAGCATAAAAGTGGGCTTAGAAACAAACTAACAAAATCGTCTACTATATACTTCGTGACATAACTTTAACTTTATTCTTTACTTCAGCTGCATCTACAGATTCTGTTGACATTTTTGGCTGATTCATATGACAAAATTTATGTGTGGAACGAGGATTTCTAAATAGGATAAGCCACTCATTAGCAATTGAATAATTCTGTAGCTTTTTCCACATATAACTGATTTATTAAAAATTTATTCACTTCGTTATTGTAGTGATTGTTGTGATTCCTTCTTATTAGTAGAACGAATATAAAGTTGATATTTCGTATACCATATTGATATTTGAAGATGACAGGTATATAAAAATTGTAATGAAAAAAAAGGGACACTTCCGGAATTTCAATGCAGAGCTAATTAAAATTATATTATACTCTATAGCAGGCATGTCGAACTTCAATGAAGCAGTGATCTACTTTTTATTGTCACAACAGACAGTGAGCTACTATTAATCGATAATCTTTGCAAAAATTTGTACCTACTCAGCCATTATACATTATAGAAGTTGAACTCAAATAACGTATATTCGTATAATTACAATAGATAACTGCGATCGACCAACAAACGCCCCGCGATCGACGCGTAGGACATGCCTGCTCTATAGCATACTTAAACTCGAAGGTTTATGGCTGGAGCAACACAAGCCTTCCATCTCTCCCTATCCTGGACAAGATCAATCCAATCTTTCCCATCCTTAACGATTTATTTTAGGTCCATCTCAACGTTATCCCTCCATACTCGTCTTAGCCTTCCTACTGGTTCCTTACCATCAGGTTTCCCAACAAGAATCCTGTAAACTATTCTTTCCTCTGCCATTCGTGTCACATGGCCTGCCAATCTAACTAAGTCTTCTTGATTATATTATTCTAATATTAATTAAAAAGTCGAAATAATTTATTGTGTTGCTGGTGGAAGTAACATTAAGATGATGTTTAAATTTGTTTATTTGGAGATTATTTTAATCATAGCCAGGCTGGAATATATATACAGGGTGACTGGTAATTAGATGTATTCCCTGAAAGGGGTTAAAGTAGAGACAATTTGCAATAAATTTGACCATATGATACCCCGTCCGAAAATTAGCAGTTTTCGAGATAATCGAATTGCAATTGTTTTTTTTAAAAAATGACAATTTTCCACATAAAAAGATGAATTGAGAAAAAACTGCTCATTGTATGGAACTTATTTCAGCGTTTTCTGATAGCTAACAAATAAGTGGTTCTTTGGAAAAAAGTTTTTCCCAAATAACAATCACATGTAAGTAACGGGTGGGTCTAAACTTACAAGTGGTGATAAAAAAATGCACTCTTAGTTTACTTGGCAACGTATTAATAACAAAAATGGTATGACACGAAGCGTACAAATTACTTTAATTACTTCCTTGTGTTATCTGCTATCAAACAAGGTACAAATGTTGCTAACATTCACATTTGTGTACAAGAAATAATACTTCATTCATCTTCATGTGAATGGAATCAATGAACAATACAATTAAATAACATTACACGTCTTGCTCAAAGTGGACACCTCCGTTATGAATGCAGGCACGCAGGTTTTTACGGACATTTGGTCTCTTTACTCGTGATGTGATGGTGTCCTTGATGTGTTGACCAGCTGTTAAGATCCTCTCCCTGAGCTCTTCTTGCGAGTTTACCGGTGTCTTGTCATGTGGCTCCAAGTCGCAAGGCGTGAAATCGATCGGGGGATCGAGCTGGGCAGTCATCATGATAATAAATCATGTCACGTCTTGTAGCTAGAGGCACATCCTCCAACAACATTGCCATCCCGTTCCTCAAGAAATGTTCATAAGTGATGCCATTTAAGATTTGGGGCAGGAAAAATGGTTCGATCAAATTATTGTTGATTATGCCCATCCATACTTGTGCCTGGGCGTGTGACA
Organism: Lepisma saccharinum; assembly: GCF_977018435.1. NCBI lineage: Eukaryota > Metazoa > Arthropoda > Insecta > Zygentoma > Lepismatidae > Lepisma > Lepisma saccharinum. The sequence goes on from NC_139252.1 coordinate 48,106,872, forward strand.
GTGGCTGGATGAAAATTACCCAAAGAAATAGATTGGCCGAGGCGGCCCGATTCCCTGGCCGGCTCGATCCCCCGATTTGACGCCTTGCGACTTTTACATTTGGAGCCACATGACAAGACACCGGTAAACTCGCAAGAAGAGCTCAGGAAGAGGATCTTAACAGCTGATCAACACATCAAGGACACCATCACATCACGAGTAAAGAGACCAAATGTCCGTAAAAACCTGCGTGCCTTCATTCGTAACGGAGGTGCCCACTTTGAGCAAGACGTGTAATGTTCTTTAATTGTATTGTTCATTGATTCATTCACATGAAGATGAATGAAGTATTATTTCTTGTACACAAATGTGAATGTTAGCAACATTTGTACCTTGTTGGATAGCTGATGACTCAAGGAAGTAATTTACGTAATTTGTACGCTTCGTGTCATACCATTTTTGTTATTAATACGTTGCCAAGTAAACTAAGAGTGCATTTTTCTATCATCACTTGTAAGTTTAGACCCACCCGTTACTTACAAGTGATTGTTATTTGGGAAAAACTTTTTTTTTTTTTCAAAGAACCACTTATTTGTTAGCTATGAGAAAACGCTGAAATAAGTTCCATACAATGAGCAGTTTTTTCTCAATTCATCTTTTTATGTGGAAAATTGTCATTTTTAAAAAAAACAATTGAAACTCGATTATCTCGAAAACTACTAATTTTCGGACGGGGTATCATATGGTCAAATTTATTGCAAATTGTCTCTACTTTAACCCATTTCAGGGAATACATCTAATTACCAGTCACCCTGTATACGTAGTGGAGGTCCGGAGCTGCAGCCCTCAAGTTCACCAACAATTCTGATTTAATCTTGATCATACCCTGCATAATTTTGAACGTCCTAAGCCTACTAGCTGCTTTTAAACATGGAAGTATTAATTTGATCACAGTTCTTGTTTCAACAATGATAAAAGTGGCTTTTTATGGGTTTATAATATGTGAACATTTCCAGCATAGATAATATTCACAAGTAAAATATACATGTAATGAACACCAGGTTACACTTAAATATTTAATCATTCATATATCCCCGAGTATATGTACTTATTGAATTTGATTGGGTGGGCAATCGAGTGGGCACAGGAATTTTTGGGTGGGCGCTTGCCCACCCGTGCCCACCCCTGTCGCCGTCCCTGTTGTAGTATTAACTAGCCATAGATTTTGTTTAATTGTTACCGATGTTCGTGGAAGAATGTTATTGATTGATTGAAATTAAAATTTTGTATGCGTCAGTACTTAGGCTATTTTCACCCGTCATATTATATGAGGCCAAGCCCCTTACAATACAAAATCACCATGCGCGTCTCTAAAATCTCGTTCCTCAGGGTAAAAACCGAGGCGGTACTGGTGCAGTCAGCACATATATTCCTATGAGCAATACACAGGAGACCATACATACAACCATGCAAAGGTAGCCTCCCCGATGGCTTAGTGTAACGTCGGTCGTCGACTTGTGATCAAGGGGACCCGGGTTCGATACCCTGTGGAGGCACAAAGTGGTTCGGATCCCACTTTAAACTGTAGGTCCACTCCAGATTGAACCTACGGCCAGCACAATTCGTTGTAGTGTTGCTTGATTTGAGATTTTCTTTTTAAGTGCACTTTATGCACAGATAGGAAAATCTGGAGTGGACCTACAGTTTAAAGTGGAATCCGAAGCACGTTGTGCCTCCACAGGGTATCGAACCCTGGTCCCCTTGATCACAAGTCGACGACCGACGTTACACTAAGCCATCGGGGAGGCTACCTTTGTATGGTTGTATGTATGGTCTCCTGCGTATTGCTCATAGGAATATATGTGCTGAATGCTCCAGTACCGCCTCGGTTTTTACCCTGAGGAACGAGATTTTAGAGACGCGCATGGTGATTTTGTATTGTAAGGGGCTTGGCCACATATAATATGACGGGTGAAAATAGCCTAAGTACTGACGCATACAAAATTTTAATTTCAATCAATCAAATAACATTCTTCCACGAACATCGGTAACAATTAAACAAAATTAATGGCTAGTTAATACTACAACAGCAAAAACAACTATAAACTACTTAACGGTTGCTCCTATCGAAAAACTGAATATAGCATTAAATATAGAACATATATCAAGCTTTCATTTAAAAGAAAGTTCGTTGAGATCGGGCTGTTGGTTTCAGAGATATAGTCATTTTTTAAAATGTCAACATCCGCCATCTTGGATCGGCCGCCATTTCTATTAGCTACCACTTTGAGATGGCAATCATGGTTTTTTGGCATCCATTCATTACCATGTAACGGTGGTATAAAGAAAAATTAGTAACTCCAAATTATACCGAATTCTTGATTTTGGCCACTTGGCCCATAGACTATACCTACAAGAAAGCGGTTTCGTCAAGCCGGACGGCAGGGTTGCCACGTACAGCTTAGTTTTCGAACAAGTTTTTTTTCATACATTTTCTTCTGTATACACGTGTTAAAAACAGAGTTCATGCATTGTGTGGCAAGGATAATGTAAAATGTCTATGAGACAGGGTTGCCACCTGCAGCTTGTTTTTCGGACAACTCTTGTACATTTTCTTAGGTGTACACGTGTTAAAAACAGAGTTCATGCTTTCACAGTGTGGCAAGGATAGTGAAAAATGCATACGATGAACGTCAGTGTTGCCACATGCAGTTTCGGACAACTCTTGTTCATTGTATTAGGTGTAGACGTGTTCAAAACAGAGTTCATGCATTGTATGGCAAGGATAGTGTAAAATGTCTACGATTAATGACAGGGTTGCCACCTGCAGCTTTTTTTATAACCCTTATAAATGTTTTCAGTATATATGTTTTAATAACAGAGTTCATGCATTGTGTGGTAATGATAGTGTAAAATTGCTACGATTGCACTACGTCTTTTATAACAACAGTCTACCAATCCACAAGGTTAACTACCTTCATAAAGACAAACTAACTACCAGAATGTCAAACGGGGCAACAGAGTGCAAGAAGCATTCGCTTGCTTTGCTGCCAGTTGTAAATGTTCACAGTACTCACAACTCGCTGAGAACCTCAGTCTCGCCGCTAGCAGCCTTGGCTTCAAGAACCTCAGTAAATCCACATCATCTGCAAAACAGAAAATTTTGGCCCTCTCCTGTAAGTAACTGCCAGACAACTTATACCTACGTGCGAAAACATATGCAGACAAAACACTAACTGCACATACAGAAAAAAAGCTTACATTGAATTAAAACTATGTACATGTCTATGGCATGCCTTCATGCATTGTTGTAGAATACTGGACACTCGGGGTAAGTAAGTAACAATGGTGAGGATACCTTAACTTTAGACCGCCGAGCGGGTTTTCGAAAGTAACCTCTCTCTGGCCGCCGCCTTTGCGCGCGATTTTTAAATTTTACACTTATTTCAGAAAAACGTTATATCTCGGAGACTATTTGAGCAATCTACTTCGGGTAACTTTTGTTTTGCAGCTAGAATATCAAGGCATGCAACCGTGTAGTAATTAAAACGCCAAAGCCAATAAGAGGGGTTAAGTGGGCCGCGGCCCCCAACTTTCAATGAAAAAAAATCATAAAAATGTGGAGTTTTTTTCACATATTCGATAATGTAATGCACCCAGGAACATGAAATGATTTTTATTCGGTTGAGAAAGGACCATTCTTTGAAAATAAGGCTAAAGTTTGCGTCCCCTTCCAAAAATAGCGGGGGAAGAGGGGGCAAACTCCCCATTTTTATGATTTTTTCATTGAAAGTTGGGGGCCGCAGCCTACCCAACAACTCTTATTGCCTTCGGCATTTTGATTCCTACACGGTTGCATGCCCTGATGTTTTAGCTGCAACACAAAAGCTACCCGAAGTAGATTGGTCAAATAGTCTATGAGTTATAACATTTTTTGTCAAATAAGTTTACAAATTTAAAATTCGCGCCAACTTTCATAGGTAACTTTGGAGTCGGGGTGGGGAGGGGGGGTACTGGGTGGGTGGGTTTTCTTCCACATGACATTTCAAAGTTTTATCTGAACATCTGTCAGCGTTTACAACCTCACATACAAGTATGAAGCATGAACTTTTTAATCAGCACGACTACGTCTATTTTCTATGGGTCACATGTGACCCATTGGCCGAGTAAAGGTTAATCACTCTCTCTACAGACTACGATGTATTAATGTATAATATTGTAACGCTGGGAAATGGATCATAACTGAGTTACAGCCGTTATAGTGCCTTCATCTGGCTGTATCGCTGTTCATATAATAAAACGGTCAGCTCAACCAAAGTGAGAAAAATCCCGCCAAACTCGTGACAGTCATTTGTTTTCTTCCTCTTGCTCCCCTTCGCTTGTGCTCGAGTATCCCCGTGTTGCTAGTTTTGTAACTTTTCTTCCTTGCTTCGTTGTCAAAATATTCAACAACGTCAAGTAAGGATCCCCAAGTGAAACTGAGCCTCTTGTATTAACGTCGTTGTTTAAATACACAGTTTTACTTTTGCGCCGGTAGATGGTGTTGTAAGTTAGAACTTAGCTGTTATCATCGGAAAGTGTTAGGCCTGTTTTAGACGAAAGCATTTTCCTTAGCATTTTCCTTAACATTTATGCCAGGACTAAAATGCTACCGTGGAAAGTGAAAAATCTCACAGCATTTCAGATGCCCAGGCATGTTTCATGGCATTTCTCAAGGATAGAATCGGTCATATTCCCGTAGCATAACCAATCAGAAGTGACCTCTAGGTCACGTGTGCAGATGTAATGGCGGTCGAGTGAGATGTAAACAAGGCATCACTTCACATTTTTGAAAGCTGATAACTATTCAACCGTGAGGAATAACGTTTCCTATTTAAAGGTATTAGGTAAATATCAGTTGCACTGCTTAAGAACACACTTTACAGCGAAGACAGTACACGAATGGATGAATAAAATAGTTGTTTCAATTGTAAATACCGGGCACGGGCTCATCTCGTATGGTTATCGTGCTGTATATATTTACCTAACGTTCTCTGCACCACCTGCAAGCTTCGATTCGCAATTGCAACTCATAACCGGAATGTTGAATGAAATGCTTCCGTGTAAGCATGGTCTGCTAAAAAAATGCTCCAAGATTTATTTCACCACCATTTTGGTAACGCAAGGGCAGGAGAATATCGTAACCAGCTGATTGCATCGCCCACGCGCCTTTCACTCGCGTTGAGAATTCGAGGAGAGTGCTAGGGTTTTTTCTCTTATTGGTCAAGCTGCAGTGTTAGATTTTACCAAAGTGTTTCATATGTAAATTAATGGATGTAAAAAAAAGCTACTTAGGAATAATATTAACAAATAACAATGGTATAAAATAAATTAAAAGCACACTTATTCTAAGTAATGCATGCTAATCATGTAATTCTAATGTAGTATCTTGTACATGTAATTGTAAATGCAATAATATGTAATTTCATACCAAGAACAATGACAGAATATAAACCTATTATTTTCAAATCTGGCGTCGCTTCTTAAAACATTTAGTCATCTTCTGTCTTCAATCCTGACGGAAAAAGAGGTAGGAGGGGGGGGGGGCTCAGAATATTAATAAAATTTGAATAGTAAAAATAAAAGCAATAAAATATTATTAGCATGCTTATGATCATTATTACAAAATAATAACTATTAAATATAAACCAATTTTATTCCACTTGTAGTAATAATATTATTATATCCTTGGGGAGACTTTTTTTTTACTCGATCCACTAGATGAGTGAAGCATAGGCCTAACTGTTCTTTTATTATTAATTTTTACACACCTCGATTTAGAAAAAAACTTTAAAAGTTATTGGAAAATTTATGTCAAATGTATGTTGTGTGACCGCACACATATAACAAATTTTTGGAACTTTGAAAACTATGAAACAAATTTTTCATTGGTTTCAATAGTGGAATATTAATATTTATGATATTAGCAATAAAAATAACAAGCTTTCTGACTGTCGAGGGGGGAGGGTGTCAACGGACCAGTTCGATGCCCATGAGTCGAACCCTCAACGTGCAGTGCCCACCAACGCAGCCACCCACGACAAAATTAATTCAGTTCGATACCAGGCGATCACATAATGAATTTGGTCCATATAGCTTATACTGCTTCTCAGCCATTATCGACTGACACTAGCCGAGAAGCATCAGTCTATATGGAGGGCAATTTTTCCCAGCTTGTAGCTAGAGTAACTGACGTCCTAAAATCTCCACCACGATAGCAGGGCGAGGAGATTGGCAGCTGAAAGCTTGCAAGTGACATCATCGCGCGATATTAATTCCCCCTTCTCCCGCCAGGTGTCACCGCTCCACGACGGGACCGTAAATCAGATTGTGACAATGCTTTATTGATGGCTTCCAGCAGCTCAATGTGCCCGTGAGGAGGATGCCTTGTTGACATTTCAGCGTACCCCAAAGGACAGTTTCCACCGTGGGATAAACGTGGCTAAACATGTGTACACAGACGTGTTGTGTGTGTTAACTTTTATGAGCAAATATGTTTGTACAAGAACTGTGTTTGGTCGTCTATTCCGCGTATGTGTCAATGTAAAAATTATAGAAATAAAGATGTCGGACGCAATGGACCACCTATTTTTTCGTCTGTTGAGCTCACGACCCTACAGCCAGCGGTTATATCAACTTACAACGTACATCCACGGACATTTCTGGGTTGTAACAATCCCATTAGCTTTCAATGGAATTTTTACAACCATAGTGTCCGTGACTGTACAACTCACGCGCACATAATTAATTACAATGGATGAAACAACAGTTAGAAAGTATCAATTTCTTTCTGAATCACCCTGTACATATGGAGGACCGAGGTTAACAACACAGTGAGGCTACCTTTTATAGAAGTTCAGTTATAACTTTTAGGCCAAGTTACATCAGATCATTATGTCTATTTCTCACAACAATTAGAAAGTATCAATTTCTTTCTGAATCACCCTGTACATATGGAGGACCGAGGTTAACAACACAGTGAGGCTACCTTTTATAAAAGTTCAGTTATAACTTTTAGGCCAAGTTACATCAGATCATTATGTCTATTTCTCACCGCATTTAAAATATATTATCCTTTTATTTTATGCCCTTTTCAAAGCATTTTGCGTAGTGTAGGCCCATTTGCGAATGCGTAGTCTCTTGCACCTTACGTAAATCCTACACACGGAAAACTAAATGCATCATATCGATTGATGCACCAGAATGCATCGATTGATGCACTAAAGTGTGTTTTGTGGCTTCTTCAAAGAATCAGATTCACATTTGATGCATTTGGGTGCATTTTTGTATGTCGTGAAAGAAACACCAAAGTGCATAATTTGATTCAAGTGAGGATTTCCTTCAGTCAAGATGCACTTCAATGCATCAGTTGATGTACCTTGATGCACCTTCCTGCATCTCTTTGGATGATGAACTTAAACGTTTGGTCTGAGCTACAGAGTTTATGTAGCTCAAACGAAACGTTTAAGTACATCATCAAAAAAGATGCATTCTGGTGCATCAAGACGCATCAAGGTGCATCACGACATACAAAAATGCACCCAAATGCATCAAATATGAATCTGATTCTTTGAAGAAGCCATAAAACACACTTTAGTACATCAATCGATGCATTCTGGTGCATCAATCGATATGATGCATTTAGTTCTCTGAGTGTAGGGATATGAAAAATTTCCAAAGGACTAAATGTGTTCTGGAATTTGTTGGAGCTCAATGGAATTTGCTTGCCCTCGATCGATAGAAGTTTCTAGTAGCAAACAAAATGTTTACGAAAGTTCAAACGAACTTGAAATGAGCCTATGGCGTGTCCTTTAGAATGACTACACGGAAACCATGGATGGAACGAAACACTCGAGTTCTCCTACAGCAGGCCTTAGTACAGTTCAAGTCCTGATTCGAATGCCTTTGACATAGCTCGATAGGAAGCCTACCAGCACCTGTTTTTTTTCTGAGAAGCGCTGTTGTGACTTTTACCTGCAGTGTTTAGACATCCAACCCGAATTGCGAAGACGTTACACTCCCAAGGCCTCCACATGGTATAAGAAAATGTCACAACACTGCAACACAGCTTAGGAAAGATAACCGCAACCTCATGTTACGAAACCTCTAGAGAAACTGAATTGGCAACATCTCACTTACTCCACGTGGACTTGACAAGTACTATCAGTTCCTAAAGCGGGCGCTATTGGTGGGAAAGATTTGAGGGGAGAATATACTGGGCTCCACGTGAACTTCACATACATATGTCTTTTAGAGGGAAACTGATCTTTGGGAACTTTCTTTGAAGTAAAGTGGCGTTCGAATAAGGACTTGAACTTTAAGTTGCATACACTCGTGTTCTGTGCAGTTCGAACTTCTCCCCTGCACACTACACCTCAAGGCCAGTTAGCAGATCAGGTGTTGGGGAACCACTTGTGTTGTTAACAGAAGAATACTAGCTTCTTATGACCCTACTTTCAGTTTCTTCTGCCATTTCAACAACAGTTGAAATCCCAAACATAGATCTTGTAACTCTACAGTAATAACGATTAGCGTTTATTTGGCAAGCAGATAAAGAAGAAACCAGTGTAACTCTGCACACGCCTTTATAACTTCTATAAATAAATATTTGGTTTTTCAGATTTAAAAATGTTATTGAATTTAACTCGGTTGGATATAATATTTATCATTGTGGTATCAGTATGGTATAGTGAAAACACATTTCACTCGTATATTTCCTAATTATTTACATTTGTACTCAGCGGCGGCTCAAGGGGGAGAGCCGCCGTGGCATGGCACTACCCTCAGAAGAAATGCATACCTACCCCAAGTATTGTTAAATTAATACATTGATAGTTTACAGACAAGGAGAATCGAATCTTGCAATCGGTCAAGCTGACGTAATGACCGCCCCAACCAGAGACTAGATATGAACCGCCCCAACCTCCTCACTGCATCGCCAGCTGTTTCGTACCCTCGGCGAGGCAGAGGTCCGCGCCACCCAAGAGCTGGCCTAACCAAGTTGAAACACGTGCAGAGGGTTGGAGAAGTCTCAGCGAGTAACATTTGCACCATGAGCCGGGAAGAAGGTGGCAGGGGGTGGTGTTAGCCCATAAGACACGAGCCGTGCCCGTTTTCGCTTGCCACAGCGAGGGAACTTTCGCAGTGTTGACACAGTTGCCATCTTCAGAGATATGTCGCTAAATACGACGGATTTGTAAGACCCGTTGGGGAAGTAATTCGTGAAAAAGGTACTATCTACTTTTCTGCCAACTTTTGGAGAAACGAACCTAGTATTTTTCCAAAGTTAATTGAACATTTTGATAAAAGATAGATGCGCCTAGAGGGCCATCCAGACTTTTTAAAAATATAATAGTAAAAAATCCTATAGTGATGCGAGTTTCCTTTGGCATTTCGACAATTTCTTTTTACATCAAATGTCTAGAATATTTTCAACATCCAGTTGGAATACGTGTGCATGGGGGAAGAGAAGGTGAGATGATTTGTTTTCCCTTCCTCTTGTAACTTTGTTTTAGTGAAGTGTCCTGTACTGTATAAAGATAGCTTAGTGAGTGAAGATGAATCGTATTAGTGTGTTATTACTTAAACACACACTGTTTTCCACGTTACCAAACGAGGATAAACATCTTGGCTAGTGGGGCAACTTCAAGGAGGGGGCGGGGGCATTGCGGAGTGTTTTTTTTTTTTTCGATTTCTTGATCACGTTGGCACTACCCATCATACTTGCCCCCCGGCCGCCACTGTTTGTACTTACATAGCGGAACATTTTTGAACGTGGGATTTTGCTCTTTTCACTGAAAAAAGCGTAATTTTTCACATTACAAGTATTTAGTGCTAGTTGCCAATTCGCTTTCGTTATACACAATATGGTGGGCAAATCTTGACTCACGTTGTCTATCGTCAGCTGATATGCAGTGTTTCCAAACTTATTAACCGAAAAATGCTTCACAAACTATTCACAGAAGGTTTTTAAGCGAAAATTGATCCACAAACCATTCACGGAAGGTTAGGTTAGGAAAACATAGAAAATAAAACCCGCTTACACGTCATCTTGTAAAACTACCGCGTGGTTGCTACACTAACAGGGGGTTACATAATCGAACGCACGGAACATTTTATTCACGTAGTGTGGCAAGAGCTATCGTGCATCGGAGATACATTAATGTCGAAAAATACATGATTTACCGGCCGAACGAAGGGAGAAAACACTTCCACGAGCTTCCAAAAGTCTACAGAAACTCAGTTCCTTGAGTAGTTTCTCCTGTAAATTTGAAGAAATGTGTTTTCACGATACCATACTGTTACCATCGATCGACCATAACGTTTCAGTCTGATAATGCATACACACATTCAGTGGTGACATCTATTGGCAAATTGATTTACTGCGGGGTGAGCGCATTTATCTTAACTGCAGACACCACACCAAAATTACAGAATCATATTAATGTGAAATGACAAGACCAGTAGCGGCGATTTGGTGGCAAAACTGAAGGAGGGGGGGTTTATTCGTCTGTTATTTCAACAGTCTTAAGTTATACCGCTCGCACACCCTTCCGTCTAATGTGACATTTACTACTTTCATTAAATCAACAAGCTGTTTCAGAAAGCTTTACCTCATGGGCAGTAACTATAGATATTGATAAATTAGGGTAAACAGGTGCAAATGTATGGGGTTATATGATTTCCACTAATTTGCATTCTTTCTTTTCCTATCTGATCTCCATGCCGGAGTGGTTAGCACAGTGCACTACGATGCCAGGGCTCCCGGGTTCGAATCCCGGCCTGCAATGGATGATGCAGGATAGATGTCCTGCACAAAATGACCAATCTCGAGTGCTTTTTTCCAATCAAGGCTTGGATAGGTCAATATCATTACAATTATAATAGCCACATTCTTCAGGTAGTACCCATAGAGCGGTTGCAGGAAACGCAGCTCCAACATTTATTGATTAAAATGAAGCCGATCGAACTAAGGCAATAATAAATTTTGATATTAATTCTTGATTATATTAAATTAATGGTCATGTTTTTTTTTAATGTATGTAGTCGAAATTTCTTCTATTATTAAAGTATTACATTAGTAATGCTTGCAAAGTGTATTAAAACACTTTACTTTGAGGTAGTCACTACAATAGTTGGTTCTAACGTAACAGGGGTTCAGTCCAATTGAGCTACCAGAGAAGTCTCAGTTGCCAGAGGATTTGGTTTGAGTTGGTGTTTTAAGTCCACTTTATGCACAGTAAGGCTAATCGGGACTGGACCTACAGTTTAAAGTGGGATCCGAACCTCTGTGCCATGTGTCTCCACCGGGAATCGAACCCGGGACCCCTTGATTACAAGGCGACGAGGCACAGTTGCCAGAGGATTCTATCATTTTCTCTTCTCTTCTACTCTCTATTTGCATTCATTCTCATTCTTTCATTGTTTACCTTTTATACTTTCGTTTCTATACTGGTCTCTCATTCCTCTCCCCCTCTCTCATTCTTTCTTCTCCCTCTATTATTTCTATCTGTCATTCTTTTTCGATTACATTCTTTACATTTCTCTTATCCTTTCCCTATACTTATCATTCCCTCTCCCTCGCCCACGCTATGTCCATGTCTCGTTCTATCTTTCTCTGCTCTCTCTCTCTCTCTCTCTCTCCTTCTCTCTCTTTCTCTCTCTCCTTCTCTCTCTCTTTTCTCTCTCTCTCTTTCTCTCTCCCTCTCTCTCTCTTTCTCTCTCTCCCTCTCTCTCTTTCTCTCTCTCCCTCTCTCGCTCTTCCTCTCTCTCTTTCTCTCTCTCTCCCTCTCCTTCTCTTTCTCTCTCTCTTTCTGTCTCTCTCCCTCTCCCTCTCTTTCTCTCTCTCTCCCTCTCTCCCCCTCTCTCTCCCTCGCTCTCTTTCTCCTCCTTCCTCTCGCTCTCTCTTTCTCTCCCTTTCTCTCTCTCCCTCTCTCTCCCTCTCTTTCTCCCCCTCTCTCTCTCTCTGCTATCTCTCTTTCTCTCTCTCTGCTCTCTCCCCCTCCCTCTCTCCCTCCCCCCCCCTCTCTCTCTCTCTCTCTCAGGAGTACGACAACGTATTGAAAGTTTTCAAATTAGACAGCCTTGAACTAAGAACAGAACTGATTGATTTGCTTTATTTTACTTCGCTTCTTGTGCAACTTTTTGTCTAATTTGCGAAGATGGGTATGAATGATGATGCGATCAAATTGATGAATGGACACTCACAAACATCCATGCCCAGGCCTGGATTCGAACCCGGGACCCCTGACGTCATAGCGCGAAAGAAAGAAGAGGAAAAATGTACTTGAAGAACATTTTAGAGGACTGCAAGTACCGAACCTGCTATCAATATGTTTGAAAGTGATTCAACACTATCTTAGAGATAATAGTTCACTGTTGTTAACTGAACTTTAGCAAAAAGCAAACAAAAAATCAACATGTTTTTACAATTTGTAACTCACACCTGTAATTCTTATCTAGTAACGCTGAATATTAATGACCTTGTATTATCCTTCTTCTTCAAGAAGGGCATTCAAATGCATAAAGGATTCTAGGCAGGTAATTCTCTTGATTGTAAATCTCTCTTATAAGGAAGGATCTGTGTTTATCTTTCTTGTGCATTTTAGTTAGTTAGTGTTAGTGTTTTCTTGTCTCTGTTTATAATAATTTTAAATTTTATGTTTTTTCTAAGTTTCTAGCATCTCTGCCATCTTGTTATATCAATATCATGCAAGAAAAATTTAGCTTTCTTATTACTTCTATAAAAGGAAATTACATACATTTTTCTTTATGGCAATTAGAAATTAAACTTTGTTATCTTCCTACATGTGGTTTATCTTCTCAATTTCAAATAAAAGTCTAAGTTCTGTAAAAAAGATCAACTTATTAACTCATTTCTACTAAGTAAAACATTCAGAAACAATAAAGAAAAATGTTAGAAAAATTCTCATAACTCTAGAGCCATCTATTGTTCACTATAGTAAACCATATCCCAACATAGTAGCGATTTTTTTAAACCTATTTTATTCCAAATTATTCAATAATAAGTTAAAATCAGACAATATTGTAAAAAAACTATTCAAATTTGTTAATATAAAACTTTGTAGAAATTATGTCAACTTGTATTCGATTCTGGAAAGAAAAAAATATCAATAAAGAATGAGGTGAAAAATTATCATCACCACTACTGAAATAAGATGGCTGAAGCCTGAAATCGAAATATTGTAAGTAGTTTCTTATTTCTTTATCCCAGGTTGCGTTTGTGTTTTACTGAAGCAATGAGACGTGTAATATTTGTATATTTCGCAACAAGTGCTTAAAAAACGTCATATTGTAATTTTATAATTTTGGTCCACTGTGCACAACAGCTGTAATAAGGCTTTATATGCTATCAGTAGTATGAACTCCTGTAATAAAAATAATAAATTTGGGTGGGCAGAAGAGCGGACAGGGGGCTAAAGCATCCCCGCCCATCCCCCCATCTATGCCCCTGATTCATCCCTATAATTGGTGCATTCCCCTCTATCTTAAAAGGCATCGCATACATTAATGAACCTCAAAAGCCATAACGACGACAAGATACAAAATTTAAGCCCAGCATTTCAACGCGAGTTTACCCAGAAACTTTCACCTTTCAACCTCCGGGCTTGGAGATGTCACCGATTCTGAAACCCCTGGTGGAAGGGGAGGTGGGGGCAGTATCAGCATGTTTGATTTTCACGGCACATTTTCTCATTAGGGGCCGCTTGTTTCCCTTTCGTCCGTCGCTGGGAGTTGCAAAGCTTAGTGAAAGGGGGGAGGGGGCAATTTACGCCACTGGTCACCATGGAAACTGACATGTTGACAATTTTCAACTTTTGAACAGTTCTGGATCGTAGAGTAACTTTCGCAATCTCTACGGCAGTTTGTTTTTGAAGTGAGGGACTACTTTCGTAAATAAGGGTTACTTAACCCTTTACTTACTAGCGAGCAACTATGATGCAGAAGTGAGAGGTATATATGTATTTGGAGTATCAGTCCTCGCAAACTGTATTTCCAGGAAAAATATCTCCATGTTGCCCACTTAACCACTACTAGTTCTCGCCCCCCGTCACAAGGGCTGTTGGTTATAAATAGGGCCTGTATAGTTATGCACTTAAAATGCCTAAATTAAGCATGCAAATATGCACCACAAAGTTCAAAATATAAAAATGTATATGCACTTTAGAAAAACACCTTGCCTTTTTTAAACGTTTTCTTTCATTTCCGCAAAAACCGTACATGTAAACAGGCATTTGTTCTGTTCCAGCTCATACAGTTTAGCCTGCAATAAATGTAAAAATTTCAGTTATGAATTATTCCAAACACACTTGTTTATACACTGATGTTTTACAAATGAAAGAAATGATTATGATTGATTACAACATGATATCTCAAATTTTCAACATCGGTTTTCGGCAAGAATATTTATATACTCAGAAAAAAACTCCCTCTTGACAAAACAGAATTGGAGAATATTATAAGGCAACAGTATCTGAAACGTAAAGTTCAAGATCATTTCTATACTCTCCATTGCATTGTTGGCCATTCTCTCTCAAAAGGAGTAGTTGTCGAGTGTTGGCATGAGAACGACGAAAGGAGTCTTATCTCTTTGCTTTGTAACAAATGTAGTGTGAACAATTTCTTGAGTTTTTCAATGTTGGATAAAAATCATGCTTTTTATTTTTTTTTAAAAATCAGTTTTTTATTAAATCGATTTTTTAATTAAAAAAAACACGCTTCAAATTGTTTGTATGCGTTTTGGCACCATACATATAGAAAGGATTTGCAACGTGCACAATCGTAACTCCAGGGTATGGAGCCACGAATTGGCAACACTGTGCTCCTTCCTCCGGCTGGTCAATTGGAAGCACGAGTTCTCACCCAGGGATCGGGATTAAAGCCCCTATCACACGTAACTGGATATCTAGTTGGAACGCCCTAGTTGGCGATGAACCGACTTTCTAGGTAGAAATCATGGCCGCCTGGCTGACTGCTTGACTGGTTTTGAGGAATAGGATATGTTCTAATTGCTACTAACTTTCTTCGACTAGATTCTGTGGAACAGCCAATCAGATCAAAGTTTGGCCATGTGAAGATAATCTGTGAGTTTGCAAAGTAGCGTTTTTTGTCTGTGGTTTCCGAGAGCATACAGCACGAAAGGCATGTTTACAATTGAAAAAGCTAAAATATTCTTCCATACGTGTATAGTAAACGTTGTAAAGTATGTATTTTATCAGCGCCATTCATCTCTACCTAAAACCATTTAATACGAAGCGATATTCCTCTCGGTTGGATAGCTATCGTATTTTAAAAGTGTGAAGTGATACGTTGTTTCCATCTCGCGCGGCCGCCATTATGGGAACGAAAGACTATCGACAAGTACGGTATAACAAGTACCGTGTGAGGCGAAAACTAGCAAATGGGTAGCTAGTTCAGCGTCAACTAGAGCGTTCCTACTGGATATCCAGTTCCGTGTGATTCAGGCTTAAGACGATCCCCTTTCCTTTAGGAAGGCAACCACTGAATAGCACATCACGTCAATAAATAAATGTTATAAATTCAAATGTTATAATAAAAATATCCAAAAACTTTAATCACGAATCGCGCGCGTACATACTTATTCGCACAAATTAAAAATATATGTTGGGTCCTACTCGTTCGCACCGCCTTCACCGTTAACAGCAAGACCTCAACTGCTTACCCCAAGCGCGAGGCACAGCATAACAGATTGTTCTTTTATCAGTGGCGTGTGGTGACCATTTAGATAGTCGAAGCACTGAATATATAATATATGCACTGAAAATGTCTAGTGAATTTACTGGTCTTTTGAACCAAGTTCTGTAGTTTTGATGTTGGCCGTCCATTTTTAATTATCTTATTTTTTTCTGAGAAAGAACGGGCAGAAAATAGCTTGGACAAAAGCTCTTTTATAGTACAGGGTCAACGAAGTCAGTAATAAGCTGTGTTTTGTACAGCTTTTATATTGAAACCCACATGCATTTTGATTTGTATCTTCTGCAAATATGCTGTATAAAGAAAGAAACAAACTGCCGGAGTACTAATTGAGGCGAGTGTACACATTGTTATATATTACTAGATATTATCTGGTACCTTCACACACTTTCATACATATTCGACAAACCAAACCCGTAAGCTGAAGAAAACCAAAAACAATACGAGTTGAAACACTCCGATACACTCTCTGTCTGAGTAAACTAACTCCCTGTCCGATGCTAGCTTCGTTTGCAGAAGAAATTCACGCACACTGCCCGTGACCTTGAGGTGCGCGCACAACTGTCTGCCACTGCTGAACTGATGCGAGAGGGAGATCGCTTCGGCTCAACCTTAGTGTTGCCACATGAAGGGAAATTTCCCTTTTTGAAGGGAAATTTGGAGGTAATTTTATTTGAAAGAGAAAAGGGACATTTTATGAGAAATAGCTAATTTTCAGGGAAATTTCAAGACGGACTACTACTGCTACTACTACCACCACCACCACTGCTAATAATAATAATTATTATTATTATATTTGTTTAGGTGAGGGGAAAAATATTCCAAAAAGGGAAATTTTGCCCCTTGGAAAGGGAAATTGTGCCCTCAGATTGTGGCAACACTGCTCAACCTCAGTGCAGGCCTGTAGGGGCTGGTATTTGTTGTATGTGTAGCGAAGAAATGTGACGGTTTTATCTAGATATTATTGAATAATCGTGTGATTATAATTACATAATATATTGTTACGTTCTTGCATATTGCATTCCGAAGCAATGCTTCGGTAGCTTACATTGTAGGCACGCCACTGTCTTTTATACAATGCTAGCAACTCATAACATAAAAACAACACAAGAAAAACTGATAATTAGCGATAGTAAGCTTTCATTAAGGTTGGCAACACTTAAGAATGCCAACGTGGAACTTTTGACGTTGCCATTTACACGTAGCGTCATTCCCCACTCCTAACATTAACAGCCAATAGCATGACGTTAAATTATTGAAAGCGAGAGAGAATTGCTTTGCTGTAGAAATAAAGAAACTGATTTTATAAAACAATTCATATTTGCCCTTGCACATAAAATGATTAAATAAAGATTTAGTTTAAGGATATATAACGAAGACTAAATTACTTTGATCTTGTCTATTGTTGAACAAATATCGATATTTGGTAGAGATGTAAGTAACATGTGCTTAAACAACAACATTTGCGTGAAAGATGTAACGATCGCCATGTTATGCAGATTTCAGTCGTATATTAGCATTTATCTTATTCGTATACTTTCAAGTTAAGAACTTGGATTAAATTATTTATACTTAATTGTTTTTATAATTCATGTATATATTTACGTTTTATCTTATGTTATAATATTATTCGCGTATTTTTGCAACATTTATTCAGAATTCATAGGCTAATAATTA
This sequence comes from Lepisma saccharinum, assembly GCF_977018435.1. Lineage (NCBI taxonomy): Eukaryota > Metazoa > Arthropoda > Insecta > Zygentoma > Lepismatidae > Lepisma > Lepisma saccharinum. The sequence goes on from NC_139252.1 coordinate 48,124,302, forward strand.
TCCCAAATAATATATGCAACGTTTTCATTGTTTAAGCACAAGTTAAATACATCTCTTCTTAATATCGATTTTTGTTCAACAATGTACAAGATTGAAGTGTTTTGTCTTCGTTATAAACTAAATCTTTATTCAATAATTTTTATGTGCAAGGGCAAATATGATTTATTTCATAAAATCAGTTTAGTTATTTCTATATAGTTTAATATTGTAATATTATAGCAAAGTATTTCTCCCTCGTTTTCAATAAAATATCGTTTTCCTATTGGCTGTTTATGTTAGGAGTGGGGGAACCACGCTTCGTGTTCTTGGCGATGTAAAAACTTCCACGTTGGCATTTTTAATTGTTGCCAACCCTAACTTTAGCTTACTATCGCTAATTAACATTGATGTGTTATATAAATTATCAGTTTTTATTGTGTTATTTTATGTTATGAGTTTGTATTGTAAGTTAGAACAATCTGTTATGCTGCGCCTCGCGCTTGAGGTAGGGAGTTGAGGTCTTGCTATTAACTGTGAAGGCGGTGCGCGGACTCTCGTGTTAAATAAATTGCTTATCACTGCCTGCGAGCGTGCATGACCCAACAAATTATAACTTTTAACTTGTGCGAATCAGTATGTACGCGCGCGATTCGTGATTAAAGATTTTGGACATTTTAATTATAAAGTATTTGGAAGTTTATTCACTGTCACGTGTCGCAATTCGGTGGTTTCCTTTCTGGAGAAAGGGTGGATCGTCTTAATCCCGATCCCTGGGTGAGAACTGGTGCTCCCAACAGACCAGCCGGAGCAAGGAGCGGTGTGTTGCCAATTCGGATCTCCATACCCTGGAGTTACGAGTGGTGGCACGTTGCATTGCAAAGATAGAAATAATCCTAGACATCTTGGATATGACAAATAATGTAAACGTTGCATAAACTTGGAAGAATAATTATTTGCCTATAAAATATGAATTAATGTTGCAAAAATACGCGAATAACGTAAGATAAAACATAAATATATACATGAATTATGAAAACAATTAAGTATAAATAATTTAATGCAAGTTATTAACTTGAAAGCATGGACGTCCGCAGGATTTTCTCCAGGGAGGGGCAAGGAAGGTATTTTTTTTCCAGGGGGGGCAAACAAGGCACATTTTCCACAATAATAGTGTTGTTCCCTCAAAAAAAATTGCTTAAATTTGAATTTACCATGTTCGTGTAATAATTAACACGTATTATTGTGGCTGAAATTAAATTATATGTGTGAAATATATAATTTATGGTTGACTTTCATATTCCAGGGGGGGCACAGCCTCCCATTGCCCCCCCCTTCCGGACGCCCATGCTTGAAAGTATACGAATAAGATAAATTCCAAAATACAACTATGACTGAAATTTGCCCAACATGGCGGTCGTTACAGATTTTTCTAGTAAACGGCCCTGTAAAATATTAGAACAGCAAATAAAAAATATATGTAAATATACATTTTTCTGTTTCTGATACTGTGTACATGAATCTACTATGGAAATGTTTGTTGAGTGTGTTAATGAAACTATAATAATTTCAGTCACTTTTCTTCCAGTGAAAATAAAACATTCTATAATTGTAACTTAAAATATTTCTTTATAGTCTTTGTAGATTAATTTTGGCAATTTTTCAAATGATTGTTGCAAAAGTTTATTTACAGTTTAATGATGACACGATTTATTTTAACATGATTACTATTTTTTATATTTTCCTACACAAAACTTTTGCCATTTTTGCCTGTAAGAATTATTGAATTTTAAATAAAAATAAATTTAAGTGTGTTTATAGTTTACATGTTATAGTTGAGGACTAAAAATGGTAAAAGTTGTAAGTGCCAAAAGCGAAAGTGTTGGGAAATCGCATCTTTCAGCACATCAGCTCGTAAGAACGTTCACACTAGTAACCTCTTTACACGCCCTTTGAACTACTTAGAGGGCTACCAGCCACATTTCACGTTTACTACATTATAAAGCATGGCACATTTCACAGTTTAACGTGGAAAACGGTGTTTGAATTATTGTGGCACTTACAGCGTTTACCAATTTTAGTCTTAATTTCATTTCCTATGATTGATTGATTTGCTTTATTTTGCTTCGCTTCTTGTGCCACTTTTGCTAATTTGCGAAGATGCGGATGAGTGATGATGTGATGAAATTGATGAATGCGCATTCATAAACATCCATGCCCAGACCAAAATTCGAACCCGGGACCCCTGGCGTCGTAGCGCGATGTGTTAACCACTCCGCCACGGGAGCCGGCTCATTTCGCATGAGCTTCACCCCATCAGTAAATGTATTTTGTTTCCTTTTTTGGAGCCCAATAAACACTATTAAATTATTACTTTCACGAAAAGTGATTCTGATATCTACAAAATCCTCATGTACAGTCAGCGGCAAAGATAATGGTAGGCAAATTGTCCACCACTATTTTCAGCCATTGTTCTCTGCTTATTGAAGTCATTATTTCAATTCATTGTCATCACATTGTGTAATACAAACCGAATGAAAATGGTGGTGGACAATTCGCCTACTGTTCCTTTCGCCGTTGGGTGTACATTATTCTATTAATTATGTATGTAAAGTGATATAAACCACTGATCAACCTTATTTAAATAAATCCACCATGGGTTCAGTCTTCTAAATGTGCGTGCTAAAGTAATGTCGATAACATGTTCGTTCGAGAATTAACGAATGCCCTTCGAGATAGAGTGAGATATTGTAGGAAGCAGTCATACTTCTTAGCAATCCCTCAAGTAATTTTTTTTTCCAAAGCTGTCATATATGAGCTTTTTGTAACTAGAAAAATATTATCCGCCATTAGATTACAGACGTCCTTACAAAATATCGTAAGTATAAGCACAAGCGTGAACGAAATATCTTTAGATGGACTCTGCTTCCGAGGCTGATAAAAATTTCTCCTGTTTCCTGTTTCTCTTTCTTTCTTTCAGCCTCTAGTTCTACCCTTCTTTTTTCTTCCGTCTACCTTTATTTAATTTTCATCTCTTTCTTCTCTTCCTTTCTCTGATTCTCTATCTTTTCTCCCTCCGTTCTACTATCTTCTTATCTCTCTCAACGTTTTTTTAGCTATCTTACTTTCTTCCTCTGTTTCTGTACAACTCAATACTTTCATTTCTCTCCCTCTTTCTTTCTATTTTGTTATTTTTCCTTCTAGTTTTCTTATTCATGTGTTCTATTTGACATTCTCCACTCTCCATTTTTATTCCTCTGTTCTCTTCTTTCTGTTTCTACATTCTACTGTTTTTCTATCTCTTTCTTCCTTCACCTTTCTCTCTTTTTCCTATTTTGTTATTTTCCTTCTCATTTTCTTGTTACTCTGTTTCTCCTCCTTTCTCTCAGTATCTGTTTGTTCCTATCCTTCTTTCTATATTTTTCCTACATTTCTCTCTGTTTTGATATTTTCCTTCTCCTTTACTAGTTCCTCTGTTTCTACTTCATTTGTTCAGTCCCGTTTCGCGTTTTTCTGTTTCTCTCTCTCCTTTTTTCTTAGTATTTCGTTATTTTCATTCTTCTTTGCATATTCTACTGTTTCTCCGTCTCTATCTTCCTTCATTTCTATCTCTCTATTCTTTTGATATTTTCCTTCTATTATTATTTATTTTTCTCCTTGTTATTCTCCTTTTCTGATTCCTCTATTTTTCCCTTTCTATATTTCGTCCTCCGTTTATCTATCCAATGCTAATTTCCCTCTCATTCTTTATTTTATTTCTATTGCTGTTATAGTGAAGTCGCCACAGATATACATGCTCCTTTAGCTCAAATATGTGATGCATTTAGGGATTTATTAAATGCGGCATCCAGCCCAGAAAATATCCACACCCTCTTTGCCTCTTGGCTCATTTTTCCCTGCGCCATCACTGATATGTGTGTGTGTGTGTGTGTGTGTCAGGCACGGATCCACGGGGAGAGCGATAGGACTGATCGCCCCTCCCAACTGCCAGGTTTTTGATACACTATAGTAGTGGGGTTTGTGGTATTACTGGCACAACAAATGAAGAGCCCATTTGCTTAACAGACCCGATTTGGCTACACTTAAAACTATGTCAAGATGCCCATATGGGTCAATTGCCCCACGTGTGCTATGCTGTCAATCCCAAGAATCCTTAATCCTAGTGTACAAATGAAGAACCCTCAATAGATTAATTTGGCTACACTTAAAATTATCTCAAGTTGTCCATATGATCTTATTGCTTACAGTGTGCTACTCTGTCAAAATCCCAAGAATCCCGAATTCTAGTGTACAAATGAAGAAGCCTCAACAGACTGATTTGGCCATGTGTGCAAAAGCTACATCTGTGAGATTGTTGTCTGTAAGCCTGTTAAAAATATGCCCCTCTTGATATTGTTATGGCTACACTTAAAACTAAGCCAAAAATGCTCATGAGAGCTTTTGCTTACACAGTAGTATAATGTAATATATGCTTAAATACTTGTTGCTGTTATGTTAATATGTTACCTGGAATATGCTCAATATTTTAATTGGACACCAGGCCCAACTTGCATATCTAGTACACAGACAATGTAATATGCAGAGGCCTTCTAGAATTGCTCTGTGACTCTCTCATTTCTTACATCATAAACATATGATTTTTCACCTATAAGAATAACACTACATATGGTGTCATCAGGGAGTGTATCATGGAATTCACAGATAATTTTAATGTTTGTCCTGTCATTAACCACAACCTGTTTCCTTTTTGAGATGTTGATGACAAACATGGGTCTCTGTGCTTTGAATTCATCTGGTGTGTAATACATGTCAGTATTGCCAGTAGTGACCCTTTTGTATGCTGTAAATGCTTCATATAATTTGAGGAAATCATCCTTGGACATGTTTAAATTATAATTTTCTCTGGGGAACACCTCATTTCTGCCATTTTTAAGATATATGTTTTTGATGTAGCAGTTATCAAATTTACTTGAATTTTTTTCTTGGTTATTGTGTCTTCCAGTCTGAAGCAGTACCACCACAAAATCTGGCATGTCATATTGTATACTGGAGAATGAATTTGTAGCATCAAACTCATAATAGCTACCAGTGGCAGGCTTCTGCACACATTGATATGTATAAAATTGTAAAGGCACCTGTGGATTTTTTAGGATATCTGCTTTGTATTTAAGAGCATAACTGGCTTCATATTCAACAACTGGAATTCTTAGCTCCCTAATCTGAATAAGGCACTTGCCTTCATCAGGTAGGGTATTAGGCAGAGCTTCCCCAGTAGAGTTTAATGAACTGTACCTCATCAAAGCATTATTATCATTGGCAGCTCTTCTAAATGTAATTCATAAACCACCCTTCCACATAATATCTTTGTAATCTGAGAAGAATCCTGGCAACAGGCGCATAGGAAACAGCACAGTGTGGCTCTTAGATATTATTTTATCACCAGCCTCAAATCCACCTATTTTGTAGTATGATGCCTCGGTTTTGGATAATTTTAGTGTGGCCAAAGCTGTAGAGGTAATACCAGGGTAATCTACTCTGTTTATAACAACACCATGTTTTCTGATCTCAATTTCAGAGAACAGATGTGGCACAAAATTGTCTACCAATCTTATATTTGAATTTGCAGGATAATCTGTACCATCGAGCTTTACAACATCAAACTTGATGTATAGATCTGCTCTGTGGGGGTGTATAAAGCCATCTCCTACATCAAGATCAACCTCAATCTCTGTGTTGGGTTGATTTAAATTTGCAAATGTCCTCCTGTTTGGGGGGAATGATTGTAGCTCATAACTCTCAATATTTCCATTTTTTTGTATGTATTTTTATTTAAATATTAATTTCTATGATTGCAGTTGTTGTGGCTCCAGCAAAATCAACTAATTCTTCTTTTTCATTAGTGACCATCAACTCAATATAATCTATTCTATTATAGCACACAGGAAAATATAATGTTGGTGATGGAGTGTAGATGATTGGTTCCATAAATTCAGAGTTAGGTTTGAATGTTGCAATAATGCCAGTTTGTTTGTGAGTGCCTATGCCATCTGATTTGGTGATCATACTCTCGGCCACATTACAGTGAATATTTAGAGTCTCTATGGCTAAGAATTTAGGTATATTAATAGCAGTGTGTTTGATGCCTGGTTCAAGTTTTGTGTTGTTCTCAAAGCCTAACAGCTCTCCTATAGTACCCAGATCTACTGTTTCTGTAGCAGACACAATCTCTACTCTGTGAGTGACAGAATTTCGAGTTAACACTATACCTCTGGGTAACTGAGCATTTAGAGTAGATAGATTATATTGCCCTGGAGTGATAACAATTTTTTGATCACCAACTGCAATTGTGTTGTTGTGGTGTGTAATATTAGGGATCAAGTACATGCCATAAAATGCTCTGAGAGCTATTGTTTTGGGATACAGTATATCATCATGTAATCTGTTTCAATATTGAATTTTGGCTGGTGAGATGGAATACTCCCATGATGTTTCAGATACCACAGGGCCTTTTGAAAATCTTCAATTGATGGTTTATTTATTTGAGACAGATATCTAAGAACAGATAAACACAGATGTTCACAATTAACATCTTTGAAATTTTGAACACGGGCATTATTGTAATAAAGATTAGTTGATTTTAGATATTTTACTAAATTTTCAGGTGGAACACCTCCAAATGAATCAAACACAAATGCCTCATCTTTTAAATATTTAAGATAACAGATCCAGTGAGTGCCCTGATTTTTGTTCTTATCCAAATTAACTATGCCACACTCTTTGTTGAGTGGTTGTTCTGGTAAAGAATCAGACATGTACACACCTCTAAAATTTTTGATACGCAGTGGCTTGATTAAAGCTTCAATATCTTGGTTTGTAAGCGGCTCTTGTTTTTTTTTAAACTTATTCATGGCTCTCTTAACACCTTTGCCTTGTTTCTCCATGGCAAGAAAATATGGCTCTTCAATTCATCTAATTCTGCCTTATTCTTCTTGGCATCTATTACTGTTTTTGCTATAGCAGCTGATCCCCCAGCCAAGCTGCCAACAGCCCCCAAAGCTGCTAAGATGGCCGGGATACTAAATATAAATCCACCTATATGTGATTTTTTTCTAGATTGCTGTAATTTTTTTTAATTGAGGGGTACTAAGTAATAATTTCATACCATGGCCCTTGGCAAGACAAGAATTTTTTTTTCTTGCGCTGCTTTTTGGTTAAAAGACTATCAATAGTTTTAAGAGATTTAAGACCTGCATAAGGTATCTGATACATAACACCCTTGGCCTTCATCCTAGGTTTATTATATACATATTCTGGGTTTACATAGCTTAATTAAGTGGCTTAAATTTATTTAATTTATCACAACCCCCACCCCAGTTTTTGTTTGGTGTTCATAGCTATGGTGGTCCCCAATGCTGCTATTCTCTCACTTAAAGAAGCATCTTTGCTTACAAATCTACCAAATGCAGCCTCTTCTAATTTTTTGTCTGCCACATGTCTCTTCTCAAGATCGGTATGTGTGTTGTATGCTATGTCATGGTCTCTACAAGCAGCATCTAGAGGATTAACACCAGGGTCACCTCTGTTTAATCTATGGTCCAATTTTGTACCGGGACCACAATACTGATAGCCTGGTATGTGTAGTTCAAATGGCAGCTTGTTTATGATGTCATTAACCAGCCCCCGACCCTCAGAGATATTCCAAAATTTAGGTGGTAGAGTATTAATAATTTTTATAAGATATCCAATCCCCTTAGTGTCATTCACTATAAAATTAGACAATTTGGTGCTTATCATGTCCATAATTCCAACCTTTTCATTGTAAAAATTGTGGTTGCCAGCATTTTCCTCCCCAGCTATCACCAGCAACCTATCTACAAGTTTCCTGACATCATCAACCCACACAAATTCTTTAGGCAGGGTGTTGTATTGTTTGATTCCACTACCTGTCTTGATCTGTGACCATATGGGCTTGATTAAGTTGTTGTATTTTGCTCCACTGCTAGACTTGACTCTTTTTTGTGTGGGATCATTGTTCTGGTATAGAGCATCTGATTTTATTAATATTTCTTTGTAATGCTCATAATGTTGATCTGTATAGCTGCCAGGTCTCTTCCGAGTCATCAGTTCCCACAATCCAGGTGTGCCAGGGTACTTAACAAAACCACCTCTTTCTCCAAGATGAGATTCTGAATATACAATTAGATAGATCATCTCCCATAAATGTTACTCTAAAATTGCCAATTCTATGTATGATGCTACCATCACGCTCTGTGTCAGCATATAAGCCAAAGACCTCATCTTTGTTGTCTTTAGGTGTGCTTAAATATTTTTGAGCAAGAAGACCCAATTCAATAGGATCCTGAGTAGCTTCAATTCTTCGAGGAGCAACAGGACTAGGTGTATGAATACTAGAAAGTGGGGTGATTGGATAATCTAATATGTTCCTAGCAGCTACAGGTACAAGCTCTGTGATCAAATTTTGATTTTGCTCTGTAACAGTTTTGATATTTTTACCTAATTCACTAATAGCATCAATAATAGGCTGTTCTGTTTGCTTGTGTTGTTCATAGATTCCTCGGTTCTCTGATTTCCATCCCTTAAATCTTTTTACAAGACAATCTCTTAATTTAAGATCATCAATGATTGGCCTTTTCATGGTTATTTATATATGTTTCAATGTCTAGAAAATTGTTGATTTTATTTCTGTATTTGCCACTATTGGGTTTCCTTGTCATATCAATTGTGACAAACCCATAGCTGTCCTGGTTCCAGCACCTACTGCAAAACTTAGAAAAATCATTGTAGCTCAAGTCCCCACCTACATATTCATCATGTATGTGTTTGAGGTTGGTATGATCTTGATGAAACACACATATAAAATTGCTGTTGTCTCGGATCAGCTGCTTCGGTATTTTAGAAAAAGTCTGTGCCAGGTAGAAGCAATCTATGTTTTTGTGCCGCCCCTGTGTAAAAAAATTTCTAACCTTGTTTTGATTATCCAGTATAATGTCATCAAACACAACAACAGAATTATCGAGACATTCATGAAGTGGCTTAACATCTGGTTCAAAAATGGCTATATCCAGTCCATCATATAGCTTCATCAGCTGCTGATATTTTAATTGTTCCAAGCTCTTAGAGAAGACATATAAGTGCCTGTTTTTCCAGTCTAACCAGTTGGGTGCCAATACAAAATTATCAATCATTAGTGTAGTTTTACCACAAGCCGATGGCCCAACAATAAGACATCTAATATTATCAGGCAGCAGCTTGCCATTTCTCTTAATCTTCTGTTCAGGAGCTGGCAGTCTCTTTATAACATCCCAGGTGTTCATAGTATCACTTTGTCTGCCTCGATCCAGCTGTGTTCTGGAAGTCCTAGCCATTTCACCAGTATCTTGTTGCCTTTTCTGCGGATGATTTTTTCTATGAGATATGTGTCAGGCTGTTTAGTTTTGTTGAGTTCTTCTTCATAAAACCTGCCTTTGAGAATTTCTCCTCGGTGGTCTTTTATTATATATGTGTATCGGGTCCCAGGTTTAACTTGAACCACTGTAAATAATTCAGTGCTCCAGTTTCTGGTAAAGCCTCTTTTGAATAAGTGCTTATATTTGCTGATTCTTACTTGATCACCCACCTTGTATTTGGCTTTTTTTGTTGTTGGCTGGTATCTAGGATAATAAACAGTACTGATCAATATTTGCTCATCAGATGAAGTTACCTCAGAGGGCTTCACGTTGATTGTGGAATGGACAGAGTTGTTATATCTCTGTAGAAGTTCTGGTAGGATACTGAGCCATTTATAATTACCTTGGAGGGTAAATTGTTTATACATATGATTTTTTAGGGTTTTGTTGAATCTTTCTACAATAGAGGCCTTGAGATCACTGTAACTCGAGTAATGTTGTATTGACTGGCTTTTAATAAATTGTTGGAACACCAAATTATAGAATTCTTTGCCATTATCTGTTTGTAAATAGCGCGGTGATCTTCCACTCTGATTGATGATTGTCCTGAAGGCTTCTGTAACACATTTTCCAGTCTTGGATTTGAGTGGCACAGCCCAGGCATATTTTGAAAATGTATCTATGACAGTGAGTAGATACTTGTAGCCCTTGTTGATCTTGTCTAAGTTTTTCAGCTGTCCACTTGCCATCTCAACCAAGTCACACTGCCATAAATCATCTATGCCTTTTGTAACCACTGGCAGTCTCTTATAATTATGTCTGGCTTGTCTGTGTAATTCATCAACAATAATTTGTCTAGACATAGTATGTAAACAAGAATATTGCAACTATAGGGTGTTCAGCAGCTGATACTACAGGATTTTCTAAATATAATTTGTCTCCTATTTGTATATTAAATTCCAGAGAACCATCATCTTCAGCATAATATGTTTCTAATGTATTGGGGTCTGTAAAATCCTCTAACTCTACACTGGTGACCTTTGGTTTGTTGTCAGCATTGGTTATTGATAAGGTAGGGTAGTGGTTTGCCTGTGGTTGTAGCCAATATTTGATCTTGATTGGTCTAAGTGTGTCCCCAACAAAAAACTGGTAATAAAATTGTGCAGGGGACAGCATATATATTTTGCCACCTGGTGTAAATGGTGAATCATATTCTTTGTTGGGGATACTGTACAATTCAAGAATTACTGTATGTTTAGGATTCTCGATTAGGCCAGTTATTTCTTTTTCTGCTGTAAGCATTCTACTTATTACAGATTCAAGATGCTCATTGATAGTCCTAACAATCTCATCGTGCCCTGGTTTGATTCTTATATCCACAGCAAGTTTCTTGTATTGTTGGACAACCTCTTGAAGCTGTGTGGCAAAAACAGACAGAGCATTTGCTTGGTTGGATTCCATGGTCCCTAGCTGTTGCTTGATGTTGGCTACAATTTGCTGTAAATGTTCAACAACTGCCAAGTTTCAATTTTGAGCAGTAAGATCATGGACTTGTCTTCTGATATCCTCAAACAAGGCATGCAATTCATTAATATGTTGACTAGTTGGTAGAGTGGCCACTGTCTGAGTAAGTTGTTTGATCTCTGTCTGGATATTCTTGATACCTTCTGATTTCAATATGCGATTCACAGCTCTCTTAATATTTTTAAGTTCCTGTGATGTAGGCAGATTTGCTACAGTATTCTGCAAAGATTCAAGTGCAAATTTCACACCATTTCATTCAGAAGCATCAGCCACACTACGCATAGCATCTTGAAGCAGGGCTATGTCTGCCTGAGTGGGTGTTGATTGTTGTCAAATTTCAAGTTTTGTTTGGATATCATCGATCAAGTGATGAAAATGAGATAGCTCAGATTCAGTGTTGAGGTTTTCAAGTTTTGTGATCTGTTGCTGGACACTGACAAGGGTATCTACAATACCAGGCAGGCGAGATTCTAGAGTTTCTTGTACATTTGTCAGATCACCTTGTACTGTTGCTATTGTACCCTCAAGATGGCTTATGGTACTCTGAATTTTTCCAAAATCTTCATATGTCTCAAGTTGCAGCTTGATGTTGGCAACAGTACGAGTTATAGCACACTCAGAGCATCAGAAGATGGTAGGTTGTTCATAAAATTTTCAAGTGTCTCAATTTTTTCTTTAACCTCAGCTATGGCATTGTTCAGAGGGTCCAGATTAGGTATCTGTAGTGATTGAATCTGTTCCTTTAGAGTGGAAATTACTAGATCAAAATCTTCTTGTGACTTTATGCTTTTGACAATTGTTTGGAGCTGTGTCTGGACATTATTAATCTGTTCTTCTAATTGTTGTTTCAATTGCTCAGAGTTGGTAGCCTGAGTCTTAAATTTGGCTTGAAGAGCTGCCACAGCTTCCTCTAAACTTTGAAAATTATCTAATGTGGCCAAGTCAGTATATTTTTGAAGCAGCAATTTGAGTTCTGAATCAATTTTAAGAAGAGGGTCCATGCATTGTGATTGTAAATTTGTAATTTCCAGTTGAAGACTGGCATTCAGTGTGGTTTGTAAAGCTTGTAAATCACTTCTTAATTTTTTGACTCTGACATCAAGCATCAGAATCTCATCACTGTGATCTTCATGTCTTGTATGGCCAAATATATCATTAGGCATTTTTGTTTTAGTGGTTATTTATTATAAAATATCTAATTCTTAATTCTATAAAAAAGGTAAAAGCTTGTCATAGGATCCTGGGACCTCAATATATAAACAATCACCAGCAGAAACAGTATATACAGTGCCAGAAATCATGTTTGAGTGCTTAATCCTGTAAATATTTTTGGCTACTGAAACTTTGACATTACCCTCGGGAGTTGTAATAAATTGTAATTGACCACCTACAGTTAATTGGTAATGATTTAAATTATTGTTAAATATGTATAATGTTTTACCTGTTTTATCATCAATATCTGTAAGTATGCTGTTCAGATGAATAATTAACAAACCACTTAGTTTAGATATCATAGATTGTATATCAGAAGAGGGTGCTGGTGTGGCAGGTCCATAATAGCCTGTTTTTTGAACCCAAATAAGTTCATTGGCATGTTTATTTATTTCAAATCATGCTCTGTAATTGGGCATTGATTACCACTTTTCAAATCACAATGACCCCATGGAAGAGTATGTACACCACATGATAAAATGCATCTCTTATCATCATGTGGGTCCAGAGCCACTTTTCTTACAACATTTGTAGTCAACAAGTGATACACACTCTGAATTCTGCATTCTGATGTTCTTATTAAACTCTGGGTTTTGAGACAATTTTTGTAATCTTCAAATTCAAGCTCTTTGTCCACAGTTACTCTGCCAATGCCCTTGGCCTTTTTGGCAACAACACCACTACATGTTTCATATCTGTACATCTTGGCCCTTAACCCAGCAAATGCCACAATAACATCACCAAGTGTCTCATCTTTTAACTTGCCAGGCACCTTTGTGTTGTGGGGTTGAATCTTTGTATGTTCACTGGTATCAAAACATTCAAGCAATGCAGGCTGTGACATATCTTGATAAACATCTTCTGTCTGGATATCAAGAATAAAGCTATCTGTGTCCATGTACATCAGTTTTACACAATCACCATAAATAGGCTTCAGCACATCATAATAGAGCTCTAGCATGTGTAATTTGGCCAACTCCAATATCACAGCCCCTACATAAATAGGCTTATCAAACTTAATCTTTGTTTTTTCATGTTGAATAGAGCCATATTGTCATCATAAATTCTTCTATAATTGAAATTAGGCTTTGCTATCAATTTCTTGCTCAGGCTGGGGTCAGTAATTAATTTAACATCAGTATGTTTTCTGACATTTTCTATGATTTTGCCATACACTGAATTTACCATCAATTTAAACAAGGTCTTATCAAATTTGCTTACTGCAGACGTTCGAAGCTCTGTGTTTGTATCAATATATGGCTTCAACCATCTTGAGTGCCTGAACCTTAAGACTTTGCCAACTTTGGTCACTTGAACACCATGATTCATTAGGAACTGGAGGTTTTTGTAATATATGACAGAACCCTGTTTTGGCTCCAGAGTCATCATTAGCTTCTTCTGTTTAGAGCCAGGTGAACACTCAACCTCAGTAATTGGGGGCAGATCAGAAAATGTGTTGTGTAAATCATCAGGAATTGTCAGATCAACCTCTAAGAACAGGCCATAGTTACTGTCATCAAAATCCTGAAGATCTTCAATACTAAAATTTTCAACCCACTCAAGCCCTGCATATGGCAATTTATCCATCACAGCATAACCATACAGGCTGTTGGCATCTACATACAGTATATAATTTGATGGCAGTGCTGGATCATAATCGGGAATATATTTGTTATTTGCTCTGGCATATCTCTGAGAACATTGCACCATGCCTCCTCTTATACATTGTTCCATAAACAGATACATATCTTGATCTTGGATCAGATCCAATTGCATTTTAGTGTTTAAAAACATTGCAGACCATGCTAGGCCTGGAGCACTGTAAAAATACATTGGATCCAGCTTATAATTTTCCATCGATGATTTTCTAAATGCCTGAAGTATATCAGCTAAGAGAGTCACATCAAGTTTTAAATATGCCTTATGATAATCGCCAAATGTCTGGCATTTTAAATTGTTCCACATCAACTGGGCATGGTGATAATCTTCATCAGTGATTCCAGATGCCCTGAGTTTACTGTAGAATGCTTGTTGTGGTGGCAGAGAACACTCATCAAATTTAGAAAAATCTGTAACATAGTCATATGGGTATACACCCTTCCGCCTAATTAATTTCAGGTCCTGATTTGGAAACAAAGCACATGTGATTTTGAATTGATCATCAGATAATTGACTGGCCAGTGTAGCCAGGCTAGCTGACAGAATTCTGTAGGAATCAAGAAATTTTAAGTGAATGGGAACACCATTAACTTTAATTATCTTGCTAATAGCAATATATTTCTCATCATTTTCTGCTAAAATATTTAAATTCTGCTTGTCAAACCCCTCGTACCTGATCAGATGATGAAAATCATAATTAGATGCACCATGGCAAAATATAGGGACAAATTTTGGTCTCTGGATCTTAATATTACAGCTATTACACAGGGCCATTTTGAATTTACCATCTGTATGAGAATGTTGATGCACCTTGTTATTTGTATCTGAAAATTCAGAATCACATACCGGGCATTTTTCTGCATTGTTGAAATCTTCAATCTGTTTCTCTGTTAAAGGCAACATGGGTTTTGATTTTAATAAGATGTTAGATGCTATGTCACGGCACTCATTTTCTATTTTATGTGCAATTTTTTTGATGGCATCTGGTCCCATGTATGAATCTTTTTTACTAACAACACCATCCTGTACAATCACATAATAAAAACTGGAAGGTTCATGTAGCTGGTATGGTGTAATTGAAGATTCATCAGGATCTGGGCTGCATAATGCAAGGAGTTTGAGGTTTGATTCAAAATCACAGACTATATATGCTGGGTGTTCCAACAAGGCTTCAAATTTTTTGAATTTGGCATTTTCACTTGGACTAGGCATCACCATATGAACAGGTTTATGGTTGCCACAGTATTTTAAATGTTCAATTAACTTGTTTTTAGCAATTTCTGCATTCTCTTTACAAACACCATTCACCATTTTTCTACCATCAAATACAGTCAAACATCTTCTACACAACTTGAATATTGTATTGGATTTGCCTTGTTGTTTTCTGACTAAAGCTTCAAGACTGTGTATCAGAGTGTAATGGTATGTGTCATCCCCTTCAATTAAGAGCAGATCAATCGGGACAGCAGAATCATCATCAAGTGTACTGATTCTGAGAGGTGCTATCAAGCAATTGCCACGGCCAGTAGAACAAATAAATACATTAATAGATAATTGTTTACCATTGATATCCCTGGCCTTTTTTTCAAATTTATCAATATTCTGAACAGACATTGGATATTCTAAGCCCTCCATAGCATCATCAAAATTGTGTTCATATTGTTTATAATAAGTTATTCTCTGAGGATTCCTTAAAACTGGATACAAAGCAGCTAAAATACACCACAGAAAACATTTCTCATCATTATTTTCTATGTTAACCACGGCTTTTTTGTTTTTGATATTGGCAGGTAATGGCAGATATGTGGAACCTTGTAGTGGGCTGAATTCAGAAATCTTAATATATAACTTGTGTGAAGTTCCGCATAGGCTCCATCCTGATTCTTTTGCAGCAAATTCAGAGTGTTTAATATTCAATTGCTCTATCAAACTGCTTATTATTTTGTCTAAATTTGCATTTGAATATACAGCTACAGTTTCTGTTATGTGGGGCTGTGTAAATTTTGCGCCATTTGGTTTCTTATATTGTGTAAACAATTTGAGGGACAGCTTATAAGAGCCATTTTGTGCATTTAGAATTGCCTACACATCAGGATTTATACTGTTCAAAAAATTCTTAATGTCACATCTTGGCTCTGATTCAAAACAGTGATCCCTAAGTTGGCCATTAAAACTGCTATGGATAGATGGTGCATAGCGTGGCTGCTTTGCTGCTCTAGCATTAACAGGTGTTTCAAGCTTACTTTTTAGACCAGATGTAGATGGTTGTGGGGGCAAAGTTGATGACTGTACATAACAAGTACACTTATGCCTATTGTAATATGCTTTGCTTAATATTTTATGGCATTTTGGGCATATTTTTGTGGGTTTTCTGCATTTTTCTCGATCACAATTATGCCGGTGCCTAGCCCAATTAGAACTAGATATATTCTTATTGCATTGATTGCAATATTTCTGATTTGGCATTTTTGTTGTTGGTTTATTATATAAAATTTCTTGGTCCAAAAAAAACAGAACTATGGATAATATGCCAAAACAATTATAACAGCAGTTAGTGGCTGAGCTGGTGCTTTAATACCCAGACAACAGCAATAACTAGGCTCTGGTGATCCCCAATATAGAGTAGTTTTGCTCTATTATGCTGTTGTATAACACACTTTACCAGGTATCAAACCCGGGAGCTATCAGCTGGATATCAGCTAAATACAGTCAAAGTTGGACTTTGGATTTGCAGTGAATATTCTCAAAGTCTCACGTGTGGGGATATTATTCTGCCACATGTATTTCAATCTCACACACTCTACCAGGTATCAGACCCGGGAGCCTCTTGATTACAAGGCAATAATACCAACACTTTGCCATCAGGGAAGCCCACACATTCTACCAGGTATCAGACCCGGGAGCTCTTGATTACAAGGCAGCAATATTAACACTTCACCATCGGGGAGGTCTCAAACCCAGGAGCCTCTTGATTACAAGGCATATAAGCCATGGGGCTAGGCCCACACTCTACTGAGTATCAGACCCGGGAGCCTCTTGATTACAAGGCATATAAGCCATGGGGCTATGCCCACGCTCTACTGACTATCAGACCCAGGAGCCTCTTGATTACAAGGCATAAAAGCCATGGGGCTAGGCCCACACTCTACTGAGTATCAGACCCAGGAGCTATGAGCTGGATATCAGCTAAATACAGTCAAAGTTTGACTTTGGACTTGCAGTGAATATTCTCAAAGTCTCACGTGTGTATATATTATTTCAGAGCAAAGCCTTCTGGAATTGGAGCCAGGTCTGCATGCTGTCATGCAAAGGAGTAATGTCCTTTTAGTAAGAATTTCCCCTATTACACAGTAATATAAATTAAAGTTTCATGCCCTTCCAGTGAATTGGAGTCAATGGCATGTGTCAGGCCTGCATGCTATCATGCAAAGGAAATTTTCCCTAGAATAGCACAGAAATATCAATAATGCCCCCTTTCAGCTTTTTTTTTTCTGTGTAGATTATCCCCCATGCGTGCCAGCATATGAAAGCCCCCAAGCGTGCATAATGTATTACCGGGGCAAGCAATGCATCAATCTTCCCGATCGAAACTGTCTGACAGACTAATGCATTTCTGAGCTAAGTAATTACTGCCCCGGGCATAAAACTGATCAAAGATTAGGAAGAAAGCAGGTAACAGTTCAATTTGCAGCCTGCCTTTGTCCAAGGTAATCCTGTATTGTATTAGATCTGTAAGTTGTTAGAGGCACCTACATGAGCATTTTTGGCTTAGTTTTAAGTGTAGCCATAACAATATCAAGAGGGGCATATTTTTAACAGGCTTACAGACAACAATCTCACAGATGTAGCTTTTGCACACATGGCCAAATCAGTCTGTTGAGGCTTCTTCATTTGTACACTAGAATTCGGGATTCTTGGGATTTTGACAGAGTAGCACACTGTAAGCAATAAGATCATATGGACAACTTGAGATAATTTTAAGTGTAGCCAAATTAATCTATTGAGGGTTCTTCATTTGTACACTAGGATTAAGGATTCTTGGGATTGACAGCATAGCACACTTGGGGCAATTGACCCATATGGGCATCTTGACATAGTTTTAAGTGTAGCCAAATCGGGTCTGTTAATCAAATAGGCTCTTCATTTGTTGTGCCAGTAATACCACAAACCCCACTACTCACTATTATTCTTAATATTCTTTTAAGGGCATGCGGGACAGTCTCCGCCCGGCTTTTCCATCCGAGTCAGTGTTGCCAACTTAGCTCTCTTGGAGCCAGAACTGGCTCTTTCGTGCACTCGTTTGCCTGTGAACGGGGCGCCCGCCCTCGTGCCTCACTATGATACCATCACTGGTTCCGGCCCACATAGACCAACTTTTGCCATTATTATACATTTTGCACGTGACGTGATATTGTTATATTGGCTGCGTCGCTCCATCACCCCTTATATTCCCAGCTACTTTTTTTAATAGCGCCGTGTTGACGTGAAATTGGCATAATATTGTTATCAGGGAATCCTTTATTTTCGATTTCGTACGACCTTGAGATGGGTGATGCTGCCGGATCTAGATTGTGAAAACTAAGAATAAATTGTCATCAATTTAGAGTTAACGGTAATAGCAGTGCCCCACCCCTTTGACAACTAACATTACTCTAGGAAGCACTTCGTAAATCTAGCTCCTTGAAAGTCAGTTTTAACTCCATTTAAGGTAAACTTTAGCTCCATTATGCGCACCAGGTTTGGCAACACTGCCAGGAGGCAAGAAGAAATGCATTGGGCATATGGGAATATTTTTTGATTTGTTATCTTGGGAATATCAAAATTCCGATGGAATAGAAAATTATATCAACGGGAAGAGAGCAGTTTGAAGAAGTGATTGCCAAGCAGAAAAGTCGAAACTCCCATTTGATTAGTCATAACTTGATGTTGAAGTTGATTCCCCATAAGGAATACATGGGATTCCGAAAATTCTAATTCGTCATATTTTTTACAGGTCGTATCTAGCTTAATAATCAACTTTGGAAAACGCTTCGACCTGCCACATGTGGAGAAATTCATACTCTCTTGTATCCCCACGTTTTTCTTCAGTAGCATTGCCAATTCCGACGACATTCAAATAAATGCACACATGGCGCGTAACTGTATCATCTCGCCTTAAGACTAAAAT
Source organism: Lepisma saccharinum (assembly GCF_977018435.1). Taxonomy (NCBI): domain Eukaryota; kingdom Metazoa; phylum Arthropoda; class Insecta; order Zygentoma; family Lepismatidae; genus Lepisma; species Lepisma saccharinum. Next base: position 48,143,247 of record NC_139252.1, read on the forward strand.
GTTTTTTGTCTTCTATCACCAAGTTTAACAGGTTCGAGTTTTTGTTTTTAATATTTGATTAAGTCCAATTTTTGCTCATGGTAGGCCAATTGGAATATAGACCTACAGTTTAAATTTGGGATCCGAGCAACTCTGCAAGATGCCTCAAGAGGGGATCGAACCCGAGACCATTTGAAAGAATATTTTGTTGTTTTCTTGTTCATTCATTTTATTCCTCATATCTGATGGTTCTGTTTACCGTGACAATTGTGTTAATAACGACATACAATAATAAAAATCTATTTCAGCCCTTGACCCCTATTTTTGACCCCCAAATAAATAAATAAATAAAATAAAGAAACGCTCATCTCTAGAACGTAGTTGGTTCCTGTTTACAGTAGGTACTATATATTGTTTATACAAAACAGTGCAAGCGTAGGGCAGAATGGATTCTCGGTGAGGTGAGGTGAGGTACCCAACTGAAATTCAGTGGCGTCGCGTGCGGTTCGCATACGAGTGTTCACAATATGTTTTTGTACTGAATGCAGATTTACTCCTCTCCCATGTAACCTCATCTTCAATTGAAAAAGTAAGAAGAACAGTTCAATTTATTTTCAAGAATTTCCCCCCAAAATCAAGTAATACAAGGAGGACCTAGGGGAAATTGTCCTTCTCCCCCTTAAAATTCACCAGGTTTAGCGAATTGTCGCTAAAGTTTGCAACTATGTAGCACAAACCTTTTCGAGTCCCCCTAGACATGCCTTGTAACTGCTGCACTCTGGTGCCGAATGTAAGAAGTATTGTCGCTAGAATCAATGTTCGCACAGCGAAGTGAACATCTTCGGGGTATAGTGGCCAACAGCCCCTTAGCTGTCAGCTCTATGCAACACGCACAGCAATTGTGTTCAACGCCCTCCGTGGAACACTGTAGGAGTCAGTGTTACCAACTATCTAAGAAAGTTATCAGATGTGAAAGAAGTCATGTCAGAGTAAATTGTGTGTTACTCGTACATCAAACAGTATTTTTTCGAATTAATATACGTGTGTGTGTGTGTGTGTGCATTTAATATGTATGTAATTTAAGACATATGCATGAGTGTTCACGTTCTCATGTGAACATTATCAGGCGACGCGCCTGCTGAAATTCGCCCCTCCCAACTGTATCTTCTGGATCCGCCACTGGTGTGTGTGTGTGTGTGTGTGTGTGTATTCATTAATGATTCTGAAATCCACCCTCGCCTAGCTGGTGACGGAGCTTCTGCAACAGAGTTTCTGAAAGGTATTTTGCAACGATGCACCACCATTGGACCAAAACCCAGTATTTTTGTCCGAGGAGACGCCGATAGCCCGTAGAGCAGGTCGTTGTCAGCTGGAAATCAATATTCCACTCGCGGACAAGAAGACTCGGTTGCGAGATATCTTGTCACTTTAGACATGCGAGAGGGATATCAAAGCAAGCATTGTTTGTGACAGCTGATAGTGGCCCTTTGTGTAGACGTCGACCTTCGCCCGACAATCACCGCCAGGCGACAGCTGCTGCGGGTGAACAAAAAGGAACAAGTTTCCAAACGAGCTGACGAGGTGCTCTGGTGGTGTACAAATTTCACCATGCGACTGATGTAAACCGCGTCTCTAGGGCATTGACGGTTTCAGTAGTACCCGTCGCTGACGACCGACGACGCTAATTCTCGCGTCCTGTTCTTATGGAAAGCTAAGGGAGTTTTCAGACAGAAGTAAAGCCCGCATCACACGGAACTGGATTTCCAGTAGATATGCCCTAGTTGCCGCTGGACTGGCTACCCATTTGCTAGTTTTCGCCTCACACGATACTTATCAGCGTATTGTCGATAGACTTTTGTTCCCATACGAGGGAAGTTGTAATGGCGGCCGCGTGAGATGTAAACAATGTATCACTTCACGTTTTTAAAAGCCGATAACTATTCAACCGAGAGGAATAACGTTTCGTATAAAACGTTATTAGGTACAAAGCAATGGCGCTGCTTAAATACATACTTTACACGCATGGAAGAATATTTTAGTTGTTGCAAATGTAAGCACCGCGCACTCGGCATAGATGGTGTAACTCAACGCGCTTTTCATGCTGTATACGTTATACATTGCTGGAGTAACACTCGGAAACCACAGACAAAAACGCTCCTTTGCACACTCACAGATTATCTTCACATGGCGAAACTTCAATGCATCAGTTGATGTTCCTTGATGCACCTTCCCGCATCTCTTTGGATGATGCACTTAAACGTTTGGTCTGAGCTACAGAGTTTATGTAGATCAGGCAAAACGTTTAAGTGCATCATCGAAAAAATATGCATTCTGGTGCATCAAAATGCATCAAATGATGCATTGAAGTGTATCTCGACTGTAATAAGTCCTCACTTGAATCAAATGATGCATTTTGGTGTTTCTTTCACGACATACAAAAATGCACCCACATGCATCAATTCTGAATCTGATTCTTTGAAGAAGCCATAAAACATACTTTAGTGCATCAATCGATGCATTCTGCTGCATCAATTGATATGATGCATTTAGTTCTCTGAGTGGGGGCATGACTTTAACTAACACTACCGACAGAAGCTTGACAAGGACAACTCCAACACTCTCGTCTCCTCCAAGCAGGGAAAGAACCTCTTGAAGAGCTCCACAATCTGACCTTTCGATAGATTTCCGATCGAGGAAGAACGCCGAAGTGCGTTTGCTTGTTGTTCATTGCGAGAGAAGTGGCCAGGTTCTGCGAGGGCAGGGATTCACCTCCATTTGCTTCTTGGAAGAAAAGTTCGATACGAGGCCTCTGAATTGAAGCCGCTTCCTTGTTCCCTCCGGGACAAGAGACGATATTAAGTTAGAGCTCATCAGTGGCCGCCAGGTGAGGTTGTGTTCCCCATCGGCTGACCCGACACACGTGTATGATATTGAAAGTTAATCTATTTGTAATTATGACGTAAATCAGTGTTGTCAAGTGCTACGAGATCTTACATCTCAGCGGCATTTACTAAGACAATGATGTTTTCTCACGTATACTGTTCTCATTGGTTCTATTTTCCTCATCCAATGATATCAAAATCGTAATTATCCTCATTACCCACTCTCAGCAATTATTTGTATGTTTTTCTCAGTTCCTACTCTCGTCGCATTTGTTTTCCTCATCCCTTGTATTTTTCTCATCTCATATTTTTAACATATTTTTTTTTTATAATAAAACTTGCTGATTACCAGGAATTTCCCGGGTACTTATTTATCCCAATCTTCTATTAGACAGGAAAATAATGAATTCTAACTATAGTGTAAAATGTAACTAAAAAGCATAAGTACAGTATACAAATTATAAAGTAAAATATTTTACAAATTCACTATAATATTAATTTAACTCAAAACTTAATTATAAACAATATTTTTAGTTCCACCTCCAGGAGCAAGAATAAATCAATTGAACGGCATTACGAGTGTCACTATTCATCTTAGCGACCCCGAAAACTATGGATTCCACACTCATATCGGTCGTTTTCGATTATTTTTACGTCACCCCCTTTCCACCCCCATCCCTAGGGGTGCCAGGGGTGTCTTACCCTCACAGTATTTCTTTCCAGATTGTAAGTCATATGTGTACCAAGTTTGGTTGAAATCGCTCCAAGCGTTCGAGAGTTATGCCGGAACAAACACACACACACACACATACGTCCATTTTATATATATATATATATATATATATATATATATATATATATATATATATATATATATATATATAAGATAGATATACGAGGGTTGGGAAGAAAGTCATGGCAATCCAGTAATAATTCGACAATCGAAGGATGTATTAAAAATTTGTTATATACAACTGAAAGACATACACATGTATTAATATACAAGTTACAAAAACCTGTCTGACCCTGTGACATACACATGTGCACATGTTACAAAAACTTGTCTGATCATGACAAACCTTCGAAATAATCTCCCGCATTGTCCGCAGTACGCTGCCATTGATGTGGAAGACGTCGAATACCATCGGCAGCTCCATCCTTTTCACCATGCCTGAAGCGGGTGATCTGTCGTCGCACAGCATTTTCAATGTCCATGCGGGTCGCACATCGTGTATCAACCAGTGGTTCCTTCACCTTGGGGATGAGGTCAAAATCACACGGTGACAAATCCGGTGAATACGCTGGGTGCTCCAACCCTTTCCATCCCCATCGGCGCAGTAGGTCCCGTAGGGCCTTATGTGGCCTTGCATTATCGTGGAGTATGATTGCATTATGCAGTAGATCTGGACGCTTCTCTCTAATGGCACGTCGTAGATGTCGCTGCAGGAACTCTTCCACATCGATGCCAGCGTGCTGTGGACAATACGGGAGATTATTTCGAAGGTTTGTCATAATCAGACAAGTTTTTGTAACATGTGCACATGTGTATGTCACAGGGTCAGACAGGTTTTTGTAACTTGTATATTAATGCATGTGTATGTCACAGGATTGCTTGGGTTTTCTTTCATGATTCCAGCCAACAAAATATCCATAATGGATACTCTTTCAGTTGTATATAACAAATTTTTAATACATCCTTCGATTGTCGAATTATTACTGGGTTGCCATGACTTACTCCCCAACCCTCGTACATAATAAATGTGACATTTGAGGCGTATTATCATGATCAAATGGAAATATTTTACTCGTAGTAGGGAATTTTTATGGATAAGATGAAATTTTAGTTTGTTGTGTGGGAATTCTTATGAGATTTTAGGTTCCTGAGAGGGATTTTTTTTTAGCAGAAACTGAACACCTTAGAAGATCTTCTTTAAAAGAAGCCTAAAATCAAGGCCACCGTTTTCGTGGGGCCTCAACCGAGGACATCCAGGGTTGGCTATCAACGTAATAACGCCTCCACGAAGGCAAGAAGAGGCGGGGGAAATCTTCCAGGGCGACAAACAAATTCCCTCCTCTCAAAGTGACGAACAACGCGCCTCTACGTGAGTTAGGAGAGCGTGTTGGTGTGGGAAGGGACATAGTTGACAAACTTCGCCAGGCGCATCGGAAGATGGCTCGCGAAGACATGTTGTCACGAGATGTGAAGAAAAGCGTCTTCGTCGGGCTTGCCCCCCCTTTTTTTCCCCTTTGACCCCTGGGTCTACAGGAAATCTCGAGAAATTGCATGTTCCCACACAATATTGCGCTGCGTAAGGCTATCTTGAACGTTACTTTGGTAAAACTGCTTTGAATTTTTTTTGCTTTTTAAGTTGACTTAATGCAATGGCAAGTAAAAGTACACTCTTAGTAGTTACCGGTAAAATGTACAATATTTTATAGTTAAAATTTGCCGACCTCCAAGGCAAAGTGGTTAGCACAGCGCGCTACGAATTCCGGACTGGCCATGGGTGTCCTTTGTGACCGCTTCTTCATCAATTTCATTATCATCCTCATCTTCGCCATTAGCCAAAAGTGGCTGAAAAGCGACGCTATGTAATTAAAATCAAATCAAAATAAAAAAATGATATTTTTGCATTTGCCTCTTTTCGCACTTACTACTATTGCACTTCTTGATTGATTGATTTGGTTCGCTTCTCTCCACCACTTTTGGCTAATCGCGAAGCTGAGGATTGGAGCTGATATTATGAATTTCATGAAGGAACTCTCACAAAGAACATACATGCCCACGCGGGGATTCGAACCCGGGATCTCTGGCGTCGGAGAGCGCTGTGCTGACCACGGACGTCGGTTCACTTATTTATTTTCGAATTTTCTAAACCACCCCTATTTACAAGTATACTCTGTCCAAGGAGAATGTGGAACGACGCCGCGCATAACAGTAACTATAGTCCATGAGGCCTTAGAAAGATCGCTTCGCGGGCTTGCAGCAGACGACAATATGGGGGTGTGTCTCCGAGAACCAATCAGGTCCGCGAATGAGCGAGCCCGGTTTCCACAGCTAGCTCGCTGCACCCTTCTGGAAGGGTGAGTGACCTCGGCCTGTTTGTTCGGCTGAGGAGCAGACGACACGACAGTATCGGCAATAGTGTGCCAGCGACGTCTGCTGTTAGCCCGCGAAACGCTCTTTCTAAGGCCTCCTGCAGTATAAGGGGAGAAAGCGAAAAAAGTTTATGATATCATAAAGATGCCACTTTTACTGCCCATAAAAATGTGCGCAATTCAAAGAAAATAATATGATATTTTAGGCAGTTATAAATATTTAGTCTACATGTATTTAGATTAATAACACTCACGAGATAAAGTTGGAAAAAGTTGCCAAAACCGTTCGGTGTTAAATAAGGGAATTGAAGTTGAGATATAACCCAGCATGAAAGAGCCTACAACAAGAACGTCAACGAAATGGGAATAATAGACACATACTGCCTAAAGAAGAAAAAAATTCATGTAGATTTGTTTGAAAAATCAGAAGTGATTCGAAACAAGCAGTGTAGAAGAATCTAAGACATGTAGATACGGACAGTATAAAAGAGAAACGAAAGTAAGTGAAAAAATAAGTGTAAAATAAGCAAAGAAAGGTGGATATAGGTGGTATAAAAGAGAAGTGAAAATAAAACAAATCACGCAGTGAAAAAGATCTGAAGATAAGTGGATGCAGGCGGTTTGAAAGAGAAATAAAAGTACGTCAAAAGAAACAAGTGGATGCATGATGTTTAAAAAGAAGAGGAACATAGTGGAACCACTGCAAAAGAAGCAAAAATAAGTATATGCAGGAGGTTTAAATAGAAGCGAAGACATGTGGAAATCAGTAGTCTAAAAGAAGTGGGGAGAAGTGAGTACAAGTGATTTACTCAGGTGTAATGTCATTAAGCCTTGTTTCCATGATATGAAAAACTCAATATGCTGACCAAGGCAGAAATTTATTTTATTATAAAGGAGGAAGGCCAAGGAAATAGAGAAGAAAGGTGAAGAAGACACAATGAACTGGAATGGGGGACTGAAGCTAAACAAAGAACGGAAGAAGGTGTTAGAAATAGTGGAAAGGACAAGAGAGAAAGAGGAGAGAAGAAGGAAGAAGAATGAAGGAAAAAGAGAGTGAGATAAAGAGTCCAACCACATTCTAGATTGAAGTAAATATGTTGTAGCATTTTAGGTGCCGGTATGGTTGACAAGGGAAAGCCACCTGCTAGAATGTTCCAGAACAACTTTCTAATAGTCTGGAGGGGAGTAATGTTTGTGTATATATATCGTCCTGTTTTGTACCTTGTTACATTTGTACTTGGTGCTTAGTCTGAAGGAGACCTTGCTAGAAGGTTGAAACGTTACGTTTAGTTTATGCTTTATAATAAAATAAATGCCTTGGTCAGCACATTGAGTGAACTGAAATGTGGTCAAACAAAATAATGAAATTGGAAATTCGTAATATAAGTATGGATAATCAGTAAATATACGATCTGAGTCAGATAAACATGAGGACGGCGGAAAGAGGGAAAGTAGAAACATACGACTTTAAAAAAAGGAGCAAAATTCGGAAGTGCGTATTCTCCCTGCTACTGAAGGGGACGTAGGCATGCACTATCAAGAGTAATGCACCCTGAAACGCCATCCAGTGTCATCTTCATTAAGATGACGGGATAACAGGGCAAAGAACCAATAAACTCAAGCCTGCAATTACTCCCCGGCAGCCAGGCGACTTGCTCGCTCCCCTCCCCTCCCCCAGGATCCCCCCTTGCTTCCGTCCGCCCCAGACCAGCGCCACTTGATAGATGGTTGTGTCAAGCATCGTAATTGGACTGTTGCATCAACATGCGGTCTCATCATTACCGGTAATCAGCTCGCTCTGGCGGGCAAAATTATAACTAAGGCTGACGCGTATCGTTACGGATCCACCCCCTTCTCCTCTTTTTCGGCGTGGCGTCAGTCGACGGACCAATTACGCATTCATCGTGTTAACATTCTAGGCAATATGGCGTCACTTCCGGTCGGTTGGCGGGCAAAAGGGCCGCTTTGTTTGGCGCTTGACCGCGTGGGACAAGCAACACAGCACGTGTGGTGGTCGTTATGTTCCATACACAAATATCCCCATCACAAAATGGGAAGTTTCCCTCATTCGTGCTTTAATTTCTCTTTTGCAATGTCGAAAAAATCACCCATGAGACTAAAAATTCCTTCTACCTAAAACTTTTCCTGCAAAAATCGTAGAAAATATTGATATATCGAAGAAGATAAGACAAATATGAAGTCCAGTTTGTGCCCAAGGGTTAGGAGGTGAAACACACGTGCACGCGGCGGTCTTGACACTCTGGTTTGCAGAAAAACCAGTCAAGGAATCTCTGACATATGTCACGGCAGAATTAAACCGATAAGACGCCTGGGCGGGATTGACACAGCAGAAATAACACAGACTGATAATCAACATTTAACACTAATGACCAAAATGTGGCGTGTGCCTCCTGGGATCACTGTCGCTTGAATACCAGTGCTTTTCAACGTTGAATTAATTATAAATGTAATCTTTGTGCTCAAAGCTAAGCGTAACATTATGAACGTACATTTCAAACAGCCCCTCGTTATCTTAATTCATTCTGTTCTCCGCATCTTGGGATACAAGAATTGAAACAAGCATCAATAAGCAGAGGACATTTGATCCAGAAACCCCCCCCCCCCAATGGAATGAAGAACAAATAAGAACATTAAAAGCTATGGACCATTTGCCTACTGTTACCTTTATGACTAACTAGCTAACTACCCGTCGTTGCCCGGGTATTTATTTATCCCAATCTTCTATTAGAGAGGAAAATAATGAATTCTAATTATAGTGCAAAATGGACTTGGAGTTGAACGGCATTGGTAGTGTCACTATTCATCTTAGCGACCCCGTAAACTATGGATTCCACACTATGATCATTTTCGGAACACAAAGTCATACCAGCCTGAATGTTAGACAACCCGAGAAACACTATTGTTGTGCGGGATTGCATAGAGTGACGGATATCTGTTTGTGCGGAATTTAATATCGGTGGTTTTCGATTATTTTTACATGTCACACCTTCCCACCCCACCCCTAGGGGGTGCCAGGGGTGTCTTGCCCCCAAAGTATTCTTTCCAGATTGCAAGTGATACGTGTACCAAGTTTGGTTGAAATTGCTCCAGGCGTTCGAGAGTTATGCCGGAACAAACAAACATACACACACACCCACACACAAACATCCATTTTTATATATATATATATATATATATATATATAGAGAGAGAGAGAGATTGTACAGGGTGAGTTACTAACTGTGAAAATATCCTCACGAAATAAAGTTAGGGGAACATAACTGCATATTGTTATTTCCGAGAAAACGCACATGTAAAATGATATGATGACCCCCTTCCCATTTGAAAATCTGGATGTAATTCCAAGATGGCGGCTTTCAAGATGGCCGCCATAATACACACTAGCCCCATCTGGTGTGCCCTCACCCCAATTACCAATATCTGAAATTTCATCGCCCTCCGTCAAGTCGTTTTCAATTTAAAAGGATGGTGCCGGACTTTTGCCTCATCCTGTACAATTGCCCTATATTGGTACAAGTTTTGAATTTGTTCATTATAATGTAAAAGCTGCATGTTTGGTCATTGGCGCACCACACCGGGGTCTTGTAAACCCCCAATGAATTAATTATTCTAAAAACATCAAAGGGGGATGATAGCACCACCATTAACTCCCAAAGCTAATATTCTAATTAAACTACCCCTAAAGTGCTCCCCTGTGTTATGCACCACGCCATGAAGGCGTGTAGGGGGTGTGAGATTAGGGCCCCACACTTTCTTGATCACGGCCGAAGATGGGGGTGATGTGATCAGCACCACGCCCCTGGCGCCTTTACCCTCCAGAATTTCATCCAGGTACCCACTTTGTACATACGTCCACATATATTTTCAATGTACTCGCTCAAAGTTGTGCACGTGGAATTTTCCATAACAAATTTCTCTCTCTGCGTAAACAGTATCCCAGCCAGCTTTGGACTCTTCTGTTTGTGTCTTGCAAACATCAACAAGAACAACGCCTCAGGGATTTGGACACAAAAAAAATCTCGCTTGTTGAAATCAATGTTAAAAGCTAATTGCAAATTTTGAATTCGAAGCTGCAACTAATTCGAGTTATCACACCACCCACGACTCCATTACAGAGAAAAAATGATCCTTTGTGAATACTTTTGCAATTCAGTATACACAGTGTTGCAGTCTTCAATTTAAATTATCTGTTTAGCCTATCAACCGCGCCAAGTTTTTTCATGATAGTTAAAAGCCAGCCACTTTCAAATATCTGATGCAGTGTTTATAATGAAATTTGTATCTTAACAGGGTGTATATCAAAATAACATACACAATTAGCATATATGTGCATAAAGTGGACTTAACGCAACTCAATTAAAAAAAAATTGACAGATAAGTCTCTTACAGAAAATAGGCTGTCGTGTATTATAAAGATAGATATGTGTGTGTGTGTGTGTGTGTGTTGTTATGCTTTAATTACTCTTCAGGGGAGAGTAACCTGCCTTGGCTCGACCTGTTGCTTGTTTTCGTTACTTCCCCAGGCAAATAATTAGCATAACACTAAAAAAACTAACAATGCTGTTCAATCGAATTAAAAGACATTGAATAACTACCATATTCTTTACCATGGGCATTAGGGAAAACTCAGTTCTTCTATCTTGAATGATAGCTCAGACGTTCAGTTTAAAAATTTATAAAAATACTACAGTAAAAACTGCATATCCGGAACCTCTATAAGAAGGAAACCTGTAAATACGAAAAAAAAAGTCCCCAGAACGGACCGATTTTATACCTGAAAATGACCTGCTTAAGGCGGAAACCTCCTTAACGCGGAAACGGAACACCATTTAAAGACCAACGAGATGTTTTTATTCTCAGTAAGACGGAAATTTCTTCCTTTATTTTTTTCACTCGCAAGAAAACAATGCAATACTGTAAGTGGAACACGCCTCTGTTGCCACTCGCTTATCGGTAACATTGTCGATACGAAAGAATGCGCTACAATACTCATAGCTGTTACGATTCCGTTTCTTTCTTTCTTTCATCTCTTACCCTCTTTCTCCACCTCTCTTTGTCTATTTCTCCTCTGTTCTTTCGACACCTTTCTATTTTTCTTGTTATCTCTCTTTGTTTCTTTTTTTCTTCACTTTTATCTCAATCTTTCTTCGCCTCTCTTATTCCATCTTTCAATCTTTTTCTTTCCCTCTATGCACATCGCGCTACTACGCCAGGGGTCCCGGGATCGAAAAGATACATAAGTACGTACTGTACGTTGTTACAATACTGTAAAAAGTGTACCAACATGTTGTGTAGTTACATAATTTCAATCCCTGCTATGGTTATTGCGACTGTGTCGCATTTTTATTCATGTACGTAAATGCATTAGTAATCTACATTATAAGTAATGCGAAATGTAAATCTGTCTTTCCATTATTTCCTGCAGCGCTCTATACTGTATTTAAGGTCAACCCTGTATAAGAAGGAAAACTGTTAAGACGGAAAATTTTGCTCGGAACCATCATGTTCGGGATAGACAGGTTTTACTGTATTTATTTCGTACAAAGAATTACATAAGAAATAACACCCAAATAAAAAATGAGAGGTTCGTACGCTTGCCTAGACCAGCAGTACTAGTGCAAAAATGTATCAAACTTGCCACTTGCATACATGACATGTTTCTCTAACTCCCTCCCCTTCTTGTTTATAATGAAACTTGCCACGCAAAAAAGAGACTAAACTTGATTTAAATTCTAACAACTAATTATGCGCTATTCTTGAAATTATATAATAACAAAACTGTGCTGATTCTTTTTCAACCCTGCCACTGTCCCTTTAATCCCAGATTGAAAAAAACCGGACCCTTGACAGTGTCGAATCTACAAATTTTAACTAATAATTTCGCGGAACAAGTTACTTGGCTTTTCACCAACGGATAGACATATACGTACTTGAAATTAAACGCGTCCCTTATTTCCCTCGGATACGGCATTTCTCTAGGAATAATAACAAATGTCCACCGTAAACTAAGCGTTAGCTTGTCACCTAACGAATCAAGAAAAATGCGTGGACTTATCTATGTGTTTCAAAGAAAGCAAATGGTTGATCCGTGACCGCTAGCCATATGACCAGCCCAGCCACTCTACCGGAACCGAAATAACCTTTCAAGGTTTCCCTTATTGACCAAAAACTCGAAAGAAATGCCAACCCCACCAGTGTTGCCACAATATGAGGGCACAATTTCCCTTTCCAAGGGTCAAAATTTCCCTGTTTGAACCAATTTTTCCCTTCACCTAAGCAAATTATATAATAATAATAATAATTAGTAGTAGTAGTAGTAGTAGCATTATTAGTGGTGGTGGTGGAATTATTCGTTAGAATAAAAAATATTTAAAAAAAATTCACATTTCAGTTTCATCACTTCCTGATCAGATGTCCCACGTTTGAATCCTGGTCAGGAATTTATTTAATCGTTAATCCTCATCGTTACTATTTATCCAAAGATGCATAAAAGCAACGTACAATAAACTTAAAGGAGCAGAAACAAGTAGGAACAGAAAAATAAATAACATAAAAAATGTGGATATGAAATTCGAAATTAACATGAACTGTAATAATGTAGTCAGATGACCTTAAAATTTCCCTGCAATTGTGGTATTTTTCATCGAAATTCCCTTTTCCCTTTCAGTCCGAATTTCCCTGCAAAAGGGAAAAATCCCTTCATGTGGCAACACTGAACCCGGCTTTCCAGTCGGGTCCCTTTATATAGGGGATTCAAAAACAGACCAGAAAACTGGAATTTTCAACCCTCACAGGCTTGAAGGTACAAGTATTTGAAACTGACCGCCTTCTGCAAGCTGGCTTTCACCGTCATGTAGGCCAGCCCTACAGCAGTTTACATTGAGAAATGCATAAAAAAGAAGTAATAAAAAGGATCATGTAGTGATTGTATCATTACAGTGTGTATTGCTGTTATTTGGTGTGGCTTATCACGTGACTTATCATGACGATGAGTGATGATGTGATAAAATTGATGGAAAAGACAGCCACAAGGAATACATGTCGAGGCCGGTATTCGAGCTAAATATACAGGGTGATTCTAAAGGTATAGTACAAACGAAAACCACAGATACCTCCCATGAAATAGAGACGAAAGTTCCCCTTCCACTTTGCCGAGAGATGCCTCCGTGAGGAGCTAGACAACGCCGAAAACGTGTGAAAATGAACTTCACACCTCTGTACAGCCAGTACCAGTGAAGCTGGAAAGGCGGAACAAACGAAGTCAAAAGGAACACCAAAGTCGCCCATCCAAAAAACACTAGGCGGCAGCTGCGCAACGCATGCGCATGGGGTTCCACAAAGGAAATAGGAGTGTCCCGCAAGACAAGTGAAGGGAAAGGGTAGCGATCGACAACGGTAGGGACAAAAGAAGCAATGAAGCATGAAGTAACAATTGCACAGCGGGAAACAAACACATGCAGCGCGTGGGGAGTCCCCAAACACAGTGGGGAGACACCGCAGCAAGAACAAAGCACGGTTCAACAAAAGAGAAAGAGGACCGGACGGGGAATGGTACCTGTCAAGGAGACAACAAATGCGGGACGAGGGATTCCCCGTAGCAGCACCGAGGGGATGTCACACAGAGGTCGTGCGCCAGCAGGACAAACACAGCAACTACGGTCACAGGAGGTTTATTGCTAATGAAAGGTGCACTTACAGGTAGGAATAGTACGTAGTACGTAGTCGTACCCCGGACTGACGTTGTTACAAAAGTTGCTCAAATTGACGACCACCACATTAAATGCAGGCATTGCAGCGTCGCAGGAAATTCTGGCGAACCCTATCAAAAATCCCTGGCATGGTACACACCTCGGCCGATGCTGCAAGTATCCGCGCTACCAATGTTTCCTTGTCAGGCACCGGGGTCTCTTAGACGAGTGTTTTCACATGGCCCCACAAGAAGAAATCCATTGGTGTGAGGTCAGGCGAACGGGCGGACCAGGGGACGGGGCCCTCTCTGCCGATCCAGCGCTGTGGATAGGTACGGTGCAAAAGGGTTCGCACTGTGCCATCAAAATGTGCAGGCGCTCCATCCAATTGAAACCACATACGATGTCGCACGTTGAGGGGTACATCTTCTAGCAGCTCTGGAAGGACTGATGCAAGAAAGGTGCGATAGAGGCGGCCATTTAAACGTGGTGGCAGCAGGTATGGACCGATAATCTGTTCATCGATGATACATACCCTGATATTCACTGCAAACTGGGTCTGATGGTGCACCTCGACTGCTGCATGTGGATTTTCATAATCCCACACATGGCTGTTTCGGCAATTGAAGATGCCCTCACGGGTGAATGTTGCCTCGTCCGTGAAAAGCACATGGCGCAAAAAACGGGGATCGTCGGTACAAAACTGCAACAGTCGTTGACAGAATTCCACACGTCGTGGGTAATCCCCAGCCTGCAACGCGTGGACTCGCTGTGGATGATAGGGATACAGCAGATCATCATGAAGGACACGCCACACTTTCAACTGTGATACTCCCACTGCACGTGCAATGCTACGGGTGCTAGTGGACGGTGTGTCGTCCACGCGAGCAAGTACGTCCTCCTCGACCGCCGCGGTGCGCACATGTCTTGGGTGACCGACATGATGGCCTGCACGTAACACACCCGATTCACCAAGGGTACGGTGCACGTTCGAAAACAACCTGCTGTCGGGTTGTCGCCTCTCCGGATACCGTCCGCGATAAAGGCGTGCAGCTGCTTGGCCATTGCCATCTGCAAGGCCGTAGACAAAATGCATGTCCCTCAGTTCTACAAATGTGTAGCGTTCCATGGTACGGTGAGGATAGTGCCAATTATGGAATACTGTACTGCAGTACACAGGTGGCACACACACACACTGGTCACAACGGCTTCGAAACAACGTACTCAATTGTCGTACGTCAAGCACACCACCACCGCACCGGCTCTTTCACTGACACGCTCCCTGACGCTGCACTTCCAATCAGCCCACACGTCCGCACGGCGCTGTGGTACAATCAGCTGACGTTCCTGAGCCACCCGTGCCTGTGCTCTTCACTACCTGACCACTGCCGTCAGGTGGGGCCATGTACTCTGGTGCCTTGTCATCGTGGAACACATGTAGCGTCCTTCATTCTTGCCCCATTCACCCACAACACGTACTTCGTCCGTCTTGCTCGAGCCGACGGGGAGCACTACGTACGATCGTGTGGTGTTTGTGTACACCAATGTGGGGTAACCCAGCAGTTGAACAGACGTGCATAACCCCACGTAGCTCCATTACACGATTGTCCCACGCAGTTTATCTGTCCAGCCTTGCTCGGCCCGGTCTCACACCCACGCGGCAGTGTGCGGCTGCGGTGGTGTGAGGTCACGCTTGGTTTCGGAGCGGAAGGCTGCGGCCGAGGAGGGACTCGAGTTGTTCGGCTGAGGTTGCGCTCGGAAGCAAGCAGCCGCGTCAGGTCTGGGAACGGTGGACCTGGTGATCGGGATGGAAACATTCCGACCTCGTCCATTAGTGTCGTCCACCGTACGGAGTGGTGGGGTCCGTACGACACTCCAGCAGCCTTTCGCCCGCTCCCACCCAGCGATGTGCCTCCGGCTTCATTTCTAAGAGGTTGATTGGGCCCCATCACGACGTTTGTTACAACGTCAATACGGGGTACGTGGTCCTATCTGTACGTGCACCTTTCATTAGCAATAACCTCCTGTGCCCGTAGTTGCTGTGTTTGTCCTGCTGGCGCACGACCTCTGTGTGACATCCCCTCGGTGCTGCTACGGGGAATCCCTCGTCCCGCATTTGTTGTCTCCTTGACAGGTACCATTCCCCGTCCGGTTCTCTTTCTCTTTTGTTGCACCGTGCTTTGTTCTTGCTGCGGTGTCTCCCCACTGTGTTTTGGGGACTCCCCTTGCGCTGCACCGCCAGCGCCGCCATTTCTGCCCCGAACCATGTACGCGTCTGTTGCCTGTCGAGTGTCACGGACCACTTTGCTTGCATTCTCGGTGTGTTTTTACATCCTACGTCGTCCTCCCGTGGTTCTGCAACCCCGCACTACTTTTCTCGACTGCACTGCTTCAGTCATGGTGTTTGTTTCCCGTTGTGCAATTGTTACTTCATGCTTCATTGCTTCTTTTGTCCCTACCGTTGTCGATCGCTACCCTTTCCCTTCACTTGTCTTGCGGGACACTCCTATTTCCTTTGTGGAACCCCATGCGCATGCGTTGCGCAGCTGCCGCCTAGTGTTTTTCGGATGGGCGACTTTGGTGTTCCTTTTGACTTCGTTTGTTCCGCCTTTCTATCTTCACTGGTACTGGCTGTACAGAGGTGTGAAGTTCATTTTCACACGTTTTCGGCGTTGTCTAGCTCCTCACGGAGGCATCTTTCGGCAAAGTGGAAGGGGAACTTTCGTCTCTATTTCATGGGAGGTATCTGTGGTTTTCGTTTGTACTATACCTTTAGAATCACCCTGTATATAGTATGTCCCTATATTATTCATTATAATCTTTTGTATCCCGCGGTACCGTATAAGAATTATACCGTGTAGTTATGTAACTTTTATACCGGGTGGGCACAGTTAAACTTGCTCTACTCAGAGCTCTCCGGACCCCGCTGGAAGCAACGGATTGTGTGAAACTTGATGTAAAGGTTATGGAGACTAGGGGGAAGAGAATGCTGATTGTAGTAGATAGATTGTGAAGCATCTATAATGTTATAATATCTTTCAATATAGATGTTGAGATGTTTTGTTGCTTGGTTGTCAAGCATGGAGTTAGCCATGTTGTAATATTGTGAGTAATGGATTAAATTTTTATTTTATATAAAATTATTATATGTATTATTATTATATGAGGGTCACTATTTATATTTTGAGCCTAACAATAAAAAAACAGGAATTTGGCATTGAAAACTGCTTTATTGTTTTTCGAAGTATTATCCATTATGGTCAATACACTTTTGCATTCGTTCGAACCATTTGTCAAAGCAGTTTTTCCAATCTTCTTGAGACACCTCCATAATATGGTTTTTGAACGCATCAACGGCGTCTTCCGCCGACGAAAATCGTTGTCCACGCAATTTGTTCTTGACATTCGGGAACAAGAAGAAGTCATTCGGTGCCTAATCAGGACTGTACGGCGGATGAAGCACCACGATTGTATTTATTGAGCATTTGTTTGCACCAATTGACGCGAGCGTCTTTTTGAGTTTTTGTCAAATTGTGTGGGATCCAACGAGAACATACCTTTCTCGCAGCTAAATGATCATGTAATATTTTATATATGCTGGTGGAACTAATGCCTATGGTTGCCTCAATCTCACAGTATGTCACATGACGATCTTGCAGTATTAGGTTTTGCACAGCATCAATGTTTTCTTGAACAACAACTGATTTTGGACGACCTTCGCGAATCTCGTCGGTGAGCGAATGGCGGCCACGATTAAATTCGTTATACCAGCGTTTCACAGTGGCAAAGGATGGGGCTTCCTCGCCAAATGTGGAAGTAAGTTGATCGATGCACTCTTGTCTTTATAATCCACGTCGAAAATCGTACAAAATCATCGCCCGAAAATGTTCACGAGTTAATACCATTTTATTGTTGTCGCGCAATCTCCAAGGCAACATAAACAACACAAATGAAGCTATTGACAAAATATTTGAAGTACGTTATGGTCAATAATGCCAGACGATTCCGTGCAAACGTCAAATCGCGCCTAACTTCAATCAGTGTTGCCAAGGCTCAAAATATAAATAGTGGCCCTCGTATTATCGTGGTTGTTAACGCAGCAATTTGGCGACGAGGATGGGATCCGAGGGCAGATTCTGGAACCTTTCGATGTGGATAAAGTGGGAGGTATTTCTTGTTTCCATAGGCATATACCCAACTTTTCAATGTGTATACCTCATTTGCATGAATGGCTGAAGCAAGGACATAAGTGGAATTGACTGATATTCATCAACAGCAATATGAATTAGTAATGGAAATGGTGCAGAAAGCATATTCATTTCGATGCGACTTTGAAAGTTGTACTAATTACAGGTGTAAGTCCTGTAGGAACAGGTTGCCAATTGTGTAACGTGTACAAAGGTAATTTCGTAGTGTTCTGCCTTGTAGAACTGGGGATCAAACCAATGGGGTTGTAGTCCATCCTTAAATTACAACACTTGCTGGCTGCGATGGCCAACAAACAGGGTATACTGCTTGGGTATGCAATTCGTGGACGAGGATACCGAATTTGGATGCCAAGAGAAAATAAAATTATAGAGTCGAGAC
This sequence comes from Lepisma saccharinum, assembly GCF_977018435.1. Taxonomy (NCBI): domain Eukaryota; kingdom Metazoa; phylum Arthropoda; class Insecta; order Zygentoma; family Lepismatidae; genus Lepisma; species Lepisma saccharinum. The sequence goes on from NC_139252.1 coordinate 48,161,503, forward strand.
ATTGTGTATTCAAAGAAAATGGTAACAAAGTTGAAGACCATGACAACTCCCAAGACAAGGAATATTTAAAGGAAGAAGTGATATTCTTCAACGAAGATGACCAAACAGAATCTAAATATAACTTAGAAAATATGTCCCAAGAAGAAGAGGAAATGAGTGGAAGATCTCCTGAAGAAAATTTAACCAGAAAACATCGTATGACACTAAGAAAGAATCCGACTCGGAAAGAACATTGCTGTTATCAGACAATAAATGAACAGTCATACTCAGTGCAAAATGAGTACGATGAAAATCCTACAACGTTTGAAGAGGCAATGAATGGTAATGAAGCTGGGCATTAGGTTGAAGCCATGCAAGAAGAGATAGAATCATTAAAGGAACATAATGTTTGGGAATTAGCAGAATTACAACCTTGGTGACAATGAAGTTCGACCAGAAAGGAATACGTGATTAAATGCACAGAGGCATAGGCGGTGGAATGGGTGACCCGCAGAAGTGACGAATGTGTGTAAGAGGAGGCGTGTGAGCAGGCAAGAATCGTGATCCCAGCATGTTGCACCCAAGGTCACGTAAAGAACGAAAACGGGGAACAATACGCGTGACATTGAACTTCGACCAGGCACCAGACCCATACGGTAAATTCCAGATAGTGGCGCATTCGACGGAAGCATGACGTCACGGACACTAAGGGAGTCCGCCGTATATAAACGCGTGCTGTGCACCGAGGAACCGCAGTGCAACGTCACCATGGCCAGGGGCAAACCTATTGACAACACCGTGAGGAGAAGAGTGGTGGAGTTGCAACGGGATGGACTCAGTGAACGGGAAATAGGGCGCCAACTGAACTTACCCAAGTCAACCGTCTTCTGCATCATCAAACACTACCAAAATACGGGTACTACAGAGCCAGGTAAGGCCCCCGATCGAAAACGCCTGCTGAGCGTGCGTGACCTACGGATATTTAGGCGCTATATCCAGACCAACAATCATGTTTCTGTGGCCGAATTACGACTGTGGACTCGAGAACGCTTTCACATTGAAGTGTCAACCAGAACCATTCGCCGTTACCTACAGCGATGCGGTTACCGAGTGTACAAGTCGAAACGTAAACCCTTCCTTTCCATGTTGAACAAAGGCAATCGACTACGGTGGGCACGAATGTACCGGGGATGGACATTTCGGCAGTGGAACAGGCTTTTGTGGACGGACGAATCCATTTTCAATGTTGTGTACGGGAAAATACGGAAAACAGTCATTTGTCGGAAGGAGGAACAGAATGAAGCAAAATGTTATGCACGTCGGGTACAGAAACCTGCGTCAATGATGGTATGGGGATGCATGACGGCATCTGGGGTTGGCCCACTACACGTCTGTGAGGGCATTGTGAATGCACACGCCTATACACGCATACTGGAGCGGAATCTTCCCACAGTGCGAAGGCACCTGTTCCACAGGCGGCGTCTCATCTTTCAACACGACAATGCCAGGCCTCATACAGCGCGGCTGACAAGAGAATGGTTGACTCGCCATCACGTGCGAACTCTGCCATGGCCACCATCGAGTCCCGACCTCTCGCCCATTGAGAATGTGTGGCGTGTTCTAAAGCGACGTGTGCAACAGAGGGGACCCATGACAGTGGCTGCTCTTATCGCCTGCCTGCAGGAGGAATGGCACCGCATCGATGTGGAATACCTTGAACGACTCGTCCGCAGCATGCCCCGACGCATTGCCACAGTTATTCGCCGACTGGGCGGCGTCACACCATGGTAACCAGGATCCCCTCTAACAGTGGTCGAACTTCAATGTCACGTGTAGATGGACGAAAATGTTTTATTTTGTGTGGACACCATACATTGCTGCGTTGCAGCGGAAATTTATGTTTTCCTTTGTTCCATGTAGCCTGCCGAATAAAATATGTTCAGCATATGCATGTGTTCTCCTTCTTTCACAACGCACTCCTATATTTGTGACTGGTCGAACTTCATTGTCACTAAGGTTGTAGAAACAAAGTTGTGTTTACAGCTTAGACTCAAAACAGGAAAGATTGATACTAATAGTATATGTTGATGATATACTAGCCATATCACAAAATGAAGCAGCGAGACAGTGGTTGAAGACATGTTTGGAATCATGTTTCAAAGTGGAATATATGGGATTAGCATTACATTTGCTAGGGGTGAAATTCAATTATCAAGATAGCGGTGGGATAACGTTATCACAGGAAGATTATGTTGATCAGCTGGTGAAAAGATTTGAATTACGAGATGCCAAGGATGTTCATACACAAATAGAAAGTCGACCTGAATTTTCAGATGAAGACTAACAAGAACTTGATGTCCCTTATAGAGAACTTATTGGTGGGCTATTATATTTATCTCAAAGGACCAGACCGGATATAGCATTTGCCGTTGGTAAACTAGCACAGTATTGTTCAAAGACTACCAAACATTATGGTATTACATATCAACCTGTATGAAAACCAATGGTGGCATTCTGCGATGCTGACTGGGCGAAATGTGAAGAGGATCGCAAGAGTATTACTGGTTACTTAGTCATTGTTGCAAATGCTCCCATTATTTGGAAAAGCATAAAGCAAACTGCAATTACGTTAAGTACCATCATAGAAGCTGAATATGTAGCACTAGCGTCTTGTGCACGTGAAATTACTTGGATGAAATAAATTCTGAAATCACTTAAATTAGAAGATGCAGATGTGGAACCAACAGTGATCAAAAGTGACAGTCAAGCAGCAATTGCACATACTAAGAACTTTGCAGATAACTCAAGAACCAAGCACATTGCAATAAAACATCACTTCATAAGAGAGGAAGTAATGGAAGGAATTGTGGAATTGCAATTTGTATCAAGTGAAAATAATCCAGCAGACTTATTTACCAAATCACTATGTCGTAATCTGCATGATAAACATTGTAAGAGTATTATTTATAATGCTGTTTAAAATGAAATGATGCGAAATGATTTTAGATGTCTGTAAGATATCATTTCGAGGGGGAGATTGTAGGAGATATTTGTTTTAGTAACTTTGTTTGTAAAGGCATACTATGAGCTGGAAACTGTGGGCAGGCAGTACGCTGTTTTTTAGCAGTAAAATCAAATAAATAAATTTTAAGAGTAAATATTGTAAATTTTACACTAACCTCTACCAAACGCAAACATTAATGGAGTTGTCAAATCGAATTAGTATTGGAATGCAGTGATTAGCAGGGAACGGATTTTAAGATGCAGCACCATTCCAAAAATATAGCTGTTTTCATACCGATCATTTCAGACATGTATTTTAGGTCATGAAATCAAGTAAAATGAACACACTTGGTTGCACCTTTTCGTGAGATTAGCACATTTATCTTCTTTTCAACCCCTCTTTGATGCTTCAGCACCTGTTCCCTTCTTTTTCATTTTTTTTGTTAAAACATTGGACAGAAAAATAAATGATTTTCACTCTTCTTGAGCAGCTGCATAAAATCCTATAGTCTCATTTTTGTAGAGCAGAAAGAGAGATATAAAAGGGTGTAATATGATCATTCCTGATGTAATAGTTCCCAAGATAATGTAGCAAAAACCCGCGAAAGAAAACACAAACTTGGACAAAACCTATTCGCTAGAACCACAGCTCTCTATGCGGTCCGCGCGCATTATATATAGAAGGGGCAGAAAAAGAGAGCATTTTTTTGTTCGCCTCCAACACACCCCAGGCATGCAGACGGGGAGAAGGAAGAAACGCGCTCGCGATGAACGACCTAATACAGACACAGAGGGGGATGCAGGCTCCACAAGCGAATACGACAGCGATCGCCAGAATGCGTCGCAGCGAAGCAGTTCGACCAGAGGTAACCAGCCAGATACCTCCCAACCTCCGAAGACACGCAGACCACCATGCATTACGATCTATAATAATACAACCAACAAGATGGCAGTAAAGATAGATGACCTTACCCATCATCGCGCTACTTTTCGATATACAAAAGGAAATTGTCGAGTCACTCCAAAGGACCAGGGGGCATTCACGACTATATGTGAATACCTCAAGAAGAAAAACATTGGTTTTGCTTACGGCTCCTCTGCAGCTGATAAGTTAAAGGTAATTATACGTTACCTCCCACTCGATATGCCTCTTGATGCCCTTCAAGAGGTTATGATGGAACAATATGGATTTCACATTCATAGCATTCACCGATTACGAACAACAATTCGACGTCAGAAGAACGCCCCTACTGAGTCGCAGGTACCCACTTCGACAAAGCAGCCATCTCCACTCATCATGGTTGTTCTGCCCAATATTCCAAGTTCGCACAAGATTTACAAACTTGAGCGAATTAAAGGTTACGAGATCCAAGTGGAGAAATATCGATCCTCTATGATCCTACAGTGCCACGCGTGCCAACGGGTGGGGCACGGGCAGCGGCACTGCTTCGCCATACCCCGCTGCGTTAAGTGTGCGAGGCCCCATAGGTTCGCCGATTGTCCTGAGAAGAAACTGGACACCAAACCGAGATGTGCCAACTGTGGACTCCAACATTATGCTAGTTATAGGGGATGTGCCCTATTCAAGAAAGTGAAAGAAGATCGCAAGACCCGATCTAACCAGCCACGCCGAGTAGAACCACGGCCCATTCGACGAGATGTTCCCGTTACGACACCCGCCCGGGAACATCGTCCGAGATTTCCTTCCAGTTCGACCAATCAGAAGCCCGCAGCCAGCCAGAGAGACAGACGTCCTCAAGCGCCTCGACCGGCACCACGCCCAGCTGCACATTCGACTTTTCATCACGAGTCACTATTGGAACTCCTCCAACAGCTGGCGAAACCCGATGTGATTCCAGGACTGTTACAATTACTCCAGGGACTGCAACAAATCCGGGCTGCTCCGGATACTTCGACTCGTCGTCGCGTTATTGCCAAACTCGCCGACGAAATGGTGCCGTAAGGCACAATGTGTTGTCCTGTTTGTCCATTTATGTGTTATTGTATTTTGGGTATGGGAACATAAGAAATGCCCTCTCCTGCGACAGTTGCGGTGAGACATTACAACTGTTGATGTAACCCTAAAAATTTTTGTAAATAAAGTGAAGCTTCGATGCCTGAAAATGCGGTAATCCCAAGAAGCAGGCCCCAAAATAAGCTGATGTCCTGACCACTTAAACGGTCAATAATAATAATAATAATAATAAAAAAAAGAGCATTGACACTCTCAGCCTCGGACCTGTTGAGACAGGATGTCTCACACGTCGAACTCCTCGACGCCCGATCCAGGGGCGAAGCGTCGCCGCCAGGAGAGTACGTCAGGAAGCGACTCTGATATTGAAAGATTCGACTGTATTGAAACGTCGCATGGTTTTCAACGATGCGACGACATTTATTTTTGTACGGACAAATATGTCCGACCAATTTTCATACGAACATCTCGATGCGCCTCCGTCGCAGACCTCATTAGACGTGTTGTAGACACGTGTCCTACTTTCGTCATGCTATATGACCAGCTTAAGGTTATATGCAAAACTGCGTCCGACTTTCAAAAGGTCTGGCAATATTTGCACAGACCCGAATTCGACAGACTTGCGGCAGCAGGATCAGCAGCTAAAAACTACCGAAAGGTGGTAATTCATCACGTCCCCTTGGAGTTCACCGAGGAAGATATTTTCGACAGCCTGACTGATTCAGGCTACTGTGTGGAAAACGTTAAACGTCTTCCGAGCCAATCTCCACATTCCATGGACGCTTCGTCGAGTCCCGATCGTCGGGACAACAGACACTCTTTAGTCGTCGTTACTATACGACGTACCGAACTTTTCTCCAAGAGGGGTAAGCCTTCATCAAAAATTTTTCAACTCGCCTCTTTAAATGGCTTTAAAGTCATTGTAGAAATACTTCGACCGCAGAAGAAAATACTGCAATGCCACAGTTGCCAACGCTACGGGCACGGACAGCGGTTTTGTGAACTACCCCCAAGATGTGTCAAATGCTCGCAGAGTCATTTGATAGAAGATTGTCCACAGCGCACTCCGGATATTCCACCGACGTGCGCAAATTGTCACGGTGCACATACAGCCAGTTATAAGGGTTGTCCTGTGTACAAACGCTTATTGGAAGCTTCCCGTGGTAAGAATATAAAGAAGTCTACCCAGGAGAAGAAGCCTCTACAAAAGCTGGTACCCATTCAACCAGCGTCGACTTCATCGCAGAGCGCCATTCCACCACCTCCTCGAGTCAAACAGAGCGTCACCCAACCCAGGAAGCCAGACAACCAATCAGATACAGCTGCGCCTTCTTCCAGCCAATCAACAGCCTCCTCTTCGAGACCTCCACCTCCGAGAGTCGATAACTTGGAAATTTTCCGGCGGCTGCTAGAGATCCTGCTCAACACAGAGCTACTACAACCATTATGCGTGTTGGTGGAAGGACTTCAAGCCATCCGCCGCACGAACGATTCAGATGCCAGACTTCAGATCCTCCAGGAACTGTTAGCTGCCATCTGATTTATCTATGTTTTATGTCGTATTGTTTTGTGTCGTCATTTTTCGGGTCTTTGGGAACATAAGCAATACACTCGCTAGCGACAGTTGCAGCAAGTCTCTTCAAAGCTACTGATGTAAATCTTAAATTATGTAAATAAATATAACCCTATGACTGTTAATGATAAATAAATTCAAGATGCAGTTCCCCATTACGCCGATGTCCTGACTGGGTAAAACAGTCAAAAAAAAAAAAAAAGAGCATTGAATAAAGGCATTTTTCAGCACCTCTTTGAAAACATTTTTAGAACCTTTTTTCCCTTTCCCGACCATAATGTTTCACCTTAAAACCCTCTCCCTAGTGATTAGTATAAAATTGATCAGTAGCACCAACTTCTAAGAGACATTGAATGGGCTGAACTGTGAGATCTGTTTCATAATTGTATGCAATAATATAAGTCACAAGAAGGCTGAGGAATTGCCCTATAAAGCCTTCTCTTGTTCCTTGGCCAGAAAGTGTAGGTTTTGACGCTTAAAAACCTATCATTTCTGAGGGGAATTCATGGATTTTAAAGAGGCTATTTTGTCTACGTCCCGCACCATGGTGGAAGGTGTCAGCATTTGGGCTCCGGCTGGACGTGCGCAGATTCGAGTCACTTGGTGGGGGGGGGGGGGGGGAGCTAACAACTTTTCTCCTGAGATTTCCGCCTGGGTACGGGGCGACGCACCATCGTGAGGAAATTAGGAAGCTACGAATAACAGTATTTACTTTATTTCTGTTGTACAGCGGGATTTATTTAAACTCCCGGAAGGCGGGGAGTGAAGCTTCTCCTTATCCAGACAGCTGTGTGGATGTCGCTAGGGACGAGCCTGGTCAGGTGGTTCTACCTGCCTGTTACGTCATATCGCACAGGCAGCTCAAGCTCCTGGCTATGGGTTGACAGGAAAGAAAGTAAGCGATGATTCACATGAACGGCCCGTGACGCCTGCACATTTTGGTAAAAAACATATACTTGAGAGCCCATAATCGAATACAGATACTACATTTAGAGCACTTTCGATTTCCTTTCTGATTAAAAATTTAGAAGCGACTGCGAAATAGTGAGTGTCGTAGCACAACTGGCCAGGCTTCGCGAGTTTTGAAACTCATAGACGCTTGACGCCACGCTCTCTGTCATTTTTAATCAATCACGGCGATTAGGGTGAGTAATTATTTGAAAATACACTCACAGAGAACACCCATGCCAGGATTCGAAACAGGGAACTTCGGTGTGTGACTGCGTCAACCAATTAACACACTAGACCACCTATCTGTATGGCATATACGTATGTGTATATTTATAAAACTGGCTGGCGTGTAAAAAAAGCATGAAAATGATACATTTACTTGTATTTTAGTTTTCCCCTTAATTTTCGTCCACATACAAATTAGACAATAGTGAGTTTCTCAATTTCAAATCTTCGCCCCCCCCCCCCACCACCAACCAATTATTTTTGAGAAATTAGAATTACACTAACACAGAATATTTACCTAGTATTCTTGATATATAAAACAATTTGAAATTAGAACTTCACTCTTAAGTAATCGTGTTTCCAAAAGCACTACAAAAGTAGTGATTGCTGCAAAACACACACACACACAAACGAAAAGGGGATACGATCGATTTACTAAAATAATGAAACAAGTCTGTGTTAGGTGGTTGGATATGAATTTGTTGATTTGCATTATTTCATAAGTCAAAACAATGAACTGAAAACGTAGCTAAGATAATGGTAGTGAATTTTTATTCATGAAGATCTAAGCTACAGTTTTGTTAATTTTTTCGATATTATTAACAATGCTATTCTCCCGGGGAAGAATATAAACATCTCAATATCATCCGACTATATTTCCAACCCCTTAGCTGAAATTGATCTCCTGGGGAGGGAACCACTGTAGTAGGCAACTTTTCTGAGCTCTTACATGACGTAAGACACGGTGTCACAGAGTAAATGTGCCCTAAACCAACATGCGGAGTCATAAATTAGTTTACAGTGGTGGGTGAAAATAATGAATATGAATGTTTTTAAACACTTCTATACTTCACAAGTATTTATATATTGTAAATAGCGTTAACTTATATATATTTAGCGAATGTGTTCGTGCTCTTTAGCTATGTTTATATAAATCGTTGGTTCAAATGTAGCAGTCGACATACAGTGGCGCCGCTATCGGAGAAAAGTAAAACTAGACAATCCCAGGGGAAAGTATGAAGGGTCAGAATAACCTCAACCTATTGGAACCAACCTATCTTTTGACGTGAATTTGTTAGCAGTGTAGCAAAACGAAGGGGCTCCGACGTCTAGCCTCGATTAACCTAATTGTGCACCAAGTGGACTTGAAACTAGGCTTGTCAACCCTCTCGGAATGACAGAGAGTCTCCTGGAACCGAACTCACTCTCCCGGTCTCCAGGACAAATTTTGTTTTCTCCCGGCATGACAAGATTGAGTATTATTACATTTTCATTATTATCATTTTTTTTTTCAATTGGTATGCACTAACAGAGTGAAGAGACTTGTTATTGCAAAAGAAACAATTAAACTTCAAAATATTATTTCGAAGGTTCATGAAAAATTAGTCCCTATTTATCTGAGTGAGATGATGGAAAGATAGAAAATTTAAACATATTGTTGCCCCAAAGCGTTTACACCATAAGTGCAGAAAACGAAGAGAAAGGCATTGTCTCGAGACTTCCTTATTTCCCTGCACCCAATTTTGGTTCATTATTCAGATTTAGTTCCTTATTGCACAGTGTGGTTATCAGTTCTTGTCATTACCAGTTTGAGATCGTGAGAAAAGAAAATAAAGTATTACTACACTGCAATTCAATAATGCGTGGAATAGTTATTTCGATTGGTTAAAAGAGTCAGTTTGAAAGGGAATGTAGAGGCCCTATAAATGTAAGACTGTAGAGTATATTAATTTTGATCTGTTTAGTTACAAATTGTGGTTGCTCTGTTGCTTTCATAAATTTTGTATTCCCAATAAAACAGGTTGCAAAATCCTGGGGGACCGGGGTATTTTCCCCCACCAACTATCTTAGCCTCAAAAATCCCCCACCAAACATTTTCGGGGGGGAGAGGTTTTGTTACAACAAACAAGAGATAAGCAATTACTTTTAATTTCAACTATACTGTGCTAAGAATAATACCGAAAACATACACAAATTAGTGTAGTTGTGAGTGTGCAATGCTTTTTCTCTCTCAAGAGATCATTAATACATCTACATCAATACGCACAATAAAAGTAAAACAAGAATGCAAAACAATAATAACTATGAAATCTAATTGATTTATATTACCATAAAGCAAAAACTTAATAAAAAACTTACACATAATAAAACCACTTCAACCATTTCTTAATTTATTAACATCTTTAACCAATTAGTAAAGGATGTAGTTTGCTACATTATATAATATCTGTTATATTTAAAAGTAACAAATTTATTTATTTTTGGATAATTAATAATACATTTTTAAGTTAGTAATTTATTTTTACTTCTAATAACATTATGAATATGTATATCGTATATTTTGTATGTATGTTTGTGGGTAGGGGCGTTTGTAGATTAAGATCTTCCCCCCCCCCACAGTCTTATATGATTTCGCACCCTGCAATAGAAAGTCCACAAACAGGCAACAGCTAACATTCAGGGCATTAATGTTCCATAACATTTTAATCTAAAGCGTTTAAAAGCTAAAAAGGAACCTGCCGGAATTTTATTTTTTGAAGTTGGCAAGGCTACTCGAGGGTCAAATTCCTGTTACAGCTTCCTTCCTCTTCTCTTAGCAAATACTTGTAATAATAACTGGATTGAGCAGTCATTAAAGATTCTTTCTCAACACGAAATTTTTGATTTTCCTTTGTGCTATACCAATGAACTATCAAGACATATAAGCTGACATGGCATCAAAATGTGTTTTTCAGAGGATTCAAACTCACGACCTAAAGCCTTCCTGCTCTTCAAATATACATGTGCATTTTTCAGTGCTGTCATTAAAAGTAACAAACACGCAGGTGTTTATTTCGCTGTATACCTCCATCTATCTCTCCCCTCCCTCCATTCAGCACAAGAAACCGGTTCTCCAAATGTAGTTCGCCCGCTATTTCATGAGCGTCAGGTGGATGAAACCTTTCAACACAGAAGTTACTTGGCTCGTACCCAGCGAACAACGTCCTACATGTCTGGAAGGAGAGTTTCCCTCCCCACCGTCCGGAAATACAAATGGATTCCGCTGTACACAAGTTGATAAAATTAACAGGGAACCATTGAGATTAAGAACGCTGTATGAATGTCAATATTTTTAAAGTTGTTGATTTCGATTAGCTTTTGTTATGTAAGAAGATTGATTAAAAATGTCTTGTGTCAAAAAGTTGCAAATGAGTTTGTATTTTTAATATGAAGTAATACTTTAAGAAGCTAAATTGTACTCTTTTAATTCTTGCAACACAAGTTATATCATATTATGAAAGCCCAGTTGAGCGCTGAGAACTTGAAATTTAATTTTCAAAATTGCGTAATAGTCTGCTTATCCATCGCGTACTGTACGGACTATGCATTCAGTGTAATGTATAATTGCATGCCCAATGCAGGAAAATGAAAAATCTACAGAAGCTCATCACTCTTAGTGCCTATTCTGTCTCGTCGGTGCAATTTTGCCTGACTATTTTGAGAGTTTTTAGTGTCATCTATTCTTATTTTGGTTATAAGCTTTTATACTCAAGCACTTTCCGAAAGCGATGCGATGATGGACAGTGTTAATAATATAGGACACTGAAAGAAATGTAACAGATTATTATGAAATATTTTGATAATAATTGAATTGTGAGCATTCTTTAAATTTGTAATGATTAAACACTTTGTTTTCTCAAACGCGGTGATTTTATTTTGGAAATTAAATATTATGACAGTCAAACTATTGTGTGGTCTCGAGCTCCAGGGGCCCATATATGTTGACGCCACTGAAATTGAGGAACGAACGGAAATTCAGAACAGATTTTATCAAACCTGTAAGCAAATGTACCTCACAGTACGGATGAATGCAGACATCCATAGCGAAACAGGGGTACAGAACGATGGAATTCTTCCGCTTTTATGAACTGACCTTAATTTCAACTTAAATATTAAAGAGTTAACTTCACCGTTTCTCACGGGAATAAAACTCGCAGACCAAGAGGCAGAATTGGAAATAAGATTCCGCATCTCGTCTCAAGTGTGCTTTTATCTCGATTTTTCTCTCCGCTCTAGACATTGCACAAAAAAAAGGCTTTCGCACCAAGCAGAAAACTTTCTGTAATCTCTTAGGGAGATCCTCTAGGATTGTCGAAAAATGTTTCTCGTATATCTCTTTGCCATGTTTTCACTATCTCTCCTTAATGCGTCTTGCATTTTCAACAATTTGCAGCAAATTATTCTCTTCTTGCGAAAAAGTTACGTATATCTCTCCACTTTTCACTCTTTCTTTCTCAGTGGATAAATGAGAAACTTTCCTCTCTTGTTTAATTTCACGTAACTCTCCTCCCTCGCAGAAAATGAAGGGGGAGGTGATGTAACGTTGGTTTTTCCCCCCTCCCTTTCTTTCTGCTTTACTGAGCACAAATTTTTCGTTCCTCATGGAAGCTACATTTTTCCTGTAACCCTGAAGTTAAATTAACAAAAGTACTTTTGTTTCTGTTAGCAAAAGCTAATTAATTTACGCTCGGAGTTTGCAACAATGCAGATCCACTCTGCATAAACAAGGCTGTTCGGAAAGAATATCTGTGCTTATTAATGCAAAGCGCGGAAATGTTAGGGATATTTCAGACCGAAGCGACACGCGTTGCTTGGAAGCGAATCTTCAGTGATAGGGAGATTTCAGACCGAAGCGACACATAGAATTCGCAGCGATCCGGCAAGCGACAAGATTATTCTCAGTCGAAGCAACAGACCGAGGCGACAAGATCCTTGGTCAGTTATTCGCGCGTGCGTTGTGAATGTTTTGCATTATACTGGGCGCGTTCCGAAAGTCTTAACGAAACGAACGAATCGAACGAAAGTAATTGGCCTCGTGAACCTGGTGAAACCAGTTATTTTACAGACTTATGGGACGCTCTAGACGAAAGCGCATGCGCATCGTTTTGTTTAGAGAAATTTTCCGCATGGCGTCCAGCGGAAGGCTTGTCCTTCTGGCAGAGATAAACTCTGCTGTGAACACTGTTACTCGTTTCAATCACATTGTAAGAAGAGTTAAGGCACACTCATCCTGCGCATGTTGCTTCATATCGCTCTCTGTTAAAATTATAATACATTTTCCGAACTAGTGCAGTTTGAAGCCATCACGTACTTGAGTTGTCTGCAAGCAGCAGACGATTCTCACCCAACAAACCAGCCTCCTGGCCTATGCGATTCGTGAATCTCGTTCTTTCACGAGACGCACGAAAGCACTTACGGGTCAGCCAGTTACCATAACTCATTTAACGCGTTAAACTCGTACGACTTTCCGAATTGGCTCCAGGTTTCTTGTCTCTACGGTGCAAGACCCTCGTGTCGCTTCTCGCATGTCAAAATACGCACAAATAGGTTAATCGGGACTGGACCTACAGTATAAAGTAGGAATGCAAACCACTAACTGCCTCCACCGAGTATTGAACCCAGAACCCCCTGCTTTCAAAGTGACAACATAACCACTACAAAATCGGGAAGGCTCAATTTGGAACATTCCAAAAATGCCTGACTTTAAGATAATAGCAATTTGGTATCCTTAAATAGCTTTTCCGTTTACACACACACAGACGACTCGTTACATTCGATCTGGGATTTCAGTTCACTCGTGTAGCTAAATATTAACGAAGGTGCTTCTGGGATTTCAGTTCACTCGTGTAAATATTAATGAAGACACTTCTGGGATTTCAGTTCACTCGTGTAAATATTAATGAAGACGCTTCTGGGATTTCAGTCCACTCGTGTAAATATTAATGAAGACGCTTCTGGGATTTCAGTCCACTCGTGTAAATATTAATGAACACGCTTCTGGAATTTCAGTTCACTCGTGTAAATATTGATGAAGACGCTTCTGGGATTTCAGTTCACTCGTGTAAATATTAATGAAGACGCTTCTGGGATTTCAGTTCACTCGTGTAAATATTAATGAACACGCTTCTGGAATTTCAGTTCACTCGTGTAAATATTAATGAAGACACTTCTGGGATTTCAGTTCACTCGTGTAAATATTAATGAAGACGCTTCTGGGATTTCAGTCCACTCGTGTAAATATTAATGAAGACGCTTCTGGGATTTCAGTTCACTCGTGTCAATATTAATGAAGGCGCTTCTGGGATTTCAGTTCACTCGTGTAAATATTAATGAAGACACTTCTGGAATTTCAGTTCACTCGTGTAAATATTAATGAAGACGCTTCTGGAAATTCAGTTCACTCCTGTAAAAATTATTGAAGACGCTTCTGGGATTTCAGTTCACTCGTGTAAATATTATTGAAGACGCTCCTGGGATTTCAGTTCACACCTGTAAATATTAATGAAGACGCTTCTGCGATTTCAGTTCACTCGTGTAAATATTAATGAAGACACTTCTGGAATTTCAGTTCACTCGTGTAAATATTAATGAAGACGCTTCTGGGAATTCAGTTCACTCATGTAAAAATTATTGAAGACGCTTCTGGGATTTCAGTTCACTCCTGTAAATATTATTGAAGACGCTTCTGGGATTTCAGTTCACTCCTGTAAATATTAATGAAGACACTTCTGAGATTTCAGTTCACTCGTGTAAATATTAATGAAGACACTTCTGGGAATTCAGTTCACTCGTGTAAATATTAATGAAGACACTTCTGGAATTTCAGTTCACTCGGTTAAAAATTAATGAAGACGCTTCTGGAATTTCAGTTCACTCGTGTAAAAATTAATGAAGACGCTTCTGGAATTTCAGTTCACTCGTGTAAATATTAATGAAGACGCTTCTGGGAATTCAGTTCACTCCTGTAAATATTAATGAAGACACTTCTGGAATTTCAGTTCACTCGGTTAAAAATTAATGAAGACGCTTCTGGAATTTCAGTTCACTCGTGTAAATATTAATGAAGACGCTTCTGGAATTTCAGTTCACTCGTGTAAATATTAATGAAGACGCTTCTGGGATTTCAGTTCACTCGTGTAAATATTAATGAAGACGCTTCTGGAATTTCAGTTTACTCGTGTAAATATTAATGAAGACGCTTCTGGGATTTCAGTTCACTCGTGTAAATATTAATGAAGACGCTTCTGGGATTTCAGTTCACTCGTGTAAATATTAATGAACACGTTTCTGGGATTTCAGTTCACTCGTGTAAATATTAATGAAGACACTTCTGGAATTTCAGTTCACTCGTGTAAATATTAATGAAGACACTTCTGGGATTTCAGTTCACTCGTGTAAATATTATTGAAGACGCTTCTGGGATTTCAGTTCACTCCTGTAAATATTAATGAAGATGCTATCTCCCATCCTATTACGACAAACCGTGGCCCATGGAAGAGGACAGAGAGAAGAGGAAATTCAATTCCCCACAGTAACGTCTTTTCAGAGTTCCGTTTCTCTTTTGCTTGGCTGTCGCATTAAAAGAGCTTTAAAAGCCCGCCATTCTTCCATGATACAAAACCTCTCAAGCATCTCGAAGTCAAGCTTCTTAAGAAGATCCAATAGGGAAGCGAGCGTCGTTCAAACATTAAGAAGTTATTATACGAGTCGTGTGCGTGTCTTTCTATTCTTGCCTGTCCGTCAACATTTCCTTTTGTGTGATGATAGTGGATAGCTTCGTTCTAGGGGGGCGGGACACATAAAAAAATGTTCCGTATATTTGGAGCTTTTCACTCTATTATAATTGTACTCGAAGACAAACATTGTAATCGAAGGGGAATTTTAAAGGGGGGGGGTTGTATTTATAACTTTCCTTTCTTGCGAGGTCTTAACGGATTCTCATTTGAAAATTTTAATTTTCTCAAAATTTCGGGACGGGCTGTAATCCCATCTGCTCTTTCCTTGCGTATGCTAGTGCCTTCAGGGCATACACTGTTGTCATTCAGCACCCTTAGGCCCGTCTTAGAAGAAAGCATTTTCCTTAACATTTGTGCCATGACAAAAATGCTACCGTGTAAATAAAAATTCTTATGGCATATTTCATGGCATTTCTCAAGGATAGAATCGGCTCTATTTCCGTAACATTTTTTGTAGCATAACCAATCAGAAGCGACCTTGTGGTTACGAGTGCAAATGTAATGACTAGCGCTAGGATTTTGATGCAAATGCATCATTCTTTTGGTAAGGCAGAAACATTGCATAAGTAGATAGAAATGTGTTTTAGATGTAAGTGAATTAATTGGGATGCCTCTGTTAGGGATCTTTTTTTACCCTTTTTGGAGTAAAGGTCATTTTTTAAACTTCTTAAACAGTTTAAGTCATTTTTCGGCTTTTTAAAAGTCATTTTATGCATTTTTCTACATTTTGGTGAAAGAAGGGGCATTTTACATGCAAATGTAACCCTTTGAAGGATAGAGGTTCCCGACTCACATCTCATTGCCTTCAGCGCAGTTCTGAACGACTGTGTTGAAGAAACAAAGAAATTATGTGCAGTATTGTTGACACAAGCTGTGTAACAATTCAGCTCATCAATGTGATTTCGCCCTCTATCAGTAAATACATTGTCGCCGAATGGATTATTGTTAAAAAACAAGGGGTAGAAAGTTTTGTGCTCTGTATCGGACATTTTGTCAGATAAGATATTTGCATTCTATGGAATTGAAAGTGACTTAACAGCAAGTGATATTGTTCATTTCAACTACGCTCCTCTTGTGTCGGTGGAAGTCGAGAGAAATATTTCCGTGTACAAGGCTCTCTTGTCCGAAAACCGACAATCATTCACTTTTGAAAATTTTCATATGATTTTCGTTGTGTACTGCAACTCGGTACTTAAAGTGTAAAAGATGACAAAAAGTGAACTTTCTCACTTGTACCACCATACGCAATTAAGATGTGGTTGATACTGTAACGTTAATTTGTAATTTGAATTTCTCTTGATAGTTTATAAATTTGTTTTATAAATCTCTCAGAATTTTTAGGTCATTTTTCTAAGTTTATAGGGCATTTTCTTGCATGTATTAGGTCATAAATGCATTTTTTAAAGGTCATATTTTGGCAATTTTAATGTCATCAAAATCTTAATGACGGTAGCGTGACATGGAAACAACGCATCATTCACACTCTTAAACGACGATAACTCTTCAACCAATCAGAAGCAAGCTCTAGGTCACGAGTGCAGTTGTAATGGCGGCCGAGTGAGATGTAAACAATGTATCACTTCAAATTTTTAAAAGCCGATAACTATTCAACCGAGAGGAATATCGCTTCGTGTTAAATGGTTTTAGGTAGAGAAGAGTGGCACCGATTAAATACATACTTTACAATGTTTGCTGTACACGTATGGAAGAATGTTTTAGCTTTTCCAATTGTAAACGCCGTGCACAATGCATTGACGGTGTAACTCGACGTGCCTTTCATGCTGTATGTATTGTACGTACATCGTAATTGAAACAGCTAACCGAAATGTTCCATAAAATGCTTTCGTGTAAAGTATTATCTGATATAAGATTTTTGGAAGTATTTCCATAGCATTTATGCTAGCAAAACTGTTAAAGGAAATGCTTTCGTCTAAAATCCGGTTTCACGCGTTTCTTTTCATTGGCGACGGAAACGGGTGATGTTCATTTTTGCACGTAAGATGATAGTTCATTGGCTGCTCATGTTTGGACCAGTAGATGTACTCCTTTACAAACGCTTGGCGCTCTCACCTTCGGTGCAGACAGTCCTGGGTTAGAGTCCCAGTGGGAGCTCCAAAAACTTCGGCACCGTGATGACGATTGGGGAGCTACACCCTGTCTCGGGAAACTGTGAAGCAAGTCCGCGCATAACGGTAGAGAAGGGAAGAAAGCGAGTGAACGGAGAGATGCACGAATCGAACTCAGTCTTGTACTTCCTGTAATGCCGCTACGGTGTGAAACGTTGCTGTTGATTGGTTCGTTCCCAAGCGACTTGCTTTCCATTGACTTTATCCAATACCCACATCTTTATAATCCTTTCATGAAAATATATTTTTCTAGACACAATGTATTTTAACTTAAGCACCATACACGCAAGGAATTATGGGTAAATATAATAAACTGGTGATGGAAAAGCTAAAATTTCAATTCTTGAAGCAAGCAATTTTTTTAAACTTACCAACAAGTTGTACATAATGTAACTTGAGATTTAAGTGTGGCGGTACATACCTGTAACGAGAAAATGTATAGGGATTACAATTCATGTTTAAAGTAAAATGTATCAAATCATCAATATTTTATTAATTGCACTGAGACTAATATCTCATCAACTATGATATATTTTCGTACATGAGACTTAATTCCTACTTTATTTACATGTGCCAGCAAGAAAACAGTATTATGTCGACAGAACAAGTAACACGATATGAACCACAGCTTGAGGAGATATTGCTATTTTATTATTAGTTGTCTGATGTGTAAAAATATGTTATTCAAAATCTATACCCCTCTCCCTCTCTCTATGAGTGTACGTTACTATGTGAGGCATCTCACACACACACATACATACATGCATACACACACACGCTCTCTCGCTCTCTCTCTCTCTCTTACTCTCTCTCACTCTCTATATAGATCTCTCTCTCTTTCTCTCTCTTTCTGTCTCTCTCTCGCTATATCTCTCTTACTCTCTCTCTCTTTCTGTTTCTCTCCCTATCTCTATTACTCTCTCTTTCTCGCTCTCTTTCTTTCTCTCTCTTCCTCTCTCTCTCTTTCTCTCTTCCTCTCTCTCCCTTTCTCTCTTACTCTCTCTCTTCCTCCCTCCATCTTCCTCTATCTCTCTTACTCTCCCTGTTTATATATATATATATATATATATATATATATATATATGTATATCTTTCTCTCTCTCTTCCTCTCTTCCTCTCTCTCTCTCTCTTTCTGTATCTCTCTCTATCTCTCTTACTCTCTTTCTTACTCTCTCTCTCTTACTCTGTCTCTTCCTCCCTCATTTTCCTCTCTCTCCCTCTCTCTCTCTATCTCTCTTTTCCTCTCTATCTTACTCTCTCTCTCTCTTACTGTTTCTCTCTCACTCTTTCTCTCTCTCGCTCTATCTCCCTCTTACTCTATCTCTCTTTCTCTCTCTCTCTTACTCTCTCTCCCTCTTTCTGTCTCTATCCCTATCTCTATTACTCTCTCTTTCTCTCGCTCTTTCTCTTCCTCTCTCTCTCTTACTCTCTCTCTCTTTCTGTCTCTCTCTTTATCTCTATTACTCTCTCTTTCTCTCTCTTTCTCTCTCTCTTTCTCTCTCTTTCTCTCTCTCTTTCTCTCGCTCTTTCTCTTCCTCTCTCTCTCTTACTCTCTCTCTCTCTCTTTCTGTCTCCATCTCTACTACTCTCTCTCTCTCTCTTTCTCTCTCTCTTTCTGTCTCTCTCATTATCTCTATTACTCTCTCTTTCTGTCTCTCTCATTATCTCTATTACTCTCTCTTTCTCTCTCTCTTTCTCTTCCTCTCTCTCTCTCTTTCTCTCTCTCTTTCTGTCTCTCTCATTATCTTTATTACTTTCTCTTTCTCTCTCTTTTTTTCTCTTCCTCCCTTTCTCTTCCTCTCTCTCTTCCTCTCTCTTTCTTTCTGTCTCTCTCTTTATATCTATTACTTTCTCTTTCTCTCGCTCTTTCTCTTCCTCTCTCTCTCTTACTCTCTCTCTCTTTCTGTCTCTATCTCTATTATTCTCTCTCCTTCTCTCTCTCTTTCTGTATTTCTCTCTATCTCTCTTACTCTCTCTCTCTCTTACTCTCTCTCCCTCTTTCTGTCTCTATCTCTATCTCTATTACTCACTCTCTCTCTTTCTGTCTTTCTCTCTATCTCTATTACTCTCTCTTTCTCTCTCTCTCTCTCTCTCTCTTTCTCTCCGTGTGCGTGCGTGTATGTATGTGTGTCAGTTTCAATATATATCTCCAATTACCTTAGAATGAAAAACAATACCAGGCCATCAGCCCTGATTATTAAAAAAAAAAAAAAAAAAAAAAAAAAGAAGCTTTTCTATTTACTGTCATAATAGGACCACTTTAGGAAACATCTGACAACACTGACCAAAAGCATGCCGTTCAGCCGACGTTTAAATTTGTTTATATTATTTTGTGTTTTAAAAAAAGCAGAGTTGTAATTCATGCATTACTTCTTACCATATACAGTAGAGCGTCGATTATCCGAACGTCGGTCAACCGAACGACCGCTTAACCGAACTGTGTACTCGCTCGCACCTGTTACTCTCCCACCCTACCGTCCATCATCCCCCTCACTCCCAAACCAAGTTTCCCACAGTAGTCGCCGCACTGAGCCACCGCTGGCGGAACATTGCTTCTAATGGGGCCTTCATAAGGCGCTGCTGACCGGCCAAGCCGCCAGTCGCTGTGTTTCAACAATCAGCACACTTCTGTCGGTGTATGTATTGTTCATGCAAAATGCGTATGTAATATGTACATATTTTTGTTTAATAAACTGTACCACATACTATATATTCCTACTAAAGTTGCCTTTGTACGTTACTTTGTAATACTTAAAGAGATGCCTGTTTTTATGAATAAATTTACTGTACAGTACTTCTTTTTGGCAAATAAACATGTACAGTTCGATTATCCGAACAAACCAGTTTTCCGAACACCCATGTCCCCCAATTACTTCGGATAATCGACGCTCTACTGTACGTTTATTCCTAAGTATATACACGCTTCATGCATGAGGATCTCCTTTCTCTTTGCATGAGCTACAAATACTTGTTACTCCGACTGTACAAAAAGTCAGGCAGGGTGATACGACACCATCTTAATATTCCCCTCCTTTCTAAGGACTTTACGCACTGCCCTACCTCCGCTTCGTTATCGCAAGAAAACAATTGATCCTCGAATCGTTACCAAGGCAACACTGCGGGTGATGTTATGAAAACGTGACAACTCCTGGTCCACGCGTATTGGTTTACAAATTATATTCGTTATAAGAAAGTGGGAAATTTATATCTCCCCATACCCAAGCTTCCTGTTAGTCTCCGGAGGGAATTAGGCTTTCTTTGTTCGTTTCCTCATTCCTCTAGGATAACTCTCAATTTACGTTTTAACGAGATCAAAAACATAAATATTTGCTTTTCACTCAGGGTCACAGGAAAGGTAAAGCGAAAACAACCCCTCATCTACAATTTTAAAATGTGGTTTGGAATCTTCCTTTATAAAACTAACTTAGTTACACTACAGTTACTTGGTTCAAAAGGTAACTGAGTCATACTACACTTACTTGGTTCAAAAGGTAACTGAGTCATACTACACTTACTTGGTTCAAAAGGTAACTGAGTTACACTACAGTTACTTCAGTTACTTGGTTCAAAAGGTAGCAGAGTCACATTAAAGTTACTTGGTTCAAAAGGTAACTGAGTCACACTACACTTACTTGGTTCAAAAGGTAACTGACTTACTCTACACTTATTTGGTTCAAAAGGTAACTGAGTCACACTACAGTTACTTGGTTCAAAAGGTAACTGAGTCATACTACACTTACTTGGTTCAAAAGGTAACTGAGTTACACTACAGTTACTTCAGTTACTTGGTTCAAAAGGTAGCAGAGTCACATTAAAGTTACTTGGTTCAAAAGGTAACTGAGTCACACTACACTTACTTGGTTCAAAAGGTAACTGACTTACTCTACACTTACTTGGTTCAAAAGGTAACTGAGTCACACTACAGTTACTTGGTTCAAAAGGTAACTGAGTCATACTACACTTACTTGGTTCAAAAGGTAACTGAGTTACACTACAGTTACTTCAGTTACTTGGTTCAAAAGGTAGCAGAGTCACATTAAAGTTACTTGGTTCAAAAGGTAACTGAGTCACACTACACTTACTTGGTTCAAAAGGTAACTGACTTACTCTACACTTACTTGGTTCAAAAGGTAACTGAGTCACACTACAGTTACTTGGTTCAAAAGGTAACTGAGTCACACTACACTTACTTGGTTCAAAAGGTAACTGAGTCACACTACAGTTACTTGGTTAAAAAAGTAACTGAGTCATACTACACTTACTTGGTTCAAAAGGAAACTGAGTCATACTACAGTTACTTGGTTCAAAAGGTAACTGAGTCACACTACAGTTACTTGGTTCAAAAGGTAACTGAGTCACACTACAGTTACTTGGTTCAAAAGGTAACTGAGTCACACTACAGTTACTTGGTTCAAAAGGTAACTGAGTTACACTACAGTTATTTGGTTTGAAAAGCAACTGAGCTACGGTTACAGTTACTCATTTCATAAGGTAATTCAATTACAGTTACTGCAGTAGAATTCCCTTCTACTAAGAATATTATTGCAAACAAAGTACTCACATTCAGTGATCATTCAATGTAATCAAATAACTATATGAGGGGTTCTGAGCACAAGGCGTAGCTACACATTTCGTCGAAATTGAGTTACATGTTTAACTTAGAACTGAGAATTATGAACATTTCAGTGCTCGAAGTAAGTTTTAAAATCTTGCTCATAGAGACACCAATGTGTTTGTGCTCCAACAGCTAAACGTGGTATTAAGTTATTTAAATGTGCATTTTTCTCAAAACTGTCTTGAATGGAGTTATGGAACTTGCTCCCTGTGCAGCATCGTTCGTATGGATCATGAGGTGATAGGCGCAGTGAAATTGAAACTTAAGTATCTTACCAATGCAGTAATTACGAAAATGAAACAGATGATTGTGGGCTGAAACTGCCAGAACGGATATTTTACATATATGTGTCTACGATTATTATCACATTGAAATGATATTCGAAGGGGGGGGGGGAGACAGAGGGGGCCACTCCGCGACTTGCACGTTATTGGCTAGAGCTTGTGACGTCACCAAGAGGACACGAGCGTAAGAAAGCTATGCGTAGAATGTAGCAGATGGCACATGAAACGCTGTGTTTTCATGCATCTTTTGATATTATACACCAAAGCTGTTAATTTAATTGGACAACAAGAGATCAAATACGCGATAGAAGAATACACTTATTCCGAAACAATGCATAGTTTATTTTTCAGACATTATTGTGCGTGATATCTTGTCCCTGTAGGCTGTAGTCCACTGCCGGCTTTTCTCTCCAGGTAACCTATTGAATTTATTTTAATGTCTAATTCTAAGGAAAGTTCTTGTCCGGGCATATTCTGATATGAATTTTTACTGTTATTTAGCGTCTTCTTCCACTTTTGACTAATCGCGACGAACAGGATGAGTGATGATTAGTTTAAATTGATGAAGAGACACTTGCAGCAGGCACGTATCCAAGGAGGGGCGTAGGGGGCTCGAGCTCCCCGAAAGTTTTCGGTTTACAATAGATAAAATGAGGTTATTGGTTTACTGCGGTGTGAAATAAAATAGTGTGACGAATTTTACGAAATGTATTTTTATTTGTATAAAATTTGAAATAGAAAGGGCAATTTCTCCTCTGTACCCCCTGCAGGTGTCCTTGGTCATCAATGGTTGCCCCTCCTAGAATTGACTTCCGTGACAACCTGTGGTTGCACCACTGAGTAAGTCCAAAATTTGGAGGAACAAATTGAATCAATCCTGCAGCAGAAACTTGTTTTTTGGGAAGCGATGGTCACTTTACTCCAGGCGATTTTCTTCTATTAATTATTATTGCACGTGGCAAGAGCACAAACAGGTTGATTTGTACTCATTCTACCGGCATTCACGAAAAGGTGTGTATAAGTACAAAATCGACCCATTTATCTCATGCTTCCGTATACGCTAACGAAACAAGTTCCATTCTGTCCTTTTTAATGACGTCATAGCGCGCACAGGATCATGGGGAAAATCTCGGAACCTCGGAAATGGCCTACCTAATAAAGGTACCTTGGGGGGGGGGGAACTTGAGCGAGTACGAGCGAACCAAAGTGGTCCCATGCTGTACTCTAATGCCTCTAATACCATATAGGAACACATATTTAGGTTAAAATATTAATTATTTATGTACATTTATCTTTGCCGGGGAGCGGTAACAGGGTTTGGACGGCTGGCCAGGAGAATGTCCGCCCTCTCACGGTTGTATCAAATAAGACGAACATTCACAGATCGTAGAAGGCATCAAGACCCATAACTTTGTTGAATAATGCACTGAAAGCAATAGATGGTAGTATTGTCGTGCCAGCAGAGACGTGGAAAAGGTTTAGTTAGGTTTAACCTTTTGCATATATCATTCTCCACACAAATTTGTGTCTTATTTTTTATACTTTTGCATTAAAGAAAGATTCCCCAGTTTTGTCCTTGCGTTGATTGGTTGCACCGCTGGTCTGTACAGTACTAAACATTTTGTCTGACGACGTAAAATGAGCGAAACGTTACCTATAAACTTTATTATTTTAATAGCTGGTGCCATAAAGTCCGAGAGCCATCATTACTGGCTGAACTGGGCGAGACCAATCGGAATGCACTTCTTGCGAGTTAAACGACCCACTGAAACATATTTCCAGGCCCTTCCGCAAAGAGAATGTGGCGCTGCGCGTCTGGGGAAAGAAAATCAACTGCTTCTGCAAGGTTTGTGACGAGCAAAGAGCTTATATTCCAGAAAGGAAATGAAGAAAGCGTCGGTAACTAGCGACATCTATTGTCGCTTTGATTTACGAGTCGAGCAAACTGCTGTGCAAGCAATCAAAGCGCTCCCGCTTGTAGGCCGAGGTTGCCACTGACGTCGGTTGTCTGTCTCAGCTGCCTTGTTACATAAGACTAGCTGCACAACTAATGCAGACCAATTCATATCCAACGAACTAAAAACGTTTTTGATGCCGAAGTAAGTTGTAAATCCTGTCTAATCGGAACAGGACTGAGAATGGATCCGAAGTACACAATTGTGTTTTTCACAGATCTCCTTCATTACGGAGCGACAACGTTAGCCGGTACACCACTGGGGAGGTAATTTCCACTATCAATTCATTTCTTCCTATTCACTTGGTTATTTGACGTGCATCTATACCGGTAAAATTTTCGTATCCGCAAAACGTATTTCTTCAATTTTACAGGAGAAAGTACTGACCGAACTAACTTTCCGTATACTTTTGAAAGGTCGTGGAAGTGTTTTTTCCCATCGGTTAATTTAT
Source organism: Lepisma saccharinum (assembly GCF_977018435.1). Taxonomy (NCBI): domain Eukaryota; kingdom Metazoa; phylum Arthropoda; class Insecta; order Zygentoma; family Lepismatidae; genus Lepisma; species Lepisma saccharinum. The sequence goes on from NC_139252.1 coordinate 48,186,193, forward strand.
TTCGCCGGTAAATCATGTATTTTTGAATATTAATGTCTCTCCAATGCACGAAAGCTGTTGCCTCTATGTCCTTCCACTACGTGAATCAAATGTTGCGTGCGTTCGATGATGTAACCCCCGGTCAGTGTTTCCAACCACACCGTTGTTCTCCAAGAACATGACAATTTGAAGATGACAATTTTAACTATGTTTGCCTAACCTAACCGAACCTAACCTAACCTTTCCGTGCATGGTTTGTGGGGCTATTTATGAATGGTTCGTGGGGCTATCCGTGCATGGTTCGTGGGGCTATCCGTTCATGGTTCGTGGAGCTATTTATGAATGGTTCGTGGAGCTATCTGTGAATGGTTCGTGGGGCTATCTGTGCATGGTTCGTGGGGTTTTCGAACCTGAAAAAAAATACAAAATCAGTAACACGAAAGTAGGTATTTTTCGATGAAGAAGGTTGCAGCATTGCATAACCACTGATCATCAACAACGCTAGTCAAGATTTCTCCGCCATATTGCGTGTAACGCAAGCGAAAACGAACAAACAAGAATTACTCGATATGTCGAAAATTGAGATTATTTGCGTGGAAAAAACGAAATGGAACATTCAAGAATCCTTAGGAATTCAGAATACGTAAGTACCAATGTGAAAAAGAAGAAAATAAAGGAATTTCAGACGTTTGGCGGTTACTGAAATTTTACCTCTATACCTTAACCAGAGTTCGATCTTGAACCTCTGCTTTCGCGGGGAGTAAATATGGCCACTAACCCACGATGGGTGGTGTAATTCGTTCAAGGAGAATCTGTTCATGAACCACAGTATGCATATGTAGACCAATCAGGACTGGGATTAGAGTTGAAACCGAGATCCGAACCACTAACGATACAGCAAAAATCTCCAAGGGATATCCATAGCATATCCACAATATTCAGATCAGTTCAATGGATATTTAAGGCTATCCATGAGATATCCAGTTCTGGATTTTCATTCGACGTCTATGGAATATCCCGTCCTGGATTTCCAGATCTCTATTGCTGGATACCCTTGGGTACACGTCCACCTCTTGGTCAAGAATTGACATGAATGTTTTGATATAAGTGAAACGATTCATTCATAGTGTCATTCGGCTGTGTGTTAGGACTCAAATTCTGTGATGTAGTATTAAATCATAACTCGTAAATATCATCTGACGCGTCGTTAATCAGTTCATTGTCTGATTCAACGAGTTAGGCATGCGCGCAAGACCAGGTGAAAGTTCATTTGCTACAATTCATTATCTCGCTCGCCACGCAGGAAGTTACAGTATTCATAAGGGTAGTAAAAATTAGCTCAAAATCTGTGCATACTCTGCTTATCATACATCATATTTCGGATGCGTTGACGTTGCTCAAAAGAACAACTTTGCTAAAGTTATTCAAAAGAGCAGCTTTGTTACTGTCACTGAAAAGAGCAACTTTGTTGAACTGTTACTTGTAACAATTGCACATATACCTGCAAAAGATTAATGATAGTAATAATAATTAACAATTATTGATAACTAGCTGATTGCCCGGCGTTGCCCGGGTATTTGTTTATCCCAATCTTCTATTAGACAGGAAAATAATGAATTCTAACTATAGTGTAAAATGTAAATTTTAAACGTGAATGTCACCAATTAGCTTAGCGACTCCGAAAACTATGGATTAAACACTAATCTAGGTCATTTGTGGCATTTTATTTTTCACCCCCTCTCACCTCCCATGCCGATAGGTGATGAACTTGGAGTTGAACCGCATTGGGAGTGTCACGAAAACTATGGATTCCATTCGCAACACAGCCTGAATGTTAGGCAACCCAAGAAACACTATCGTTGTGCGGATTGCATAGAGCCAGGGATGTCTGTCTGTGCGGAATTTAATATCGGTGGTTCTCGATTATTTTTACATGTCACCCCTTCTCACTCCACCACTTGGGGTGCCAGGGTTGTCTTACCCCACAGTATTTATTTCCAGATTGCAAGTGATACGCGTACCAACTTTGGTTGAAATTGCTCCAGGCGTTCGAGAGTTATGCCGGAACAAACAAATATACACACCCACACCCAGACATACATCCATTTTTATATATATAGAGAAGATATTGCAAATGTTGAATTTTACCGAAATTTTCGATGCATTTCAAATAGCTATTCCTTGAGAATTCATCTTCCATAGAATTATTCACTGTCTCTTCCCAGAAATGTTTCGTAGGGATGTATTTCATACCTATGTTTTTCTGATTTTACATCGCTCTTATGTCACTTTTGCCTATCGCGATGATGAAGATGAACAATGATTTGATGAAATGAATGAATGTACACTCCCGAAGGCCAAGACTCGAACCTTGGACGCCTGTGCAGGACTCAATGAGCCTGAGAAACTTACTTATGATTGGTAGCTTGTATTATATACGTGTGACGTCAAATTAGACGTTACTTGCTCACATCAATATTCAATTAAACATAATTACGAAAATAAATTACGCATTGCATTACACAGATAAAATTATTTGTTCGGGTTACATGTTTTAATATTATTACCTGTCGCTGTTTAATCAAAATAATTAGAAATTGATTTCAGTTAATTCATTAGGATTTGGTTGTCGGGGCTTATTAGCTTACATTATACAACCTGCTGAAACACAGAAGATTAATAATGTTGAAAACTATTACATGTGTACTAGTGTCCCACAAAGGGGTTCACACTATTTGAATGTTAATAACAGAGAAAGTATTACAGATAACCTGATGGAACTTGTTGTATCTGGATCTGTCATGATTAGTGCTTGTTGACATTCATTTGTTTTTCTTTAATTTCAGTTCAGTTGCCAGTAGTGACATGTAATTGACAAGATGGCTTGGAACCTTTCCGTCGAGCAAATGAAGTGGATTTTAAAGTGTTTTTGGAAATGTGAGAACATGAAAGACGTGCAGAAACGATGGCGGGCAGAATTCGATGTATGGACTTCTTGGGGGATCTTGTGAAAGTTTGTACCACTGCTTTCATCCCTCTTTCGTCCGATACTGATTTCTTCCTGCCACGCCGTCCCAGATCACACACAGTTCCTTCCCTCTCAAACCTGTCGCGTAATTTCGTAACTGTTACACGCAGTATCAAATTCTGCCCGCCATCGTCTCTGCACGTCTTTCATGCTCTCACATTTCCAAAAACACTTTAAAATCCACTTCATTTGCTCAACTGAAAGGTTCCAAGCCATCTTGTCAATTACTTGTCACTACTGGCAACTGAACTGAAATTAAAGAAAAACAAATGAATGGCAACAAGCACTAATCATGACAGATCCAGATACAACAAGTTCCATCAGGTTATTTGTAATAATTTCTCTGTTATTAACATTCAAATAGTGTAAACCCCTTTGTGGGACACTCGGTATGTGTTCATGAGAGGTCTGAAAGAACGATCTCTCCTCCGACAGTGAACCTCCTCGATTTTTTAGTGGTAATGCTGTCGCCTTGTGATCAAAGAGTTCTGGGTTCGATCACAAATTGTACAGTTGTTTGGATCCCATTTTAAACTGTAGGCCCAGTCTCGATGAGCCTTGCAAAGAATTAAGTGGACTCAAAAACAAACAAAAGCTCTTGCGAGAGTGTGAACGTAAAAATAATTAGTTAACGTAAGAGTAATGTCACTTCACATTTGACCACTGAGCGATGCTGGTAGCGTGTTTGTGAAACTTTGGTCGAAATACGAGGGAGAGTCCGAAAATAAGTTTCCCCTGGCGACCGTGGACAGAGATGGGAAGGAATAGCAAAAAACGTAAATGAGAAAAGGAATAGCATACTTACTTTATTTTTCCACATAGGAACCCCGGACATTCAGACATTTGTCATACCGCTTGATAAGCTTCAAAAAACCCTCTTGGAAAAAAGAAGTGTCCTGTATACGGAAGAAGTGTTGCACGAAATGTGTCACCTCAGCATTGCTTCCAAAGCGCCTTCCTCCGAGAGCCTTCTTCAAAGCCGGAAACAGATGGAAGTCACTCGGCGCGAGATCGGGACTGTACGGCGGATGGGTAAGGCGCTCCCAACCAAGGGTTGCAAGATGGTGTTGCGTAGCCCACGCCGAGTGCGGTTTCGCATTGTCATCCAACAACAGCACGCCAGATGTGAGAAGGCCAGGCCGCCTACGCCGAACAGCCTGCTTCAATTTGGACAGGGTGTGACAGTAACGTGCAGCAACTGTATCTGCCGGGCCACGACTGAGAGGCATCTCCCCTCGTTTGCACGCACTACGCTCACACCATCTGTTGGATCGCGGTCGTACTTCACCCACTGGTGTATGGGTGTCTGTCGTGTTCCAACACGGCCTGGTTTGCCTCATTGCTGTACGATTTCCCTGGCAAAACTGGGGGGAATCTTACTTTCGGACTTTTCCTCGTACTTACAGAGCACAAACGATCAAAAATTATTCAGTATCGCATTACTTGGTGGAGCAACTGAATGACGCCGATAACGGCGTGTTTGTGGAGAGTTTGTCTAGCTATTCTTTGTCCAAAAATGACTGGAAATCGATCCAAAAACTTTTAGTTTAGTGGAGAAGCGTGTTGGACGTTTTTGAACCGGGCGTCGAGCTACTCGGGTTTTGAAACAATAGAAAAACGCGATACTTGGTGGAAGCTCTAATGGCGCGTTTGATAGCCGTTCATCAAGCCACACACGACCCACAAACTAGGGACAAATGATCCATAAACTCGCCACTTGGTGGAGCCACGAGTGGTCCGTTTGTGAACTGTTCATCGAGCCACTCACGCTCCACAAAGATTAAAAATGACCTCCAAATGCGCTACTTGGTAGAATCAGTTGTGGAGCCACGAACGTCGTGACTATTGACTGCTCGTCGAGCCACTCATGGTCCGCAAAAGACCCACTTGATGGAACCACTGGTGGAGTCGCGAGTGGAACGTTTTTGAACCACTCATGATTTACAAATGAACAACAGAGATCCACAACTAACCGCAACTGAACGACAAACGATCCACAAATGGTCAACAACGATCCACAAACTCTCCACTCGGTGGAGCCAACGTGAAAGGACGTATCTTTCTAAACAATCTCGACTGCAATCCTGCTTCGTGACATTTCCGAAAAATATTGTAGGCAAAGTTCAGATTAAGGGCATTGGAAGAAGGAACGTTACACGCTCTCCCCCTTTCAACAGAGCGACTAGTTCACAAATGGGTTTTTGCATGATAAAACGTGGGCTACCTTCCGAGTGGTCAAACGCCGTTCTGTGTACACACGGATACGGAGCTCCTAACGAACATGTCCCCATGTGATTAAGCCATGCCGTACGCCGACTTCCCAAACTCTACCTCATTCCCTCCACCTGCAGGACGAGTTAATTTCATTACCGGTTGCTGGAGCTCTCTCTCTCTCTCTCTCTCTCTCTCTCAGCTGCGTCTGAAAGATTTACAACGTTTCTGGGAAAGGCGCATATTTCTACTCAGGTTGTATCTTCCAGCTACTGATGCCGAAAGTTCCAACATGGCTGCCGATTTCTGGAAGGGAAAAGGCTAATACACGTTTATGAATTCTCAGATTAACAGATTATATTTATACTGATGTGTTTTTCTGATTTAATGTAGTTTTTGAAAATCTTAATCGCGCCGATGAGTATAAATGATCATGAAGTGGAAGAACAAACACATTGAAACGCAGGCATTGAGGTGGCCACTGACGTCACCAGATTGATTGATTGGTGTGCTCTATTTTACGCTTCTGTGTCACTTTCTTGGTCTGTTTATTTCTTGAATCCCTTTCATCCTGCTTTTATTTCCTGTTTTCACTTATCTTTTTTTCTCTGTTTCGGTTTCTCTTCCATCTTTTCTATTTCGTCGCTAATTTTATGTTTCTCTCTTCCTTTTTCTATATTTCCTTATTATTCTCCATCTGTCTTCCATTCCATTCTTTATCATTCTTATCTTACTTCCTATCTCTCTTCTCTTACTTCTTTATCTTCCCTCTCTTATTATTCTTTGTTTCTATCTTTCTTCTTCACTTCAGATGCTCTATTCCTCGCCGTAGCAACATTTCTAAAGCTTCCAGTCGCTGTTCGGGCCTTCCTGATGGCGTAATGGTAACGTCGTCGCCTTGTAATCAAAAAGATTTCCTGGCTCGATATCCGGTGGAGCAATACAGCGGCTCGGATCCCACTTTAAACTATAGATCCAGTCCTGATTAGCCTTTCTGTACATAAAGTGGACTTACAAACCAAGCAACTACTCGCTTTTCCTAACTTCTTAGTAGCGTCCAGGCTTCTTTGCCATTGTTGGAGAATTATCTCTAGAAACTAACCACGATATATATTTTTATATATTCTTGTATTCGCATATAACAGAGCTTTTCTCTTGCTCATTTTGCTATGCATTTGTTTATATATAACCAATTGCTTATTTTGTGTATATCCAGTGCTTTAAGAAACCTGCACTCCCATTGGTCAGTTCATATCGGGTGCGGTGCCTAGTGGCCGCCATCTTTGTGCGGTAGCTTACTTCCGTCAGTGTTCGTGCAGAAGTCACTCCGGCAACAGCCGAAAGTCACCGCGTTGCGGATATTCATCAAAAACGTAAGCCTAACGTGGCTACGTTTCATTCGGCATATCAGTGAAGTGCAGTGATATTTAGTTCAGTTTCACAAGAACATTACAGTGCTGATATCATTCAGTGAAGAATTAGTGACGTGTTATTGTAAAACCGGCTTCCAATTTCATATAAACAGTTTACTGAGGCAGGAGTGCAGGACAGTGTAATTACGTGTTATGTGTACATATTTATTAATAATATAACGTTATAGTTTTAGTAAGTGCCTTCATTTTCTTTACACCTTAAGAAGATCGCGGTGAACTCAGCTCTATGGTGATACAATCCATTCCACGGAGACAATCAGGGTCCTACCGGGCAGCAAACGCGATCAGCCATATAGCTTTAGACTTCATTGGAAGATATTTGCAGCAAGAGATTGCATTTTGTTTGTTAACATAGAGTTTGTCGTTAAATTATAGTGGCAATTTTCTAAGTCGCGACACCTTGTATATAATTTGTATGTGTTTGGATACCTCCATAAAGAGTTCTTGAGTTTTCGTAAAATGAACGTTCCATGAAACTCCTGAGAGCTTTCCCATACTCGGAGGATACCTTGAGAAGGACCCGCCACTTGGACAGCATCCAACACTGTTCTCTGCGTGATTCGCTTTCCAAAATACTCCGAAAGAAGAAAATCCGGGTACGAAGAACCCGTCCGGAAAACAAGTGAACATCGCGCAAAGGAATTATTGACGCACGGGGGGATGCTGGGAAATTCAATTACTGGGTATAAAACGATACACCCCCCCACCCACGTCCTGATCTTAGCGAAGCTCGTCTTCCGAAGAAAAAGGGGGGGGGGCGGGAGCTCTGTTCTTGGGAAATTCATTGGAGATTAATTCCACGAAGGTGTACCTTCGCGAGAGCTGGCGTGGGTATTTGCAAACCGGAGCGTAGCTTCCCTTAGTTGAATTATCTTCAGCTACGCTGGCGAATGTATCTCGGAGTTGCAATTAACAAGTTATTGCGAAGGCAGGAGTTCTGGGCTGAATTATATATTGCAAGCGCTGCGTGGAACTCGGAAATTCTTATTGTTATGTCGTTAGATGTCACTGAAATTTATTATTAAGTCGCAACGGAATTAAATAAATGCCAGCCGAATTGTAGAGCAGCAAACAAACAGATGTAACCTAATTGAGATAAACGTTTGCTACCTAGTTTTGAATTACAGGGTGCACACAAAGTCACATTCCCTTTCACACGACCTTGGCACGTGTTGTTCCGCAGTCTCAAGATCTGAAGTTGCTGTCCTCCATTGACGCACTGCATTGTTGGTCACTGTGGACGAAAGTCTGACACAAGTCATTACACAATTGAGGAGCGTTTGTTGGTCGCTCCGTGGGTGTACGAGGGTCTCAAATTAACAGCAAATCCATAAAAATGCCATTTGTTGCTCGGATTGGGGCACGTCTCCACACGTAAGATCTTCCAGATGTCGGAAAAACAGTGAATGCGGACTCATCCGACGTTTCAGGCCATCTAACGTGCACGATTTGATCTGCTGGCACCAGTCAACCCGCTTTTTGGCACTGGTACAAATGCCCAAGGGTATCAGTATAGCAACCCTGCCGTGGATATTGGCATGGATGGGTTTGATAGAAACAGGTTCTGTCAAGTGTGTATTCAATTCTGCGGTGACTTTTGCAGCGGTGGTTTTACGATTTTTGGACACCCTGACGTCCCTGTCACACAGCTTCCGTTCCCTTCGACAGTTACTCCTCCTGGATGTGGTTCGTTCTTCATTCGGGTATGCTGTCATGACCCTTGATGCTGCGGCTCTTGCTACTCTACAAATATTCGTTACTGATGCACCGGCGAGACAAACACCAACAATTTGCCCTGTTTGGAACTCTGATATGTCCCCCATTCTACTGCGCGAAACAGAATATTCGTGCAGCCCAGCTACTACTGTGCAAATGTGACTGGCAGGGACACACCTTTGCGCTCGAATGCCCGCAACGCTGTGCATAACCAACAGGTGGCGCAGGCGACCCCTCCAGCGGCGTGTTTCAGTTTCAATGACTACCATCTGTATGTAGAAGGTTTTACGGTGTGCACCCTGTACATTACTATCAGTAATTTCTTCTTCCCATCTACTCGTATATTACGCTATCAGACCATATGACTTTGGCAAAATATCGATAATCGTTACGATTAATCGATCTTTGTAGTCGTGCACTTCTATGTGTCAAATGAAAGTCGTTGATATTTTCGTTTTTCAAATCATAGAAACGACATGTCTCGCTCAGGGGTTAACGTATCCCGCCGGTGACCCAATGAAACAATTAACGAGCATCTCATCCATCACTTACAGTTTCAATTCATCTCATGAAACCAACAGCGTTGGCAAAACATTCATAAAATATTATTTTCTCGAACACCCCGGTTCGGGTTGATTGATTGGTGCCGGCAAGGACACTCGATCTTCCTCTTCTGCCGCTCGTGGTCACCAGATGCGCTTTATCGACTTCTCCCGCCTTTCATGCTCTTCCTAAAACTGGGGACGTTACATAGCTTCTCCCCCAGCGACGTTGTTGGTCTCACAGCGGTTATGCCTTTATGACCTGAATAGTTTCAGACCGTCAAGAGGAGCTGACTTTATAGCGGACCGCAGGGAGCTAGGTCTTTAAGGAGAGTCGCATCTCCAGCGCTATGCTTTTTCGATAATGGTCCATGAGCTTGAAGAGATAGTCTCAGCCTGGGCGCTGATGTAATGCTACAGTGTTTCATAACGACTGGCCATTCCTTTCCAATTACTTGTATGGAAACAGACTAGAACTAGTATTCACTCTTCAAGAATTGGTTTCTTTGTGTTGTATTTTACTGTGTATCTATTGTGTATTTTACTGTGTATCTATTTTGTATTTTACTGTGTATCTATTTTGTATTTTACTGTGTATCTATTGTGTATTTTATTGTAATCCATCTATCGATCCTCTACTATTTATCTTCCTTCTCTCTCTCTCTCTCTCTCTTTCTGCTTGCCTTACTCGCTTCTGTTTCTTTCTCTCTCGCCTTTCTATATCTTTCAGCATCTTTCTTTCGCTTCTCTGTTTCCTTTTTATTTTTTCCACTTTTTTTCTATTTTTTCTCTCTTTTTATCGCTTTTCTATATTTTCTCTCTCTTTCGATTCTGTTTCTTTTCTCTCTCCTCTCTCCTTGTTGTGTTTCTATATATTTATCTCTTTCGTTTCTCCATTTCCATTTTCTTCCTCCCCTATCGATTTTCTAATTCTTTATCAACATGTCACTCTCTTTCTCTCTCTTCCTCGCTTTTCTGTATCTTTCTCTCTCTCTCATTCGCTTCTCCATTTTCTTTTTCACTCTCCCCTTATCTATATTTTCTACTTCCTTCGCTTCCTCTCTCTCGCTTTTCTATATATTTCTCTATCTCTCTTTCGATTCTCAATTTCCTTTTTCTCTCCTTCTGTCGATTGTCTATTTCTTCCTTTCTATCTTTCTTTCTCTCTCTAGCATGTGCATTTCATTCTTTCTCTTGCTTTCCTACTTCGTTCTCTATATCTCTGCTGCCAAGTATCTCTCTTCCCTCTCGGACAGTTTACCTCGTTTCTGTATTTTCCCTCACTGCCTTTTCCCTCACTTTTTCTCTCCCCTGATTGTATGATGGCGGTGGTTTACACGCATGTGTGTCGCTTCTTTATTTCTCTTTCCTTATCTGTCTCCCTCTTCTCTTTCCTTTTCTCTCACTCTGTCTGGCTTTTTAATTCTCTCTTCTTTCATCTCTTTTCTACCTCCCTTAAAACACTTTATTTCTTGTGATGACATGTAAACATGATGTCAATATTCTTAACTTAAGGACAAACTTTTTCTATTTTGAACACCGTTCGAAAATGTTCTTGGAAAAGGATGAGATACTAGAATGTAGGCATATTCGAGAAAGAACAATCCATTTGCCAAAACGTGAACTAACAGTTATAGATATAGAAGACATACGAGGTGTGGCTAGAAAAAAACCGGATTGATATTGCTGTTGACAAACGGCAAGCGCGTCAAGGTCAAGCGGTGCATGAGTGTATAACGTGATATCCTGCCTATCGATTTCCCAGGGTGCGCGCTGTAGCTTGTCGACGAAGTGAACCGTACATCTGTGCTCCGTCGGAAAAATGTTAAGTGTGAAAGTGGAACAGCGTATCAATGTGAAGTTTCTTATGAAACTCGGAAAATCCGCCACATAAACTTATGGTTTGTTGAAGGAAGTATACGGAGATGATTGTTTATCACGCACGCAAGTGTTTGAGTGGTTTCAAAGGTTTAAAGAGGGACGAGAAGTGATTACGGACGATTCGCGTCCTGGACAGCCTTGCACGTCGAAAACGGAATCAAACATTGCAAATGTCGGTGAATTGATTCGAGAGGATCGTCGCTTGAGTATTCGAGCTATTGCAAAACAACCAACATTATTACATTACGGTGCTGACGGCCCTTCGTGAGCGAGTAAGAAGACGTCGACCTGATTTGTGGAAAAGCAAGTCACGGATTCTTCATCAGGACAATGCTCCTGTCCATACGGCATTGTCAGTGAAGCCTTTTTTTGGCTAAGCATGGGATCCCAGTGTTATAACACCCACCCTATTCGCCGGGTATCACTCCGCGCGACTTTTCTTTATTCCCAAAGGTCATATCAGCACTGAAAGAAAAACAGATTTACGACCGTAGAACCTGTGAAAACAAAAGCGACGGAAGTCATGAACATGGTTTCAGAAAATGATTTCCAGCACTGTTTCCAGAAATGGAAGATTCGTATGGAGCGGTGTATCGATAGTTCAGGGGAGTTCTTTGAAGGGGAAAATGTTCGTATTGTACAAAATTACCAATAAAAGATTTTGCAGCAACAGTCCGGTTTTTTCTAGCCACACCTCGTATCTCTGAAATTTGATTTGTGAAGATAAAGTTTTAAAATTGTCATTCTTTTATGTTTGACAGTTTTCGCCCATATTAATCCACTCACCCTCGAACGAGTAGGTTTTTTTTCTTTCGTCAAGGACATTTCTGGGAAGCTAAAACCCAACAGCCCCCTCTTTGATTACGCCACTGCTGATTAGTGTGGAGCGTATGACGATTACGCACCGGTTGTCCCGGAAAAGAAGTCACTTTTTAGTCGTTCATCGATCTAGGAAACTCATTCCTCGTCTCCTTTTTCAAAGAGGGTGGAGGGGGGGGACCTCCTTTCCGCCACGAGGCACAATTTTCCCGCCGTAATGAAAACAAATGACTGCGCTCGGGGCAAACATGGCGCCTCGGACATTTCCCGCCGCAAACGCCCCAGATAGGACCCAAGTCAGGAGACAAGATTGCAACGCATAGGAAAATAGATTGATCACGAGCGACTGGAAGTTTATTATTCAGCCTCCCTCCCCTTTCCCCTCGTGTTGTTGACATCAAATTCAGTGGCGCAGGAACGGAGGGGTACAGGAGGCAGAGTACCCCCAACAAAATTCGATTAACATTGAACCCTCACAAATAATTTGACAAACAAAAGGAGTCCGTGTCGCTTGCGCCGAGTCATTTGCGCCGAGGGTTCTTACCGGGTCATTTCCACCGCGACATATGTGAAGACCTTCCTTGGTGGGTTTTCCCACAATCCGGAGTGTCATTACCGCCGCGCGCACCTGTGTTTATGACGTTGCACAGCTGCAGCTGTGTTTATCTTCGATTGAAAAGGAAGGTGATTGATAAATGAATGTAAGATGAAAGTATATATGAGGGATCTACATTGGGAAATTAGTATTTATGTAAAACTGAGACTTATAAGAGACGACAAGATGGCTGAGAATATGAAAATATCAATACATCGAAATGGACAAATGTGTTCAGTGTGTTCTTTCAAAGTACAGAAGCTCAGGCGATCTTCGAGGATGCCTTCGAGCATTTGCATACCTACAAGAATTCAAATAACGTTTGTGCTGTTCTTGTGCAAGTGTATCGGAATATAGTGTTTATATATACATAGCTATTACTTATATAATGTTTGCAAAAATAACACTGTATTTACAATGTTTCTTTGACGATAAACGATAAATTATTAATAGTTAATAGGCTGATGCTGATTTACGTATTTTGTGTTGTGGAATAAAATTGATACAAGTAATCCTGTGTAACGTCTTTTGAAATAAGTAAAGAAAAGTCATATTTGACTCTGTGGATAGGTTTAACATTTCAGGGTAAACACAGCTGTGCATCGTCATAAACACACGTTTGATTTTATGTTTTAAGTCCACTTTATGCACTATGCACCATGTGGCCATAAACACACGTGCGCGCGGCGGTGATGACACTCTGGATTGTGGGAAAACCAGCCAAGGAAGATCTTGATATATGTCATGGCGGAAATGAACCGATAAGAAGCCTCGGCGCAAACGACACGACACCAACGAAAGAATATCATTTGGTATGTCCACTTTATGCACAGAAAGGCTAATCGGGACCGGACCTCAGTTTAAACTGGAATACGAACTACTATGGGCTTCCGAAGATTATCGAACCAGGGACCCCTTGATTGCAAGACGACAACGTCATCAGGGAGGTTCAAGATTCTCATTATAGTAAACATGTAAAGCTCATTTCTTGGCGACCTTCGTGGTCGAGTGGTCAGTCTCGCGCCTAGCGCGGAACAGGTAGGTCGTGCTGTACGAGCTCTGTGCTTTGAGGAAAAGTGAAAGTTCAGCGCGATATCGGTACGTACGTGTGGGAGAGGGTGTGCTGTTGAACTGTGCTAGTGAAGAATTGGACAAAAGTAAAGTATAGAATGGATCGCGAAAATACGATACAAATCAGTTTTGAAACGGGAACTTTGAAACCTAGTCCTTTGGAAGTACATGAATTTATTCATGATAAATTCAAACTGAGTGTGGATGAAATTGCAGCCATACAAATTCCCACGACGATTAAATGTGTATTTTTTAAATTAGTGCGTCCGGGAAAAATGAGAAAAATATTAGAAGAAAATACTGGTGAAGTGAATTTTTATTATAGTAGTGGAGCTGTGACACAAGTGAAACTGAGTGATGCGAATCGAATTTTGAAGCCGGTTCGAGTGTTCAATCTTCCTTTGGAAGTGCCAGAACGACAAATTCGTGAAAAACTGAGTGAATATGGGACAATCGATGAATTGAAAGCAGAAACTTGGAGTGACAAATTTAGGTACAAAGTGTATAATGGGGTGCGTCAGGTTTTGATGGCAATTAAGAAGCCAATTCCCTCCTTTGTGAAAATAGGCCAATATACGGCACATGTAGTATATAATGGTCAAATCCCGACTTGTGAATGGTGTGGTAGTAGTGATCACATGCGGTTTAATTGTACCTTACGGAAACCAACAGTGTTCAAAGTCATGGGTCGTGCAGTTCGGTCCTATAGTGAAGCAATTGCACCGTCTACATCTACACACGAAGATATAAATGTGAGTCAAGAATCAGCACAACTGACTGTGATAGAAGGGCTTCAACAGGGAAAACATATACAGGAAGAGAAAAATATTCACAAGAATGATCAACAAACTTTGACCAAGGAAGGAACTGAAGAAAATATGCAAGAGCAACCAAAAGAACCTGTCTTAAATGTTCAAATTACGCGACAAAGTGAAGAAATATCCCTGGATACTATGGAGCAGAAGAAGGGTGGACCACTAAGACGACAAGAAGACATAACTAAAGTGCAAGAGGAATCGAGTAATGAAGTGCTACAGAGCAAGAAGGAGAGGAAGCAGGATCAGACCAAGCAAAAGGACTTCAGACAAGAAGCTGAACAGGAAAAAGATTCGGAAACGGATAGTGAAAGTGGAAGTGTCCAAAGTAGTAAGGATCGTTCGGTTTCCGGCTCACAAAAACGACCAAAGAGTATAAGGAAAGTGTCAGGCAGCAATCGGACGAAAAGACGATCATTGCGACATGTAAAAACAAATGTCAAAGACATGGTTATTGATCCTAGTCCGATAGGCCATGAAAGTTTGTGAATACTGGATACAGGTAATCACTTTAAGATTAGAAAATAGTATTATTTGGAATGAATATTTTTATATAGACTGTCAGAAAGTTAATGATATTGTATTGCGTGGTGGTAGATATTTATGGATTAAGCTATACAAAGGGAAGGGGTATTTCCTCCCCCCTACTAAAATAATATTGTTAGTGTGTTTGTTAATTTTTGGTGTATAACATTAGGGGCATATAAAAATAGTGTAAGAATTATTACTCTTAGATGGGGCAATCCCAAAAATTTTGTTCATAGTATTTATGATGACGACCCTTCGTTTTGCCACAATAAATATAAACAAAATGAAATCACTTACAAAACAGGCGGCGTTAGAGGACTTTATTATACAAGCATCATTAGATATTGTCTTTCTCCAAGAATGTGGACAAATGAATTTCAATTTTTCCCCAACGATAAGAGTTCATAATAATGCAAATTTCCAATCGACAGGAACAGCTTTGTTAACACGTAATACGGTTCCCCTCACAAATGTGGTATGTCATCCTAATAATAGAATCATATCAGCAAAAGTTGCAAATGTATGGATATATAACATATATGCTCCATCCGGGTCACAGTGTAGAAAACAAAGGGATGAGTTTTTTGCGCAGGAAGTTGCTGTTGAAATGCAGGGTAGGAGAGAACACATAATATGTGGGGGAGATTTCAATTGTGTATTGTATCCGCAGGATCAAAGACCTGGATTTAACACGTCGAATTCATTGCAAAAATTAGTAACTGGCTTTAACTTCACAGATGTCTGGAATGACAAATGTTTTGGGCAGAGAGGTTTCACGTATATACGTGACAATTGTGCATCCCGTTTGGATAGATTTTATGTCACACCCACATTACGTCAGAACGTAAAGTCCATCAGTATAACACCTACATGTTTTTCAGATCACAGTGCTGTCATTATGATGATAAATGTGGACATTCCAATAGTCCCGAGAGGGTACGGTTTTTGGAAATTAAATGCTTCAATTCTTAATGAGAAAAATTTCCAACAAGCATTTAATGACCAATGGTCGAGATGGATAACACACCGTCTGAGGAGGATAGATATAATCCGCTGGTGGGAGGAGATTCTCAAACCGGGTATAAAAAGATTTTGTATCAGTTACTGTAAGGAACGGTCGAGAGAGTGGACAAATAAATATAATTTTTACTACAGGGTATTGCGTGAACAAATTCAGCAAGCAACAGACGGGAAGAAAGTGCAAACTGAAGTCAAACGTATACAAGCTGTATTGTTAAAAATGACTGCAGAAAGGCGTCAAGGGGTCAAAATTCGTAGTAGACTTCCTCATTTTGACAACGATGAGGTCGCCTCTGTCAGCCATGTAATTCATGAAAGAAAAAATGCTAAAAGACAATGTATTAGTGAAATATTTGATAATGGGGGAACAAAGATCAATTCAGCCCCTGAAATACGTAATTGCATTTATAATTATTTTGATCAACAATATTCCCAACCAGCGTCACATAATGGAGCTTTAATTGATGAATTGGCATCCGAATCAGAGGTTTTTACAGATGAAGAAAGTGAAAACTTAAACAAAGAATATACAAGTGAGGAAGTGTTTCGAGCGGTTAAGGTAGGGCAATCATTTTCAGCTCCTGGTTGGGATGGGATACCCAATAAGTTTTATCAAACCTTTTGGAAATTGATGGGTCAAACAATAACGGATTGGATAAATGCAGTGTTTAGCAAGTATCAAATGGGTAAATCTTCCAATACGGGTATTATAATTCTAATCCCAAAATGTCCAAAACCAAGCGAAGCTGGTCATTATAGACCCATCACCCTCCTTTGTACGGATTATAAAATATTGGCGCGATGTATGCTTGGCAGACTTATGCCTTATGTCGACAAATTAGTAGGAGAGGATCAATATGTTTTTGGTTTAAATAAGAAAATCACAAATGTTTTACAAACGATGCGTGAAATAATTACATGTTATAGACTACAGAACAAAAACTCTGAAAATGCTATATTAGCATTAGACTTTGAACGTGCTTTTGACTCGATAAATCATGAATATCTATTTAACGTTTTGCAGGGCTACGGTATACGTGGACATTTTCTTTCAGTATTTAAAAGTCTTTATAGTCATGCAACAGCAAAAATTCAAATAAATGGTTTTCTGACAAAAGAACTTTGTATTTATAAAGGTGTAAGGCAAGGAGATCCTTTGTCGATGTTAGCGTTTTGTATTGCACTGAGACCCATTCTGTCTGAAATAGGCCGAAAAGTTCAAGGAATTAACATACACTCTACTACCATTAAGGTGTTAGCGTATGCTGACGATGTTACTGTATTAATAAATGAACAGTCTGATATTGATGAAACATGTCAAGTATTACAGAAATATGGAAAATGGTCGGGATTAAAAATAAACCAAGAAAAATCGTCAATTTTGAATTTAAATTTGGTTCAGTCTCACTCGCAGCGAGGTAATTTTAAGGTTGTACAAATGATACGTATACTAGGTATAATATATACGCACTCTATCCAAAGTATGATCCAATTAAATTATGATAGAGTATTAACTGGGGTTAAAGCGATATTACAAACAAATAAATTTCGCAGCCTTAGTTTACAGTCAAGGGTGACCTTTGTACATGTCTATGCACTGTCAAAAATATGGTACATGGCAAAAATCCTCCCACTACGGAAGTTAGATATAAATAAACTTAAGAGTGCAGTAAATTGGTTTATTTGGAATGGTCAGATATTGAGGGTGAAACATGTATTACTTTGTTTGCCTTTTGCCGAGGGAGGAATGAATCTTGTGAATATAGAACTCAAATGCCAGGCCTTACGTATTCAAGCTGACACGCAGACATTGATTCAGCATCCACTCAGCCTCACAAGTAAAGTTTTGAGAAGCGCTTTGGACTATATTTCACTAGAGGCTCCTATTGATATTACTAGACTGGTAGACACTTTATGGTATTTTAAGTCAACAATACTGGATATTAGTTATGCCCTATTACAATCTCCGATATTAGCAATACCAGTGACATCGGAAATATATCGCAGACTATGTAAATTAGAGCAACCAACATGTAAAATTATTGAGCAAAATCCCAGAATGAAGTGGAGAGAAATATGGAATAATATTCAGGCTCACCATCTTACATCACGAATCCGATCAGCATGGTATATAATTGTCCACCAAAAATTAATCACTGGAGAGAGACTCTATGATCTTAAATTAATAAATACGCCAATGTGTGCTAAATGTAATGTATCTGATAGTTTAGTCCATAGACTGAGTGGATGCCAAATAATAGAAACATCATGGCTCTATATAAGGAAACTTGTGAGTACTATTTGTCGAACATCAGTGTATAACATCTCTGTAGATATTCTTTTATATCCAGCTTTTGCCTATTACCCAAAAACAAAACGTAAAAGTGTACAATGGCTCCTAGGACACTATGCCTATTTCCTATCGACATATCGGCAACCAGATTTTAATATACAATTTGTAAATTACCTCCATCAAGAATACCACAGGATACCTGACTGTAAAAGAAATAGATTGTATGCTAATTTTCTTACTGTAATGTTTACTTGCCCAATGAGTTGAAATGTAAATTGCAAATGTAATGTAATAAATTGCAAAATGTAATAAAAAAAAAAGTGGTTAGCATATCCCGCTACGACGCCAGGGGTCTAAGGTTCGAATCCCGGCCTCGGTATGGGTGTTCTTTGTGAGTGTCCCTTCATCAATATCATCACTCATCCTCAGCGGCGTGATTATCCGAAAGTGGCAGAAAAGCGACTCCAAATAACTAATATCAAACCAGATATCATATTAATTGTTTTGTTTCTCTTCGAAAAGTATTTTGTACATCCAATGTGACATTTTTGAAAAACCCATTCTTAAAAAAACCCACAGATTAAAGAAGCAGAATCGTGTATTGAATCCACATGAAATAAAGTACTAGGCAACGAAAAACTGAGTTCCGGTCCTTCATATAGCTATTCCAACCAGGGTTGTTAAAGGTCGAACTGTAAATGAATTCCATTTCGGTCCCGGAAAGAAAATCAGAAAGCGTAAATGGGTTCTGGACCGTAAAGAACATTTTTTTATTTGTGAAGTATTTAAATTCGGTCCCGGCACAATTTAAATACGGTCCAAGTTTAGTATTGAAATGAAACAATACGCTACTTGGACCGAATTTAAATTGTGCGATAAAGAAAAAAGTTTCCGGTCCTGTCACGGAATCCAATAGAAACCATTAGAATTTATGAGTTCCTACACCTTTTACCCTGATTACAACCCTGCACCACCCCCACGCAATCCTTGCTTTTTCAAAATTTCGACGAAGATGAGATGACGCACACCCAGTAACCTTTCCACTCCCCCTTATATGAAACGCAATATCTACTCTGCACGCCGCCAGCCACGACAAAAGCCCCACGATGCGTAGAGCCAAGCCTTTTGTCTTTCGGCATGTCGCCGCAGTGTCGCCACCTGCATGCAACCCGCGGAAACAAAAGGTGGTCTAAAATGAGAGCGCTGGATAATGGGGGGGATGTTTTACCTTGTAAAGGCAAGCCAAGTGGATTAGGCGAGATTTCACCTAGATGCAACGTGCACATGTGAGGATTTTAGTGTGCTAATTGAAAGAACAGGTTACCTACAATGTCTAGAGAGGCGCCAAGAATTAGGCGAAAAAGATGTACAGGGTGTTTCATTTAACGTTTCCCATTTTCAAAATACCATAACCGATTTATGAAATGATACAACAATTATCGGGAACTTGGTATAATGAAATGGTAATGTTCGTGCTACAAGTTCAAAAACAAGTTCGGACAGAAATTACATGTAAAAGTCAAGAATTCGCGAAATATCAGGAGCTTTATCAGCATTTTCCTTTCTAAAAATTCCGAAATAATCAAGAAGTTGCAGAAATTTCACGTCCAGGGTGCCTGAATTAATATTTTCTTGTCCTGCATGCCTCTAATTTACAATAATGTAATACGTGCGAAGATTTCTTTTTACGAATAAGTTTCCGCGCATAGAGGATAAAACAGGAAATCTTTATACCTTTACTAATCCAATGGGGGGGGGGGGGGGTATTTGGACCCGTTGAATCCCCTTATATACACCCATGGTTCAGACCTTATTTTATTAATATTACGAATCGCTTTGTTAGGCTGTTGAGATCAGGGAGGGTGTAAACAGCAGTTAATCAGAACTTTCTACATTATGCTGATTCAAATCCATACCAAATCTTCGAGCAGCCACTACACAGTTCTAAGGTCGTAGTCTGGTGTCTCATTCTAGCGCAGGAAATTATCGGCACCTACCTTTTCGAGGACGGTAATGGTGCTACGGTGCTACGTTACAACACCATGCTAACAACCTTCTTCCTGCCTGAGGTGACACGTCGTAACTGGAACATGGAGACCCTGAGGTCTCAACACGATAGAGCCACAGCACACACGTCGATAAACACGCTACGTACTGCTTTCCCCGAGCGACTTCTCTCCAGGTTAGATGACATTCAGTGACCCTCCGTATTCCCCGACCTCAATGCACCAGACTTCTTTTTGTGGGGGTACCTGAAGACTAAGGTCTGCGCTTGTATCTTCCCTGATCTTAATAGCCTCAAAAATGTGATTCGTGAGGAAATTGCTGATGTTTCGTCAGATTCAGATACTCTGCAGCGAATTATGGCCACTGTACAAGGAAGATTGCAACAATGCATAGACGCTAATAAAAAGCATCTCAAGGACGTAATAAAAAAAAAATAAGGTTTGAACTGTAAATCCAAGACTGTAACGTGCCTAACATTGTTCATTTCATGTAAATTCTTGTACAATAAATCAGTTATAGTATTTTGAAAATGGCCAACGTTGAATGTCGCACCCTGTATATAGGCAATGAAGGCCAGACCCAAATTTACGTGGCGGGTTTGAGGACTACTGCCCCGGACGTTAATCTGCAAATAGGCTTGGAAAAGGACCATAACATTTTTAAAGAGAGCAGTTTGAAATCGTATGACATAACTTGGGCTAAAAGTTAATATGGGGGGGCTAAATATGATTGTAGTACCGGACCTGCACATACATAAATCAGGGCCTGAATGACGCAGGGAAATATATGCCCACAGGAGGGATATGTCTAATAAAATACTTTAAAGAACATGAAAATAGGCATTAGATTCTCCAAATATGAACTACACATCTCAAAATAGGAAGTAAATGCATTAAAATTAGGGCCGATCGGCCGATAGAAGTGGTATCGGAAAGTGTCGGTTGAAATTCATATACCTATACCTTCCGATATCTTTTAGGCATTTTGGTCTTTCACGGGGTCCAGAAAAATGCCGCGCAACACTTTCGCTGACTCTAATTATCCTTAAAATTATGCAAAATTCAAACTATATTTTCATTTTGCACCGGTTTCACACGAAATACTGTATTTTGTGTTTACATAACGTGTGTCGCCCCAGTCGAATTTGTTTATGTTACCATTAGTAAAGCAGGAAATCAACATCTGCGCGAGCTTACATTATCTGTGACTTGCAAAGGATTAGAAATTTCGAGAATTAATCGGCATTTTTTTTACAACAAAATTAATAATTATGTAAATGTTTCTGGCATTGAAAAATATATTAGAAAGGTATGTTATTTACAACTTTGACTATTTTATGTAAATATTGTAAAAATCTAATTTGCATGATGTAATTATGTAAATCCATAGTTACATAAATATATCTACCAACTTTCCTTGTTTTTTTGTAAATAACTGTGTAGTATAAAAGGAAGCCGGTTTTCTGTACAGGGTGTACCAAAAGTCCCATTACCCCCCCCCCCCTTGGAATTGTAGACAAACCTGTAAAATGTTATTTTAACAGCATGCGTATGATGAGAGGATGGTATACCATTAAATCAGACCAATGACCACCATTTACTCCAGAGGATCTGTGTGCACACCGCCATTTTCATGGCACAGTATTATTCGCCTCCGGGTGCGATGTGAAATCCTCTGTAACTTGGCTGGCGTGAAGGAAGCAAACGCACTGCGAACAGCTTCTTGAAGGCCCTCAGTTGTCTGATAACGATTATGGGCGACTTTCTGTTTGATGTGCCCCCATAGCGCATTATCACAAGATGTCAGATTTGGACTTCGGGGTGGCCATTTTAGAGGTGCTGGTAAATTTAGCGATCCTCGTCCAATCCATTTGTCTCTGACATCATTGAGGAAGTCTCTTAAAATGGCCGCCCCGAAATCCAGATCTGACATCTTATGTTACAGAGGATTTCACATTGCACCTGGAGGCGAATAATACTGTGCCATGAAAATGGCGGTGTGCACACAGGTCCTCTGGAGTAAATAGTGGTCATTGGTCTGATTTAATGGTATACCATCCTCTCATCATACGCATGCCGTTAAAATAACATTTTGCAGGTTTGTCTACAATTAAAAGCGGGGTAATGGGACTTTTGGTACACCCTGTATATTGGGGTTTTCTTACCCTGTTGCTGGCATCACAAGTTTACCTTGTATGGAGAACTGCCCGCTCTTCGGACGCTGCAATTTGCTTGGACTAGTTGCTCATAACCTGCTGCTTAGGCTCTAGTTGCTTGCGATACCAAGTCAATTGTGAATAATCTTGGAAGGGTTACCCGTTTCAGATTTGTCATCAAATCTACGTCAGTTAACCTAAATCTAAGATTGCCAGGGATTAAGTATCCTTGCACGTTGTGCATTATTGATAATAAACCAAACTTTATTGGAAGGAAGTTCCATACCTTTTTATTACTAAAACTTATGAAAGGTATAAAATCCGACACCAATGACCAAGCCAGGGCTGCAATTTAGTTACCCTAATAAGCTAACTAAGAAGTCTGAACCAAGGTAACTTAGTAACCAGTCCTAGGCCCTAGAGGACCAGTATAGGTGCGTGTCAAACGTCCCTACCGAGACAAACAGGCGTATCTCAGTTTTCTTGATTTTTCAGGAAAGCACTGTAAAGTTTGTTATCATACATTATCATTGAATGTACTTTTGTTTTCAGGGGTATTGAAATGTGTCGAATCATACAGATAGCTAAATGGCCGTGCTTCTTGGTGAGTGTGTTTGCATTTTTGCAAATCAGTACAAATGGCTTTTCTGACCGTTGGAAACAGAGACGCCCATTTGTCTTGTGAGAAAAGCATGTTCCAGTGGAGATAATTTGAGTTACGCCCAAAGTAGTCACAGCATCTTGATGATGAAGAGTACAGAAAGTCTTCCTTTGTATGATAATGTTTCGCGGAAGTTTAAGTGAAACAGGCCGTTCAGATTATAGAGCTTTTCTATTTAGACTTAATGCTTACAAAACAGTTTTTTAAAGAAGATATAATGGAATTAGCAACATGGTAAACTGTTTTATGGTAAATGAAAATAAACATTTGGTAGTATCAGAAAAATAGGTAAAGAAATCTGAGAACACACCAAAGAACATTAAACACAAAAGAGCATTGCAAAGGCATGAATGTATACATGAGACTTACTTACAATATGCAGTTAGCTAGTCCGTAATATTCCATTGTGGAAAGTATTGTTCTATAGATCGCATACCCATTAACAAAATACACAACAATACACCTGTAGTACATAATACAATATTGGAACATGTTTGGTATTGCCATAACGATATTGATATGAAGGTAAACATATATGCAGAACATATGGACTCCTGTCGCAAATAGTATGAACATAATCACAAACTGTCAGAACATTATATTTTGACCCTTAGATACAAATAGTCACATCTAAGAAACTATTGCAAGCAAGATTGTCTTGTTTTCAATGCGTCAAGCATTCAAAAAACCTGACAAAATCCGCTACTCTGACTACAGGTAAGATATTGTGACAAAGGGACATCAAACCATTATATTTGTCCTTTGAAATCTTAGGAGGTTCCGAGTACAATTTACATGGTAATTGCCAATTGGATTTAGCTTACAGTCGTTGTTTCGGGTTCAAGGATCTGAGTGACTCCATCAGATGACTGGTTTTGAAGAAGACTTTGTCCTTATCAGTCTTTCGCACCATCACCTCTCGCATTGCAGTTCAGTCAACAGAATCTCCCTGATCATCTTTTCTGATGGATAGTATGCGAAGATCACGTGCCATGGTCTTGTAATCCAGGAAGTCAGAAGTCTGGAGTGTGTGCACGATATATGGTTTCTTTCTCCTCGCGAGGCGGAAGACTGGGATCAGTTGGGAAGGCACGTAGAGATCACCAGCATTATCTATGGCTGTGCTAATGGCACTATGTACAGAATCTTCCTCGTTCTGCCCGTGGTAAGGTTAAAAAAAGAATATTAATCTTCCCAATGTTTTCCAAGCTCGACACTGTGTGCAAAAGCATGGTTACTACAATGGAATTATTATTTAGTCCGGGGCATCCATCCGGAAATAAAGTAATTTCTTTGATATTATGTGCGGCGTTGAGATTTTCGAGGTACATTCTCAAGCAAGTGGTGATTTCATATGATCCTCTTTTTCCCTGTCGTTCATGCCACGTAAACAGTGACACATCTTAACTTTCAGGTCGTAAATAGTAAAGTTGTAGTTTGAGTAACTCGAGTTACGTCCTTCTGTCTTGCGACAAATGCTTACTTTTTGAGACACGCCGTTTGTGATACGTCACTACGGCATCTTGTAGATGTCACCAAGAGGAAAGCCCCGGTGGACTTATCTCAATTTCCCCTTTGTCTCGGTAGGGACGACTATTTTTAATATATGATGTAATTTTGAATATTCTGAAGAAATTTTTTGATGCCTACAATTGGAGAAGAATGATTACACACTAATATTGATCAATATTTTAAACAACTTTTAATTATTGAAATTTTAAAGTTTCGGCTCAGCCCTAATCAAAATATACACCAAAACTCTGAACGAACAAAATGTGCAGCACAGATATCAGGATATGAAATAAATGGCTCAAATATAGACAAAGATAATTCATTGATTGTAATGTGCTTATGACAGGCAGAAAATAAAGACATGATTATAACACCAATTGATCATGTGTGAATATATACTGTATCTATGATCCGTAATACATATATTCCTAGCTCAAAATATATACTGAAGTGAAGGCAAGCACTAAAGACGTCGAAATATGCAAAGGAAATATAATTACAAAAAGCTTGAAATATGCACTAAAGCAGAGATGAACATTAAAACGTTAAAAGAGAAGAATAGCACTAAAGGTCTCGAAATATACAGTGTGTCTAATAAGTGTTTAGACGGGCAACACTCTAACAAGGTAAATGCTGCCATCTGGCGTTAGGTACATGCATTACGTAGTGTCACACATGGAAGTGCTGCATTGAGGCTTTTTTGCTCGATCGTCTGATAGTTCGCACGGATGACGCCAGATGGGTTACGGAATAGACTGTTACTTCTCTCGAGCGAATAACGCTCGAACAGGCAAACGATCGGCATACGCTCGAAGCCCAGTAGTTCACGTACAACCGTAATTTGTCATCTTACAAGTACACAGCAATATATGAAAATGAATAGATGATTATGGGCTGAAACTACCAGCACGAATATTACACATAGGCTGTATTTGTACGATTATTTTCACATTGAAATAAAAAGTGGTCCAATGCAATACTCGAACACATGGTGAAGGTGCAGTGATATCGGTGTCTGTACGCACCGAACTCCTCGAAATATGCACCAAATACATTGAAATATACAGCAAGTCATTACAATATTCATTATGGTTCAAATATGGGTACTACAGGACATAAAATGAGAACTGTAGATTGAAAATACCTCAAATAATGCACAAGAGGAACTCAAAATAAACATTAAGAGCCTGGAAGATAGACATTAACGCCTTCATAATCGGTATTATCGAATTGCATAAACTCAATCCTGTATATAGATGAGTACTTATGCAAAGCGAATTTTATCTCCTGTTTGTTTCATGAATTCACAGCTGTTCATACATATTAATGGTATAAATAAGCAATGTTGCCAGTCGAGTTCTCATTTATTGTTGTTTCAATGGATCTGCAACATTGTTTTTCAAGCCTGTAGTCCTGTTTTTTGTTCTCGTCCGCACTGTTGTTGCAGATTATATTTGTGCGATTTTATTATCGTGTAAATATAAGGATTAAGCCCCATCTCGTGCTTCCTTCCCTCTGGTAACTTTTTAATCGACATTTGTCACATGCTGCGCGGAGTAACTGGTTGTGTGCATTTACACAGAGCAGACCGTTGAAATTTGTCGATATGAATCGGTGCATGAGATATTTAATGTACAAAAGTTGGACGAAAAAATTAATGGACAACAAGGGTGGTTATTTGAATGTGGTAAAGGCCCAATATGAACAGAATGCTACATTCTAGTGAACTTTGAATTTAGTTTGAAGATGGAAAAAGGATTTTAAAAAATCAGGTTTCAATGATGGATGAATTGTCTTGTTACGGAAGGGCAAGACGATATAAACATGTTGAAAAATATGAATCATCATAGGATATTCGGGCGAAAGGTCTTTTCTTGATAATGTTTTTTCTCGTTGAAGCTTCATTATGATGATACCAGATCTGAAAGATAGCATAATCCTAAAATTTCATTCTCTTCTCCACGATTTTTCTTATCTTTCGTTTCACTATGGTTCAGTATTGCAGCGATTTAGAAAGACGACCTGAACAGCCTACCACTAATCTTCATAAGGCCTATCAGCTTGCGAATTTTCAAATTTCTGTCTTCTGTAGTTTCTTAACAACAAGCCGAAATGGTTTCGCACTTGCATTCGTTCACAGGGTAATTCCTTCTAGTAGGGAGCTGCGTCCATAGGACGTCCGACTGCCACGCTGGAGACCCGGGTTCGATTCACGGGGTGCGTGATCTAAGGTCGGAACTTAATGTCCCTACATTAAGCGGCTCTGGGGTTCACCCAACCTCAAACAAAAGGGTAGCTCTTGATGGGGTGAAGGCGGCCGGAGCGTGGTGTTCATCACATATCTCCAAAAATGGAGAATGTGTCATGCCCTCCCCCCATATCGTATCATGCCGAAGGCGTGACTCGAACCCGGGACCCATGGCGCCATAACACGATAGACTAATCTCTTAGCCAAGGAGTCCGGCTGAAGAAGCTGGAAGTAGCTTCTTAAAAGCAAATTACACCAGCGACCTTCGGTGGATCTGAAATCTCCGCGGACGTTGGATTCTAACAGAAATCCACAGGAAGCGTTGAAATAATGCAACGTCAGCTTTAGGTAAGAAAAGACAGTTAACGACAAAACGGAACTCGCCAACGGTTTTAACGATCGGAAATTCGAATCCACCATAAATAGTTCGAAAGAACATTCCTCATCTGCAGTTGCACTCAGAAACTTTATCGCGTGAACAGTTCTTGTCTCTCCAAGTTATGGGATGAGTATAGATTGTTACGTAAAGAGTTACCGCGGGGAGTGGTGCGCTATTGAAGTCTCTTTTCAGAGACTATGTGTTCACATCTAGATCTACAGATAACGAACGTTCCTTTATCCCCTTTCTATTATTCTCACAACCCTGCCAGACCAGTCATCCCCGAAGTGTAAATGTCGAATGTTTAAGTGTTGTTCTTATTTCACAGGGGCGAGCCCCCCTTGCTTGGTTACGTATTATCGTTGTTTCTCCGGGGTGTCACCTCAAGCTACAACCTTAGTGACAATGAAGTTCGACCAGTCACAAATATAGGAGTGCGTTGTGAAAGAAGGGGAACACATGCATTTGCTGAACATATTTTATTCAGCAGGCTACATGGAACAAAGGAAAACATAAATTTCCGCTGCAACGCAGCAATGTATGGTGTCCACACAAAATAAAACATTTTCGTCCATCTACACGTGACATTGAAGTTCGACCACTGTTAGAGGGGATCCTGTTTACCATGGTGTGACGCCGCCCCGTCGGCGAATAACTGTGGCAATGCGTCGGGGCATGCTGCGGACGAGTCGTTCAAGTTATTCCATATCGATGCGGTGCCATTCCTCCTGCAGGCAGGCGATAAGAGCAGCCACTGTCGTGGGTCCCCTCTGTTGCACACGTCGCTTAAGAACACGCCACACATTCTCAATGGGCGAGAGGTCGGGACTCGATGGTGGCCATGGCAGAGTTCGCACGTGATGGCGAGTCGACCATTCTCTTGTCAGCCGCGCTGTATGAGGCCTGGCATTGTCGTGTTGAAAGATGAGACGCCGCCTGTGGAACAGGTGCCTTCGCACTGTGGGAAGATGCCGCTCCAGTATGCGTGTATAGGCGTGTGCATTCCCAATGCCCTCACAGACGTGTAGTGGGCCAACCCCAGATGCCGTCATGCATCCCCATACCATCACTGACGCAGGTTTCTGTACCCGACGTGCATAACATTTTGCTTCATTCTGTTCCTCCTTCCGACAAATGACTGTTTTCCGTATTTTCCCGTACACAACATTGAAAATGGATTCGTCCGTCCACAAAACCCTGTTCCACTGCCGAAATGTCCATCCCTGGTACATTCGTGCGCACCGTAGTCGATTGCCTTTGTTCAACATGGAAAGGAAGGGTTTACGTTTCGCCTTGTACACTCGGTAACCGCATCGCTGTAGGTAACGGCGAATGGTTTTGGTTGACACTTCAATGTGAAAGCGTTCTCGAGTCCACAGTCGTAATTCGGCTACAGAAACATGATTGTTGGTCTGGATATAGCGCCTAAATATCCGTAGGTCACGCACGCTCAGCAGGCGTTTTCGACCGGGGGCCTTACCTGGCTCTGTAGTACCCGTATTTTGGTGGTGTTTGATGATGCAGTGGACGGTTGACTTGGGTAAGTTCAGTTGGCGCCCTATTTCCCGTTCACTGAGTCCATCGCGTTGCAACTCCACCACTCTTCTCCTCACGGTGTTGTCAATAGGTTTGCCCCTGGCCATGGTGATGATGCACTGCGGTTCCTCGGTGCACAGCACGCGCTTATATACGGCGGACTCCCTTATCGTGTCCGTGACGTCATGCTTCCGTCGAATGCGCCACTATCTGGAATTTACCGTATGGGTCTGGTGCCTGGTCGAAGTTCAATGTCACGCGTATTGTTCCCCGTTTTCGTTCTTTACGTGACCTTGGGTGCAACATGCTGGGATCACGATTCTTGCCTGCTCACACGCCTCCTCTTAGACACATGCGTCACTTCTGCGGGTCACGCAGTCCACCGCCTATGCCTCTGTGCATTTAATCACGTATTCCTTTCTGGTCGAACTTCATTGTCACCAAGGTTGTATAAGTGGCCTTTCACGGGACGATACAATGTGCCCGAGGAACATTACCTTACCTACCATCTTGCAATCATAGCCTGATATTTGATTACTTTTATGGGACAACACTATGAATCACTCTGTATGTGTAGATCACAAATTTTGTAAGGATTTTTATGTTTATTCCAATATCGTAATTAAGACGCCCGATTTTAATTTCTCAATGTGAAACTTTCAGAATGAGTTATGAATACATAAAGGCAGCGCAGCGGAACAGACATGAATAACGCGTATTTTCCCCCCATTCAGGAACGAGAGAAAAATCGTAATTCCTTCGCTTTCCGCACTAAAAAAATTGAGCCAGCCGATGTGTGACATGGTAGGAAAAAGGTGTGGACTGACAAGTAGCGACATCTCATAATTAACTCAGCTGAAACGTTGTCGTGTTGGATGGATTCGTTTTACGCTAGTGGCATGTCGTCATGCGCTGGGAAAAGTTGGGGGGGGGGGGTTTGGCAGAATGTATTTTCGGTGGAGAGTAGCAATTATCTAACTTTGAAAAAAAAATCTTCATTTTAATGGGAATAATGTTGAAATAGAAAAGCCATGTTTGTTACTGGAGATAGAATTTTGCACGGACAATGCCTTAGTGATTCATGCTGACCAAAGTTCGATCCATGTTGTTGCCAGTGATGTGCCGTAGACTATAAGTTTACGTCTACATGCGTTATCTACACGTAATCTACGCGTAGATTACATTGGGTTGTAGTTTACATAGACTACGTAGACAATCTAAAGTGCATTAAAATTAATTTTCAAGGGTTTCATGAAAGGAAAGTGACATTTTCAACTATATTGGTTCCTAACGAAATGAAAAGAACCCTATTTACAACAAAATTTCTCGTCTCTTCTATTATCAACTATGGAAGAAGATAAATAGTATGCAAAAAACAACAACAGATGGCAGTCGTGAGCCAAGAGTGGTCTTTTCCCCATAAAACACTAGAATATTTCCTATATTAGGTTTCTTCCTAGGTGAGAAATTGTTTGAATTTGGAAGAAAGAGTATGAAAAGTTCTCCTCACACATCAGTATCTGATACGCAGTATAATTTTATTTTAATTCCACGGCGCCGTTTGCTAAGTTATCACCTTTCGCCATATTGTTTACATAGATTACGAAAGCTACGTGTATAAAATAGTCTACGTGTAGAATGTAGACTATCCTTGTTTACACATAGACGCACATCACTGGTTGTTGCTCGTTCCTGAATAGACTTCACTTCGTAGGCAAGCGTGGAGAAACTTGTCTAACCGCATAGAACGACTACTAAATGCAAACAAACATCTATTTCTCAACACAAATACCTTCATTAAACCCTTCTTTACAGATAAAGATGATTGAAACTAATAAACATGCATAAACAATTCCTTTAGAAACTAATATTTAATTACACATTACGTGCACTATTTAAAGGGCCAAAAAATATTTTGAACATCGAAAAGTCCAAATAAAAGTCCCGCCTAGTTTGTTGCACTCTTTGACACTGGGTGTAGTGCAGGTGTATTCCGGTGTCAGGCTGGTGCAAGGAACTGGGGTTCAACAAAGTAGACGTATAGCGGTGTTCAAGTTCAGAAGATTCAACAAATGCAACGTTCGGTTGATTAGTTAGCACGCACCATGTGATTATGCACCCCACACTGCACCACTCCAGAACGTAGTGCAAACGGTGCAGTCACCAAGTACACTACTTGATGAAGTGGACACAGCTATGAGCGAGTGATTGCAGGCTATTTTGTTTTCTTTGTTAGTGAGTTTCTTTTGCTGGTTTTGTCATTGTTGTACAATGAGCGGTGGCGTAAAGAAAGGCAAACCCTTGCACAGCGATGCAAGAGAAATAAATATGTATATGTACTTTGATTGCGATGAAAACAAAACCACAGCTGTTCACAGAACGCCAGTGGCGACAGGTGTCAGTGAAAGATCTGTGTGGAGAATTTTGAAGGAGAGAGACAAAAGTGTTGCGAGTGCGAGAGGGAAACCTTTTTCAACGCCGGGCAAAAACCGACCGAATGCTCATCAACGTGTCACAAATCTGGATTCTATTGATGAAGCAGTCGTGCGCCGAACAATCCATGATTTATGCACGAAGGACATTGTTGTCACCGTACATACACTGATGAAGGAACTGCAAGAAAATATTAATTTTAAGCGTTCGCGTATGATCGTAAGAAAATTAGGGTTCAGATTTAAAAAGCACAGCGTAGGCAGCAGGAAGCTACTCCTTGAACGAAACAGCATCGTTGCTTTGCGGCGATCATTTTTGCGTGAAGTTTTTTGCACTTTCCTGTTTTGACTTGCCTTACGCAATAATATATATGTTCTTTCAGTAATTGTGTAATTAATGTTTCTATTATTATTTACTTATTTATTTATCATTTTATTATTATTATGACGATTTCATCTAGCAGTGCTAACATTAAATTGAAGATTGGTAGTTTTGCACCGCGATCTTTACTGCTCGTACTCTTATTCATGCCATGATTTCTTTCATTGCAGTTGGCAACGCTGACTTAGCAGGGAGTGACGTCACTGCCAGGTTATTCCTTCCCGGCTGGCAAATATGTCAACTATGACGTTACGTGATTCTCACTCATAGCATGTAAAATATATTGGGGTTTGAGTATTTTAATTACCTTGTCGCCTTGAGTAACTTCAAAGAATTGCCTACAGGGAAAACGATGATTCTGTTTCGCACCTAGCCCAAGTTGACATTCTTGAGGGGAGGAGCTTTTCTATTCTTAAGTGCCCCCAAGAGTTGAGAAAACTATGAGGGGACTGGGGGCACTCCATGCGATCGATGAGCGACTGAGTGCGGCTGGAGCATCAGACGAAGTATGCGAAAGTTTGGATAATGAGGGGAATATCTCCACCCCCACCTCTCGAATCACACAAAGAGCGGCTTCTGAAACTTCAGCAAGAGTTTCTGTAACTGAAGTGGATTCCACCTCTCGCGGCTCATAACTCTGCTCGAGGATCGACTTTGAGCTTTGTTCCTGTCGCCTCCGAGGTGCTTGCTCCAGGACTGAGAAAACTTGTTACGTCATTGTTCTGTCCCAGTGTTGCCAGATATGATTATTCAAATATCTCTTCCGTGTCAAAGTTTTGCTGACAGACTCAAAACCAGACGTGCTGCTGGAAATCTGCAGCAGTTACCGAAAGCCAGAGAGCTACAAGGGCCGTGCAGACCTCGCGCTGCAAGGAGCTCGAATTTGGTTGGTTTCATTCCATAGCCATTAAAGAACCTTTGTGGTACGTGGTAATTTTGTATCATTTTTCAAAAGTGTGACGAAAGTTTCCATAGATTATACAGAAACACGTTTCCTTTTTTTTAGTTTAATGTCCCATTTTATGCACAGAAAGGCTAATCTGGACTGGACCTACAGTTCAAAGTGGGATTCTCCATATCGAACCAGAGATGGTCCACTCCTCCTACGGGAACCACTTCCTTCTCAAATTCCTTGCACGATACTTATATTTGAACTGCAAAAAAAATTAACACAATACAACAGTACGTGTAATAACTTGCTAATTTGTCGTCAATAAGAACTTGCATTGTTGCGTTTCACAATATTTAACGCACCACCAGACTATTTTTAGATTATTTTTCACAACTACGATGCCGTAGTGGTAACGTCGTTTTTTTGTAATCAAGGGATTCCGAGTTTGTTCTCCAGTGGAGGAACATTGCACAGTGGTCCCACTTAAAACTCCCCCGCACAGCATAGCCCGGTACAACGGTAGGAGTCTCGGGTTCGAATCCAGACCTGGGCATGGATGTTCTTTTGTGAGTGTCCCTTCATTATTTTAATCATGCCATCACTCGTCCTCATCGTCGCGATTAGCCAAAAGTGGAAGAAAAGCGACTCTAAATAACAAAAAATTAATAAAATCAGTTGAAATTGCAGGTCCTGTGACGCTGCCAGAAGAAACTGAGAGGGAAGGCAGCCATTCTCAAATGCATATCTTGGCTAAAAGACCATTTCTATCCGAATTTTTCTTGTTTGCTTACGGTGAAAGGGGGTAGGGGTAGTTGCCCTCGATACCCCCGACTCCTTCTCCCTCTGGCGCAGTCGCTGTATAAGTTTGCCCCAATTATACAGTACGTTCGAAACTTCCCCGCACTCAAATTTTGTGCTCATAATTTATTGAACTTGTCAAAGTAATGAATACATACATTTGCTAACTATATCTTGAAATACACAAAAAATAATTCGTAAACTAAATGTGAGTAATACTGCAATCTCTGAGGTCGGTAACACACTGACAAGACGGCAAAACACTTTCCGCGCCTTGATTTTATTTCATTTGCTATATTTTACTTCGCTTTTGCGCCACTTTTGGCTAATTTGCGAAGATGGAGATGAGTGATGATATGATAAAAGTGATGAATGGACACTCACAAGCATCCATACCCAGGCAGGGATTCGAACCAGGGACCCCTGGCGTCGTAGCGCGATGTTCTTACTAATCGGCCGTGCGGTTCGGCTTTCAGCGCGTTGAAATACACAGAAAGAATGATGCACCTTGATGCACCAGAATGCATCTTGTTTGATGATGCACTTAAACGTTTGGTCTGAGCTACAGAATTTATGTAGCTCAGACGAAACGTTTAAGTGCATCATCCAAAAACATGCAGGAAGGTGCATCAAGGTGCATCAACTGATGCATTCAAGTGCATCTCGATTGAAGGAAATCCTCACTTGAATCAAATGATGCTCTTTGGTGTTTCTTTCACGACACACAAAAATGCACCCAAATGCATCAAATGTGAATCTGATTCTTTGAAGAAGCCATAAAACACACTTTAGAGCATCAATCGATGCATTCTGATGCATCAATCGATATTGATGCATTTAGTTATCCGTGTGTACTGGCAAGCTTGCCAACTCATCCAGATGAATGCCTTAGTAGCTTCTTTTTAAAGTATGGGTGCGGGGACTTTTCGAACGCAATGTAGTATCTGGCGTGGTGTTATGCACAGGGGAGCACTTTACCTTTTTTTTTAATGTAGTATCTGATACACTTATAAAGACTTATATAAGACACTTCAGCTTCATCAGAGTATAATTATATATTGACCTCTTGTTTCACATAGAGACTAAGGCTCGTGCACTGTCTCACACTCCATAACATGTATTTATACATTAGACCATAATACAGGAAATAATGAATATACATATACCCTTCACAATAGACAAACTACAGCAAAATAATACGAATTTGTAGACACACACGGAACATATGGCAAATATTTTTCACTGTTAAACATGTGTAAGATGTAACCATATCATTTTTTTTTTAAAAAAATGATTTTTTCTCATTACCGCTGTTGGAAACTAGAAAAAAGTTATTAAATTTGATTTGCATAATGCTCCTTAGAGAGTTCTGTGTTCTGTACAGACGTAAAAACATGTAACTAGACCCCGTGTTCAGAATATCTCATTTTACAAAATGCTTGACGCTTATAGAGATAATAATTGTCCGTCTATTATTTCTATCTTGAAATCTAAAAAGCTAATTCGGTTAATTGTGTACGTAATAAACAAAGGGAATTCTTTTCTTTTTACATACGAGTAATTAACTATTTTACTCCATATTTAATGTCGACTGGTATTCAACTAATACAGCCGAAAACAACAAAAAATAATTCTATTCTTTGAAGTACCATCTGTTGGAGAAAAAATAAGATGTCGAGAGAAACACAAGACAGTCGCAATTTTGCATCTATCATGGAAAACTGTAAAAATGTATGGTAAATATGCGATATCGCCCGAACGGATTTCTTCAAATTTACAGGAGAAACTACTTACTGAAATCAGTTTCTGTAGCATTGTCGAAGTTCTTCGAGGTATTTTCTTTCGTGGAAACTGAAAACTTCACCATAGAAGGCTGCAGAACAAGAAATAATCACTTTTTATGTAAGGAACTTGCATTTTCTGACATTATGCTGTTGTTTCCATTATGCACCTGCAGATGGCGCGAGCGTCAAAAGTCACGCAGTCTCGCCAGTGTTTCCAAACGTGCCTTTTTCATACGAGAATTTTTTTCTTATAATTATGCTTACCTAACCCAACCCAGCCTAACCTAACCTTGCCGGAAATGGTCCGTGGGGCTATCGTGAATGGTTTTTGGGGCTATCGTGAATGGTTTTTGGGGGCTATCGGTCGATGGTTTTTGGGGCTATCGTGAATGGTTTTTTGGGGCTATCCATCAATGGTTTGTGATGACATAATGAACACGAAAGTAGGTATTTTTCGGTGAAGAAGGTTGAAACACTGCATACCCACTCCAAATCGACAAAACACAAGCACGACACGTGACGATCCATGACGAGTGCACGCCATATTGTCTGTTACCCAAGCAGAACAAGGAATACAAATAATAACTCGTAATATGAAAAGTTGACACTATTTTATGGAAAAAGGCATAACTTCACCTTAAAGAATCTTCCGCAATGCAGAATAGGTAAGCATCAATGCTAAAATTAACAAAATAAACGAGTTAGAGGTGTTCGGGCGATATCGCATATTTACCAAATGTATTTATTAACTGGAGAAATGCCACTTGTGTGTCTTGGGACTAAGTACCTAGGTAATTGTGTAAAAGGACAAGAGCTAGCTCTAAAACAACCCAGATGGCAACACTGATATTGCTTCTCCGTATTTCATTTTCCCTTGCCTCTGTTTTCCTCCCGTTTCGAAGGTGTGCGACGCTCTTTCATCACTCTCAAAGTACAGCAATATCTCTTCAGGCGACAGAACAATAAGGCTGCCATGTACGCTCCGTAGGAAATGTGCCAGTGACGAACTCGGGAAGAAAAGAAGAAAATGAACATGAAGAATATCAAGGATACCCTCCTCCCTTGCAAAGAAAGAAAGTTATCATCTCTCCTAGGGATGGTAATATTGTTCCCTTCTCATTAAGTCCACTTGTTTATTAAAAAAAAATACGCTTGCATTCAACAGCTAGGGATGTCTTTACTTGGAGATATATCTTACGAGCACCTAACCTTACGTGCCTAACCTACTGGCGTACGTATTAACATGAATAAACATGTGAATATGGGAATGTTCTAATTTCAGGAAAGACTACTTTGTTGTGTATTCAAACACACGCAGATTGAACTCAAGGTGTCGAGTTGATTTTAAAAGATATGCACCGCATAGTACCAGGTGGTTATAATTAAAGTGACGGTCTTCAGAGTGGTACAGCACGGGCTGTAATGAGAGTAGCAGTCTGAAACTTCGTAGATATGCTAATGAAGCAATGCGCTCGCGAATTATGAAAAAAAAAAATAGTTCCAATTCTCGCCACCAGGGTAAAAAATGGCGCTGTAAGCAGTCGAAACGTGGAATTTTCCGTAACTCTGACGTCAAAGTCGGTGACATTGCCTAACCATTGTGTGAGCTCCCTGGTTGTCGTTGGTGACGATTGTTGCTTTTTCCTTTAGTAATGTTCATGTAATTCGAATAGTGAAATTGTAGCGATATTTTATTACAAAGAGTATTGTTTTCTGCGATTTATAGTGTTTTTCCTGTAACTATACCACGTTTTGACTGCTTACAGCGCCATTTTTTACCCTGGTGGCGAGAATTGGAACTATTTTTTTTTTTGCATAATTCGCGAGCGCATTGCTTCATTAGCATATCAACGAAGTTTAAGACTGCTACTCTCATTACAGCCCGTGCTGTACCACTCTGAACACCGTCACTTTAATTATAACCACCTGGTACAACATTATTTATTTAACATCAAACTGCCACTTAATAACTTATAACGAACTGCATGTCTGAAAAACAAAACACAATCTTTACTACAAACATATTGACAATTCCTAAGGTCTTATAAGCTATATAGTCCATTTACATACGCAGCGTTACAAACGACATACATGTTATGTTGTTCAAATGAGAAATTTTTCGCAATATTGCACACCTGTTCGAGAGACAACTCTCTGCTGGCCATCCCCTCCAACAAGACAACGTTTTATGGAAATTCCTTAACGGTCACTGCTACCAGAGCGTGGAATGACCTCCCCAACGACATAAGAAACTCGTCTTCTCTCGGCCAATTCAAATCAAAATTAACAAATCATCTTCTGGAGTGAACTTACCAGTACTGAAAACAGGGAAATAAGATTAAACCTTCGTGTAAACTTGTAGGACCAACACCCACCGACTTTTTCTGTAATTTGACTATGTTTGTTGCGTGTGTGTTTATGTTTTACGTGTATATTTTTTTTACTTAGTGTGTATGTATTCTTGTTTTTATTTTTTTAATGTTTTTTGCGTCTTTCTCTTTTATTTTTTCTTGTGTTTTTCTTTTTTGGTATCTTAATGTTCTTAGTTTTTATAGATTTCATTTCTTGGTATCTTAATGTTTTTAGTTTTTATATATTTAACATACAGTTAGCTATAAAAATCAATTTATAAAATGTAAAGTAGAGATGGTTAAGTGGAAGAAAAGGCTTGTGACTAAACTTCGCCATCCAAAACAAGGAATAAATAAATAAATAAATAACTTTGTGCTATATTACACTCCTCACAAAAAGTTTGGAATATTGTTACGTTAGAAATAGGTGATAGACACTTCCTCTGAATGCAACAACAGTTGGTATCTGTCTGGTGGATGTTCTCGTCTGTTCGACGACATATGACACCGTACCTATCACCTATTGCCTAATATTCAAAACTTTTTTTGAGGTGTAAAATAGGAAGCGATTCCAGTTTGTGGTAAAATATCTTAGCGAGAAACATGCATGATGCATTTTTACCTGTATGCTTCCAAGAACAATGCAAATATTTTGATTGTTATTATTCGACTACAATACAACATAACCATAGAATTTCCGCCAATGGATGAATTATACGGATTTCAATTAGACGTTCAAGCACAGACTAGTAGGAGAATGGATCTAGTACTATTGGAAGAACTTTCGGAATTTCTAATCTTTCCGCCAGGGGCAAAGGTCGGTGAGCTCTCGGACGAGGGGAAGAAGCGGGCAGAAGATATTAAGATTGTGGAAGAACTGGAGGAGTATTCCCAGAGCATTATTCTCAAAGATGATCAACAGAGTGCAATTGGGGAGAGCAGCTTGAGCGAAAGCCAGGAGATTTATATAGGTGAGCTACGAAATATGACGTGGTTGCCGCTAGACTTGGACAGTACCACTTAAATTTTACAATAAAGAACTACAGCGAGAGGGTTTAGCTCGAGCGCCAAACAGTTCACATGGCCGCCGCTAGACGGAATTGACAGCTTGTTCGCTCGAACAGGCAAAACGAGCGGTATACACTCAAAGCCCAATAGTACACGTATAACCGTCTGTGGTAGTGGATCCTCAAATATGGATGTGAAGTAAAGGACAGTGAAATTGAAACTTAAGTTAACATAGTCATGTTAATATGTAGTTTAGTCAATCTTACGAATACACAGTGATATAGGTAAATGAAAGAGATGATTGTGGGCTGAAACTTCCAAGGCGGAAGTTTCTATGACTAAGGGTTCCATGCAGGAATCTATACAGCACAACAAGCTTATTTCAATGCTTTCGAAAAAATGGAAAATTTTCATTCTCTCGAAAATCAATGGAATGGATAAGTTAAAACCAATTCCAGAAATATGTCGACTTTGATTGGTCAAAATTATATAACTCTGAAGAATGTGTTGTACATTGTTTTAAAGGAGAATACCTTTAGAGTGCGAATATACAATACATGTGATTTTAATTGCTAAATTTTGTCTTTAAAAATTACCTTATGAAGTACTATTCCACTAACTTCGATTCAGAAAATCCAGATTCGTAGGTTTTCAATTGTGCCAGTCTCTTACTTTCAAATGTATTTTTCATATTGCTGACAGACTATCATTTGTAAATTTCGTGGTTTCTATTTCTCATTTTGTTCCATGAATCACATAAAAATGGATGTATGTGTGTTCTGGCATAACTCTCGAACGCCTGGAGCAATTTCAACCAAACTTGGTACACGTATCACTTGAAATCTGGAAAGAAATACTGTGGGTAAGACACCCCTGGCACCCCTAGGCGGGTGGGAAGGGGGTGACATGTAAAAATAATCGAAAACGACCGATATTAGTGTGGAATTCATAGGTTTCTGGGTCGCTAAGATGAATAGTGATACTCCGAATGCCGTTCAACTACAAGTTCATCACCTATCGGCATTGGGGCGGGTGAGAGGGGGTGGAAAATTTCTAAAATGACCTACAATAGTGTCGAATCCATAGTTTTCGGAGTCGCTAAGCTAATTTGTGATATTCACGATGGCATTTGAGAGAGAGAGAGAGAGAGAGAGAGGCAATGCCGGGTAATCAGCTAGTACAATATTAATAAAACTGCTTCTAAAGAATCAGAGAATAGCTCTTAAATTGGGTGCGTCGGCACATATGGACACCCTGTAGCTTTCAATGTATACGGAGTTAAAAAAAGGGTTGAGAAAGGTTTAAAGTGCATGGCCATAAAGGGGTGCACAGGTCATACACGACACGTTAAAAACGTGAAGAGACACCAAAATCGTCTTCGGATACGGTGGAAAAGTCCCGCTCTTCTGAAAAAGGTACAAACACTTGCTAAAACACTCACTTATCATCTTTTAACATGGATGATAAAGCGCTGAGAAGATTAAGACTTTCTCTGATCAAATTAAAATATTCTAAAAGGATGTGCCGACATTACGGACACAGCGGAGGATTCAACCCTTGCAGAAAATTACGATCAAAGGGAAGGTTCTGTCCCATTCAAAGCCGAGAAAAGCTATCGCAAGCTGAAAACAACCAAAAAATATAGTTCTATTTGCATTTTTTCAGTTGTAAACTGTTAAAAACTATAGAAAAATTTTCAATATTCTACGGTAAAAATTTAAGTCTACCTGTTAATTTACAAAAACGGGATTGAAAATATTTTTTAAATTAAATTTAAATTTCAATATTTCATCATACACAGGGATAGCCAATGTTTACACTAGACAACAAATTTTAACATTTTCTCTGTTATATGGAAAAGTAAAGATGATTCTTATAGGATTTTTCTTCTGATTTGAAATTCGTAATTCATATTTTTTGTTGCAATGAAATAACTTGGCTCTATCGATTGATTGATTGATTGATTTCCTTTATTTTACTTCGGTTTTTGTGCCACTTCTGGCTAAATTGCGAAGATGGGGATGAGTGAAGATATGATGAAATTGATGAATGGACATTCACAAACATCCATGCCCAGGCCGGGATTCGAATCCGGGACTTCTGGCGTCATAGCACGATGTGCTAACCACTCCACCACGGGGGCCGGCTTTTGCTTTATTCTGTATACCGACTTAAATTGTACTTCTAAAGGATTTTCGGCTGCGTTAAGCTTAAGCTTGATTAACATCTCCCTTGAGAGTCCAGGAGTAGTCGCCTAATGTTCCTGGGCTCCAATTACCTTAGTAACGGTATTTCATCGTTTATATCTCCTGATGGAAGCGTTTTCCATGTTCATCACTTACGCTGCCATTGTTCCAACCTCTACTGTTAACCGCGCTGATGAGAGCGAGTGATGGACTGGCTGATGAGGCAAAATAAATGATACAGTGGCGCCTTATCTGGTTTCCTTGACAGAGGTCTTATGCGGCCCGCATTAAGAGGAGAAATAACAACGTTACAATAGGCGAGTTTCTTTTAGGAAGCTTTCAGATCGAAGCGAGCCGTGACAAGTAAAATGCGTCGTTTGAAAGGGAATCCTCAGTAATGAATGCAACTTTGTGAACCGGAGCGACACGACAAGCTGCACGTTGTATGTCCCAGAAGACTACTTGAATGACCCAACAGAGAGCAAATCCGTCGGAGCCTTCGCCGAATAACTAACTCTCTAGCCTTCTTAATCCTGAAGGTTTATGGCTGCAGCAAGACAAGCCATTCATCTGTATCCTGGGCAAGATCAATCGAATCTTTCCCATCCTTTAGGTCCATCTCAACGTTGTCCCTCCATCTTCGTCTTGGCCTTCCTACAGGTCTCTTACCATCAGGTTTCCCAACAAGAATCCTGTAAACTATTCTTTCCTCTCCCATTCGTGTCACATGGTCTGACCACCTAGGCCTTCTTGATTTAATTATTGTAATAATATCTGGGCAGGATATTTCCACTCACCTGTCTTCTTATGCTTTTCAGGTCCAAATATTTCCCTAAGGATTTTATGTTCAAATACTCTTAATTTACGTTCCTCTTTTAACAGTAATAAAGGAAAGTTCCGATATCGTTGTTCACTGCAGGCCTCTCGACATTGCTTCTAGCACCCCCGCAGTGATCCTACAACTGCCATAACGCAGTCACGGACACGTGGAATGTAATAGCTCCATTGAAGGTCAATGCTGCAGCTACAACCTAGAAGTATCCGTGACTGCACATGGCTTATTGAAGTCGTGTTAATTGACTATGACGTTCATTCATATTTTCAGATCGAATCGTAGATAATGATTGTATCTGCCTTGGAAGCGTGAGGAATGGAAATAACAAGCAAAATGTTACAGACAACCAAGACCTCACAAGTCTTCAATGGCTCACCACTGATGTACCGAACGGAACCGCTCGGCTCTCCACATCCCATGGCTCTCGGATGTCTCCGGCTCCACCGCCATCTTCTGGCTTCCGGCCTCCAAAGAGCCCTCAGCCTGTCCAGCTGAATTTGGCGGACTACCAGACGAACGGGGAAAAGAAACCCCCGCTGTCCTACCGCAATTTGATCTACTTGGCCATGAAGTACAACGGAAACAAAATTACCCTAGATTCAATATACCAGTGGATATCGACAAATTTCAAGTATTACAGACAGCCAGATGATAACTGGAAGGTAAGATTTCTTCCGCTTCCTTTTGC
Organism: Lepisma saccharinum; assembly: GCF_977018435.1. NCBI lineage: Eukaryota > Metazoa > Arthropoda > Insecta > Zygentoma > Lepismatidae > Lepisma > Lepisma saccharinum. The sequence continues at coordinate 48,227,978 of NC_139252.1, forward strand.
ATATACGAGGGCTCTTCAATAAATAATCGTACCGAGCAATTTCCTATGAAGGATCAATGCATACCAAATGGTTCAGCGCTGCTTGCTTGACAATTTTTTTAATCATATGTTTGCTGTTGTAATCTTTATGGAACGGTAATTCAAAACAAGCATTTCTTGTTTTTAAATTTAACTTCCTTTGAAAATGGCGGCCATTTTTGTTTCATGGCATCCATATTTTTGGCCATTGCAGAAAGTTGCGATAATTATGATAACTCATCTAAGATGAAAGATTGAACGCTCGGATAAGCAACATCTTTCACTACATCCAAGCTATATTTTAGGTTGTGTATCTTCTTTCAATGTGAGGCCAAAAGTGATAGTACATTTTGAACACAAAACAGGTTGGCCACTCTAGGACTTTGATAAAATTCAAGTATAATTGCAGGTTACGTTCCAAAACTTCAAGGGTACAAGCAGACGTGTTCTTTATTTCAACCTTACGTATTACCACCTCTCGCAACCCACACACAAATATATTAGCAAAATAAAGGGTCTGTGCGATTCCAATGTATCCAAAAATTCTAATTCAATTAAATTATTCGAGACATTATAATATTTAATTTAAGGTGCGGAGATTACATTTGTCAATTCACATACTCACACTCGAAATACAGAAGGTTGTTTTACGTTGATGGTAACGATTTCGATCACCAGGGAGCATCACGTAGGCTTAGCACAGAGCAGCCATTGCCAGTAGGACGAAAGTACTGTGTGTTGACTTGCAAAGACGATGGTTGGTGTGTGAGTGAGTGTTTATATGGCACCAAAAATTCCAGTCTTTTGGGTGGGGTACAACATCTGTGCCCTTTCCGACGTTGGTTATAGTTATAGCCAGATAATTAAACAGTGCCACATGAAAGCATTCCATGTGTCAAAGAAGGGCATCAATGCAGTGTTGAATCGCCATAAAGCTTGCACCGTACCTGTTGCTGGAACCAGTGAAAGTGGGCCTCGTACATATCGGAAGCCCAAGCGTTCCTCCGAAGTTGTGCGGAAAGTGAGATCCTTGGTGCGATGTGAAAACCCTGCAACGCAAAGAGTGATTGCACAGGCAGTGCAATGTTTCCCTGCAACTGTAAATCGCATCATAGCCCAAGATTTACAACTTGTGCGGAAGCACAAGCCTCAAGTTCATAAGTTGCGTGCCTCACATGTCCAGGAGAGGAAGACCAACAGTCGGAAGCTCTACGAACGCCATCTGGCAGGGGACCGCTGGAAGTATGTGGTGTCCCTGGATGAAGCATGGGTGTATCTGTCGGGATCTGGTAAAAAAAAAAAAGGGCCATCTACTATCGTCCACGTGATGCAAGAGGTCGATCTGAGTGGGTACGTGAATGTGCTGAAAGTTTTCCTCGCGGGTTCATGGTTGTTGGTGGTTACTGCCATAATGGCAAACTTCCACTGCGCAGAGTGGAAAAAAGGCTAAAATAAATACAGCCTATTACCAGACGAATATTTTGGAGCCACTTTACAGACATGATATTCCTTCTCTCTATGGCAGCGACACATCTCGTGTTGTCATTCACCAGGACAAGGCTTCCAGTCATACGGCAAAGTCCACGCAGGCATACATGGATCGGATGGCACGTGAAAGGGGCATTCATGTAATCCCCTTTACAGACATCCCTGTGAAATCCCCCGATGCCTCTTCCATGGATTGTTATGGGTTTTCGTTGTTGAAACGAGCCTTGGGAAGCAGACGGCCCCGCACAATTGAGGGTCTTTGGAAAGCTTGTCAGGAGGAATATGATCGTTTTGACCAATGTGTTATTCAACACAGTCTCCTCCAATGGAAACTCCGCTGCAGGGGCATTGCTGCAAGACAGGGGTATCACGTGGAGCACCACCGCTCGTGAAGTCACGGTTTTTCTTAAGGTGAGGTGGGTTCTAACTTTGTTACCATGGACATGAAACGACCTTCTGTACATCTAAAGCAAAAGTCACAAATGTTACGGGATATAGTAATCTGCGAAAAATTGTTAATTGTATAAGAATTTCAAACTCAAATTTACCTAATCAATTCAAAATATCTTGCATTAATCTGTCAGATAGATTGTTCTGCAAAGGACACTGACAAAGCAAACGGATTGAGAGAATTCTGTTTTATTTTCCACGCAGCTTTGTTTTTCCTTCATTGATAAAAGTAAAAGCTGAACTGTGAAAAACTTGCCACAGGGCATTCATTAATAAGCATGTATAAATTCAATAGGATTAATAAAAGTTGCAATTTTTTACGTCAACGGAGAAGATTCCAGGTGGAATTCGCGCATAATTCCCGGAGCCAATAATTCACGCATAATTCCCTGAATTCAAGGAATTCCCGGTGAGTAGCCGCCCTGCAAAACCAAAGTTCATAATATTTAGCAGAAAAGTAAAGTAATATCAGAGGAAACGTAGACATCCAAAGTTTTAGCAGAAAATATTTGAGCTCTGTTACTTGTTTTCTTAGTTACTGAAAATGCTCATCTTTTATTATTTTTTTTAAATTTGAGCACCACTATCACTGGTGGGGGACCTGATAAAAGTTTTATATTTACAGCATAAAGAGTACCCAGTGAAGGGAGGCGGTAAGGAAAAAAATAGATTGATAGGGTAAGCATACCAATTATTGGCACTTTAAGAGGAACTAGTTGGAAAACATGTATCAGTACATTTTTTGGGTTTCGGTATTTTATAAACTTTGACACCTGTTCTGAAGTGAAATCGATTGAGACATAGTAAACACAGAAAGCAGTTATTTAATTATTTAATTTTTTATTCAGAACCTGATAATGTCTAGTTGTTGGCATACACTGACCAGTTATTGTCACGTTGGTGCCCAGTTATTGACACTCCATATTTCCAATGTGCTAAGCCTCCAACATTCACAGTTATTGTAGGCTACGTAGTAGCTAAGCCTATATTGTAGTTATAAAAGAATTCAAATAGGAATATGCCTAATGAAAATTATGAAAGAACGGAGAGAAGTAAATCAGTGAAATGGTTTAAGTACCGAAAGTCTGTACCAATACTTGTCAGTCTGAATGCTTATACTTGGCACTGGTGGCAACTGGTTAACATAAAGTCATCAAAGTCAGAACACTCGCATCGTCATTCTTATGTTGTAAATAGCACGATGGTAGTGTTAAAAACATGAAACGTCTATTTCTTCCAAATTGCGAGTTGTTGGCCCTTGTGCCAAGTAAATGGGCATCATGCACATTAGCAATACCAATTATTGGCACCCTTGAAAGCGTGCAGCGATTAAACAATTTGTTGGCAATGGGACGTCAATGCACTTCCTTTAGGGCCGAGCTAACGTTAAACAGAACCATGTTCAATAATTTCATTACAACAATAAATAATAAGAGAAACATGAAAACATATTCCTTAACCTACCTGCTTAGAATTGAGCAGAAATCTTGAAATTCACAAAAGCCTTCCAGATATACGCAATTTTTCCACAAGAAATAACAAACGAAATACACGCCGCTTTCAAATGTCATCAACGGAAGACAGGGCAACAAGGCGGGAACAAAACCAATGTTGCCAGTTTCACACAGATCTTAATTTCCACAAATATTCCTCAACGTGCCAAAAAACTGGGCAGTGCCAATTACAGGAAAGCTTACCCTATTCAATGGATAGATAAGGTTCAACAGGAGGAAGTTGGTAAAAAGCAGCCAAATTTACGTTACTGGTCACAAATAAATATTTACGTTTTAATAACCCAGCATGTAATTAGAATTATTGTATTTAATACTCACATCAAGCGAGTGGCATAGTAAGGAAGGCCATTATGAATGAAATGGTGTGTTATAAAGTAGAGGTTTCATGAAAAACTCAATATGCTGACCAAGGCAGACATTTATTTTATTATAAACGATACGTTTAGTTTATGTTTTATAATAAAATAGATTTCTGCCTTGGTCAGCATATTGAGTTTTTCATATCATAGAAACAAGGCTAATAAGGTTTCATGAGAACAGCTATCACTCACCTTGAGTGATAATACCTTGTACCTTTTTCATAAACTTTTGGTATTATTAATTTATACTTTAATTATTCATTAAAATACCACTAGAGAATATTCTAATTTGGGACAGCCTACTAACATCCTAGTATGGATTTAGCCAATTTCGCACACATTACAATACAAAAAATTAATTTCCATAGGAACCCATTGCCGTCCCATTATGGAATTTTGCACACAAATAGTCAATTGATATCTTCAAAACACATATTTTTTAAAAAAAATGTTTTTGAGATTTTCACAAAAACTTTTTTTGATTTTTTTTTTAAATGACAAAATTAAAACACCACATTCATGCTCATTAAAAGCAGAAGAGAATGACACCAATTTGATCTCTATAGGTCAAATAGTTCTTGAGCTACAGCTGTTTAAAGATTTCAAAATGTTGTCAAATTTGCTTTTTGAAAGTCAATAACTCAAAATCTAACAGGCGTATAAAAATCTGAAATTTGGCAGTTTTTGTCCTCTTCATACGTACTATGTATAAACAAAAAAATCGAAAAAGTCTGAACCCTAAACGTTCAAAAATAATTTTTATTGGTGGATTTGAGGACGAGAAGAATCATATCATAGGACCCTTTTGGTCGGAAAGTAACTTTAAAAAGACCTTTTCGTTATGCAACCCAACGCTCAGAACGATTAGTTGGGTGGCCTGAAGCACAGGATACACGCTCACCAAGCTTCAATTTAACGAAATGTTTATTTTCTACACCAGAACGATGGAAATTGATGGATACATTTTTCATATAACATGAGATGCAGGCTCTACTTGGCACACAGATCGTCGTAGCATTTTAATATATTTTTGTCAATGAAATGAGCTTGGGAGCATTTTGAGCAGAACAGGATATGACGTACTGGCTGTACAATTAATTAAATTGCCCTACCAACTAGAGCCATTTCGAATCAACGCGTTGTGCTGAAACTTGGTATGGAGGCTAGGGAACCTTGCGAAAACGAATGTCATTGGATATTCAGATATCCGAACTATCCGTTGTATCCGAAACGGTTATAGGATAATTAAAAATCCGGAGATCCATTATTCGAATTTTGTGTCCATCCCTGAAATAAAGCATAAATGCATCTTTCAAAATTCTTCCAAGTACATAATGAAATTGGATGGGGCGGGGACACGTTAAACCCTCCCCTTTTACACCGCAACAATTTCATCATGTCCTCACTCATCCTCATCTTCGCGATTAGCCATATATGGCATAAAAGCGAAGTAGATATGTCAAATCAAATTATTTATCTTGTAGGGTTACATACGACACAACTTGACAATCAACAAGTGTTTCATCAAATGCCCCCGTTCCAGAGGGGAGCCGGGAAAGGGAGGTTACTGGCAGTTGGATCCTGCGTACTTTAATAAGTTTGAGGAAAAGCTACGTAAATGTCTGGTCTCACGCAGGGACATCCAACGGGAGAGGAGAAGGCAAGGGAACCAACATCTCGCGCCTATCCCCAATCATTACGAGAGCACATCTCTGACTCCATGCCCTTCTGGATGTCTGTGTCAACCACCTGTTCTGATTTCACGGGTTTCCGGAAGTCATTCTCAACCACACGTTCTGACTTCGTGGGCTTCCGGACGTCAATCTCAACCACCTGCTCTGATTTCATGGGCTTCCGAAAGTCATTCTCAACCACCTGTTCTGATTTCATGGGCTTCCGGAAGTCAATGTCAACCACCTGCTCTGATGTCATGGGCTTCCGGAAGTCAATATCAACCGCCTGCTCTGATGTCATGGGCTTCCGGAAGTCAATGTCAACCGCCTGTTCTGACTCAGCTTCAACGGTCTGTTCTGACTCCATGCGCTTCCGGCGGTCAGTCTCATTCTCCTGTTCCGATTCCATGCGCTGCCGGAATTCAGCGTCAACCACCTGTTCTGACTACATGGGCTTCCGGAAGTCAGTCTCAACGATCTGTTTTGACTTCACGTCAGCCTCAACAGTCTGTTCTGACTCCATGTTATGCTTCCAGAAGTCAGTCCCTTTCGCCTGATCTAACACCGTGCTTTTCCAGCAACCAGCCTCAATCTCTGTTCCCGCCGAACAGGAGCGCTTGGACGAGCTCTGAGCCCTTCTTCCCAGAAGAAAGGATGGAGACAAGCGGGAGATACGCCCCAGATCGTGTCATCCCTGAGCAAATGTTTCAGCCAACTCTCAGCCTCCAGAACACGAATCAGCCAGACCAGCTGAGTGCAGCTGAGTCCATAAGAGAGCAGAATGACATGCTTCCCTTAAATCGTCCCCAGTTAAGCTGTGATCCGGAAAACGAAGGCATCTTCCAAATTGACGACGCTTTATTGTTGTTGGATGAAGAGACGGTGGCATCAAGGGAATGCCCTTCGAATCCATCAGATGCTGGGCCAAGCGATGTACTAGTTCGCTCTGTGGAAGATATTCTCCATCCAAGCACAGTAGGCGACTTGAATAACATCAAGCCTGATGAGTTCACCTTCGTGGAACCCGACCATGACGTCACAGATTGGGACAACATCCCGATAGACTTCAGTGCCTTTCAGGATTTACTCTCCTCTTAAAGAGGACGAAATGCACAGAATATAAAAAGTATGTATGTTACGGAAGATTCAAATAAAATCAAAAGTGTTTCCCGAAGCACATATTGTTCACAGACAATTCAAGAAAACTTGAACAAGTTAATTGATACGACGCTTTGATGGATACTTTCCCAGTGAAAATTGTAATTTTATGTGATTGTTCAAGAAACATTATTTATTGGTTTGTGAATGTGTTTATATGTATGGCATAAAACTAATACGATTTATTAGGTAAAAATACATACAAAGACATCAATTAAGATAAAATTGAACAGGACACAAAAATTGAGAGATAGGCAAATTAGATTGATTGATTAGATTGTGCCTCCACTGGGTATCGAACCCGGGACACCTTGATTACGATACCACTGCGCCATCAGGGAGGCCCAATAGAAGATAAAGTAACGGAGTACCGTTAAAATTACAGATTCAATTTTTCTAGCCCTTAACTAACACAAATACCGACAAAATAGGACGTTAATAACGCCGAAAATATTAACGCTTCACTGGGCGTGCGCAAGTTGAAATGCAGAGAAGTAAAACTGGTTGTCGCGCTTGAGGATACTTTTCCTACAGCCTCCATATACTTCAGTTTATAGGTCAAAATTCTTGGCTATTAATAGCTGTTTCAGAAAGAATACACTATAGCAGGAAAGAAACCTAATTCTTTCAGAATCAGTTTCCTCCCTTTCAGCCAAATTTCGCGCGTGGGAGGTTCTGAAATGTTTGTGGAAGCACTGACATTTTTTCGTTCTTTCTAATTTCGTTGAAAAGGCCATAACGGGTGGGAAAGGAAGCAAGGGACATTTGTTTTCAATGTTCTTGCGATTGAGAGGGATGACCCCCACCCTCCCCTCAACTTTCCCCTTTCTCTCGCCCCGCTTTCAATGCCTAATCCTTTCCACAGAGCTTCCGACTCTGTCAGCTTTTTAGAGAGAGCCTGAGTTCTATGCAACCGGGACGTACACCGATGTAATTTGGGGTTGCATAGAGAGAAGGCGACTGCGAGAGAAAGCATTGGTAGTCTATTGAAACGAGGATGCTGGAGTCCGCGGCCATCTAAAGGACTTAAGCTGTAGCTTTGTAATCATGGGTTCCCTAGTTCCAGCCTTGGCAGGTACCACATTGCAAAGTGATACGGATCATATCGTAAACTGTACAGTCAATCCGGATTAGTCTCCGCAAATTTTGAGGCTCTCTAAACCATTGGTACTGAACGTGCGTGATACCGTAGCCCTGTATATTTTTTTCCAAAATCGAAACCCCGATCCCAAGAATATTACTCTTAAATACTTTTCTAATTTCTTAACTTCATACACTAATTAATAGGTACTCTAGCAATTAAATATTAATAATTTATGGCGTAATCAATAAGAGTAGTTCGATTATGTATAAGCCTGTTGACGAAGAACATTATGTTATTCAAATAGTTCAAATTTTCATCACCAGGTGGAAATGTGGTACTGAAATATGATGCACAGTGAACAAAGTTCTGTTGCTGAATCATTGAACACGCTGTCTTACGCTTCCAAAGAGTCATTCACGTTGCTGTACTTACATAAACTAAAAATAAAGGTTTGCATGTCCGACTTCTGGTTGTTGTTATTTCAGCGCCGCATTTCCACCTGGTTGTGAAAATTTGAACTACTTTTTTTTTACATGAATATTCGCTTTCTCATTATATTCCATGGCCTTTATAGCAAGTTTCACCCAAATCCGATGGTTCGAACGGGGTCCGGCCTCCCGGATGGCGCAGTGGTAGCGTCGTCGCCTTGTAATCAAGGGGTCCCGGGTTCGGTACCCGGTGGAGCCATAAGTGGTTCGGATCCCACTTTAAACTGTAGGTCCAGTCCCGATTAGCCTTACTGTGCATAAAGTGGACTTAAAACACCAAATCAATCCAATCCAATCGAACGGGGTCCAGAGGGCTCTGAATAAGACAACTTTATTTATAACCACCCTGTACTTGCAGGTCTTATTACTAAGAAATTACGCATTCCTGACCCATGTTGAAATAAACATTTCTTCTTCTCTACGTATGAGAAATCTATTCCTGAAGCAATGCCCCGTATTTTCGGAACACCCTTTGCACAGGGTGACCACAATTCAGAGCTCTCTGGTGCCCATCTGAACCAGTGGCTTGAGGTGAAACTTGGTAGAAGGGAATGCCGACGAAAATTATTAGTTTTAATTTTCGCCATCAGGTGGCACTGAGACACTACAGTAAAAACAACCGTTGTTACATCACAGTTCAGTATGCTCCCCGTCAACGCGAATGAAGCTTTGGAAGTGTTATCAATGGTCTTACGAAGAGTTTCCCGGGATGTTGTTCACTGTGTATCAGATTTCAGCGCCATATTTTAACCTGGTGATAAAAATTTAAACTATTTTTTTCCGTCAGCACTCGCTTCCTCATAGCCTCTCTACCAAGTTTCGCCGCAATCCAATGTTTCAAACTGGCAACTTTAATTCTTGTCACCCGGTACAAGGCAGAGTTCCTTTGTTTCGCATGCACAACTGATCAGCTCGGGAACATTTAACCCGTGAACTTCCTGACAAGGGCTTCAACTGTGGATAAACACATAGCAAGGCTCCTCCGTTTTACACACTCTGCTAAGTGCATCATTGATTAGTCCTAGCTGATCAAGTTACTTAATTAGAGATAAAGGCGCTCCGGCACTGCTCCCCCCCCCCTTGCTACAACCTCTTCCTATCTGCTCAAGTTAACGGCTCGTGCAGGAAGGGTCGGCCTCGATTTCGCCAGAGCTTTTGAGTTAGTTAGCCTCGCCTTTTGGTAGAAATAGTTCCGGATTCCTGTCAATCCTGTTTCTGCATTTGCCGCTGTGCCTCTTGGGAAAGTTTCAGCTTCGATCTCTAAGACCGCACACCCTCTATCTCTCTTCAAAATGTATTCGTGTCAACTCTAATTGTTCAACTATTTTTTCTCTCTTGTTCAATCTCTTTCCACTTGTCGTTTAGCTTTTGTCGCCTTCATGTCTCTTCTTCCCTCTTCTCATCCCTTGTAATCAAGGGGTTCCGAGTTCGATACCCGGACGATGCACATAGTGGTTCGGATTCCAATTTAAACTCTATGTTCTGTCCCGTTTAGCCTTACTGTACATGAAGTGGACTTAAACACCAACTAAAAAAATCACTCTTCTTGCGGGTAAAGGCGGCCAGGAGAGTGGTGCTGATCACATCACTCCCCCACCCCCTATACAGCTTCATGGCGTGCTGTAAAGCACGTTCAATTTTCTGTCTATAAGCTTCATCCATATGTTCCTTTTCTCTCCCTGTCTCTCCCTCTTGCCGACCTTCGTGGCGGAGTGATTAGCACAGTACGGGTCCCGGGTTCGATTCCAGGCCTGGGCATGGTTGTTCTTTGAGCGTCTCTTCATCAATTTCATTATTCATCCTAATCGTCGCGATTAGCGAAAAGTGGGAGAAAAGCAACGTTAAGTAACAAAAATCAAATCTAAATCTCTCTCTCTTCATAATTCTGCCTATTCCCCTTTTCTGTTTAAGATTCTTGTTTAATTCTCTTCTGTCCTCCTGTTTTCCTCTATTGACTCTCTCTTTCTCTCTCCCGCTGTGTGTGTGTCATATTATTCTCACTTTCTTTTTCTATTAGCTTCTCCTCTATGTCCCTTCTCCCTCTTCACTATCCATTATATCTCTTCTTTATTTGTTCTTTCTCTTCCCCCCCGTCTCTCTCTCTGTCTCCCTGCTCACACTACATCTCCCAACTGTATAAAAATAGAAACACACACACAAAGCAACTCTTAATTACTCTGGAGTAAAATATAGGGTGGGACAAAAGTCAGGTTACATAGGTGAATGGCCAGCACAGTCTCTAGACCTAACACTCCTGGATATTTTACTTGCGCAGATATGTAAAGGACATGGTATACGCTACGAAAAATTAAGAGCCCTGGACCACCTCAAACACACTAGCAGTCGTATTATGCAACTGGGGGCGAAGACTGCGAAAGTGATCCATTATGTTTTAGTAATCTAGTAATTTAGTAATTTCTCACGAGATAATCTATAAACGCACAGAAAAGTGTAGAAGAAAATACATTAAGAATCTTTATTACAATTTGATATTTGTTGTCCTTTATTAACACAGGGAAAGGGAAGCAAAATCTAACTCCCCCCCAACTGGTGTGTACTAAAAACAATGTTCAATAACCCTGCTTCATCAACCAGAGCTTTTAAAAACCCGACAGGATCGGACAAATATTTGAGCACCAACAAATACGCTAAATCCTTTGTAACCCATTTACAGTTGGAGAATCTGTCCAATATTCCAGTCCGGTACATTTTACACAAATTCAGCGGCTCCCGATTGAACAATGCGTCCCGCTCTCTCAGCGTTGAGCTTTCGGCATCGATGCCCTTGCCCTGTTGCGCACTCTGGCGGCAAAATCGAGCATCACAATGAGAGCAACGTTACATCGCTTCTCCATCTGGTCTGGCTCGGTTGATTTCCTGTTGGTGGAGACTATGGCTTCTCTGCTACGGGGCAAATTGCAGGAAGAGGTCATTGATTTTATTCTGGTACTCGCCTGCCGAGGTTTGGTCATTAACAAGTAGCAGAATGCTATCGAAATAATTCAGCTGCAATCATTACGCTACGCTACAAATAGAGCCGCGGGCATTTAGGAAACCGGGAATGGTTTTGCTGCTAATGGAGATGAGAGGAGTTGAGACAGGGCGTCACAAAAGTAGTGCGGTCACGATGTTTATAGTTGTATTGTATTTTTCATCGCTTTTCTGTCACTTTGACTCTTGTAGACAATGAGACGTGATACGTTGTTCTTAAGTCCATTGTATACACTGATAGGGTAATCGGGACTGGACCTACAGCTTAAAGTGAGATCCAAACGCTATGCGCTTCCAGCGGGTATCAAACCAGGAACCCTTCATTACAATGTGTCGGGGATTGAACCCCGTTCCGGTTTGTATCCAAAAACTTTCAGTGGTTGGGTAGGTGAGAGTTTGAACAGGACACTCACTTTATGTAAAATACATGTTTAATAACACACACACATGTTTAGATACACAGATGACAACGGATAATTCTGCACACAAAACGACGTCATGCAGCCATGATTGCCGCGCACTCGAAGACAAGTGTTGCCAACACCTACTTGGCAAATATCGTTTACAAAAAATGTCTTGGCCGCCATGTTGGATCCAAGGACATGGTGGGGGCCAACACAATGCGACAACCTTGCCACTACGTCATCGCATGATGATTAGATGAAATTGATGAACCCCCTATACGCCTTCATGGCGTGGTGGAAAGCACAGGGGAGCACTTTACTTTTTACTTTTACTTTTACTTTACTTACTTACTTACCCCTTTCACGCCCTCTAATGTTCTCGAAAACAACAAAAAAATCTCCGCTTGAATCGAATAACAATTCGCTCAGAATGGTCACATCTCTGATAGTTACATGTAGGTCTAGTATCTCTTACATTTGAAGGTTATATACTTCGGCATCACATCCTACAAGTCATTCTAGTTCTCCTAGCCATTTTCATTGTGTACAACGCATCTCTTGGATGCAATTTGATACCTTAGCCTTTGATGAAAGCATGGAATTAACCTCTAGCAGTTAATTATCTTCGCAATTAAATCTTCAAAGGGAATTTACTCCTAGTTTTGACATTTCACCGTCAGATTGCATCACCCAAGGACTCATGCCACTTCGGAGAAATCGCTCAGAGAGAGAGATCAGTGTATCTCAGAAACACGAGTTTCTTGCTCAACCATCAAAGCAAAGAGATGCCTCACAAGTACCGGTCTAATAAGCTAAAGTGGAGAGACGGTTTCCCTATGTAGAGTCTCCATTAGAGACATTACCTGAGCTCTTAAGGCTGATTACCATAACAGATTATGCGAAATAATAGCCCCTATTGTCTGTATACAAAACTGGAGAATTAATAAGCACAAGAACTTTGTTTTCCTTCTGAATTTTAAGGATATTTAAATTGCCATGTTCTGGTTTGTTCTTGTCGGGCTGCTTTGAATGTTTTAAGTGATTTCATTGGCTTTGTTTCAGTCACTAATTCTACAGATTCGTACATTTCTTACATCTTGTTCATTGTACTTTGACTTCATACTTCTTCTTCGAAAATTCTGTTTCCTTCTCTTTTATTGTCCCATTATAATCGTTATATTTCTTGCTTATATGCCTTTTCCTTTTCTTTTGATCATTCACATTGTTTTTTTGATTTCTATTTTATCTGCCTCAACTGTTATTATCTCTTTTAAAGTGTTTTCTATCTGTTTTGTTGTATTTTGCTTTTACTTTCTATTAAACCTCTTTACCTGTTTTCATCTTCGCTTTGCTTTCTGTTATAATACTGCTATTTGTCGTACTTGTTATTCTAAATGATGTCTTCTTTGGTAGATTCCTAACCTGTTTATTTATTTCTTACACTAAGATTTCTCGATATTTCTTCCTTGTCACTTTTCTACACTGGTTACTAAATACACATTTGACTTTCGATTGTTTTTTATTCAAAGGATTACACTTTTCTCTTATACAAGGTGCCGCAAAAAGAACACATGTGTAACGTTGTTGATTTTCAAGATACAAACGTTTTATTAACACCAAAACAATCGTTATGAAATGCAGTTTCACAGTGATGATTTAAGTATGGAAAGATGACGTTATTGTTGCTGCACCGAAGCCTCTCCTTAAGGTTCCGCATTGGCCTTGCCAACATTTCGTCTGGCACAGCTGTAATTCCTTTACGAATGGCAACTTTCAGCTCGTCGACTGAACGAGGGTTTCGATTTCAGATAACTCACGGAAAGAAGTCGCAGTCAAACGAATCTGGAGAGCGTGGGGACCAGTGATGTGCAGTAGACTATACGTTTACGTCTACATGCGTTGTCTACACGTAATCTACGCGTAGATTACATTGGGTTGTAGCTTACATAGACTACGTAGACATTCTAAAGTGCATTAAAATTAATCTTCAAGGGTTTCACGAAGGGAAAGTGACATTTTCAAGTATATTGGTTCCTAACGAAATGAAAATAACCCTATTTACAACAAAATTTCTCGCCTCTTCTATTATCAACTATGGAAGAAAATAAATAGTATGCAAGAAACAACAACAGATGGCAGTCGTGAGACAAGAGTGCTCTTTTTCCCATAAAACACTAGAATATTGCCTATATTAGGTTTCTTCCTAGGTGAGAAATTGTTCGAATTTGGAAGAAAGAGTATGAAAAGTTCTCATCACACATCAGCAACTGATACGCAGTATAATTTTCTTTTAATTCCACGGCACCCTTTGCTAAGTTATTACCTTTCGCCATGTTCTTAACATAGATTACGTAATCTACGTGTAGAATGTAGACTATCCTTGTTTACGCGTAGACGCACATCACTGGTGGGAAAGGAGAGACATCGCCGAAACGTGAGATTACGTGGTGGGGGCAGAAACAATGACGTCATCTTTCCGACGTCATCTTCCATACTTAAATCATCACTGTATACCTATCCAAACTGCCATTCTTACCGATGGTTTTGGTGTTAATAAATCGTTTGTATCTTAAAAATCTACGACGCTACACTTATTCCAAAAACATGCGTTCTTTTTGCGCCACCCTGTATTTGCTGTTCTGCTTCTGATATCATTTTTATTGTAGTTACCTATGGATTACTTCACCATACCACTTCCTTGAATGTCTAGTATTCCGGCAACCGTATGTACTCTCTTGATATCTTGGTGTGTTATAATTTATATACCTCCCTTATTCTATTATTCGTCTATCTCGAGTATCATATTTCGATCTGACTTTTTCATTCTTTATCGTAACTATATTTCTTTCTCATGTTTTAACTCCACTAGATTTATTTATTGTTACTGTTCTTCTGCTATTATGGTTGTGCTATTATATTCACCTATCTGCCAGATTACGTGACGGAGTGGTTAGCACATCGCGCTACGAAGCCAGGGATCCCGGGTTCGAATCCAGGCTTGGGCGTCGGTGTTCTTTGTAGATTTCCCATCCTCAATTCCATCACCAATTCTCATCTTCGCGGTTAGCCAAAAGTGGCAGAAAAGCGACCAAACCAATCAATTAATTCACCTGGGAACGTTTTCAAGGCTGTTACTAATAGGAAAGTTTGTCAAATTTTGCGTGAAATTTTTCGAAACTTGACACACAAAACAAACGTTTCTGTAGCATTTTGAAAATAGACACTGAAACTTTTTCCAAGATTCCTCTACAAAACAGATGTTAGGTAAGATATTACTGTCGTTTCAGTTGGTGGCAATTACTTAGAGATGGAAACCCTGATTGGGAGCAAAGGTGAGAGCACAACGATGGCAAACCGCACGAAAGCAAACTCTACGGGGGAGCAAAGAGCCAGCGCCGAGGGTTTCTGGAAGAACTCGACCATCCTTTTTATCCTTCTCGTTCTCCGGCAGGGTTGTAGAGAATCTGTATGATTCCAGCGGAGTTCCAATTTGTAGCCACGAAGTCTCCGGGGCTGAAAGGAAAGCTATTTTCCGCAGCGTGCTCAGGTGATATTTCTCAACGAGAATATTCTATTGAAATGGTAATTGCATTCTGCAGTTGTTGATTCGAGAGCCTCTCGATCCGAGAGCCTTAGGGAAGGAGCGCCATAGCAACAGCAGAAAAAGTCACCAGAAAAATGAATTCACGTGATTATAGAAGACGCACAATGTTATTGTAAATATACCGCCTGTGAGGCCAAGTACGTATAAAACATTTGCATTTCTTGTAAAAAAAACCACAACAACAACTTCAAGTTGCGGCTAATAAAGTAGGAGTTTTCGACTTTTTCCTACGACAAATCAAATCTTCAACGTGACCTCTTTCCGTTCATGTATTTTTCTGCGACATCGGAACTTTGGTATTCCCAAGAGAACATGCCCCTTTTGTCTAATTTGCAAAGATGGGGATGGGTGATGATATGATGAATTGACACTCACAAACATCCATTCCCAGGCCAGGATTTCGGCATCGTACCGCGATGTGCTAACCACTCCACAACGGAGTAACAACGGAGTAATTCTCCCATAAGGGTAATGCTAATTTTTCTCCTCCAACGACCATCCAGCGCAGAGACCTCTGTTTCCCCCAGATCGCCGCGGGGAAAGGTCGGGGGGGAGGGGAGCAGTTAAGCGTCCTCGCGTCTGGCTGGTCACAAACTGTTCCTCCTGCTCTTAAGGTGAAATTTTTAAATTTCTGTTGGCATCTTTTGTGGTTTGACAGATGTCAAAACGATATACATGCTCTCGTCATTGTTTTCCAGCATCTGAGGTGTTAGAGAAACTGCTTCAACGTTAAAATTTTCGACATCGGCGAAATTTCAAACTTGTCTCCAGTGATGTGCGTCTACGCGTAAACAACGATAGTCTACATTCTACACGTAATCTATGTAAACAACATGGCGAAAGGTGATAACTTAGCAAAGGGCACCGTGGAATTTAAAGAAAATTATACTGCGTGTCACTTGCTGATGTGTAAGGATAACTTCTCATACTCTTTCTTCCAAATTCGAACAATTTCTCACCTAGGAAGAAACCTAATATAGGAAATATTCTAGTATTTTTATGGGAAAAAGATCACTCTTGGCTCACGACTGCCATCTGTTGTTGTTTCTTGCATACTATTTATCTTCTTCCATAGTTGATAATAGGAGAGACGAGAAATTTTGTTGTAAATAGGGTTCTTTTCATTTCGTTAGGAACCAATATAGTTGCAAATGTCACTTTCCTTTCATGAACCCTTGAAAATTAACTGTAATGCACTTTAGATTGTGTACGTAGTGTATGTAAACTACAATCCAATGTAATCTACGCGTAGATTACGTGTAGACAACGCATGTAGACGTAAACGTATAGTGTACGGCACATCACTGCTTGTCTCTCATACACACAGTTGTTAATAAAGCAACATTATAAAATTGGTTAATGGATTTGAAAAGAAAATCGAAGTAAAAGTACTTTATGAAATTGTAATTTCTGTTCAGTACGGTAAAGAATGGAAGTGTGCTTTAACGAGTAAAAGTAAGTGCACCAATGGTTGGAAGTAAATTTGTAATACCGTTACAAATAGATAACCCTATTACTTTTTGGTATTAACTTATGATAATATAAAATATTATTTTACCGATACCATGCATTTTCTTTCATTATTTCGGAGGTGAATCAATGACGTGCCCTCTATGAAGTAAACGAATAACAGAAACTTGATACATACGAAGTGTTCGTTATCAGTCAACGCTTGATTAAGGATCTTAAAGGGCTGTGTATTTAATGAAATGTAGATGGGGCGAATTCTATTTATTTCATCTTTCCACCTTTTGATATTTCTATAAGTGTTATTAACTTTATGATCCAAGCTATTTTCTTCTCTTTTATTTGTTGATAATAGAGACAAACTTTTAATATTTGAGAATTAATAACATAGAAATTTGAAGTATATGTTTTGAATAACTTACTTATACTTTTTAATGTTTAGTTAAGGAAACATTCAGTCAAAAAATTCTTGTGAATCGATAAAGATTTAATGAAAATTCCATTGATACTGCAAATCTTTAATGCCCAATAAGGAATTAACAATAAAAAAAATTGTCAAGAGAAAAGATGTAATACCAGCTTTTTATTGTAAAAACTTTGGTGTTATTTAATTTGGACATATTTTTCTTAAATGTCACAAGAATTACAGCTAATGTCGGTCCAATCAGCAAGCAGAGAAATATAAGACAAGTAATATAAAATTTAAAATTTGAGTCGAAAAATTGTAGGTTTTTACTAAAAATACATAAGGACTGTAAATTTTAATATGAAGCTTATTTGACTTTTTGCCTGACGGACTTTAGACAATATAAATATATTTTAATAAAAAATATAAACCCGAGATGGCAATCAGTAACTGTGTTATTCCATAAACAGAATCATAGAAATCAATTAACAAAATAAACGCTTTACATAGCGATACTGTTGTTCTAAGAGTAAAATATCCCAAACAATTCCAATTTGCTTTATTTGTCAAAAAGTAAAATCTCTTTATTTCCAACTTGAGACCCATTTTATGGTGACCACTCCAGGATCATGATAAAATTCAAGTATAATTCCCGGTTTTCAAGGCGAACTTTCCAAAAATTCAAGGTATCTATATTTCAACCTTACGTATTACCGCCTCTCACCACCTACACACATACACACACAAATACTATATTAATAATATTAAAGGTCTGAGTGATTCCAATGTTTCCAACAATTCTAATTCAATTAAACGGTATATATATATATATATATAATATATATATATATATATATATATATATATATATATATATATATATATATATATATATATATATATACACACACGAGTATATATATATATATATATATTTAAATTAATTAATTGCATTTGCTATTTGACATACTCAGACTCAAACACATCTGCAAGCAAGAGTCTAAAATATTACGGAATATACTAATCTACGAAAAATTGTTAACTGTATACGAATTTCAAACTCAATTTACCTAACCAACTTCAAGATATCTTGTAATAATCTTCCGTCTCTCAGATGGCTTGCAAGTAACGGATTGAGAGAATTCTGTTATATTTTCCACTGTTTTATTTTCATTCCTAGAAGAAAATAAAAGCTATACTGTGAAAAACTTGCTTCAGGGCATTAATTAATATGTATTTGGATTAATAAAAGTTGCTATTTTTCACGTCTACGGAAAAAAAATTAACGCAGTTCATGCATATTTCCCGGAGCCGATAATTCATACAAATGATTCCCAGTGAGTAGCTACCCTGATTTTTAATATTTAATTTTTGGAAGAGGGAAATTAACAAAAGTTACCCAACTAACTACTCTACAAGAGAAACACTTAAAAATACTAAATCACTGCTATAACAACACTACTCCCTATTTTTGTTGAATTTTATCATTCCTTTGACACTTCGGAAAGAGAAACTCAATTTAAAGTGCAATACCCACGGCTAATCGGTAGAATGTTATTTTTCTTCCGGAAGCTTGCTCTCTTCCTACTGTTCGTACTCCGTGACCACGTCTCTTACGTAACCAAACTCATCTAGTGGCAAATCAACGTAGCAATGCTTTGATAAAGTCAGTGCAAATGGTTATAACATGCAAACCCTAATTCTGCTGACCAAAGAAAGCACTGAACCTGCAACAGCGACTAGAGATGACCTCGAAAGTGTGACGAAACAAATCTAGGTAGAACTTCTCTATAGACTAACCTTTTAGATGATGATTAGAAATCGTTATTTTTGGATACTTTTAGCCAGAACACCGTGCATAAAAATACAGTAATATTTATTTAAAGAGCTTGAAGCTGATAATCAGGCCCAGGACTTTATGTCCTATAAAACTGTAAAATATGTATGTAATTATGTGATATAAATTGGAAAATATGTCATGAAAAATTACAAATATGTCAGAAAAATGCAGAAATGTTCCCAGTAAAGCCAAAAAATATGCACGACAGTACTCTCGAATTTCTCCCATACCCGATAGAGTAGAGTAGGGGCTGTAATGTACCGAATGTTATTTTTACTTTTGACTGATTTTTGTGAAAAGCGAAAAAGGCAACGAAATGAGAACGGAACTTCTTTACTTCCCGTGCAACAATGAGAGAGAACATTTTTCCTCGATAATGTTTGCATAGATATCAATTGTCGGCGGGATAAAAACAAGTGGGGTATTATTGTTCAGGTACTAAGAAATTTCCTCCGTAACTTCCATATCCTGCCATCGACAATACGAACTATCCGTTGTGCTAAAGCTACGAAGAAAAAAATATGAAATAACCGATTATGTGCGAGAGAATTACGAAATTATACAGAAATATGTCTTATTACAACAAAATTGAAGAAATATGTTGTAAAAACGTTAAATTGGTGAAATATGTCAAAATGTGCTTTGTAAAGTTTGTCTATTTCGGCTGATTTTCATCAGATATGTAAAGTTCGCACCCCAATATTAGATCCGAAGCCAAATGAAAAATATGTTATAACATAAAGTCACGGGCCCTAAAATCACTATGCAATATCGAAGAAAGAGTTGGTTAAGAAATGGAGGGGGTGAGAAACAGAGAGAAAGATAAGGACAGAAAAAGAGAGAGATAAGAGAGGTAGATAAGAGGGAGTGAGATAGAGAGAGAAGAATAGGGAGAGATAAAGATAGGGAGAGAAAAGAGAAGGAGAAAGAGAAAGCTATGGAGAGGAAAAGAGGACAAAGATACATATGAGAGAGTGAGAGAGAGAAGCAGATAGGGAGGGGAAAAAGATGAGAAAGAGAGATTGGAGAGAGAGAGAATAGAAAGACAAAGACAGAGAAAGAAAGAGGGAGAGAGGGATAGGATAAATTGAGAAAAGAGAGACAGATTATTGCTCTGACATGAACGATTCTTAACATTTCTCACGTAGAGCATATGGTTGGACAGACTCGCCGAGGGCTAGCGTCAACCCTTAGCCAGACGGTTCCTGCAGCCCAGAATCCTTTATTCGGAACCATCCAGAAACACCGGAAATAGAAATTTATCATCGCTGACGAGTTCAGCCACCCCTTCCCCCGCGGGGACCTGTCGCTCAGCCGATGATCGTTAAACCCAATCGCTCTCGTAATCAACGCGGAATCAATAATGAGATTTTACCCACCTTCCTTTGCTCTGATTTCGTCTTCTCTTTTCCGATTTCCAACCTTATCAGCGCTATTTTGCGACGGGCTGCATCCTTCAATTAGGTCTCAAGTCGATTTTCTGCATTTGATCACTAATTCCCTTTGATCCGCCCGCATTTCCATAATAATCGTGATTGAAATTACTTGCGAGGTTGCTATTGGACAATGCAGGTCTGTGTAAAGGAAGCTAAGCGTTCACCTTTAATACAATGAACCCTGGATATCCCCATGTATCATATGTACTGCAGTGGCGTATACTGTATGCAAAACCTGGGTTCTTATCTCGCTACTCCATAGTCTCCGAACGAACACAAATTTCCTGAGCTGGGGAGGCTCTGTCATTCACTATTTGTTTTTCTAAAGTCATGTGACATTGGGATTAAAAATACATTTGTCACAAATAATTATGAAATGTATCACTGAGAGATCAACAGTAAGAGAAGGATTTCAAGCATTTCACGCTTAATAAATATATGCTGTCAAATATCTATGTGGGGCTACATGAGAGTATGTAGATAAAACTTTTCCGGATTTTCTCTGCCATATATCATCCTTTTTCCCTTTTCTGTAATTTTTTGGCTCCAAAATTCCCATTTCATGTTGCGAACAATGGGTTTGAACACTGATCAGGATTTGCGTGAAGACTGGACGCGTTCAACTCACTTCGTGCGTTACCTTACCTCGATAATTCATTCAGCCGCGCAACTTTGTCAACTCGTAAGAAATAAGATTGCCAACTCCTAAGAAATAAGGTTGCCAACTCGTAAGAAATAAGGTTGCCAACTCCTAAGAAATAAGGTTGCCAACTGCTAAGAAATAAGGTTGCCAACTCATAAGAAATAAGATTGCCAACTCCTAAGAAATAAGGTTGCCAAATCATAAGACAAAAGTCTGCCAACTCCTAAGAAATAAGGCTGCTAACTCCTAAGAAATATGGTTGCCAACTCCTAAGAAATAAGGTTGCCAACTCCTAAGAAATAAGGTTGCCAACTAATAAGAAATAAGATTGCCAACTCGTAAGAAATAAGGTTGCCAACTGCTAAGAAATAAGGTTGCCAACTCCTAAGAAATAAGATTGCCAACTCCTAAGAAATAAGGTTGCCAACTCATAAGAAAAAAGTCTGCCAACTCCTAAGAAATAAGGCTGCCAACTCCTAAGAAATATGGTTGCCAACTCCTAAGAAATATGGTTGCCAACTCCTAAGAAATAAGGTTGCCAACTCCTGATAAATAAGGTTGCCAACTCCTAAGAAATATGGTTGCCAACTCCTAAGAAATATGGTTGCCAAAGCTTCGCAGATAGTTCAGATATAATATAGCCTCAAATATACGCCTCTGATGTACAGTGTCTTGAATTGGAATATATGAAACAATAGGGGAATGGAAAACATTGCCCTGTAGTATTAGAATAGTTAAACCAAGAAGACGTCAAGTGATCAAGCACGAAGAGGATAGAAAACTTTACAGGATCCTTTTAGGAAAGCTAGTGGTTAGAGACTTGTAGGAAAGTCAAGACAAAGCTAGTATGACAATATTAACACAGACTTGAAGGAAAATGGCAAGTCAAGGGTGGGGTGATATTGTCCAGGACAGGGACACCTGGAAGGCCTATGAATCGTAACGAACCTTAAAAGGAGGGTTTAGAACCTCTACAGTTTGTAAAGGACCTTACAAGTTCTGGGATCTTACCATTAGGGGGAACCGATAGCTCGTAAGCACTTGCTTAGCTGCATCCTTCATCAGCGGAGGCACCTAAGTAAATTAACCTACACAACCTTTTAAATGGATGGCAACTCACACATTTTCAGGTTAAAATTACCTAAAGACTGCATTGGCAATGTTGGCTTAAGAGAAAATCATATTACCTGTCTCGTTCTTCAAGAGATGATCAATAAGAGTTTCTAAGTTAACTCTCTGGCACACACTGATGATAGTTTCTTAAAACTGTCTCTTAACTTCTCTGCACTTCACTTCCAAACAAACTTTAGAACCGACGTTCACCTTTCATAATCAAGATCGAAAATCTTTCAAAACCAAACCCACTGTCGTCTCCCCAAATCCAAGATCAACTCTCGTCTCTACTCCTTTTCAAGCTAAATCCCCGACTGTCCTCTTCAAGATTCAACTTGCACGATATCCATCCAAGCTGCTCCTAGTTTTCCATCTCACCCCACTTTTTCTGTGCAATAACTGGAAAATGCTTTGTGCTGAAGTTAACATATTATTTAATGTTTCCTGCCTGTTACCTAGTTAACCGTAACTCGTAAATGAAAAATGAGAGATACGCTACGGAATTATGGCAATGAATTTCCAGGTGTTGCCGGTGAATACCAGTGTGTTCTTAAGTTGCATGTTGGCATGCACATATGTACATATATGATAACAAAGGCAAACTACATGCCACACAAGGAAATGGGGGATGTACAGTTAGTGATCCACATATGCACGGCCTTCGCCAGGAACATTTAATGTATTGCTTTTGTAAATATACGCGATGTATAATCTGAATTTAAAGCAGCAAGATTTGTATATCTTTGAGACACGAATGGTACAAGATCTACATCTGTTTCATTTACCAAATGAATGCAATAGAGATATGGAATATACATGGCACTCTTACAAGGTTATAGGATATGACGTTGACAAGATGGTCTCTCTCCCATAGAGAATCATATTGACGATAAAGCAATGAGCTTTCTTAATCAATTTTTTTCATTGTTTGTAGTAGTAACGCATAAGATTTTAAATATTGTTTCACGTTTGCACGTTTAATGTCGGAGACATTAAAACTTGAAAAATTTTAACAAAAAATCGAAATATTATGCCTGCGCTTATTGAGGAGATTAATGGTAGCAGTAATATTGATAGATCAAGGTAGGTGGCGCCTGAATTACAAGTCCATTGGGAAACTGGGAAGACAAGTAGGCTATACCATTACGTTTTGGCACGACCTCGTATAAAAGCACTGGAAAACCGTTACGAAAGAGAATTCTAGAACTGTCTTTCGTTCCCCCCAGAGGCTGGTGAAGGACATCTGAAAGGTTATGTTACGTAATACGGGAAAAGGGTGGGTGGGGATATCCGTGTTCAGGCAAAGGGAAGGGGACATTGATACCTTTGGAGGCAGCACAACTTCGTTAAAGAATGAGACCGACATGAAACCTAACTCCTTTTCTTTTTCTCCATCCAAAAGTTCATCTTTAAAGTTCACACGTCGTTCTACTTTATGTATCAGAGACGACATTTCTTTTAAGTTTCGAAATTGGGCTTGGAACTTCTCTACTTTACCAAGAATGCATCCCACATTCCGCTCATGGCCTCTTTACCGCATCAGATTACCTCAATAACACCCACACGAGTGATGAAGGGGGGCAGGAGGGACATGCCTCCCATAAATATACCAGAAACACAGAATTATTGTGGGTTTAAGCTATTTGCACCATTCACATTATACGGGGTCAAGCCCCTTACTGTAGCTAAAATCAACATCTGTATCTGAAGACTACAATCTCCTTAATCATGTTGCAGCGCCTTGAATAACGTGGTGTGGAAAACGGCACAGTTCTGGGCTCTCTGGCTGGTTCCACTCGAATATGATACCGCTAGAGGCGCTGGTGTCGGCACTGCTGTGTGGTATTCGTCTGCTTATAATGAAAGTAAATGGAGTTTTCGCTGCAACGTTAGGTTCTTTTACATGAAGCATTTCTATGAGTGTGATAATTGCTATGATATTTGGTACAGTGGTTGCGAAGATATTAACGAATATTCTAGACAGTCGATCACGTCCTGTTATCGTTATACTTTCATTAATAATACGGGAGAAAATATACGCGTAAAGGTCTTGGTAACTAAATTTTTGTGTATGAATTAGGTTTATTATTATTATTATCATCATCATTTGTTTTAAAGATATACACACTGAAGCATTTGTATTTTTCGTCTCTTTTCTTCCGCTTTAGACTAATCGCAGCGATGATGATAATGATGTTTGCATGAAGCGACAAGGGGAAACTCACAAAACTTCCTTAGTGCCATCGACATGAGTGCATGGAAACTTTCAGAATGGGACAAGCGACACGGGATGTTCACAGTGATGTGACTAGTGACACAGACTGTAAAATAGCATTCATTGCGTATGAGAGTCCAAACAACAAACGACACGTTCATATGCCGTATTCGCGTGCTACTTGTTACTTCGGTCTGAAAGCTCCTTAAAGGAAGGGTGCTCAGACCGAAGCGACGCGCCACAGGGAGAGTTTCCAACTATACTGCAGGAGTGCAGGAGGCCTTAGAAAGAGCGCGTGTCTTCAGTATATTAGCAAGCGTTTGCTGCTAATTATGTGAACAGCAGATCTAGGCAACACGATAAACCGCATGTTACAACAACAGATCTAGGGGACACGATAAGCCACACATGTCGCTCATACTGGGCCCTTTTCCCCAATAGCTTGAAAGATGTTGCCGTGGTTTGTTGTTCGCGCATGCGCGATGCAATGAGTGTCTTGCTTTAGGGATATTGCGCACCAAAGCGGCACGCGACACTTATCGCTTGACGATTTCACCAACCGAACGCTAGCCTGTGCTGCCCGTCATGCCGCTACGATGTGAAATGTTGCTCTTGATTGGCTCGTTTCCAAGTGACATGTGTCGCTTCGGTATGAAAGTTGCCTTGGACAGAAGGACCCGTGTCGCTTTGGTGTGAAATACCCGTATCGTTTGTCGCTTTGATCTAAAATCTGCTTAAGGAAACGGTGCAGTCAGAGCTTGTGTCCCTACGGTTCGAAAGGCTGCATTGATTACCAACGGCTCGCTTCCAAGCGACACTTGGTTTGTCGCCTCGGTATGAAATATCTCTCAGGATACTATTTATATTCTAATGACATAGAAAAATAAACTCTAGTACACAATCCAACACCTGACGTCCGGAATCACATTGCGATGTTTCTTCTTGTGTTACGCATGCTATTTATTTATTAATTTTATTTTACTTTCTTTCCAAATTAATGCAATTTCGTGACTGCAAATCACTCCATGTTTCCATCAATTTAACGTACCGCCTTTCAAGACAAACAAATGTAAACAATATATTCCAAAAACTAACTAAGCCGCATTACTTTCATAAGAAAATTAGCAGAGCTGTGCTGATCGCAGTGCCATCTATGTTGTCATCGTCTCGGGAACCAGTTTCTTGGGTTGTTTTCCACACTACCTTATTCAAGGCGCTGTAATCATGTTAAAGGTTGGGGCTGTAAAGGGCACTCAGTACATACGTTGCAGTTACAGGGCTGCACTACGTGGAAGTGAACTTGACTTGTGAGTGCCATCGACGTATTCTCCGAAATCTAATCTTTACATTGATGTCACGATACACGTCACGATTTTGTTTCATAACTGCTGTCACAATCCTTAAAGCTACCACTTCCGACAAAAATCCAATGCTATCGAATAGGACAGAACCACGTGACACTTTTGTTTGGACTCAATCTTGCTTAGTGACGTCACATTTATATGGTCCTTCGACGCACAGGGAGTAGGTATTTCAGATGGCGGTAGCGCCTTGTATGTTTTTAGGTTTTCATATTACGATGCTTGTTTAAGTCAAAATCCTAGCACTCATCATCAGAGTACGGAACCTAGGCAAGAGTAATGAAACGAGTCGTGCGCAGGAATCTTTTAATCTCTGCCCCAGATACCTTCACCTCGCACAATAGTGTTTTGCTTCAGACAGACGCGTTTCTATGGCAACGGCATTGCACCTAACGCATTCTCCATTTCTCCCATTGTTCCTTGAACTGCCTCGTGTCGCTTCCGCCAGACGGGGATCTTCCGAGAGATCGTGACATTTCGGAATACAGGAAATGAACGGCATTCCATGAGAAGGAACGGGATTCTCTAGGATAAATTTATTTTCCTTTCATGAACGGACTTGGTGCAGGAGAAAAACAACGTAAGTGCCATCCGTGACAAAGCAGCCTGGGCGCCAGCACTGGACATGATGCTTCTAAGCGGATGATGCCCCATTTTTCCGGAGATACACGCCATAAACAGCGGTATAAGAAGTAATAAGTCTTAGAGCTCGCGCAGTGATACCAACCGTAGGAATCTTTTGCAGTGTTGCCAACTTATATTACGTGCAAAGTATAACTGTGTTTTCTCGCCAAAAAACTTGACGTACAAGGAATGATCAGAAAAAAAGGTTACAAATCTTTTAAATGGCAGGGTACTGTCTTTAGTCTGGGAGTGAATGTGTGGGGTGAAAATGGGTACATGGCACTACTGCTCCACGTAATCACTATTCCTGTTCAGTTATCACAGTGTGAGATAAAGTTGTTCATGAGAGTCGAACAAAGGATTGCGTCAAGATTTCGGTACTATCTGGAGCCAGCGGTTTTGACATCTTCGTTACTCTGAAAGGAGTGTCAATGCATTAGAACACAGAAAAGATGTAAATTAATTAGTGCCAAATCTAGACTCTAGGGGTGATCCAAAATACCCAAAATGTAAGAATTTAGTAAGTCAAAACACCCCCTTCACCCCTAATTTAATGGCAATTGACCTAAAAACATCCCACATGAAATTGGGATCAGAGCAACATTTTTCGGCTGTGTCCCACTCGTTTCCATTTTTCCCCACAAGGAAAAAAACATGCTTAGAATGTAGACATCCACGCCGAACCTGCACTATGACCCTCAAAGGGTCTGATTACTTGAATATATTTTCAAACTTGAGCTCAATGGTATGCAGAAGGTCATGGAAGAGTCATAGAGTCACAGAATACATACTAATTGCAGAAACATTACATTACATTGTATATAACAATGTAACAATGTTCATTTTACGTTGCCTTTCCGCCACTTTTGACTAATCGCGAAGATGGGGATGATATGATGAAATTGAAGAAGGGACACTCACAAACACCCATTCCATGACCAGGATTCGAACCAGGGACACCTGGCATCGTAGCACGTGCGATAACTACTCAGCCACGGAGGCCGGCAAACATCGTAAGTACTTGTTAGGCAAGTACTTAACATTATACTCATTAAGATAGTATTCTGTGTAAAGGGTGAATCAAAAGTCCCTTAACACCCCCTATAAAATACAGAGTGAACCAAAAGTAGGTGGACAGTAGGTGGAATAGGGTTTCTGTTAGGGTTATACTATAGCAATGGTGTTCATTATAACTATTGGGTTGAAAGCTTATCGTCCACGGCTAATTCATGGCTTATTGGAGGATGACCCAGACAGGCGGATTCAATTTAGTGAGATCATGCTGAACGAAATTAGAGAAAATCCAATAATTTTGGATAAAATTATGTGCACCGATGATGCTTCTCTAAGATTATTCGGTCATATTAACAGATATAATTATGTTTACTGGTACAGTGAGAACATGCATTTAACATTAGAGCAACAACTAAACGAGTCTGGTGTCACTGTTTGGGGTGGTAATTCAAGTTCTGGTGTTTTAGAACCATTTTTATTATGAAACAGTCACGGGCGATAAATATCTCGAAATGCTAATGAATCAAGTTGTTCCACAGTTACAACAATTGCCTAATGCACATGACCTGTACTTCCAACAAGATGGGGCCCCTCCACATTATGCAAGAGCAGTCCGTGAGTATCTCCTGAGAAATGTCACTGTCCACCTACTTTTGGTTCACTCTGTATAAGGGACTTATGCTGGGTACAATTGGTCATGGTAGAAACAGGCTAGGCCCAGGGGGAACCTTAGTTGTGTGTGTGTGTCATCTGCATACTGCATACGTTTGAGCTCTAATTTTAAAAAAATAAAGTGTTAGATGGTTTGAGGGTCATAGCACAGGCTCCGTGGGGATGTCTACATTCCAGGCATATTATCCTTGCGGACAAAACGCGGTTCTTTGTTTTTGTTGTGTAATCCTCCATCACACAACAAAGGGATGGTTTTGTCGAACTATTCCTTGTGAATGGTTGCTATTGGTGATTAGTCACTTTATCACCGTCGTTATGAAAATCCAGCAATTTCATGCAGACCGCAGCCGAGAGAAATTTCCTCTCTTCCGAAATTCCCTGAGAGTAACTCGGAAGCGGGATGTTAATTAAACAAGCCGCTTAATGAAGCAACGGAGAAGGAAGATATTTAATTGCTGAGCGCTCCGCTAGGATCGCCTTATGCGCTCAACGGGGAAGCCATGGCGAGTGTAATCTTAAAGACGTTTACATTTCGAAGATAAACTCCTGAAATACTACAGAGTGCCTGGTTATTGTGCGATTGGGGATATTTGCGAATCATGGTTGGAAGAGTTAAAGGCAGGAATTACAGTGCTTTTCAGTACCAACGCCATATTGACCAGAAAGCCTGCAGTGTAAGCATGGGTCTCCATGGAAAAGTTTCTAGGACTTGGGAGGTTCAATATCGAAAAGTTGTCCCTTGCATGGGATATATTGCATGATGTTTGCGTGTCGTCATAAGAAATAATAAGAAGCGGTAGAGAATGAGGAGGAGGAAAAAAGGAGAGAAATAAAGAAGCGAAAAATGAAGAGGAAAGATAAAGGAAGAGAAATGAAAAAGCAATAAACAGAGCGAGCGAGAGAGAAAAAGAAAGAATGAAAAGAAATAAAAAGAGAATGAGAAATAAAGAAGCGAGAAACAGAAGAGTGAAAGAGAGAGAGAAAGGAATAAATCAGAATAATCAGAGCGAGAGAGAGAGAGAAAGAAGAAGGAAGAAAAATAAACAGAAAGAGAATGACAAATAAAGAAGCGAGAAACAGGAGGGTGAAAGAAAGAGAAAGGAAGAAAGCAGAATAATCAGAGCGAGAGAGAAAAAGAAAGAAAAGAAAGAAATGAAAAGAGAATGAGAAATAAAGAAGCGACAAACAGGAGAGTGAAAAGAGAGAAAGAAAGGAAGAAAGCAGAATAATCAGAGCGAGAGAGAAAAGAAAGAAAAAAGAAATGAAAAGAGAATGAGAAATAAAGGAAGCAGAATAATCAGAGCGAGAGAGAAAAGAAAGAAAAAAGAAATTAAAAGAGAATGAGAAATAAAGAAGCGTTAAACAGAAGAGACAGTGAAAGGAAGAAGATAAATTAAAAGCGAGAAATAGATAGAGTTAGGGAGGGAAAGGAAGGAAAGTAATATAGCGAGAAACAGAAGAAGGGAGATAAATAAATAAAGCAACAACTACGGAGAGAGAAAGGAAGATAAATCAAAAAAGAGAGAGAGAGAAGAGAAATAAGATGCGAGAAACACACAGAAAGACAAAGGAAGAAATAAATGGAGAGAAAACTACAGAACGAGAAAATAAAAGCATGATGGAAGGGAAAATTAAGCGAACCAAAAGAAGCGAGACGCATACAGAGAGTGAAAGAGAGTGTGTGTATGAAAGGGTAATAAAGAATATCGAAAAAAAAAAGTGAAAATAGGACTAAGGAGGCAAGGTAGAAAGCTAGGAACACTAGGAAGAGAGTAACAGAAAGAAGAAAACAGTTACAATAAGGGTTACTATACACCAATAAACCGTATTGCAAGGGAAACAAACTCACTTCATGATCAAGTAGATGTGTTCAGATATAAGCTTCCTGAGTTCAAAAAACACGTAGCAAAACCACCGGTAATAGGTAATTATTGTCTTCTACTGTCTGTTATTGTTTTTTTGTGTTCTTTTAACTTATTCTTACTTCAAAATGTGAATTATTTGTCTAAAATAGTGAACAGAGCGTGTTTAAGAACTATGTGAAGCACGGATGCATTAATTTTGGACTGATAATATTGTATCCAAAATATACTCTAACATTCTTCAATATTCATATCCATATAGTACATATTCCATAGTGAACCATCATTATTTGAATCCTCCTGTCAGAAAAATAATGATCATTTATTCTTATACTTGTGTGGTAAATTTCTATTTCTTTCTTCTTTTTCTTTGTACATACCAATAATTCTTTTGCTTTACTTTTATATAATGTGATCTTTTCGATTAAGCATATTCTAGATTTGCATTCAAATATTGATAATGTTATCAACCACAAATTTACTTGTATGTGTCTGACATGTATACTTGTAGCTGTAACTTTTAAATGTAATTAACGGAGACCTGTTGGTCCCCCAAACTTAAATAAATAAATAAAAATAAATGAATAAATATGAGGATCAATATTATTTTCTGGGAAGGACACAGAACATGCTGTAATCATATGGCAGCCACTAAATTGTTCTCTTTACACCAACTATTACTTGTTGCCATTTTGTGTGAAGTAAAAGCAGTTCAAAATCACTTGTATTAATAATGATTACAACACAGTGAAATAAGCTTTTAAGCTTGAGAATTCACTTCTTCAGGTTCAACTGTCGCAAACATGCAACATTTGACCTTATATAATTTTTCCCTTTTGTCTCCACCAATTTTGTTTTCTTTTTTTGTAAAAAGCTGGTTCAGAGGGTATATGCCCAACAATTGCCCTTTTTGGCAGCGCCAATTCTGCCAAGGATTACAATCATGAAAATAAACAGGCTGAATTAAGTTAATCGGTTAAATCACGTGATATTATTTTCTTCTGCTCTTCCCGTCCCTTTTCTTTACTGTAGCATTACTGAGACAGTAGCATGCTACACTATGCGACATGCCACGTGAATATAGGCAGCATGTAGTACTAGGTTGTATCAAAAAGTAAGGTGAATTTGTCTGTAAAACCCAGAGTTTTTTGTGTAGCTAATTAAATTTTTTGTATGTGTCAGATACCAAGGCGATGCAAGTCTGACGGCAATTACAGTCTTCTACGTCAACCCGTCTGGTACCTAGAGCAATTCAAAGATGGCGCAACGACTTGAACATTACTCCAAGGAGGAGGTGCGCAGTGTTATTCGTTTTTTTATGGGACAAGGGAAAGAAACCATCTGAAATTCATCGAGAATTGTTGGAGGTCTATGGAGAGAGTGTTATGTCGCAGAAACAAGTGTATGTGTGGTGTAACTCATTTGCAAGTGGTACGAGTAGTGTGACAGATGATGACAGAAGTGGCAGACCAGCAACTTCCACCACCGACAGCAATGTGTGAGACGTGGATGCGATGATTCGTGAAGACAGAAGAGTCAGGTTGCATGACATTGCTGACGCATTGAACATCTCATATGGTTCAGTGAGGAGATACCGTCCATGACCAACTTGGCTTCAGGAAAGTGTGTGCGCGCTGGATGCCCAAAAATCTGAGTGAGGACCAAAAACACCACCGAATGGGCATTTCCCTGACCCACCTCACACGATATGCCCACGAAGGCAGTGGTTCGTTCCTATATCGAATTTTAGTGTGATACCTTGTGTCAAACATCCTATAATTTCATATTTTTTTCAATGCACGTTTTTCAATAAATCGAAAATTCACCTTACTTTTTGATACATCTAGTACATGATTACCTAATACGGGAGAACGAGCCATAGTAAATTAACAAATCAAAATTAATCGATCAGTATCCTGGAGTGCACGCAACCCAAATCCACACAATTGCATAAATGTTTGCATAACTCAGGCATGATTCCAGCAGCGGTTAGCTGCTAGAGCACAGACACTGTTCTGACCTTGCCCTACTTCCTTGGCTGGATTGACGGACAGGAAGATCCAGCAAGAATTAGAATCCGTGCTAATTATGCCAGGGATTTCACAATGCAGGGGGCGGGTGAAAATATGTAACGGAAAAGCTGTTCAGTTTGTTCCTGACACTTTGGCACGAAGTTCGTGCCGAAAAGGAAAGAGAAATACGGCGAGATAAGACAAAACGGCAGAAGAACAAAGATTAAAGGTAGGAAATTCTTCATAACTTGCAGAGGCAGATGTCTTGAACAAGATGCCTCGGGCGACGTCGCTGGAAGATCTCACGCAAGATTTTCATACGTATCGAGTTTTGTTTCTTGTTCTCAACTATTTCCTTTACCTTTGGAAAACTAAGTTTTCTCTAATTGAACATACTCTTCAATCATTAAGTAAGACAGGCCGACGGAGATATCACAGGCCGTTCAGAAAACAATATGCACGTCCCCATAATATACCAAAGTAAATTGCAGAGAATGTAGATGATTCATCGAGTTTCAGTTAATTCGTACGCCATTCCCTTCAAAATAATCCTAACACTTCCTCCCTCTCAAACATTGAAAGTAATATATACAGGGTGATTCACAAGTCCAGCACCGTAATTCAACTCTCTTAGGAGAGCAGTTAACGAAAAATACATTGTTGGACATATGTGGTTTTTAATATAATATGCTTGAATTTCCAACGTTGAGGCTGTGCACAGGTAAGAGCCTCGTACATTTTTAATTTTTTAACTATATACATTAAATCAGGGGTTCCCTAACTGTTTCGTTTCACGGTGCCCTTAGTGTTTAAAGATTTTATCCGCAGCTCCCAAGTCAGAATGTAGGCCTATCTAACACTTGCAATGCTCAGTTAGTGTGGTTAGGTAGCTTGCCTTTAGTTAAAAAATAATCACATACGTATATTAACATTCAGAAACATTTTATTTGTGAAAAGTACTAAATAAGCATATGATTGATGCGACGGTCCGATTCTAAAACCATGCGTAGACTATGACGTAAGTCTCATTTTAGTGAACATATTGGAAAATTTCTCGGTGACCCTGTAACCCAGCCACGGCGCCCAGTTTGGGAACCACTGCATTAAATAATAGTGTACGATGGTAATTAGGACAACATCCGATGAATGACCATCGAAATTAACACCGCCAAAAGAACACTAGATGGAACCCTGTTGACTTGTTTATTGGACTTCACATCAGTGTTGCCACAATTTCCCTTTCCAAGGGGCAAAATTTCCCTTTTGGACCAATTTTTCCCTTCACTTAAGCAAATTGAATAATGGAGGACTAAAAGTGGTAAACGTTGTAAGTGCCAAAAGCGAAAGTGTTGGGAAATCGCACCGTTCCGCAAATCAGCCCGTAAGAACGTGCACACTAGTGACCTCTTTACACGCCCTTCGAACCACTTAGAGGGCTACCACCCACATTTCACGTTTACCACATTATAAAGCATGGCACATTTCACAGTTTAACGTGGAAAACGGTGTTTGAATTATTGTGGCACTTACAGCGTTTACCAATAAATAAATAATAATAATTAGTAGTAGTAGTAGCAGCAGCAGCATTATTAGTGCTGGTGGTGTAAGCAGCAGTAGTACGTAGTTAAGTATTCCGTTGAATTCGTTATTCATTTGAATAAAAATATTTTTTTAAAGATTCACATTTCAATTTCATCACTTCCTGACCAGATGTCTCACGTTTCAATACTGGTCAGGAATCCATTTAATCGTTCATCCTCATCGTTACTATTTATCCAAAGATGCATAAAAGCAACGGACAATAAACTTAAAGGAGCAGAAACAAGTAGGAATAGCAAAATAAATAACATAAAAATGTGGATATGAAATTCGAAATTAACATTAACTGTAAAAATGTAGTCAGATGACCTTAAAATTTCCCTGCAATTGTGGTATTTTCATCGAAATTCCCTTTTTCCTTTTGGCTAAAATTTCCCTGCAAAAGGAAAATTTCCCTTCATGTGGCAACACGGCTTCACATGCATGATCGCTGGAGACACATACCTGTAGTGGTGTGGTATACTACTTAGGGCTCCTGCACACACATACCTACACGTCTTGACTCAATTCAATTCATCTCTCACTTGTCTGGCTACCCCAAAACTGTGTTTTCCTCTCGCCGACCTCACTATATATTCCGTAGAGGCCGATCTCCTTGGAGGAGTGGTTGGCACATTGCGCTACGACGCCAGGGGTCCCGGGTTCGAATCCCAGTCTTGGCATGGGCGTTCTTTCTGAGTGTCCCTTCATCAACTTCATCATAATGTCACTCATCCTCATCTTCGCGTTTAGCCAAGAGTGGCAGAAGAGCGAAGTAAGAAAAAAAACTAAATCAAATCAAATTCCTTACAAATATCCAGTCGGCGTAAGTTGGGGGACAGACACCTCTTGTAACTGCTGTACTGTCCCTAGGCCTCCAAAATCCGGATAGTAAAGTTTCCGGAAGTTCTAACGATCCCTAGGTTAAATATCTTGTATAGGTTGTCCCAAAATGATGGGGCACATTTCATTTTAAATTTACAACACCTTAATCCCTCACCTATCTTTAAAATGTATTGTATTTCATTGTCTGACTTTGGGAGTTAATGTTGGTCTCCTTTTCAAGTCATTGATCTTTCATGATATCGCCGTGGACGCCAATAGATATTCTATAGATTGTGGAAGTATTCCTCACTCCTTCGTCACAGCACAAATGCGTTTCCGTCAGCATTTCCAGGAGAGCACGTCAGCGGAAATGTTCGGAAACCCCACAGACCTCTGTAACTCAGAGAGAGCATTTGGAAGGAGATAGAAATTATTTTAGACGATGTGCTACTCCACGCCATAGTGAGGATGACATAGAGACAATGTTCTCGCCGAGATGGGGATCATCTAAGGGATGTGATATTCAAAAATAGAACAGAGATAATAACTCCTGTACCTTGGTTGTTTATTACACATAATCCTCAATGAATGTGCTACTTCCGATCCTAGGAAATTGCGATTAAAATGTGTCGCACCATTATGGGACACCCTATGTAAGTTGTAATGCACTGAGAAATTCATCTTCGTCTTCTACATCCCCCTTTCTCGCCTTTATATAGGGGCTGCTGATAAGGAATGAGCCCCCTCCTCCCACAAATAAAATTCTGGCTACGGGCCTGGTTCCAGGTGACTAATTCCCGCATAATCCTGGACAAAATGTACTGATATATTTGTGAATTTCACCCAGGTAAAGGTGACAATCATAACACCGTTCTCCGTCTTTGATCGGTTACAGTGGCAAAGCGGATAGGATATTGGAAACCGCTATTGGTCCAACTGGAGCTAAGCTCCTCCCACACGATTTCTGAAATACTGCATGTCTCTTCTCGAATTCGGGAAATTCAGTTCAAAGCACGGAAAAAAAAACGCTACTCCGGTATTTCATACTCCTTTGTTTTCGTGACCGATTCGCTCACGGATACAGAAAAAAACACAAGAAAAACGAGCTGCGTTCGATAGATTAAAATTCCTAGTGCAGGGTCGGTCGATCCAGTACCTGGGAAACGAAGGGGGATAAATCATCGGAAGCCACCGGAAACATAAAGAAACGGGGGGGATGCAAAAAAGAGGAGGTGGGGGCGGGATATGAGGCATTTCGGGCTTAAATCATAGATGGAAAATGGTCCGGTTGAGGAACAAAACAGCGGAACTTACCTTTGGCGTACTTGGCGTCTATCTGCGCCTGGAGGATGCTGATTCCAGGCACCACAATTGCTGGAAGTGTCCTGGAGCGCAGTAGAGGAGGCTTTGGTCTCACCTCGGGTTGAGCACTGGAAATAGAGAGATATGTAGTGTTATTAATGCAATAGTAAAAATGCCAATATGAGAACCACTCCAACGAATATTAGAAATGCCTCTTCACGAATACTTAAGTACAAAATTTGAAATTATAATCATAACGATGCCATATGGATTTGAACTTGGGGTGTGCGGGATGAAATGTCTTTGGTCCAGAGGGGAGGTAACGAGGAATGTTCACTATTTCCAGACACTGGGAGCAAAGCACGAATTCTACACGATATTCCATTAGATTTTATTTTTCATTTTTTGCAAAATTATACAAAATTTTAAACGGGTGAGTTACAGTAAGTAATTTAAAAAATAACTGATTTGCAGTTACAATTACTATTTTTTAAAATACCTTAATTACGGTTCCAGTTACTGATTTCAAAAAGTAACTGAGTCAGAGTTACAGTTACAGTTACTGATTTCAAAAAGTAACTGAGTCACAGTTACTGATTTCAAAAAGTAACAGTTACAGTTACTGATTTCAAAAGGTAACTGAGTTACAGTTACAGTTACTGATTTAAAAACGTAACCGAGTTACAGTTACTGATTTAAAAAAGTAACTGAGTTACAATTAGTAATTTTAAAAAGAAACAGTTACAATTTGAAAATTAACAGAGTTACAATCATTAATTTCCAAAGTTAGTAAATTACAGTTTATCATTATCTGAAAAAATAAGTTTCTTCAAAACACTGCCAAACAAGTAGAGAGATTTAAAATTATCTAAATAGAACATTTGAGAGTTAAGAAAGAAAGATTGATTGACTGAGTTGATGTTTTAAGTCCACTTTATGCACAGTAAGGCTAATTGGGACTGGACCCATAGTTTAAAGTGGGGTCCGAACTAGGGATGGCCAAACGGATCCGGATCCGGATCCAAAAGTTACGGATCTGGATCCGGATCCGAAAATTCCGGATCCGGATCCGGGTCTGAAAGTTTCGGATCTGGATCCGGATCCGAAAGTTCCGGATCTGGATCCGGATCCGAGAGTTCCGGATCCGCGGATCCGGATCCCAGGGTTCCGGATCCAAAAATTTCGGATCCGGGTCCGAAAGTTTCGTATCTCAATCCCATTATAATATTACCACACCTTAGTCCTACAAGAATTTTTTTCAAGTGTTGTTCCTAAAATACTTTGCTACGCATCGGCTAACACACTCGTGCACAAATGTCCGAAGTGATTTTGTAAATGCCATTGAAACGAATATGTATTCATTCGAATGTATTGGAAATGAAAACACACATAAATGTGAGACATTCCATTCCACGATGAAACCTTTAACACATATAACAAGATAGAAATGTTATACAAAAATTATACAATTGTTCTACAGTTACAGTTTTACAAATTAAAATAAAACATTATAATATATGCAGTGTTAAATAATTACAAAGTGTAAGACTAACAAGGGAGGTTATCTAAGTGTCCCCCTCCGATTTCCATGAAACGTGGCAGTATAGTGGGGCCCAAAAGGAAGAATTAGGTGTTTTTTTGTTTCAGCTAAAAAACGGATTTAGGGGGCAAAATCCCCTCAAATGTCAAGATGATGACAAATTGAAGTGAGGATCTGATCCCTGTTTCTTTCCGATTTCCATGAAACTTGGCAGGTGTATAGTGGGGCCCAATGGAAGAAATACGTGTTTTTTTGTTTCATATAAAAAACGGTTTTAGGGGGCAAAACCCCCTCAAATGTCAAGATGAGGACAAATTGAAGGAAGGATCTGACCCCTGTGTCTTTCCGATTTCCATGAAACTTGGCAGGTGTATAGTGGGGCCCAATGGAAGAAATACGTGTTTTTTTTGTTTCAGATAAAAAACTGTTTTAGGGGGCAAAACCCCCTCAAATGTCAAGATGAGGACAAATTGAAGGGAGGATCTGACCCTGTGTTCCCCTCCGATTTCCATGATACTTGGCAGGTGTGTGTATAAACGGGCCCAAATGAAGAAATACGTGTTTTTTTTGTTTCAGCTAAAAAACGGTTTTAAGGGGCAAAACCCCCTCAAATGTCAAGATGAGGACAAATTGAAGTGAGGATCTGACCCCTGTGTCCCTCCCATTTCCATAAAACTTGGCAGGTGTATAGAGGCCCAATGGAAGAAATAAGTGTTTTTTTTGTTTCAGCTAAAAAACGGTTTTAGGGGGCAAAACCCCCTCAAATGTCAAGATGAGGACAAATTGAAGTGAGGATCGGACCCCTGTGTCCCCCTCCGATTTCCATGATACTTGGTAGGTGTGTGTATAAACGGGCCCAAATGAAGAAATACGTGTTTTCTTTGTTTCGGCTAAAAAACTATTTTAGGGGGCAACCCCCCTCAAATGTCAATATGAGGACAAATTTAAGTGGGCATTTGATTTATGTGTCCCCTCCGATTTCCATTAAATTTGGCAGGTGTATAGTGGGGCCCAAAGGAAGAAATACATGTTTTTTTTTTGTTTCAGCTAAAAAAACGGTTTTACAGGGCGAAACCCACTGAATTGTCAAGATGAGGACAAATTGAAGTGGGGATCTGACCCCTGTGTCCCCCTCAGATTTCCATTAAACTTGGCAGGTGTGTGTATAAACGGGCCCAAATGAAGAAATACGTGTTTTTTTGTTTCGGCAAAAAATTTGTTCTAGGGGGCAACCTCCTCTCAAATGTCAAGATGAGGACAAATTGAAGTGGGGATCTGACCCCTGTGTTCCCCTCCGATTTCCATGAAACGTGGCAGGTGTATAGAGGGGCCCGAAGGAAGAATTACGTGTTTTTTTGTTTGAGCTAAAAACTGTTTCAGGGGGCAAAATCCCCTCAAATGTCAAGATGAGGACAAATTGAAGTAAGGATCTGACCCCTGTGTCCTCCTCCGATTTTCATGAAACTTGGCAGGTGTATAGAGGGGCCCAAAGGAAGAAATACGTGTTTTTTTTGTTTCGGCTAAAAGACTGTTTTAGGGGGCAAAATCCGCCTCAAATGTCAAGATTAGGACAAATTGCCGTGGGAATCATCTGACCCCTGTGTCCCCCTCCGATTCCCATGAAATTGGACAGGTGTATAGAGAGGCCCTATGCCCCCTGTTTCTTCCTATGCCATATTTACGTGGTTTCGGGGTCAGATCCCCACTTCAATTTCTCCTCATCTTGACATTTGAGGGGGGGGGCTCTATACACTCTATTCATGGAAATCGGAGGGGGAGACTTAGACCTCCCTAGTAAGTGTATTAATTAATTACAAATCGCGCACGCGCGCACACACACTATATATATATGTGTGTGTGTGTGTGTGTGTGTGTGTATGTATATTATATATATATATGTATATTAGCAGGTAACAATATGTTATAAGCACATTCTTACTTTCCAAAGAAGCGCATGTGGGATGGCAAAACGGATCCGGATCCGAAAATTCCGGATCCGGATCCGAAAGTACCTGATCCGGATCTGAAAGTACCGGATCCGAAAGTTTTGGATCCGGATCCGAAAATTCTGGATCCGGATCCGAAAGTTCTCGATCCGGATCCGAATCTGAAAATTCCGGATCCGCAGATCCGGATCCGAAAAATTTTAGGATCCGGATCCTAAGGATCCGGAACCAACCGGATCCGGATTTCGGATCCGCCAGGATCCGGATCTGGCCATCCCTAGTCCGAACCACTATGCCTCCACCAGGTATCGAACCCGAGACCCCTTGATTACAAGGCGACGACGCTACCACTGCGCCATCGGGAAGGCCCAAGAAAGAAAAAGAGAGAGACAGAGAGAGATCCTTTCGTTATCGGTGTTCGCTCATTCGTAATAATGACGTCTCCTCTACATATCGGAAATTGCTATCATACCAGTTCCTGTCGGATTTCTATCTTTAGGAAAAAAATGGTAAACTTGAAGGAAATTATTTTCCAAGGAAGGAACCCTGCATTCAATTAAAATCTCAAGGAGTGATTGGATAGAAAGAGCCTTTGTCATCATCCATCTGAAATTGGAAGTTTCTCACTTCAGAGATAATCGTGATCTGATAAACTCATCGCATGCAGAAAGATTTGAAGAAGTCAGAAAATAGGATCTCATTAATTGACCTGAACAAATTAGCAGGGCCAAGGCAAGAACGAGGAAATTAATAATGAGTGAGGCACCAAAATGTACAAATCAATACAAGAGAAGAATATCTTTTAGATTTACGACTGGGAAACATCTCCACTCTGCCATTTCATGCGACTAAAACTTTCCTTTCCTGTTGATCCCTTCAGAAGCATAAGTAGTAGGTGTGTACCTTTATATTTTCTTATAATCGTGGAAAATAAGATAAAATTCTTTATGCAAAGGTACAGTGGGAAGCACAAGTATTGTTGGGTAAATTCTCCAGGAGTATTGTCGTTGTCTTTTCTCTTGCATCCAACGTGTTCTCAAGAAATAGATTTTTGCGTACGCTGCTGTAGGTTGTGTGCCGGTTTATGTTTTCCCATTCCTTTGGTGAAACAAAGAGAATAGACGTAAGGATGGACAGTTTGCTTGTAATACATTCTGCAGCATGATCGGCTAACTATTATCTCTTTTATCTATTCCTTATTTACATCGCCATATAAATAAAGGCCAGGACTCTAATGCAGAACCTCAGGTGGCCAGATCATAGATTGACGACTGAACGCTCTTTCCTGTCTCAACTTTGCGAAATAACTTCTCGATCTTCGGGGTCATGAACAGTTGAGAAATTTCGAATGATCTTGTATTGAAAGTGGCTAAGAATGGTACAGTCACCAGCAATAATATATCCTGAAAAACTCGCTTCCCTGGTATGTGTGTTGCATAACTCTACAATGATAAGTGGATTTTAATAGCAAATTTTCAATGGCAACTTGTACCACCGCCGTAACGTTAGGCAACACACGACGCCTTTCAGGGAAGATAGCATTTCAGGATATAGGCGTTCCTTTTTAATTGTCGGTGCCTGTTGTATCGTGCATTCAATGCACATTACAATTATGGCTGTTGGTTAAACAGGAAGTAACAGCCGGTCAAGGGAGATCAGCAGGGTTTATAAAGGTCTATGAATTTTAAAGAAATTCAATTCCGGTCCAGGAGAGAAAATGAGCAAGCGTAAATGGGTTGTGGACCGTAAATAACCTTTTTATCTGTAAAGTATTTGAATTCGGTCCAGGAACATTTTCTCAAGATCAATTCAAACACGGTCCAGGAATGAACTTAAATTCGGTCCAGGAATATTTTTCCCCGCATCAATTTAAATACTGCTCGGGAACCTTTTTTCAGGAAGAATTAAAATACGGTACAGGAACCTTTTATCAATGAAACAATACGCAACTTGGACCGAATTTAAATTATACGAGAAAAAGGTTCCGGTCCTTTCCTGGACCTTTAACAACCCTGGAAATTACTCCTGCCAGTTACCCAGCACATGGAGTTATTAGAAACTTTCCTCCACGTGTGATGATTGAAACTCGGAAATTCGAGGTGGCTTAGCAGGATATCACCAAAGGATGGCTAAAGTTCTAGAAAATGCTATGAACTAGAATGAACAAGTAGCAATCATATGATATCACCGCACTTAGACGTGACAAACATCCTGTACATATGAACCTAGAAGGCTACACATGTAGTACGCATGTGCCTACCAAGGTCCTCCTAGAATTAGGACTGCTTGCGAAGATAAGCAAATGGAGAGAGAGCTTCTGATTGAGAGGCTGAGTAATTAGGCAACGTTAAACATAATATACAAATACTGACGATTTCAGGGGTAGGCTTGTGTATGTGCCCAGAAACGCTGTCCGTGCTCTTGCCATGGCTGAACTCCCAAGGTAAGGTTACAGATGAAGTCAAGTGTTTGTAAACTTAGATGTCGCTATTGATTGGTTGATTGATTTGGTTATAACACCATTAATCCTTGTTTCCATGATATGAAAAACTCAATATGCTGACCTAGGCAGAAATTTATTTTATTATAAAACATAAACTAAACGTAACGTTTCAACCTTCTAGCAAGGTCTTCTTCAGACTCTGCACCAAGTACAAATGTAACAAGGTACAATCCCCTCCAGACTATTAGGAAGTCGTTCTGGAACATTCTAGCAGGTGGCTTTCCCTTGTCAACTGTACTTTCACCTAAAAGGCTAAACATATTTTCTTCCATCTAGAATGTGGTTGGACTCTTTATCTCACGCTCTTTTTCCTTCATTCTTCTTCCTTCTTCTCTCCTCTTTCTCTCTTGTCCTTTCCACTCTTTCTAATACCTTCTTCCATTCTTTGTTTATCTTCAGTCCCCCATTCCAGTTCATTGTGTCTTCTTCACCTTTCTTCTCTATTTCCTTGGACTCCTTCCATTTTCTCACTAGCATTCTCTTCTCCCTTCCTATCTGCTTAGTCTCATCCCACTCTATGTCATGTCCTGTTTCTCTCGTGTGTTTAAATATCGCATTTCTCTCTCTCTTAAGTCGTACATCATCCCTATGTTGTTTAAACCTGTCTTTCAGCCTCTTTTTCGTTTCTCCTATGTACACACTCTGACATTCTTTACATTTCACTTCGTAGATAATCCCTTCCTCTTCCTCTTCTCTGTTTCCCTTTTTCTTCTTTGCATTCTTCGCTATTCTTAAGATGCTTCTCCCTCCCTTCCTGTAAGTTTGAAGTCCACTTTATGCACAGTAAGGCTAATCGGGACTGGACCTACAGTTTAAAGTGGGATCATAACCACCATGTGCCTCCACCGGGTATCGAACCCAGGATCCCTTGATTACAAGGCGACGATGCTACCACTGCTCTATCGGGAAGGCCCAAGATGTCGCTATTGAGATACAACCTAGGTTAACAGATCGGGTTATCTCGTAGGTAAAGATTAGGTAGTAACATTTATACAGGGTGTTTCCGGGTTGACGATACAAACTTTCAGGGATGATGGAGAAGGGCACATGTATCAATTTGAGATAAGGAACCCTGGTCCGGAAACGACTTAGTCGAAAGTTATAAGCGAAAATCGGTGTATGAAGATGTAATACTTTTATTACCTGCACAAGTTTCACAAGCTGCTACATTCACAACAGTTGTTCAAAGTGGCGTCCCCCAGCTTCTCTGCAGGCATGACATCGTCGCACAAAGTTCTGGCGAGACACCCCGGGGTCGTTCGAACAATGTCATAGGCAGCGAGAATTCTTGCCAGGAGATCCTCTTCAGTCTCGACAGGTGTCTCGCCAGAACTTTCTGCGACGATGCATGCCTGCAGCGAAGCTGGGGAAGAACTGTTGTGAATGTACGTAGCAGCTTGTGAAACTTGTGCAGGTAATAAAAGTATTACATCTTCATACACCGATATTCGCTTATAACTTTCGACTAAGTCGTTTCCGGACCAGGGTTCCTTATCTCAAATTGATACATGTGCCCTTCTCCATCATCCCTGAAAGTTTGTATCATCAGCTCGGAAACACCCTGTATACTGACGATTACATGTAAGAAACTATTTTGTTCCGAGTTTGTTAGTGTCTCCACTTTAACATTATTCTGACTATTGTCCTCAATGAAATGTCTCTCAACGTAGGAGCAATTTTTCACTGTACATTTAGACACAAAGCTGTGAGTCCAGTGCCGGAGCCGCCAGTCTGAAAAGAGGTAGACGTTTAGGTGTGTTCAGAAAGAGTTGCCCCTTAAGAAGAGACAGGAGACTTACATTGCTGCGGCCGTCGTGTTTAGGAATGCCACAGAGTTAGTTCAGTTAGTTAGTACGTAAGTGTACGGGCTGCGGTTTGGGAAACACTGCATTGAAGCTTTTACTGTGCACAAAGTAATGAGACACATTTACTTTTCCGCTTGCGAGGTAGAAAAATCACTGCTCCAGTGATGGATGGGCACACTCCCGGACCAGACCAGAGGATCGAAGCTTCAATTATTAAAAGAGGCTTTCGCTCTCGAGACTACGGAAAAGGGTAAAGGTTCCGCGTGGGAGGAGGGGGGGCTGGAAGAGTCGAAGTTCCAGAAGAAACAATTTTACGGAGAAGAGCCGGGCGTCCGCGAAAAAACAAAATGTTTGGAGCTGTCTTCCCCGTAGAGGAGAGATCTTGTTTGCTGATTCGCTGAACATCCATTACCTTGTTGGTTTTTGCTGCGGTGACGTTGGAGAACGAATTCAAGAGCAGATCGCTGAACCCACGTTCCTTCGGATCGTGGAGATTTCAATAGGAATGTATACGTGCCTGAGTGGTTGTGGGGTGTTTGGCGAGTTCAACTCTACCGAAAAGATTCATACGATTGTTACCGCGCTGATGCCAGGTTTGTCAGAAATTGTGGTCCTGTTCTACGTGGTTGCATACATTCGGAATTGAATGGGGTCTTCCTAGGATTAGTAACGTTGAAACGTGGAACCAAACGAAAGTAATTTTTCGAAAAATTGTCATCCTTAATGGCATTTATGTGCTCGAAACTTTTGTGCCTTGATACGCTGTATATGTGGTTTGGTGCTATGTATTTCGAAACGAGATGAAGTTTTGCCCTTCGAGATCACAAGACCGAGAGTTGTGCTTCGAGATCCATACAAGACCAATATTTGCTGTTCGAGACGAGACTCAGATGTGCTCTTCCAGACCAAAACGAGACCGATATTTGCCCATCCAGACCGAGACGACACCAATATTTGCCCTTCCAGACCAAGACGACACCAAGATTTGCTCTTCCAGACCGAGACAACACCAATATTTGCCCTTCCAGACCGAGACGACACCAAGATTTACCCATCCAGACCGAGACGACATCAAGATTCCCCCTTCAAGACCGAGACGACGCCAAGATTTACCCTTCCAGACCAAGACGACGCCAAGATTTACCCTTCCAGACCGAGACGACACCAAGATTTACCCTTCCAGACCGAGTCGAAACCGATATTTGCCCTTCCAGACCGAGATTTTCCTTTCTAGACAGAGAAGAGTCAGAGATTTGTCCATCCAGACCAAAGCGAGACCAATATTTGCCATTCCAGAACGAAACCGCTCTTTAATATCGAGGCAAGAAGGAATCGGCTGTCAATAAGTCTGAATGAGATCGAGAACGATACGAGGAATTTGGAATTCGAGACGAGAGCATTCCTTAAATCGCCTAACTCGATAAGTTCATAATGGGTGAGCAAGAGGCGGTATTAGACTCCATAGCTCCTAAAGCACTGAAAGTTGTTCCA
Source organism: Lepisma saccharinum (assembly GCF_977018435.1). Lineage (NCBI taxonomy): Eukaryota > Metazoa > Arthropoda > Insecta > Zygentoma > Lepismatidae > Lepisma > Lepisma saccharinum. The sequence continues at coordinate 48,272,864 of NC_139252.1, forward strand.
GATGAGAATCGAACTCATGTTTCCATTCCTCGTAGAGTCACGGCACTCGGGAATTAAAGGGTGTCCCAAAAGTAACGCAGGATTTAATTTAAGGAAAAAAACATTTCATATACTTATTAGTTTGCAAAGTTATTACATCGCAAACATACATATAAATTATATGGTATTATATCATCAGATATTATAAAGTAGCAAACTACTTCCTTTAGTAAGTGTTTAAAGATATTAATAAATTATGAAATAATTGAAGTGGTTTTATTATGTGCAAGTTTTTATTAAGTTTTTGCTTTATGTTAATATAAATCAATTATGGTTTTGCATTCTTGTTTTATTGTGCGTATTGATTACATTGTTCCTCGGGTGTTCTCAATATTTCTGTATCACTTTTGTTTATACAAACATAAATGTAATGTGTATAGGAGGTAAAATGCACATGGTGGGCCTAGCAGGTGCCATCTTTGAATGCGTCATTCGATGCACTCATGCCAGTGACAATTAGCTGGTAATGATGGTAATCTTGTAATTATTATAATTAATAAACAATTGCCCCTCTATAAACAAAAAAGTATTAATAAAAAAACATGGTTTTTGTGAGTTTTAGTGAATGGTAAAATATGTGACACTCATGCAATAATTAGTTATTTTTTATTAATTATGGTAATGGTAATTTTTGTAATTATTATAATTAATAAATAACTGCACATATACACAACAAAGGAAGCAGTGATTCAATAAGAAAACTATTTCTTGAATTTGTTTTTAAAACAGTTTTTAGCCGAAACAAAAAAAAACACGTATTTCTTCCTTTGGGCCCCTCTATACACCTGCGAAGTTTGATGAAAATCGGAGGGGGACACGGGGGTCAGATCTTTACTTCAATTTGTCCTCATCTTGACATTTGAGGGGGGTTGCCCCCTAAAACAGTTTTTTTAGCCGAAACAAAAAAAAACACGTATTTCTTTATTTGGGCCCGTTTATACACACACCTGACAAGTATCATGGAAATCGGAGGGGGACACAGGAGTCAGATCCTCACTTAAATTTGTCCTCATCTTGACATTTGAGGTGGTTTTGCCCCCTAAAACTGTTTTTAGCTGAAACAAAAAAAACACGTATTTCTTCCATTAGGTCCCACTATACACCTGCCAAGTAGGAAATCGGAGGGGGACAATTAGATAACCTCCCTTGTTAGTCTTACACTTTGTAATTATATAACACTGAATATATTATAATGTTTTATTTTAATTCCTAAAACTGTAACTGTAGAACAATTGTATAATTTTTGTATAACATTTCTATCTTGTTATATGTGTTAAAGGTTTCATCCTGGAATGGAATGTCTCACATTTATGTGTGTTTTAATTTCCAATACATTCGAATGAATACATATTCGTTTCAATGGCATTTACAAAATCACCTCTGACATTTTATGTCAAAAAAGTAAGATTATTTTTGTGCACGAGTGTGTTAGCCGATGCGTAGCAAAGTATTTTAGGAACAACACTTGAAAAAAATTCTTGTAGGACTAATTAATGAAAACTTTCTTTGTAATCGAAGATCATAATACCTTTTAAAATGTGGTAATTATATAATGATAATGAGATACGAAACTCTCGGATCCAAAACTTTGGAACCCGGATCCGTTTGGCCATCCCTAGTTTATAGCCGCTCCCCTTCCTGTCCTGACGTCTCTCTCTATGTGTGCGCGGGTAGACCCTCTCATTCTTCCCTATCTGTCTCTCGGTTTTTCATTTCTCTCCCCACCCCTCTCTGCGTGACTCGTTTCTTTCTTCCCCTTTTCTCTTCTCTTCTTTATTTTAGTTTCAAACATTTTCTTCTGATGACATAACATGACGTCATTATAGCCCACTTCATGATAATTCTTCATTTCCAATCCCCTTCAATAAGTTACTGAAATTATTATAGTTTCACTAACACATTTTATATATATATATATATATATATATATATATATATATAATCTTGTGTAGTAGTAGTTGTGCATTTGTGTTTTTTCTTGTGTAGTGGTTGTTATGTGTTTGTATGTCTTGTGCAGTAGTTGTGCTGTGTAGTGTTTTTGGGTTTGACTTGTGTAGTAGTTGTGGTGCCTAGTGTGTTTGTGTTTATTTTGTGTAGTAGTTATGCTGTCTAATGTGTTTCTGTTTGTCTTGTGTAGTATCAGTGGTGTGTATGTATGTGTCTTGTGTTGTAGTTGTGCTGTCTAGTATGTTTGTGTAGTAGTTGTGCTGTCTAGTATGTTAATTTTGTCTTGCGTAGTAGTTGTGCTGTCTAATTTGTTTGTGTTTGTCTTGTGTAGTAGTTGTGGTGTGTTTGTGTTTATTTTGTTATAGTTGTGATGTGTTTGTGTGTGTCTTGTGTAGTAGTTGTGCTGTCTAATGTGTTTGTGTTCGTCTTGTGTAGTAATTGTGCTGTCTAATGTGTTTGTGTTTGTCTTGTGTAGTAGTTCCTCCATTGATATTGGGGGTTAGGCGTAGAGCTGACAACTCTGCACTGTAAAAACACATGTCAAGAAACAACAATATAAGGCCATGGATGTTCCCAAGGTAAAATATTCCGGAGGTAAATTAGTCCCCCGTTCGGATCTCCGGGTGGGGACTACTTTGGGAGGTCTCTGGACTAAGGATAAGATCTACATTAGGAATAAGGATATTAAATTAGATACCTGGAATGTTCTGAGCCTTTACCGGCCTGGGACATTTCAGTGTACAGTTAATGAGATAGTTACGTATAAATTAGATGTTGTAGCTGTCCAGGAAGTTAGGTGGCCAGGAGAAGGGAATTGTAAAACTAAAAATTATACTTTTTTCTATGGTGGTACTGAAAATCATAATTTTGGAACAGGCTTTTTTATAAATAATAGAATTATCTCGGCTCTTAAAACAGTAGAATTTATTAATGATAGGATATCATATGCAGTTTTACAGGGTAGGTGGTGTAAAATTATTTTAATAAACATACATGCAACAACGGAAGATAAAGATGATAATACTAAAGATGATTTTTATACAGAGTTAGAACAGGTCTTTGATAAATTTTCTCAGTATGATATGAAAATTCTGTTAGGTGACTGTAATGCACAAGTTGGCAACAAGACGAAGATGGAGGGACAACGTTGAGATGGACCTAAGGGAAATCGGTAGGGATGGAAAAGAGTATATAGATCTTGCTCAAGATAGGGAAAGATGGAAGGCCTGTGTTGCTGCAGCCATGAACCTTCGGGTTTAAGAAGGCTAGAGAGTTAGTTAGTTAGTTGGTAGTTATTACATTATATGAAAGAGTGAACATTCCCATTAAATGTGGAAGAGAATATCTGACAAAATGTCCTCCACGACGCATTTGACACTCGAATTCTTTTTACAATATTCTGAATCACTTTCTCGCATAACTGTGACTCAATGCCATCGATAGCTCATTGAATTTCTGCTTTCAATTCAGTGATCGTTGTTATCTTCGCAGCATACACTTTGGACTTAATGAATCCCCAGAGGAGAAAAATCGCACAGTGTTTCATTTGGGGCGCTTCTCCTATCGAAAATGTCAGGTAATTTGCCCACAGTTTCTGTACTTGTAACGAATTTTAACGATCGTCACTCGCTCCTTCGCCATGTAGCGCTCCATATTGACTAACCTCAATGTTCTTCCTACAACACCTCTCAGAACGCTGCCAACCCTGCGCGGAAAAAATGGCGCACAATTAAAATCCTGCGTTACTTTTGGGACACCCGCTACTTTGGTGTCCTGTAATTATGGAGAAGGAAACGCGAATTGTTACCACCAGGTGGAGCTTATGCAGAACACAGGGGGGAGGTTTTGTGATGATGTTTCTCATTACCAGAGAAACTTGCCTAACTAACGTCCAGTTCCAGCCCCAACAGACGTTGTTGCGCAAATAGAAGTGGCTTCAGTTCTACGTTTAATTAAATACCCCCACGGATCCCCTCGCCGTTCACAATCGACTCCAACCCATCGATTTTCAATAAGCTCTCACACCCACGCTCTCTGTTTTCCGTTCAGGGAAACCAAGTGACGCAAAGTTGAGGCTCAGAGTTAAGGAGGAACACAGAGTTAATAACCTTCCTTCTCAGAGTCGAACTTAACGCACACCGTATTCAACACCGTCGTCTACTGACGTCACGATAAATGTTAGCTTAGGCATGTTACGTTTAGAGCTCTTAATCCGCATTGAGATGTACGTAAGTGTTGACGTCATCCGCGACGGAATTCTGGGTTATTTGCCGAAGAGCATGATGGGAGAAGAGAAAGCGGTGAATGCTGGGAAATGTAGGTGACTTCAGTTTTCACGTGTTACCTCATGCGCGGTGATTACCACCGAAGTGTCTTCAACTTCCGAGGCCTTTGTCTTGGATCGATGACGTAGATATGACAAGTGGGATACGTATAGGAGCAGATCCGGCTTCAAAATGTCGCCCCAGGCTGGTGTAAAAAAAAATGCCGCCCCTCGCACATTTCTTTTTGTGAAGATGCGGTTCGTTACACGCTGCCTCGGAAATCTGTAGTGTAAGGTCGCGCATAACGGCGGAGAAGGGGAGGAAACGAATGAACGGAGCAAAGCAGTACGCGCTGCTGTAAACGGCTGGTAGCTGCAGCCGTGTTTTCCTCTACGTGCACTCACTTCCTCTCTCACGTGCCATTGGTCCAGCCCTCTCGAGTCACTACTTGCGGAGAGAACTTGCTTTCGTTCGCTTGCTCCAGAGAATCCCGGGACTTAATAGTAAATACAGGGTGGCCCAAAAGTAGGTATACAGTATATAGACCACTGTCGGCCTGGCATTGTTGTTTGTAAGTTCATTATCCTTTTCAGATATCTTGATACTATGAATGATGACTGGTAATTTGAAAGTACACAGTCGTAGTACTACCATAACTTCTTGTTGTTGTTCATTAATTGTTGATGAATAAAGTCACTGGTACTGTATACCTACTTTTGGGCCACCCTGTATAGTGCCAGCTCGGTGCCCGATGTGTGTATGGATGTTATTTGTGGATGTCCCCTCATCAATTTCATCATATCATCACTCATCGTCTTTGCGATTAGCCCAAAATGGAAGAGAAGCGACGCTAATAACAAAAATACAAACACAAGCTAAGTATGAAAAAAAGTAGTTCAAATTTTCACCACTAGACTTAAATGTAGCGCTGAAGTAACTACAACCAGTACTTTGAGTTTTATGTCAGTGTTCCATATTCGCCTTGGGAACGACCCTTTGGACGCACGAAGCGTTTCCCGTGATGGTCACTGTGCACCAGATTTCAGCGCCACATTTCAACCTGGTGGTGAAAATTTGAACTTATTTTCGTCACCATTCACTTTCCCATTGTCTCCATAGCTTCTGTACAAAGCTTCAGCGCAATCCGTTGCTTCGAACGGGCTCCAGAGGGTAGGGCAACTTTAATTGTGTACACCCTCTATGTTCAAAGCACACTGTCCTTCATGATTTATCAAGGAGATCTGCCCTTAGAGGTCTAAGAAGGGGATTCAAGCCGTTTGCAGTAAAGTTGTAGAGGCTGTTGGGAACTCAAAATTCAATTCAATCCATGAGAAGAGCGCACCAGAAACTGCGACCAACTTGTTCGAAAGCTTTCCTCAAATCAATTTTCCAAGTGCTCTCACCAGCATTAGCGAACATGCACGTAAGAGGAACAAACTTTGGCATTGAAAATTGTAGTCGGTGATTTCCACTTGTGTACCGGGAAGCCAACGGATGCTGGAGACCGCAGAGATCAGTTGAAGTGCTCACGAGATGAATCTCTCTCCCAGTCTCCTTTGGCCGTCTGTGAAATAAACGCACAATATGTCAGGGTTCGGCCCACTTGAAGAAAACCATTTTAAAACCAAGTGGGTTAACTTTGGTATTTCAATGATTTCTGTAATGAAGGAATGTCATAGAGGTGTATTCTAATGAAGATTGCATTTTAGATTCTTAGAATGCGATCACGACTGTCATTATAACTCGAGATTAAGTTTGCTATATAAAATGCACAACAACACTTGTAATATTGATATAAAGTAGAACGAAATATCAGAGCTCAATACAAACGTTTAATCTTTATTGAGAAATTACATAGACCTATATTAAGCTGTAAGTAAAGCTGTAAATAAAGTCACTGAACTCAGATCTGAAGTCAGTTTCTCTGTCACTACTATCGTTGAAGCGCTAGCGTGAATTGTTAAATGAAGAAAGCTACGCAAATGAAAATATGTTGGTTTCAGTCGCCATATGAAAGATATTCTAATAAATAAAAGTCACTGAACTCAGGTCTGAAGTCAGTTTCTTTCGATTTACTATCGGGGAATACTATGTATGTATACTATCTAATCAGTTCCAAAACTTTTTATCAGGTTATTATGCACAAAGTTTAAAAAAAATTACTATGACCAACATTACTCTGAATGCTTAACACATTTGAATATGTTTACCTTAGAAGAAAGAAGAAAAATGAAAAGGATAAATTTTGTAGAGAAGATATTAACTTTCCAAATGGACAGTGAATACCTTTTTAATAATATATCTTATACAATTCCCAGACATTCCCATAGGTATATCTCAATTCTCACATGCCTAAACAAGGCAAGAGGTTTAGTAGCTGATCTTGTTGAAACCTATAATTTGAATTTATGTTGATGTATAAGATTGAAGGATCCACTGTTTTATTTTATCATTATGTATTCAATTGTTTAATTTTGTATAACCAATTTTGACATAACCTTGTTGTTTAATCGTTATCATCACTTAAATAAATAAGATTATTATTATTATTTGAACAATACACAGTTAATTGTACAATATTATATAACAATAAAAAAATATTAATAGATCTTGTTGAAAACTGTAACTTGAAGTGTAAATATGCTAACTTGTTATGTTATTCTACAGGTTCTGTATTTTATTCGTGTAACTTTGTACTTTTGTATTTGACTTAGTGCTGTATTGTACGGACATTGAATTTTCGCGATGCGCGAAATCGCGAAATGTGAAAAAAAGATGCAATTTTGAACATTCTGCACGTAACTACACCCCCAATGATGAAATATGCATGAGTTTTATTCACGAAGTAATGCGAAATGTGTGATTTTCCACGAAATGAACACTTTTTCGCGAAATAACCGTCAAATATCATCGAATTAAGTAGAAAACACGCAAAAATCGGCAATCGAGGTTGTGCGCGCAAACTGTCGATTTGTAACAAAACGTTTGCCTAAAGTTTCCTACCACTTGCAGCTGAAGAACGTTTTATCTTCGATCACATCAGGAAGACGCTGCAAATTTGGATTTCCCATGCACATAATCTAATTTTGAAAACTTCGCTCCCTGTCAAGCTGCATTCCTTTCTTCCCCCGAATGTCTACTCAACGTCCAGTTTTATTGAACTTGCTAGCTGTAGCAGCGATTAGATTGGTCTGTTCCCGCACATCAAGGGAAACAATGGTGTCATTTGTGTTCAGTCATGAATTAATTTTGTTTATCATCATGTGATTTTCAACATGTGTTTGTAAATGTGCAGTAGTGATAATTTTATTTGTTGGACAGCAAGGATATCCTTTAAATACATACAATGAATAAATGACTTGAGATATGCAATTTAGAAATGAAGTGATTTTGTGTTGATGTTTTCTTTTTGGTTGGACAGCTAAGTACTTGTGCATATGTACAGTATATAAAAATGAAGTAGTTTATCAATTTATAGCTCTTTTGTATGTTGTTTCCTTTCATGATGAAAAAGTGTGTGCCACTTTTTTTTCCACCGCTGGTATATACCGTTGATCTAACATTTTATTTACCGCTCCCCTCAGTGTTTAGTTACCATAAATTTGTCTCCCTATGTATTAGGTTTCATACTGTGCTCAACACTTAAGATAAACAATTATTATTATTATTATCTATATGTATCTTATATCGTAATGTATCCATTATTGATACAACATCTGCTAAGGTAACCAGGTAACCAGGAAATCATAAGAGAATAAAGGATAAAAAATAAACATTTCTATGGTTTAGTAGTTTGTTGTTCTGCTAGTTTGTGTGCCGGGTGGAGAAGTGCAGTGGGTAGGTTGAGCGGCAATTACAAATGTGAATCATATTACTTGTATTCACATCTTATTTATAAAAGCTCAACAAAACTCAATTAAACCCGAAAAAAAAACCGATTAAACCCGACAGGACCCTGGTGGTTTTTTTTTTTTTTTTTTTTTTTTTAATGGGTTTTTCAAACCCTGCAATATGTGCTTCACGCGATAACACCGAACTTCCCAGTGCACAGCAAGATTTAATTTGCTTCTTGCAGCCTCATGCGGGGTTTAGTCGAGCTTTCAAAGCCCCAAAGCATGTGGTTTGTGGAAGAACTGTTCGAGAGAGAAGTAGCGGGAGCTTTTGCAGACAGGATGTTGCCTCGGAGACTATTGGGAGTACAGTAGTGAGGAGACTTAGCAAAACAACAAGATGTTTTCATGATGTAAAAGGTATTTAAAGGGGATATGAATGTTGATAGGCATCCTAACGTTCTTTTGATAATGACATTATCAATTAAACTAAACTAAAACCAATTGTTTTTTACGGTTGACATTTATTTTTTAGTGCAAGAGTACAAAAAACAACACACTGACAAATATAATTCAATCCTGCACAATATGAAAGGAATGAAAAATAGAGAAAACGACAACAGAATAGAAATAATGGAAAAGTACAAAAATAGGAAATATCAAAACTGGCAAATGGTATTTACAGGAACTTTCCTGGACTGTTTACACCTTTTACTTATCTTTAAAGTAAATCTGAACTTCAGTTTCGAGTGAAATAACTTAGATTTTTTGAATTGTTGCAGAATTGTACTTTAAAACGTACAACGATTAACAAAATTGTCTATCACAGAGTGGTGTCTTGTCCCATTGCCCGTCGCTCTAGATTCATCTACATCCCAGCCGACCTCCGCGGTGGAGCATTTACCACATCGCGTTACGACTGAAAGAGGTTGCGGGTTCGAATCCCGGCCTGGGCGTGGGTGTTCTTTGTGAGTGTTCCTCCATCAATTTCATCTTATCATTACTCATCCCCATCGTCGCGATTAGCCAAAAGTAGCAGGAAAGCCAAGTTTGTTTTCAAAGTCCACTTTATGCACGGAAAGAACAATTGTAACTGGGTCTACAGTTTAAAGTGTAATCCGAATCAGTATGTGTCACCATGACTACAGGGAGACAACATTACCACTACCCCACAGGGGAGGTCTAGAAAAGCGAAGAATAATAAAACCAAATCAATCAATCAAAAATCAATATTCTAGATTTAGACGATGTCAATGGAGGAGAAATCAAACACAAAAAAAACGAAGAAATCTCAGCAGGGATTCGAACCCACGACAGATACATTCGCAGAATATCGTGAGGTAACTGTTCTCTGCCATGTATATAATAACATCAATAAAATTATTTACAGTGTTACGAAAATATATTTCATGCATTCACTTTCCTGTGCGTGACAGGGACTCAAAGCACGAAAAAATTATTCCAAGCGCAAAAACGTTCCCATCGCAGAGAACGTGATTGAATTTTAAATGCTGGCTGGTTAGCTATTATCAGCACACAAGGGCTCTGGTTAAATCACCCGCAAAGGGAAGGGCAATTGGGTGATGCATGGCGCATCATCGAGCTTTGGGAGTGATTGATTTTGAATCTCTGTGCTCTCCTGATGGTGTGACGCACAGCCCCCTCCCTCCTAACCTTCTCTCTCTCTCTCTCTTTTCTCTCTGTCTGTATGGGTGTGTATTGTTCATTCTCTTTCAGCTTCCATACCTATGATCTCACTCGTTCTGTCCCTTCTTTTCCATACTTCTCTCATTTTACCTTCCCACATCTCCCCGCCTCTCCTTGTATTTCCCCTTATTTAACTATCTCTATTTACTATTCCCTATTTTTTCCCTCCTACATTCTCTTCTTTCTTTCCTTTCTGCTTCTTTATTGATTCATTTGCTTTATTTCATTTCGCCTTTTGTGCAACTTTCGGCTAATTTGTGAAGATGGGGATGATGTGATGAAATTCATGAATGGACACTCACAAACATCCATGCCCAAGCCGTGATTCGATCCCGGGACTCCTGGCGTCGTAGCGCGATGTGCTAACCCCTCCGCCACGCGGGGCCGACATTTCCTGCTTCTTAAACTTCATCTTGCTCTCGTGTGTGTGTGTGTGTGTATCGCAGTATTTCTGCAAATCTGATAGCAGAAATGAACTGAGAAAATACTAGTCTGATTTGTGTCATATGAACATCTTTCCATTCGAAAAACTTGGCCTGAGTCCAAGATGACGGATATACAGAGTGTCCACAAAGTCCTGCTACCATTACAATGAAACATAGTGTAGCTCCTAAACTGTATATAAGATAAAGACATGCGTTTTTTTGCAACGTGTTCAACAGCTCTCAAAGTTTTAATAAGTAGTGTTATTTTTTATTATTTTTTAAATTTTTTATTGTTTTTTTGCAGATTATGTCGTGAGCAACAATGACGACAGCACAGGAGAAGGCAGAATGTGTGTGGTGGTATACTACCGGGTGGCATGTGGAAGTGTTGTAATTGTAAATAAAACTTTGAGAGCTGTAGAACACGTTGCAAAGAACCGCATGTCTTTATCTCATATAGTTTAGAAGTTAAGTTTCATTGTAACGATAGCAGAACTTTGTGGACACGCTGTATTATTGTTATATCCTGGAAGGTAGGCAGCCTCTCACCCCATGTTTGCTGAGGTACCCAGGCATTTCATTTTACATTTAGTTTCTGAAATGGAAAAGTGTCGTGTGACTTTTGACTCACCCTGTGTATATAGAGAGATAGAGGACACACACACACACAATTTGTAATCTTTCTTCTTTCATTTTTCAATTTTTTCCACTTTTTCTTTAATCACCTCACCTTTCGTTCTCTTTCTTCTCGAGTTTTCTTTATCGAATTCACCTTCTTTACTTTTAGTATTTCTTCATCTCTCTTCTCTCTCTCTCGATTCTTCATTTCTTATACATTTTCTTTCTCGACCATATTTTAGCACTCTCCCTCTTTGGCTTTGGTCTCCCTTCTCATTTCTATGTTTTGCTCCATTGTCTATGTCTCTCTCGTTCATTTGTTATATGTTTCCTTGTATTTCTTGTCCTTATTTATCGTCTACTTCCTTCCTCTCTTCTCATCTAATTCGATTTCAGACTTTCCTCTGTATTTTGTCCCACCTCTCTCTTTCTGTCACCCTGTAGCCTTTTCTTCTCTTCTGTACTTCCATATTTTGCACTCCTTCTTTTTTACGCTTGTATTCCTCGCCTCCAGCTTCCCTTCCTCCCGCCCTTGTGTGTGAAGATTTGTGCGGATACAACGTCGTGGTAGCGAGTGACATATGCTCCGTTTCTCGCGAATCCACGTCTCCTTGGAGACAACCTTCTCCCTGGAGATCCGAGGGGGAAGAATGCGAGTATTGGAACTGCACCATTCGTAGCAGAGCGGTGGCTGCTCGTAAACTCTCGACAGCATATGTGACTGGAAGACAAATGTTATCAAAACATTTGGATAGTCAGTGGAATACAAACACATCTCAATTCTACGAGGCTTGTAATAGGTGGCTGTCATGAAGAAATGAACAAAATTGAAACCTTAGTTCAATTCAAGTACACTTTATGATATTCTAAACTAGACTCTATGTCAGGAATCTCTGGAGAACGAGAGGGCTCGACCAATGAACGCGTGGGAAGTGCAGCTACCAGCCATTGTAGTACTCGATTTCTCCACTTATCTGACGTTATGCGCGACCTTGCGTCACAGATTCCCAAAGCAGAGTCATAGGGAATTGGAACTCTAGAACAGAGGTTCTTAGTTAGCTTTCAGACCGAGCTGACACGGAGATTTCACACCGAAGTGACAAGCGACACGGGTTCCAATCAGTATAAAAAAGCATTCACTGCGCACGCACTACCAACAGACCGAGGGGCGAACTCTATCTTATAATGGGTCAGTCCTAGCGACAAGTGAAGCTTGTCCTGTTACTCCGGTACGAAAGATTGCATTTACTTCTGAATGTTGTTTGCCAGGTAACACGTGTCTTATTACGTCTGGAAGTTTGCTGAATCTTTGATTTACCACGGACCCTCTTGTGGTAACATTTGTTGTTTCAAATCCCAAGACGTGACTCACAATGCTCATCAAGACCCTTTCATTACAGTTATAACGGCACTAAACCACGTACCATTATAATCTAATAATTTAAATAGCTTGTCACTCTAATTGGAGCTGATATTATTCTTCTGGAAAAATTAAACTTAAATTTTAAAACTTTCTAAAATAGTATTAACTCGGAGTACACTTCTGTACTTCAAGTGCTTTGAAATATTTAAGATTGGTGATGTAATTTTAGTTGAAATTGATCTGTGTGGTACTTACGGTAATATCGATACGAGCATAAGGACAGTGGTTGATTTTAAGTACCACTGGGAAAGTTCATATCTATAATTTTCCACTTGAAACGAAAGGTAAAAGAGTAAATTTACAACCAAAATGCCCAAAAATTGATCTTTGTGAACAATTTTGGTGAGTGTTCAAGAGATTTTGACGACAACGATGTGTATGGATAAATTTCCGCCATTAAGTTACCCGGAACTAAATTTGAATTGTTTCAAGTTCACTTTGTGCAGAGATAGGCTAACCGGGACTGTGCCTACGATTTAAAGTGGTATCCATTGATTGGAAGGGAATGACGTTACCACTACGCCACCAGGGAGGTATAGAGTGAGTAGGAGAGAGTGAGCCCAAACGCTCCGGCCGGGCCACCGTTTCGGCATCTCTATTTGGAGAGAAGCCAGAAGAGGAAAATCGTTAACCCAGTTCGCCAGTCACCGACCGCCAAGCAATCTCGGAAATTGGAGCGTGCATCGATAGACTGCCACCACACGCTGATTTACAAAGGGACGCCCTGCCCTCTCCACACACAGATATTGCGGTCGCACATGGCAGTATATCAATTTTCACGACGGCTGTTTTCACGAGATGGAATTTATCTAACTGTCGAATAATGTGAATTGCAAACCATAAAGTGCGTGCATATGGGGAACCCCCATAGGCCAGTGGGGGCAAAATTAGAAAATGTACGATTGTAGAATAATAGTCTCATATCGCTCTCTTTTGTCGTCTCGATAGTGGCTCCAGGATCAACAACCCGGCTGCATATTAACAAAAGAAACGTTTAAAGTCCACTTTATGCACATTAAGGCTACTCGGGACTGGACCTACAGTTTAAAGTGGGATCCGAACCACTTGTGCCTAAGTCGGGTGTCGAACCCGGGACGCGTATTTCACATGTGCACATTGAAATAGAGATTGGGGGCGTGGTTTGTGCATGAATGCTCCCTATTGGTAGCAGACTGCCTCAATGATAATCTACATTATTATATATTATTATCTGTATTATAGGATACGAAACTGGCATTTTTTTCATTTACTTGGGCGAACACTGTTTTGTAAACCACAGACTACTATGTCCCAGCACAAGCAGAACAATCCATATTCGGAAAGCGAATAGACTTTCTTATTGGAAATAATGGCGGAAATAATTTTTAAAATGTTGCGTTTGATGAAAATTCTTATACAATTACTAAATATATTGGGTCATTTTCCGGTTTTCGTCACATTCAATCAAGAAACATTTTGAATTCTTACTTTAAAAATCTGCCAAACCGTTGATTAGCGCCAAAACCTTAATTTTGACAATATAAGCGCGCGCCTATTTGTTTCAAAAAGAGTTGTTACAAACCAGATATAACAACACAAAATCAAAGAAAAGTGTTTCGATATAGAAAAGTAGATGGCAGCACAAGGTGAAAGAATGTAAATAAATCGTTGGAGGATAAGTATCGATTTAGTGAAAGTGCAGCTGTAATAGAAACATGTAAAAAAGATGAAAGCAATGTATTAAAAGTAGATAATAGATGGGAAAGAATAATATAAGTGGTTTTCAGCTTTCAACAAGAAACTTCTCCATTACAAACCACGTCCACAATATCTATTTCAATGTGCACATATGAAATATGCACCCGGGACACCTTGCTTAAAAGGCGACGACGCTACCACTGCACCATCGGGGAGGCCCAACAAAAGCAACGTGGCTAATGGCAACAGCCAATAGGAGAGCGTTCCTTGCATTGGCCAAGGTCCTTCAGTTACGTCGGCTGCTCAATGCATCATGAAGGAAATACGAGGCCATGGATCGTATTTACAAAACCCACATGGAAATCGCAACTTTTAAGCGTGGTAGAAACAGTCAATGATACTGCGTTTCCTACACGACACAAAGGTCTGCTATCTCACCGTGAGGGAAATGCGAGGTCTAGTATAGTATTTACAAAACCCACATGGAAATGGCAACCGTGGCAACGTAACCGTTGCTAATGGTAACAGCCAATGGTACTGCGTTTCTACCTGCGGATATCCAGTTGGGGAAGTGGAAACACTGTCGCCTTGTAATCAAGGATCCTCGGTTCGATCCCTGGTGGAGGCACATTGCACCGTGGATCGGATTTCACTTTAAATTGTGTGTCCAGTCTTGAGAGGATAAAGTAGACTTAAAGTTATCACCGCCCTTTGCCTTCGTGGCGTAGTGGTTAGCACAGTGTGCTACATCGTCAGCGGACCGGATAGTTTGAATCCCTGCCTGTGCACACTCAGAGAACTAAATGCATCATATCGGTTGATGCACTAAAGTGTGTTTTATGGCTTCTTCAAAGAATCAGATTCATATTTGATGCATTTGGGTGCATTTTTGTATGTCGTGAAAGAAACACCAAAGTGCATTATTTGATTCAAGTGAGGACTTATTACAGTCGAGATGCACTTCAATGTATCAGTTGATGCGTTTTGATGCACCTTGATGCATGTTGATGCACCAGAATGCATCTTTCTCGATGATGCAGGAAGGTGCATCAGCTGATGCATTAAAGTGCATCTCGACTGAAATAAATCCTAACTTGAATCAAATGATGCAATTTGGTGTTTCTTTCACGACATACAAAAATGCATCCAAATGCATCAAATGTGAATCTGATTCTTTGAGGAAGCCATAAAACACACTTTAGTGCATCAATCGATGCATTCTGGTGCATCAATCGATATAATGCATTTAGTTTTCTGGATGCATGGGTGTTCCTTGTGAGTATCCTTTCATCAATTTCATCATGTAATCACTCATCCCCGTCATCGAGGTTAGCCAAAAGTGATAGAAAAACAAAGTAAAATAAAGCAAAGCTCTTGTCTTGAAAACATTCAACTGTATTTGTTAAATCTTAGCTAATTCTTTCGAACTGAGCACTGAAGGTCACCTTACCAACATTACACATCAATGATACACCCTGATTGAGTTCAACAGTGTTGTATTGCTGGAAGCGATTTCATAAAAAAAATCATAAAATGGTTTCTTCACTATAGCAGCTGGTAACACATGGGCCCGTTCCGAAAGTAGCACGAGTTTAACGCGTTAAACGAGTTATGGTAACTGGGTGTCCCATAAGTGCTTCCGTGCGTCTCGTGAAAGAACGAGATTCACGAATCGCACGGGCTAGGAGGCTGGTTTATTCGGTGAGAATCGTTTGCTGCTTGCAGACAACGCGCGTGCATGATGGCTTCAAACTGCACTAGTTCGGAAAATGCATTATAATTTTAACAGAGAGCTATATGAAGCAACATGTGCAGGATGAGTGTGCCTTAACTCTTCTTACAATGTGATTAAAACGAGTAACAGTGCTCGCAGCAGAGATTATTTCTGCCAGAAGGACATGCCTTCCGCTGGACGTCATGCGGAAAATTTCTATAAACAAAACGCTGCGCATGCGCTTTCGTCTAGAGCGTCCCATAAGTCTGTAAAATAACTGGTCACGCCAGGACAGTGATGTGCCGTAGACTATAAGTTTACGTCTACATGCGTTGTGTACACGTAATCTACGCGTAGATTATATTGGGTTGTAGACAACGTAGACAATCTAAAGTGCATTAAAAGTAATTTTCAAGGCTTTCATGAAAGGAAAGTAACATTTTTAACTATATTGGTTCCTAACGAACTGAAAAGAATCCTATTTACAACAAAATTTCTCTTCTCTTCTATCATCAACTATGGAAGAAGATAAATATTATGCAAAAAAACAACAACAGATGGCAGTCGTGAGGCAAGAGTGGTCTTTTTCCCATAAAACACTAGAATATTTCCTATATTAGGTTTCTTCCTAGGTGAGAAATTGTTCGAATTTGGAAGAAAGAGTATGAAAGGTTTACTTCACACATCAGCAACTGAAACGCAGTATAATTTTCTTTTAATTGCAAGGCGCCCTTTGTTATCACCTTTCGCCATGTTGTTTACATAGATTACCTAATCGTGTATAAAATAGTCTACGTGTAGAATGTAGACTATCGTTGTTTACGCGTAGACGCACATCACTGCGCCAGGATCACGAGGGCAGTTACTTTCGTTCGATTCGTTCGTTCAGTTAAGGCTTTCGGAAAGCACCCTATATACAGCAGCTATAACAATTATATAAACACATTTTTGTTACCACTGAAATAAGCTTTCAAACTCAACTTAAAATAGGCCAAACCAGTGCTTACGAAGGTACAGTTACCAGCAATAACAATTTATCATTACATCCTTGAATATCAACTTCCCCGCAATGCTTTGTGTGTGATGGACGAATTTCAATAGCAACTTTTTATTGCGGATGACCGTGCATAAGGTTTCACGCTAATACACAGCCTGCAATTCTCTCGTTAACTGATCCATTGTCGGAGCAAATCGGCCATAACGGGACGCGAACCGGCATAACTTAACGAGACGCGTCGCTACACTTAATATAACAATTAGAGAGACCATTGTCGTCGGCGACCGGTGAGACAAAACCTCCCGAAGCAACAAAAGACGGGGCGCGTTTCCCCATTCAACCGGCAGACGCAATGCGAATCGAGTGTAAATAGCTTCGGATCCAAATGTGGATACTTGGGAGTCTGGAACCAGGTGGTACGGATGATTCAATGCTACACTCTTGGCCTTTGTGCAATTGCCTAATGTAATTAGGTGCTGTCTTTACACTTGCATTATTGTAAACGTTACTTCGCGTGCATCCATCAGTGGCGTGAAACGAACAAACTGTTGAAGTCCGCGGCAAGCTCAAACGGTCTAATTGAGACTGGACCTATAGTTTAAAGTGTATTCTTACCACTGAGCAAGGGTCCTATACCAGGAATAAACCCAGGACTACTTGATTAAAAGATGTTCTGAATCAAGGCGCCCGCAAGGGGGGCAGAGGGGGCATACGACGCCAGGGGTTCCGGATTCGAATCTCGGCTTGGGCACGAGTGTTTTTTTGCGTCTCTTCATCAAGTTCACCATATCACATGTCGGCCTCCCAGATTGCGTAGTGGTAACACCGTTGTCTTGTATTCAAGGGGTCCCGGGTTCGGATCTCACTTTAAACTGTAGGCCCAGTTCCCATTAGCCTACCTGTGCATAGAAGTGGACTTAAAACTCAAATCAAAACAAACCAATTTCATCATCATTCATCCTCATCTTCGCGATTAGACAAAAGTGGCAGAAAAGTGAAATGAAATAAACCTCATCAATCTTTCGCTCAATTATGTAATTACTGCAAAATGTTTACTAAACCAATTGGATGATTGGGAGGTGTTTGAACCCGTTAAACTCTCCCCTTATACAGGGTGACACAGGGAAGTGTACTCATTTTTGAATTAACAGTATACAGTTAATATGACCCCAAACTTTATTCCTGGGGTTTGAATAGGTGTGGGAAGTAATGCCATTTGTATTACGTAGAAAAAATCACATCTGGAAGGGGATGTCCATCTCCCATAATACAGTTTTCCAGTCTCCTGAGTGATCTGCTGTACCTCCGTATGAATAGCTGTCTTCAGTTCGTCTAATGAACGGGGTTTGTCGACGTAAACTCGCTCCTTTAAATACCCCCAAAGAATGAAGTCGCACATATACAGATCGGGAGATCGAGGAGGCCAAGGCACATCTCCGGACCTGGAAATCAAATGACCAGGAAACAATCCCCGTATGATGTTCATGGAATATCTGGCGGTGTGGGCTGTAGCCCCATAAATGGCAATAGATCACACACATTATACAACAAAAATAATACAGTTTGGTGTACAATTAACTGTGTAATGTTCATTCAAAAATGAGTACACTTCCCTGTGTCACCCTGTTTAAGACCATATAAGCTCAACCTAGTACGAGGGAAGGCTGATAAGTATTGAGCCTTACCCAGAAAAATTGAGCTAGGAGGTTGAAATTTGCAGGGTGTACTGGTAAATTTTTCTATATGTAATGGTGCAAATATCGACTTTCTATGATTTACTTTTCTTTGTTTTTCAGGTCCAAAGTGAAAATGGCAACACCTTCACAAAGGTTGTATGACTGTTGCATGACAATGCCTTGCCACACGCTGCAAGTGAAACAATGGCCTCCTTAGGCTTTCAAGTGTTGCCACATCCACACTGTTCGCCTGAACTGGCTCCATCTGTAAAAACAACGATTTGGGAGTGTTCAGGAGGCAACTAAAACTGCAAATGAGTGGTTACACCAGCAGTCGCAAGAATTTTATTTCCAGGGACTTAAGAAGCTGCAGGACAGATGTCGCAAGTGCATTGACTTCCTGGGGTAATCTATAGAATAGTGTGGCAGCTACAGCTTCCTAGCTCATTTTTTTCTGGGTAAGGCTCAATACTTATCAACCTCCCCTCGTACACCTTGCAGTGCATTGTTGAAGGATAACGAACCTCTGGCGCCTGAATCCACATCCAGTACAATCCTATCTGAGGCTTGCGTTGCGGTCGTCCATATGTTTAATGATATCATTCATCACCATCGTCGCGATTAGCTAGAAAGCAGAAGAAAAGCGAAGTTAAGAACTAAATCAATCAAAAAATTATTAGATACCATCCCAAAGCAGCCCATCGTGGTGGAGTGATTAGCACAGCGCGCTACGGCATCAAGTGTCCCCGGTTCGAATCCCAGGTGTTCTTTGTGAGTTTCCACTCATCATTTTATCACATCGTCACTCATCCTCATCTTCGCGATTAGTCAAAGGGGGGAGAAAAGGGGCGTAATGTAAACAAAACCAATCAATCAACACCATTCCTAAGCATCTCTTCCCTGTCAGTTACTACAGACTGGCCTAAAGCTCAGCAAATTAAATTGACCCAAACAAGATAAGTTTTGCTGTTACGTTCCTTGTGCGATTAACCGACAAAGGGAAGACCTTCCTCTCTGGAATCGGGAGGACTCCTGCGGGAGCGCTTCACACGGCAGGGGGCGCCAGTGATGGACAGCCGGCGAGCCTAGGAGTAGATACTCGGTAATTAAGCATCATGAATAATTCATCCGGGGGGGCACAGCCCCCCATCAATCTTCTCCAGGAAGTCTCGAGGGAGCATTTTGCCTTCAGGAGGACCTCCGGCGGCGATGACAGAACCATCTGCCGAAATGTTTTTGTTACTGGTCTTTGTAATGCATCCTGTGTCACTCGTGTACAGGGTGTCCACAAAGTGTATATACATATTTAAGAATTTCAAATTTCGCACACCTATGTTCCAAAAAAAGTATTTCTAAGTTTTATTTGATTTAAAAAGCCAAAGGGAACATGGTAGCCAAATTTCCTAGCTATGGGGTGGGATTGTCCCCGAGTCATTCATGAATTCATCACTGACAACATTTATTAAAATGTAAAATCTGTCCCCCCCCCAGGATATTTAATATTTAAATGCTTTCATCTCAAAGTAAGATTTAACACAATCGTGGCTCTATGTTGCTATTGCTTGTCGCTCGTTTCTTGTTGGTGATTTAGTGCATTGGACGGTGGCTACAATCCTCGATTGCAGATTGAGCCAAAGCAATTCATTTAGAGACGCTCTTGAAATAATAAGACGGACGTCGAGCGTGAGCGTGGGAAACCAACAGAGAAGAACAGTAAAGTGGAAGCTTTTGGAGTGTGTCGTCGAAATGATGGACGACGCTTGCTTCCAAGAACACGACCATCCATCACTTCTCGTTCTGGTTGCTAGAAACGCCGATGCAGCACTGGAACCACGTTAATCCGATTTCCTCGAGATCGAGTGATCGATACTGCACTGATCTCTCGAGAGGCAATTTGCACCTACTTTACCAACATGCTCTAATGCAGACACCACAGGCTGCAACGATACAATACTCCGGCGAATATAGTAATGAGGTGAGATGATAGTGCCGGAACTATTCCGCCTCTAGTGAGGCTTCAAGCAGGATCTTTTCCATGTTCCTTCTCGTAATATTGGTGGCTGGGAAGGTGAATTCAGTCAACCGCGTTGTTCCTGCGTATATTGGAACGATTAGCGCCACTGGCCTAATTAGTGGTGGTCTCACGATATATACGAGGGCCACTTTTCTTGTAGTTGCAACATGTATGAGACAGTGTTGCCACAATATGAGGGCACAATTTCCCTTTACAAGGACCATTTTTTCTCTTCACCTAAGCAAATTTTATAATAAATAAATAATAATAATTAGTAGTAGTAGTAGCGGCAGTATTATTAGTGGTGGGGTGGAAGCAGTAGTAGTACGTAGTTAAGTATTCCGTTCAATTCGTTATTCGTTTGATTAAAAATATTTTTAAAAAAAATTACATTTCAGTTTCATCACTTCTTGACCAGATGTCTCACGTTTCAATCCTGGTCAGGAATCCATTTAATCGTAAATCAAATCCTCATCGTTACTATTTATTCAAAGATGCATAAAAACAACGTACAATAAACTCAAAGGAGCAGAAACAAGTAGAAATAGCAAAATAAATAAATAACATAAAAATGTGGATATGAAATTCGAAATTAACATAAACTGTACTAATGTAATCAGATGACCTTAAAATTTCCCTGCAATTGTGGTGCAGGGAAATTCACTTTTCCCTTTTGGCTAAAATTTGGGTCCGAATTTCCCTTCGTGTGGCAACACTGGCATGAGAAAGAGGCATGGAAGATGATACCTACCTGGGATCATTTACAATCCTTCAATATAATCTCCTGCTGCTTGGTGAACACGTATCGAAACATCTGGCAGTCGGTGGATGCCACTGATAGCTCCCGTTCGTGCCAGTGTGCGCAGAGGCCGCCCTGTGGCCGAAATGATGCTCGGCACGTCTGGAAAGAGTTTTCCCCTCAGCGGTTCCTTCATCTTGGGAAACAAATCAAAGTCGCAGGGACTCAAGTCAGGAGAATAAGGTGGGTGCTCCAACACCTCGCACATACATACAAAAATACGCCGATCATTCTCAAGCAATCTGCGAAGTGCATCAAGGTGGTGTGGATCTATTGCCGTGCGTGGATGTCGCCACCATGTTCTTTCGCGCAGTGTTGCCACAATATAAGGACACAATTTCCCTTTCCAAGGGGAAAAATTTCCCTTTTCGGACAAATTTTTCCCTTCACCTAAGCAAATCATACAATAATAATAATAAGTATTAGTAGTGGAAGTAGCAGTAGCTGTAATTATTATTATTATTAGTGGTGGTGCCGGTGGTGGAAGCAGTGGTATAGTATTTCCGTTGGTCCATGTCCTTGTGAATAAGAAATGTTAAATGTTTCACATTCAAGTCACTTTCATCGCTTCCTGACCAGATGTCCCAGATTTGGATGCTGGTCCGCAATTGAATATGAAATTGGAACTTAACATAAACTTTAATAATGTATTCAGATGTGTTAAAATTTCCATGAAATTGTGGTATTCTTAATCGAAATTCCCTCTTCCCTTTTGGCTAAAATTTAGGTCCGAATTTCCCTACAAAAGGGAAATATCCCTTCATGTGGCAACACTGCTTTCGCGATTGATTCACGACCACTTTCAAATTCCTTGGCCCATCTGTGGCAACGGTACGATACGGTAAAGCGTGGTCCCCACATGCCTCGCGTAAGCCCCTGTGATTGATTGATTGAGTTGGTGTTTTAAGTCCACTTTATGCACAGTAAGGCTAATTGAGACTGGACCTACAGTTTAAAGTGGGTTCCGAACCACTATGTGCCTCCACCGGGAATTGAACCCGGGACCCCTTGATTACAAGGCGACGACACTACCATTGCGCCATCGAGGAGGCCGTAAGCCCCTGTGAATTTGCCGTGCATTCCTTCCACGTTGCAACCTGAAATTTGATTAATATTCGCTGTTCTTCACGCGTGAACATTGTTCTGGGCGGTATTATACACACACAACAGTACCATGAGTACCAAACACCTACACGCGATCCGTAGTACAAGACTAAACAAGACCCGATCGTCTTTTGTCCCAGCGACAACTGACAAGCGTATACCAACAGTGTTGCCACTACAAGAAAAGTGGCCCTCGTACATACATACACAAGTACCGGGTGGCCAGAATTAAAGTTACCCAACTCAGAGCCCTCTGTAGCCTGTTTGAGGCATCGTAGAACTCTGAAATTTGACGAATCCACTATGCAGACCATGGGGAAGAGGATGACGATAAAAAAATAGTTCAATTTTCCGCCACCAGGTTGAAATGTGGCGCTGTACTTCCATGATGGGTTGTAATAATGACGTAAACTGCTCCAATTGGTTATGGATTTGCCTTTACCTGGCAATCTTGCAATAAACGAGAGATTATTTTCTCGCAACTTCCAGCCACTAACAAATGTCTTTCTAATTAATAACTCAGCTAAATCACTTAACGTGATTATTTGTACAGTCAGCTGCAAAAATAATGGTAGGCAAATTGTCCACCACTATTTTCATTTCTTTCTTATTCTACATCCTGTGTTGTTTTAAGGAATGAAACTATGTTGGTTTGAAGCAGGCATTGTTCTCTGCTTACTGATGTCAATATTTCAATTCATTGTCATCACATTGCGTAATACAAACCGAATGAAAATGGTGGTGCACAATTCGCCTACTGTTTCTTTAGCCCTTGAGTGTAGAACCCATCATGAAACTACAGCGCCACATTTCAACCTGGTGGCTGAAAATTGAACTATTTTTATCGCACCCAATTTCAGAGTTCTACGATGCCTCAAACAGACTACAGAGGGCTCTGAGTTGGGTAAGTTTAATTCTGGTCACCCGGTATAATATGAACAAAAAAGACAATAGTCATTGGAAATATTCAAGACAAATTAACGTGAGAATCGAGGAGAAAGTATTGAATAAGTTGACAGTTTAAGATACCTCACACAGAAAACTAAATGTATCATATCGATTGATGCACCAGAATGCATCGATTGATGCACTAAAGTGTGTTTTATGGCTTCTTCAAAGAATCAAGATTCACATTTGATGCATTTTGGTGCATTTTTGTATGTCGTGTAAGACACACCAAAGTGCATCATTTGGTTCAAGTGAGGATTTGTTTCAGTCGAGATGCACTTTAATGCATCAGTTGATGTTCCTTGATGCACCAGAATGCATCTTTTTGCATGATGCGCTTAAATGTTTGGTTTGAGCTACAGAGTTTATGTAGCTCAGACGAACCGTTTAAGTGCATCATCGAGAAAGATGCATTCCGGTGCATCTGATGCATTGAAGTGCATCTCGACTGAAAGAAATCCTCACTTGAATCAAATGATGCACTTTGGTGTTTCTCTCACGACATACGAAAATGCATCGAAATGCATCAAATGTGAATCTGATTCTTTGAAGAAGCCATAAAACACACTGTAGTGCATCAATCGATGCATTTAGTTCTCTGAGTGAGGCGTGTAAGAGGCAACATTCTGGCAAGGCACCCAAATGTCACCCCCTTCCACGGAGTACACCCCAGTAACTTCTTTTTGGAAGCTAACTAGGCTATGGCGTCTGAACCTAACGCCAGTATAATCCTCCGTAGGACTGTGTGTGTCGTCCAGTGTTTCGTCCTTATATGTGCTGAGTGACCCTTTACAGCCAGCTTTTAACCCATATAGTCCTCAGGCACCGTTCTCTTTTAGTTATGGTAAGAGGCTGGGCCCCGTATAATGTGACGGGTGCAAAATAGCCTAAGTGCTGATCAATCGATCTTAACTCTCCTCGACACCATTTCTCTGCGAGCAAACAAAGCGGTCGTACCTATATTGTATCAGAATAAAAATAAGAAATAATTATAATTATGTATTGATAATGGGATATAGGAGAATTTTGAATAATTTTCTGTATGTACCACAGGAGCCTATATTCCAGGCTAGTTAGGCTATGTGCGAAGCCTGAAGCCTTGAAAGTAAAACACTCAAGAAAAATAATTAGAAACTGTGAATAAACCTGATTTCAATAAGGAGATAATTGCGGTTCTGAAGTTGGCAACCTGAATTCTTAGGAGTTGGCAACCTGAATTCTTAGAAGTTGGCAACCTCAATTCTTAGAAGTTGGCAACCTGAATTCTTAGAAGTTGGCAACCTCAATTCTTAGGAGTTGGCAACCTGAATTCTTAGGAGTTGGCAACCTGAATTCTTAGAAGTTGGCAACCTGAATTCTTAGAAGTTGGCAACCTGAATTCCTAGGAGTTGGCAACCTGAATTCTTAGGAGTTGGCAACCTGAATTCTTAGGAGTTGGCAACCTGAATTCTTAGAGTTGGCAACCTGAATTCTTAGGAGTTGGCAACCTGAATTCTTAGGAGTTTGCAACCTGAATTCTTAGGAGTTGGCAACCTGAATTCTTAGGAGTTGGCAACCTGAATTCTTAGAAGTTGGGAACCTGAATTCTTAGAAGTTGGGAACCTGAATTCTTAGGAGTTGGCAACCTGAATTCTTAGAAGTTTGCAACTTGAATTCTTAGGAGTTGGCAACCTGAATTCTTAGGAGTTGGCAACCTGAATTCTTAGAAGTTTATTATGGTGTAGGCATAGGCCTACATACACTATACATTATAGTACAAAGTCTGCGGGAAACAGAATTTCATCAGTGGTTGACTGCCTTTTCTTTGGGAAGTTCACTTGTTGACTTCTAGCCACATTTAAAACCTTGCATTCTGCTTTTTTTCTAAATTTTTATTTCTTGCCTTTTGCCTGTCCGGATTAAGCGAAATCCGCCTTATCGGGGTACGCATTAACGAGGTTTTACTGTACCACTGCGGATTGTCGAAAACAGACCAAAGTTTCAGCGATGCCGTAATAAATAATAAAATTATTAGAATCGATATGAGAATAATTTGTGCTGTAGGTATGAAAAAGACACAATAACAAATTGTAAAGATAGAATACAAAATTCGCAACAAGCGGTAAACAGTGAAGACGATACAGGTAACATGTATTTTAATTGTGCTTCTTTGAAGTCGAAATACCCCAAACCTACAATCTCGCAGCGTAGCAACCGTTGTCGTGGCAACCAAATGTCACGCTCAAATGAAAGAAAGAAAGCACATTATCTCCCTCACTGCACAACCTTTTATATATTTCGAAATAGAAAACTCATGTGGGGTATTACGTTGCGAACTGAAAGTTATTTTTTTAAGCCAAATAATATACGCTGTGCTTTTCCAGATCTGAAAATGAGGATTTTGATTTCATGAAATTTACATTACATTGGCAGAAATTATATTCTAGTGCATACCAAGTTGAAAAATTAGTAGACTGTAATTAGTGATTAATTGTAAAATTAGTAGAGGAACATAAATTGAGAGTATTTGAAAATAAGATCCTTAGGAAAATATTTGGACCTAAAAGAGATGAGGAGACAGGTGAGTGGAGAAGGTTACATAATTTAGAACTACATAATTTGTATTCATGTCCAGATATTATTAGAATAATTAAATCAAGAAGACTTAGGTGGGCAGGCCATGTGGCACGAATGGGAGAGGAAAGAGGAGTTTACATGATACTTGTTGGGAAACCTGATGGTAAGAGACCTGTAGGAAGGCCAAGACGAAGATGGAGGGACAGCGTTGAGATGGACCTAAAGGAAATCGGTAGGGATGGAAAAGAGTATATAGATCTTGCTCAAGATAGGGACAAATGGAACGCCTGTGTTGCTGCAGCCATGAACCTTCGGGTTTAAGAAGGCTAGAGAGTTAGTTAGTTAGTAGACTGTGTGATTGAATGTGCAGTAAATGAACTCATGAATAAAAGTCATTATGCATAAAATGCATAGCTTCTACCCAACTGTGTCGATTTTCAATACGGATCAATATGCATCAGATTAGGGATGGAAAGTTCTGGGTTGTACACTTTCAATGGGATTTCTTCAACTCGAAAGTGTCCGTGACTGTACAGGGAAGAGACAAGTCTCGGTTTTGTATCTCGAATTCCAAAGCGATGGATTTACAATCGAGAGCAGAACGAGACGAGACTAAGAACGAGACACAGCTCTGTAAAAGCGAGTCGAAACGAGACTTGTTCAACACTTATGTAGAGTCACTCGGGGGAATATGCCCTCGGGGTTAAATGCCCACCCCCTCGTATCTCGCGCAACGTCATGCGACTCTTGTTTGAAAGCGCCCTCCGTGGTGAGACGAGGCAGCAGGTTTGGAGCTTGTGAGGAGAATCTGAAGCCATTCAGGGTTAATTTCATGAGGTAAGAACACAATTTTTGATATAATAATTTTTTGGACGTTGCTGTATTAACAGTGTGCAATAATATTCCCAAGAGAGAAAGAAACTGTATTATATTTGGTGTAAGATCAAGAGTCAGGGAAACATATCTGCAGAGTGAAACTGCCGCATGATGCTCAGAGTTGCCAACCCAGTGATTCAATTTTCTGTGTAGCTGTGGGGTGATATGCCCACAGAAATTAAGTACAATATGCACATGGGCATTATTATGAGAAGAAAGGACCACAATGTGAATGGATCCAGTGTATTCGTTGTAGTATGTGGATGCATGAAATATGTACCAAATTCACGTCCATGTGTCCAATGTGCAATGTAAACAGTAAAAGAGGGTATGGTAAATTCAAAATAAATGGTGTTAGAAACGCTATGCTTGTCTGTACAAATGATGTTCTGTTTACGTAACAGACGTTAATAATCTTCCAGTTAATGCTGTGCATTATTTTCCTTTGAAAAGTATTACAACAATTGTTTCTTGTATTGGGCATTTTACCCCTAATGGGTGGGCATTTTACCCTGAACACGGGGTGGTTTGCCCAAATTGACGTTCATCTGTTTATTTCTCACTGGTTCTTTTGCTATATGACTTACAGTAATAAAACTTATAGGTAACAATAACAAAACATGTAGCTTTCATTTGACATCCTTTTCATTGCGATAGTCCTTCATTTAGCGAAGCTATAAACCGCCAAAAAAGTTGGGCGTATTCCCCCGAGTGACTCTAATATATTATACGAGGGTAATCCCAAAAGTAAGGTCTCCTATTTTTTTTTTAAATACAAAGAAACTTTTTAATTGGCAGTTGGCAACACTGTCGTGTTGGTTGCTTCCCCCAGTCCCAACCAAGCAACAAGAATTTTTCACTCGGCTCTGCACAGTCAGCAAGGCAACAGCCCTCGCCAGCGATGAGTGCACCTTCACTGTAAATTTCAACCTGCACCAAGGGATACCTCAGGTGAACATTTTGAATTTGAATTAAATTTTTTTGGGTCCGTCAGCACTGAGGCTTTTTGCACCCGTCACACTATACGGGGTCCAGCCCCTTATCATAACAAAAACAAAAGCGCGTCTGAAAACTAACATTTCCTTACCTTGGTTAAAAGCTGAGGCTAAAAACGGCGCGAGCACAAATAAGGACAAAACACAGGACGACACAGAATTATACTGACCATGGGGCCAGTCGCCAGAGCCTCGTTAGTCTGCAGTCCAGGGTAAGTGAGGTTGACTATTGGGTGCACTACGTGGAAGGGGCACCCCTCACACACACCCCTCCAGGTGAACAGTTGGAGGTGCAAAGTCCACCACGTCACGGTGAAATTTCCATGTATAAAAACCCCTGGAGATAAAAGCAGTTCAAGAAGCAGTCCAGACTACGGAGAACCATAAGCCGAAAGCCAGCTCGAGTCTGGAGAATCAGTGCTCTGTCAATTAAACCGCCGAATCGCCAGCCGCCTCTTGTCGCCGCCAACAATCTCTCCAGCGGACACCCGTCTCCATCCGACCGTCGCCGACGCCAGAAGCCGAGGGCCAGAATATCAAGCAAGGGGGTGAGTAGCGTTCAACGACTAGCTCCCAACATCCTTCATCCGCACCATTCAGGGTAGAGGTGGTTCAGCGACATCCAAACTCAAACCAATCGTATTTAACCGAGCTGCGTCCCGGCGTGACTCGATCCCGTGCCATACCCGACGTCACGCTACAATATGTATACAGTGCGCTCTCTTTAATTCGAACTTGGATAATTCGAATTATTGGATAATTCGAATAAAAGCACATTCCCCTTGAAACCCCTATCTAAATCAATGTTAAAAATAACTACTTAATTCGAATTTTGAAGGTTAATTTTGGATAATTCGAAGTCTGGTTTGCAATAATTTAACATAAATCATTTCAAGAAAGACCAAAGTGGTTGCTACATAAGAAATTCCAACAGATGACTCGTCCTCCTTTTCTTCTTGAAAAGGTTGTTTTTATGGTTAACAGAAGTGCTGACGGCAAATAAGAGAGGGCAGCAGGAATCCCCAGAACTTTTGTTTGTAGGAATGTGACCTTGATCCTCTGAGAAACAAGTTGAGAGGGGCGCGGATAGCCGGACAGAAGGGGTCATTTATCTGTATGTCTCAGTGCAGTCACAATGTCGAAACGTGGTGCGTCCAGTAGCTTAACATTAGATAAGAAAGTTGAAGTGCTTAGAGAGGTAGAAAGAGGAATGAAAAATAATCACGTGATGCGAATATTCCAATAAGTGTACTGTTCCTGGATGGAGATAAGGATAAAACATAGCGCTTGTAAGGTAAGGTGTACTGTTTGCGTATTAATGCAGTTTTATGTTCAATACAGTGTGTTATTTCATTGGTGTGTGTTTTTTTATTATATTCTGGTTAATTCGAATTTTGGATAATTTGATTTTTTTCGTAGCCCCTTGCAGTTCGAATTTTTATATATATATATATATATATATATATATATATATATATATATATATATATATATATATATATATATATATATATATATATATATATATATATATATATATATATATATATATATATATATATATATATCTGTGTGTGTGTGTGTGTGTGTGTGTGTGTGTGTGTAACAATGACCAGAAATGCTGTGAGGTTGATTGAATTAAAGTAAGAATCACGAACCTTCCGACCCTCTGTAAACAACCGTCTCACTTCGAGTAACGTATCATTCCGCGCCAGCTGTTCGTGAATGGTGCGGTCATCATATGCTGCTCACTCGCAACCTTTAATTTTACGTAACATGGAAAAACGTATTCTTATTTTAACTGATAATCTACACATTGAAGTATAATAAATTTTCTACAAGTGATTAAATACGTGTTCTTGTTCAAGAATGAACATATTTTTCTACGCCAAAAGCCCCATTTATCTGACACTGGGTTAACAGATCCCCCTTTCCCCCCTCCTCTCTTAGTATGACAGCGCCAAAGTTATACAAGATAGTGAGAGATTCGTTTCAGTAAATTCAAGCCTTTTGGTTTTTTTGCTTCCTCTTCCACCAAATTATTGCCCAAAATTGTTGACATGTAGAGTATTGTTTTCTCCTTTGTGCAACAAATACAGTATACCGCCAGTTTTAGCAGAAGCTAAACAAAGATAAGCCGAGGAATAAAAAGAGATTGTTTATCTTTCTCTCGGTTTCTTGTGCACCAGAAAACAAGAAGCCGATAATAAGCACATTATTTACGCACGTCTCATGCAAGTAATGTATTTTCTTACCTTGATTCAGCAGTTCCTTTTTGAACTTGAGGCATTTTCGGCGCTAGACATCATCCTGTCAGAGTACGGTCTGTCAAATTTGCTTCCCAAAAAGGAACTCAACGTGGCACAAGAGGCGATTTAACCCGAGTGCTAAAATTGGGGAGATTGTCATCAATCATCACTATTAACATCTTCCCCACAGTGGACAGGACGGCTCTTTGATTGAAAGAAAACGAAAGCACCTCGCGTTGTATTGCGCGTATCTGAAAATCGGTGTACTTGTTTATACGAGCAACAACGTGATTTTTTTTCGCGGGACTCACAACTTGACCGGTCGTTTTCCTTTCTTTCACCAGACCGAAAACACAAAGACGCAGACACACAATTACACTTGGACACCAACTTCACTGCTTGCTCAGGATAGCACCGACACAACGTCACATAAACGTTAAGAACAACCTGCTTCTTGCCACTTTTCAAACGGCTGTATTTCCGAAAGACTACTCTGAAAACACGGGAGACCTTCCTGCACGCATGGAAGTCGCCATTTCGAAACTGGCGCTATTTTCTTGCTGTTCACGTGATCGATTTTAATTTATACAATAATCACGTATTATTATTATAAACAGAAACCTTTAATGAAAATATATTTTAAAATGTATAATCCAACGTAATTTACACGTTTTTGTTCCATTAGCGTACTTTCATAGAACGGACTACATGATGCGGAAGAAATCCGTTATTAGGCTGTTGCCAACCTCAATACTTCTCACTAAGTTAAGTACAAAAACGGAAGAGGTATGTCGAATGTCGGCATATGATAGTGTGATTTCACATTGTCAGTGACGATCCTCCGCGGATGGGGTGGGACGCAGGAGTCGATCTATAATCCAGAGGTGTTCACCATCCGGATGGTGACATCCTCACACTCCGGAATACTTTTGCGGGTGAAGGAGGGCAGGCGGTAGGGTGAAGGAGGTTGATTTAAAATGAGCACATCACAACAAGGGAGAAGAAATATGTGACAATATTTAAAAATTCACCCCCAAATATGCATTTTATTTTATATGTAGCGTACAATAAAACGAGACGACGAGGGATAGGTGATATTTGAATTCCAAATTAGATAGCCGCCCCCTTGACGGAGTGGTTAGCAGATCGCGCTACGACGCCAGGGGTCCCGGATTCGAATCATGGCCTCGGAATGGATATTTGTGAATGTCCATTCATCGATTTCATCATATCATCATCATTCATCCCCATCTTCGCAAATCAGCCATAAGTGGCACAAGATGGGAAGTAAAATAAAGCAAATCAATCAAACCAAATGAGTTATTTCCATTATTTTTATCTAATTAATAATAAATCATAACACTTCCAAACATCAAATAAATTTAATGAAGAAACCCCGGTTTCAAAACGTAATTTATCTCAATGTGTCACATTCTTCAGCAAGGTTTTTTTTAGTAAAATATGAGAGAAAATTAATCCTTTCATACGGAACCGTTTTACTCCTGGGGGATAAGATGTAAATTTTGTATTTGATTTTTTTAATTTAGCGTTGCTTTTCGTCCACTTTCGGCTAATCCCGACGATGAGAATGAGTGATCGTCAGATGAAATTGATGAGGGGACACTCACAAATAACACCCGAGCCAGGGAACTTCGGTGATGAGTCTGAAAGTCGGCCACCAGGCAAGATGTACATTTTTAACTTTACTTTTTTACATACATTCAATAACTTTCAACAGGTCATCAGTGATACACTGCTTATTCCGCATCTGTTGACAAATGGAATGTTTTTACACCTTGTAGGCTATGTGGATTATTTTTTTTTTATAAGTTTGCAACGCTGTTAGGGTACACGTGCTTTTGTTTACAGATGGTCTGAAGTTCTATGATTCTCACTTTAGGTTGGTTCGCGTTGCTTCTCCGCCAAGTTTGTCTAATCATGACGATGCGAATGATCGATGATACGATGCAATTGATGAAGGGACACACTATCAAAGAACACAAATGCCCAGCCTGGGATTCGAAACGCAAAACCCCTGGCTTCGTAGTGGGCTGTGCTAAACGTACAATTGTAGAGTTGCAAACATTATGGTCCAAAGTAACGAAAACAAATGTGACTCTACGATACACCCCCCTTCATCTCTTATTGGTAATGTAGCTCACTAATCATCATTCATCCTTGATGGTAGAGCAACTTCCTGCTCATAGTGAGCTGGGTGGTAATGAACAAAAGGTACTACTAAAATAAAAGGTACACTACATAAACAACTAGAAAAACAGATAACACTTGGATTTTAACACCTTCGAACCTGAATCATACATGGTAGGGTAGGCTAATTACCTGTCTAGATAAAGTCTGATGCTCAAGTTCAGATGAAGTTATAGAACGAAGTGTAAGCCTGTACTCAAAGCTTGCTTGTCAGGCTAAGTCAGTAACACTGACTTTGTTCGCAGAGAAAATCGAAGAGCTGTTGACTATTCTCAATCAAACCAAATAGTGATTGTTCTATCTTTCTCCTCTGTCCCTGTTGCCAATGTAGACTTCCTCCACGCAGATTCGTCAAGTTTTGCCTTCCTATATCTTAGTGAATTACAACCTGTTTACCTGTGAGCAGAACCCCAGGAATTATCTTCACACTTGATTCTGCATATTTGACATGCCTAAGAAGAGCAACTGGCTGGTAGAATAAGTGAACGAACCTTGCTCAGACTGTAGCTTTTGGAAAATGTACAGTTTTACGCTTTGTTACGATCTTAACAATCAGCCACACAGTTGCTTACAAAGATGTCGCACGGCGTACAGCTTAGTGTTTGCATTCAATTCTCCGAAGTATTCGATTAGTTCTGTGTTCCGCAAATTAACAATGTTTTCAAATTTCCTTTAATTTTCTTATACCAGCACTATTGAACAGTTATGATAATTCTATGTTTAGAAAATAATATATTTACAAATTGAATGTAACGTATTAGTAGGGACATTGAATTTTCGCGATGCGCGAAATCGCGAAATGTGAAACAAAAGATGAAATTCTGAACATTCTGCACGTAACTACATCCCCAAATGATGAAATATGCATGATTTGATTTTGATTTAGTTTATTTTACTTCGCGTTTTGTGCCTCTTGGCTAATTTGCGAAGATGGGGATGAGTGATGAAATGATGAAATGGATGAATGGACATTCACAAACAACCAAGCCCGACCAGGATTCGAACCCGGGATCCTTGGCGTCGCAGCGCGATGTGCTAACCACTTTTTTTTATATATAAGGAATACCCCTACTCGGTGGTATCCCCCGTCATTCACACTTTTTCAACTTTTACACGTTTTTTTCAATTTTTTTTACAGTATTCTCAGTTTTTCACGTTTTTTTTGGACAAACACAAATACCCATGCCTTACCCGGGACTCGAACCCGGAACCCCTGGCGTTGCAGCGCGCTGTGCTAACCACTCCGCCACGGAGGTCGACACCACTCGGCCACAGGGTCGGGCGAAATATGCATGAGTTTTATTCGCGAAGTAATGCGAAATGTGTGCTTTTCCAAGAAATGAACGCTTTTTCGCGAAATAACCGTGAAATATAATCAAATTAAGTAGAAAACACGCAAAAACCCCCACATCCTTTACCCCTGCACTATGGCCTCTAAATACTAAGCCTTGTCTAGCAAGAAAAGTAAACTATCCTTGCTCCACCCAATCGCCGCAACTGGCAATTACAGTTGAAATCTAAGTACTTTGTATGTGTATGTGTACAGTATGGAGTAGTTTATCAATTTATAGCTCTTTTGTATGTTGTTCCCTCTCATGATGAAAAGGTGTGTGCCAATTTTTTTTCCACCGCTGGTATATACCGCTGATCTAACATTTTATTTACCGCTCTCCTCAGTTTTTATTTACCATAAATTTGTCTCCCTACGTATTAGAAATTATTATTGTAAAAAAGAACATTTCTAAATGTGAGTTAACAAAAAAAAATACATTTTGGCATCACGAATGCAGTTCGAAAAACGTCGAGACAGGATTGAAAGGAATGGACTGTCCCGACTAAATCAGTAAATCTGATCTGAGTGGTCTTGCATCAATTGTTATAAAACTAAAGTACACAATATTGCAGACTGCAGACTTCTGGAGCCTGCATCACTACACAAACACATTTATGCAAAGACAAAATTCAATTTTTTACAAATTTGAAAAATCGTCGGAATTACTTTCGTAGCTTTTTATAGGTTCACATTTAAATATTTAATACTTCGAGGGGTGGCATGGCTCCTCCCCTGGGTACGCGTCTGTCTCCGTTGTTGTTTTTGTAATACCCCTTTTACAGCAAATGCGCGCTGCACTCCGTTCTACGAACCCGTCATAACTGAATGGTAAAGTCACGCGTTACTTCTGACGCACCCTGTATATGATATTTGAAATTCTGTACTTTCCTATGCGAATCATTCACACACGCAGAAGTAGTAATACAGTTGAGGCTGCTTTATACGTAACTCAGTTCTGCTTAATTCTGTTTTATACGTAAATTACTGTATGTCCCGGCAAAATATAATTTTAAACCGTGTTAATTAAACCTATTTGTACGTAATGCATTTATACGTAATTCGGCATTGTACGTAATAATTTTCATAAAATACAGTTGAGTTGTACGTAACCAAGCTACAACAATGTCACAGAAGTGACAGTTCTCAGTTACTACTGGTCCGTCATGGAGAACGGAAAGTGGAAAAGTTACACGCTTGACCAGAAAGTAAAATTTATACAGGAAGTCGACGCTAATCCACAAAAAAGATTGTAGTAGCTGCAGTTTTAGGCATCGTTTATACCACACTTTGTTAGTAAAAGAAATGCTACTTTAGACAATTTTTAAAAAAATTGGGTATTAAAACTGCAAAACTATGGTGTATACTGTAGTATTTCGGTATCGAAGTGTTCACTAATAAAGTGACTAGTGTAATGTATTTAAGAATCAAACTTTTATTTACCACTTTATGACAGAAATAACCTATATTACGTGTATCTTATTCATCAAAAGATGCAATTACAGTATTTTAATAATGATATGACATGGTGTCTAAATCTGATTTCTAAGTAATTCTCAGATATACGTATTATTTTCTCTCCACCCTGACATACGAGGTGTGGCTAGAAAAAAACCGAACTGTTGCTACAAAATCTTCTATTGGTAATTTTGTACAATACGAACATTATCCCCTTCAAGGTACTCCCCTGAACTATCGATACATCGCTCCATACGAATCTTCCATTTCTGGAAGCAGTGCTGGAAATCATTTTCTGAAACCATGTTCATGACTTCCGTCGCTTTTGCTTTCACAGGTTCTACGGTCGTAAATCTGTTGTTTTTTTTTCAGTGCTGATTTGACCATTGGGAATAAAATAAAGTCGCACGGAGCAAGATCCGGCGAATAGGGTGGATGTTCTAACACTGGGATCCCATGCTTGGCCAAAAAAAAGCCTTGACTGACAATTCCGTATGGACAGGAGCATTGTCTTGATGAAGAATCCATGACTTGTTTTTTCCATAAACCATTACTCATTCTTGAAGGGTTGTCAGCACCTTATGTAATAATGTTGGTTGTTTTGCAATAGCTCGAATACTCAAGGGACGATCCTCTCGAATCAATTCACCGACATTTGCAATGCATCATTCCGTTTTCGACGTGCAAGGCTGTCCAGGACGCGAATCGTCCGGAATCACTTCTCGTCCCTCTTTAAACCTTTGAAATCACTCAAACACCTGCGTGCGTGATAAACAATCATCTCCGTATACTTCCTTCAACAAACCATAAGTTTCTGTGGCGGATTTTCCGAGTTTCATAAGAAACTTCACACTGAAACGCTGTTCCACTTTCACACTTAACATCTTTCCGACGGGGCACAGATGTACGGTTCACTTCGTCGACAAGCTACAGCGGAACTGAGCGCCGCGCACCCTGGGAAATCACACAGTCGATAGGCAGGATATCACGTTATACACTCATGCACCGCTTGACCTTGACGCGCTTGCCTTTGTCAACAGCAACATCAATCCGGTTTTTTTTCTAGCCACACCTCGTACGTATAACTCAGGTTGAACTGCATTTCTGTGCTGTAGTTTTCAAATTAGTAGTAAATAAAGTTTAGTGGAAATGTTTATTCTTACCATTCAAAGTAACGATTCAAATAGTTATATTCTCCAGAGTAACCACCCATTGCCGCGATAGAACAGCAACGTAGCCCAACTCTGCTTTCCTTCGAGAAAGGTTCGTCCAGAACCCCATAACACGCGAAATTTGGTGCTTTTGCAATGCATAAAAATGCATCCGATGCATTTCCACCTATTTCCCCACGTTCCTTCGGCAACCGTTGTCATGACGACGGAATCTTCTGGATCCACGAAGAGCCCATTTGATTTCATCAGGTGAATCGGATAGTAAATAATAAAGAGAGCCGCCTTGTGGGAAACGCGAATAAAGAATAAAAAAAAAACACGAATGGAAACTTTGCCTTTTATTCCGCGGCTCCAGCTCGGAGGGAGTAAATATCGCTGTCTTCCCCAGGGACTCCTAACCTACAAACACAGAAAACGTCGGGTCTCCCCCGATAAACAGTTCCTTTCTTTATTCCCTTCCCCCGGGATGCTTCCCAAAGGCTGGATTTTACGGCTGAGAGGAACAGTTAAAAGCTTTGCCATCTTGAGGGCGCGAGCGTAGTGCCCTCTTGTGTCCGGAATCAATACTAACGGTACTTCATGTTACTCTCTTCTCCCCGTATTTCTTCGTTGAATTCACAACGGCACATGGAGTGATATGCATTAATATAAGTCTCCCAGGCTGTTATATTCAGGGAACAGATAAAGGTCTGTATCACGTGATGCTGTTATTAGCACGCAAAGGGACCCCACAGTGCGAGAGAGTGAAGCCCCCTAAAATAAAATCCCCATTCACCTACAAACATTTGGATGACACCGTTTCTGTACTTGGGGGCCTGAGTTTGTAGCGTTATCTTTACGATCACTTCAAACTTTTCAGCAGTATCTTCATAATGTATATATATCTTATATATACACATTATATCATAATGTATATATATCGTATGAATATTGATTTGAGTTTCGTTATGTAGCGTCCCTTCTTGCAACTTTTTGCTTGTCGCTGCGATGATGATGAGTGATGATATGATGATTGATTTGCCTTAGGTTACATCGCTTTTCTGCCACCTTTGGCTAATCGCGAAGATGAGGACGGATGATGATTTGATGAAGGTACCGTAACGCAACTCCCATGCTGCGTTTGGGATCGAACCAAGAACCTCTAGATTGAATTTGGTGATATAGTTATTCCTCATTCATCTTTCAGATGGTTATCACTCGCTTGGCCTAAATGTGATAAATGCAAGAGGTACTTTTAAAGGAATGGCGATAGAAATTAACTTAGGTTAGATATGGGTTTTATACTATCCATGACTGAACCGATATTGATTGGTTAAGAAAAGGATATTACTTGGCTTACAAATAGATTAAGATTATTCCTATACTTGTCCTATCAAATGCACTTGTCTGACCTCCCTGTCAGACATCGATTCAATCACACACCATCGTCCAATAATCGTTCTACACTTTGCTTCTCTCTCACAATCTGCAGTCCTTACTCTATCTCGTATTCTCGCCAACTGATCACACCCCCTGACATTTCCAACACTCGTTCCATACCCGTCTCCCAAGTCACTCACCTAACGTTTGCCTAGTTGCTTATTCTGCATTCCCTTCTCTGCTTCCTGCTATGCTAAGACTTTATACTTCTTATCCAATACCTTGGGTACGATACGGTACACTCGCAAACACCCGTGCCCGATAATAAAAAATGGCATTTTTGGAACTAACATACGACAATTCTGAAAAATAATACAAAATAATATCGTTGGTTTAGTTTGGTTTATTTAACTCGCTTTTCTGCCAATTTTAGCTAATTTGCGAAGATCGGGATGAGTGATAATATGATGAATTTGATGAATGGACACTCACAAACATCCATGCCCACGCCGGAGTTCGAACCCGCGATCCCTACAGAGTTAGTCAAAATAGAATCTATTCTAATACCATATGAAAATATGTATTTTCATATAAATCCGTTTCCTGCTCTTAAGTTTGATTGAGTGAAGGTTCCACGGTTCACTAAGTGTAAGGGAGGTTGCCATTTTGACTACTTACAAGATAAAGGTCACCCTCTTAGGCCCATAAACAAACTGTATCTTGCATCGCTTCTGAATATGAATTTTAAAAGGTTCCGATCTTCTGCTGTTTTCCCATTCCGTGCTCTCCCCTCGCTCATGAAAGTCACTGGGGATGATTGGTGAGGCAGAACTTCCAAAGTCATCTTCAAGTCAGTGTGGCTCGGTTCTCAAGGAGCTTCCGGTCACGTGACCTGTTCCGTTTCCGAAAAGCATGTGGAAATTCCTAACTAGGTCGATACTAGTTTCACACAGTTTGTGGAAAACATACTTTTCTTTCATAGAAATGGATCAATAGGATATTAGTAGCGACGTGAAGTCTTCGTTTTGACGATAACACCGAAAAGTTGAGGAAAGAAAAATAAAGTGTTTAAAATGTATTTGTGTAGGTTAAGGAGGCAAATTCTTATCATAACAGATGTTTTAAGCGTATTAATGGCGCTGAGTTCCTCATATCCTCAGATTTGTAAACATTCTTTATTTATCATCCTTATAATCCAACAAAACCCAGTATGCTAATGGAAGAAATATCAACGTTCAGTTTAGTTACGCAAAGGCTCACCAAGTAAACACGGGAAATGAGCGTGTGGATGTATATGCCAAAGCCGCCCGATCATCGGAATCTACCTCACTTGAGAGACTTCCATACACGGATTATCTTCCAAGAGTTAAATAGAAACTTCAAGATAAATAGAAACAGTGGTGTATGGAACAATTTTAATCCGCGGGCAATACATATAAATGGTTAGCAGAACATTCACAAAATAAAACCTTGGTGCTACTCATATAATCTTCCAAGATCAGTTATTATTTTTATAATACAGGGTGGCTCAATAAGTCACTTAACACCCTCAGTACAAGGCCACTGCGGCATGGAATTTGAAATTGGCGATGACCAATCGTTATCTGGCCAAGGGGGAACCACATTGACGCCACCCACACGGTCGGCGGCCATCTTGATGTCCGCCATCTTGAATTCAACTTCAGAATTTTAAATGGGAAGGGGGTCGTGCGACATATCAAAATGGGCTAGAATTGCACGAAAAATGCAATGGTTAAGGTTTTTTCGACGTACATTTAACCAGTAAAAAGTTATGACTGAATGCTTGTACCAATTTGCTCCTTTTCGAGGTGTTAGAAAAATGCCTTAAAATTTGTTTATCGCTTCGGTAATGCATCGAGATCAAAGTGACGTCTATTGAGAGACGTTCGCATGCCATTGCACATTATTTTAATCGGATACATCCATGAAGAGCTGTGCATTATGAATGGTTGTCGCGAACAATTTACAGTGTGACGCTTCCATTGAATTAAAAGTCCTTCACAGTGACAAGGCTAATGTTTATGTTCATAAGGAAGTTCATAAACAGAATATTCAAGGCAGTGGCCTTGTACTGGGGGTGTTAAGTGACTTATTGAGCCACCCTGTACGTCTACGTACAGGTCATGTTCGCACTAATGAACATTTAGCACGATTACATATTACAACAAAACAAGCCTGCACATGTGGAGAAGTTAATCAAGATGACACATATCTCTTTTTACAATGTCCTAATTTCGACAGAGAACGAGATATATTATATAATGGTTTGCGTCGCCATGGAGTTCCATTCCCTACATCTCTAATTGTCCTGCTCACGGATCCCATTCCTCCCACTATATGGCATCTTTATGGATATGCAAGAAGATGTAATTTGACGATCTAAGAAACAGTATATATATATATATATATCAGTGTGTGTCATCAGAAAGATGACTAAAATCGGCTAAGAGTTGATAGGGTGAGAAAAAAAAGAAAAAAAAAGGAGGCAAATTTTCGTTGTTTCGGAGTCGCTAAATAACGCCATATTTTAAAATAACACTGAATTTTGCACTTTAACACGAAAAACGTCGCGAAATACGCATTATCGTAAACTGCGGATAACACTTCAATTAAAGGAAGAACTACCTGAAGCGCTATTAGATCTACCATTTGTAGTCTAGCTGGTGAAAGTTCGATTCAAAAGAGATTGTCAAGCCTCATTTATTGCAGTCTGGCGCAGACATGACTGACAGTGTTTCGCTCGGGGGGATCTTCCCAGAAGGGAAATTTTGTAGGAACGGGAAAATTTTCATGGAGAAGCACCTGTTGTGTTTCGGGGGTGTGCGTGTATGTGTGTGTATACAAAATGGTATTTTGAAGTCGCAGAGGCATTTTTTCTGGCATTGTTAGGGAAATCTGATGTGAATGATTCCGTTCAAAGATTCGGCTGTTATCATCCAATAAACATTTCATAATTAGTGTCTGAAAATGGAAATAAATTGGTCATTTCTCACAAAGGTAAGCCATACTTTTTGTTTTTGTAATTAAAACTAAAATTTGTCTCAATTTCCAGAACTAACACAATGTGAAAATCTTAAGAATAGAAGGAACAGTAAAAATGCATGTAAAAATAACAACGATTATAAATTAATAACACTGAATTTTGCCATAAACCGCGAAAAATAACATCGAATTGCAGTAAAAAATAACATCGAAATTTACGGAAAAATAAAACACACTTCAAGTTCTTATATATTAGTAATCATGGGCGTAACTTTGAGGGGGGCAGACTCGAAACGTTTTGCATCCCATAAAAACAGCATCCAGGATTATTTGATAAATAACTATTACATTTTCAAAAATCACAAATATACTTAGCTCCTCAGGTCCCAGGATATTAAAAAAACTAATAAAGCTGAAAATGGAATGGGGCAAGTCCTTCCCTTGCCCCCTCCAAGTTACGCCTATATTATAAATTGATTCGACTGTGTAAGGTTACTCGGACATAGTCAAATACGTTTATAACCTAATATAAACTACTAGTTCTTTCATTACTACGTTCAACTGGGTGACATTGTTTTGTTTGCTTATACTACATTAGAATAAAAATGTAATGATGACAAATTATGGCCCCTTGGTTAGCCACAGAAGGCTTCGGTTCGAGTCCCGGCCTGGAGATGGGTGATCCTTTGGGAATGTATCTTTGTCACTTTCATCTAATCATTATTCATTCTCATCGTCGCGATGACAGAAAAGCGGCGTAGAATACAAA
Source organism: Lepisma saccharinum (assembly GCF_977018435.1). Classification (NCBI taxonomy): domain Eukaryota; kingdom Metazoa; phylum Arthropoda; class Insecta; order Zygentoma; family Lepismatidae; genus Lepisma; species Lepisma saccharinum. The sequence goes on from NC_139252.1 coordinate 48,314,021, forward strand.
TAATGGTGTCAAATAATTGGAAAACTTTTACAGATCGAATTTATATTTGGCATTTTCCATGCCGTTTGACCATAAATCTATACAAATAAGTGAAATGAAATTTATTACGTTTTAGAGGTTTCAAATACAAGGTGTGACTAAAAAGTTTGGAGACTGGGTATTTTTAGAAGTAGGATTGCCTGTCATACTTCCACGAAATCTATTCTTACTTTGCAGGAGACAAAAATCACAACATTAGGATGCATTTATGTACAGCAAACCGTTACTGAAATACTACAATGTGGAAGTTTCACCATAGGTGAACAAAGTATAGCATGAAAAATAAGAACAGAGATGTCGCTCTAGGTGGAAAATTCAAGGATTTCCCGGAATAATATTACAATATTATATCTTCAATTCATATGCAGTAACCAATTTGCACCCTTTTCGAACAATGATTAAAATTAAAAAATAAATATGTATATTGGTGAGATCCTCATAATTGAAATATAACACTACATTTTACAATGCTTCTTGTACATTTATTTAGAATACCTTTTATAGTTACACTGAGCACTTATCAACGAAATGCTTATAATGTCATGTATCTGTGCTTTAGTCGACAACTGGTGCCATCTATATGTATGCTCAAAAAACGAGAGTAAAGTTTTATGGAAATTACTGGCGAATGTCAATCCTGTAGAATCCTGTTACTGAATTCCGAAAAAAAATAGAGAAGTGACAAGTTAGTAAGTCGTTTTCGGCTTGCAAGAAAAGTATAGGTAGCGGGGAAATGGTTGGAAAAGGTATGGAATGAGTGCAGTGAAGCTGATGAGAGCTATTTTTTCTTGCAGCTTGCGACTTCCGTGGGCATAGATAGATTCCACCAATCAACGCAACGGGTGAGTTGAAATGTATCTCCTGTGCCTGTCCCTCCCCTACAGAAGCAGTAGTTCAAGACCGACGATCTCAATCTGATTATTATTACTATCTATCCTTCACAAGTTTCAAGTGATCTCCATTTCATTCAGCCAGCAATGGCAGAAAAGAAACCTAAAAACACAAGGATACAATACAAGCGTGTGTTAAAATTAATAATAAATACACAGAATGTAACATGAAGAACAAACAAGTGGAACTATTGATAGGAGTTATGGAGAAAAGAAACGAGAGATGGGGAGAACAGTGTAGAGAAAATGGGGCAGAGAGAGAGAAAGAGAAAGTGAAAGTAAGAGAGATTGAGAAAACAATGTTGAGAGAAAGTAAGAGCGTGAGAAACAGAGTAAAAGAAAGAGAAAAAGAGATAGAAAGAGAGAAAAAGGAGATAGAAAGAGAGAAAAAACAGAGAAAGAGAGAAAAAGAAAAAAGAAAGAGATAAAAAAGAGAAGAGAAAAAGACATGAGAAAAGGTAAAGAGAGAAAAATAAAATAGAGAGAGAAAAAGAAAAGCGAAAAGTGAAAGAGAGAAAAAGGAAAGAGAAAAATAAAAGAGAGAGAGAAAAAGAAAAGATGAAAAGAAAAGAGAAAGAGAAAAGGGAAAGAGAGAAAATGGAAAGAGAAAAGAAAAGAGAGAGATAAAAGAAAAAGAGAGAGAAAAAGAAAATAGAGAGAGAAAAGAAAAGATAAAAAGAAAAGAGAAACTGGAAAGAGAAAGAGAAAAGGGAAAGAGAAAGAGAAAAGGGAAAGAGAGAAAAAGGAAAGAGAAAGAGAGAAAAAGGAAAGGGAAAGAGAGAAAAGTAAAGGAGAGAAAGAAAAAGAGAGACAGCGAGAGGAGAGGAAGACAGAATTAAAAAGAGAGAGAGAGATTAAGATAACAGTGGTGACAGGAAATGAGAGAGAGAGAGAGAGAGTCTAAGAGAGACAGAGGGTGGGAGAGAGACATATAAGAAGAGAGAGATTGGTTTGTTTAGTTAATTTTACTTCGCGCCAGAGCATATTCTGCAGTTACCATGGTAGGGCCTCCCGATGGCGCAGTGGTAGCGTCGTCGCCTTGTAATCAAGGGGTCCCGGGTTCGATACCCGGTGGAGGCACAAGTGGTTCGGATCCCACTTTAAACTGTAGGTCCAGTCCCGATTAGCCTTACTGTGCATAAAGTGGACTTAAATCAACAAATCAACAGCAGTTACCATGGTGTACTACACGAAAATATTCAAGAAAGGAGATTAACTGTAACAGAGAATAAGGACATGTCTATTGAAAAGTAAAAGAAAACTACGCAAACAAAGGAGTATTCCCAGAAAAATTGCGAAAACATTTAAACGAGAAGAAAGGCAGAACGACACGACGACTGAATGAATGAAACTGAAAAATTAGAGGAAATGAAAATATTTACCTGCAAAATTTAATTTCACCATCGAGAGAGCTTTACTTTTACGTCCAACGTTTGACCTTTCCTTGTTTCATAAAATATACATAAGGTAAACAGGAACCTCAGTTCCCGAGAGAGATATCAGCGGGGGTGGGGGGAGGGGAGACAACTTCCGGCTCTTCGTCCCGGAATCCAAAATTAACTGGTAAGCTTTTATTTTTAATAATTTACTACAATTGTTTTAATTTCCTAATAAAATCCCCTGATATCACTATAATGATTAAATCAAGAACACCTCGCCCATGTAGCACACATGGGAGAGAAGGGGAAAGTTTATAAGGTTCTCGTTGGATAACCTGGTGGAAAGAGACCTGTGGAAAGGCCAAGACGAACGGAATAACAATGAGACGAAGGAAATTTGTCAACAGCACAGGATAGGCACAGGTAAACAACATATGTTGCTGAGGCAATAAACTTCAATGGACGCGTGGAGGGGCAACGGGACTGCAGCAGCGCGCCCTGCTATGCTCCGCACACTCGCTTTCTTCCCCTTGTCTGCCGTTATGCGCGGCACCTTCTGGGGAAGATTGTAGTGTCTTCTTCTATCTCTATTGTCATTTACCTCTATCTATTCTCTTATATCCTGTTTTATCAGATTGTATCTTCACATCTCCTTTTCATTCCTTCTGTTTCATCTCTGTACCTATTTTCTCTTAGATTTTTCCGTTGCCATATACCTTCTTCCACATCTCTCTCTTTCTCTTTCTGACTCTGCATCTCTCTCTATTTCTTTCCTTCTCTCCCTTTCTTTCTTTTCTCTATTTCTTTCATTCTCTCTTTTACTTCTTTACTTTCTTTCTGTCTTTCCTTATTTCTCTCTTCCTCTCTCTCTCTCCCTCTCTCTCTCTCTCTCTCGCTCGCTCTCTCTCCCCCTCTCTCCATCTTCCTCTCTCTCTCTCTCGTTCTCTCTATATCTCTCCCTCTCTCTCTATCTCTCTCTCCCTCTCCCTCTCTCTCTCTCTCTCTCTCTCTCTCTCTCTCTCTCTCTCTTAAGCGCTTTCTCTTCTGTACCCAAGCTACTAACGTCGCTCAGAATGCGTTCAGTCTCTGCATCCAATTCCCCGTAAAAATCCAAGGGAAAGATACCTGCCATTCAAAGCTTCTTACCGTCGGGTTCTGAAGACGTTCCGTCAGCTTCCGAAAGCCTGACAACGGCGGCGGAAGGAGAAAGGGTGCCATTCAACTACGACGAACGCTGCAAATGGAGTTCCGCGTTCGAGGTAGTTGGAGACAAAGCTTTTAACCCAGCATCTCTTCCGCTCAAGAATAATTGCGGGAGGGGGAGGTTGAACCTGACATTTCTCCCCCCCCCCCCCGCAGAAACACTTTCACGTAACAATCAGTGGGTGTGAAATGAAGAGTGATGTTTCTAATTGTATCCCTACTTTATTTTTTCACTTTATATACCTTTGCACTGGTTTCATTGATTTATGAGCTATATTTTATATGACGTCACAATTTATAATATGTTACGGATGTATTTTGTTTCTCTGTGTACATTTTCGTGTTAAATATTTGGTTTATTATAGATTGTGTTACGCCCGAAAATATTTGGACCTAAAAGGGATGAGGAGGTGAGTGGAGAAGGTTACGTAATGTATTCCTGTCCAGATATTATCAGAATGGTTAAATCAAGAAGACTTAGGTGGGCAGGCCATGTGGCACGAATGGGAGAGGAAAGAGGAGGTTACAGGATTCTTGTTGGGAAACCTGATGGTAAGAGACATGTAGGAGGGCCTAGATGAAGATGGAGGGATAACGTTGAGATGGACCTAAAGTAAGATCTTGCAAAGGAAAGGGGCAGATGGAAGATATTTTTGATGCTGCAGCCATAAGCCTTCGGGTTTAAGAAGGCTAAAGAGTTAGTTAAGAGATGAAGGTATACAATTAAGAACAGAAAGGGTAGCATTAAAGCAACGAGATGAAAGGGGATAAGGGAGGAAGAGAGGGAGATAGAGAGGTGGAAAGAGGAAGAAGAGATGCAGATCGTCCTCTCACAAAGATAATATGAAGGTGAGATGCCTAATTCAAGATGTAGCAGGAGGAGCCATTATCATTTTACATCGCTGGAGAATTCTAGCGGAAACAGAGATGAGAGCAGGTGAAAAGAGACTTGATAATGAGAACTTCATGGAAATGGGATAATGGAAACTCCACACTGGAAAAGGAAGGAGTTAGGAAGTTACAACGTCTGCCGGCAAAGTGATCAAGTTCCTAAAGGGGGATACGAAACGATACAAGGTTTCCGCTTGTTCAGTAATTTGTTTAGTTCCCACGGCAAGGACCCCCCCCCCCACCCCGCTTCCCAAAAAAGTTGAAAAAATTGATGAATGTTATGTTTTTAGGAAAGTATGAAGTGATTTTTCATAACTTTCGTCGATTAAATATTTTTGAATTAATTTTTGTTACATCCCATTCTATGCCCAGTCAGGCTAATCGGGACTGGACCTAAAGTTTAAAGTAAGATCCAAACCGCTATGTGCCCCCACTGGGGAGGTCGAAGAATCTTATATTAGGAAACGAAATAAGTTTATTTTGTCTACAGCATTCAATAATCGAAACCCAGCTCCAATCAGTTTTCTACAGGGTGGCTCAATAAGTCACTTAACACCCTCAGTACAAGGCCACTGCAGCGCGCAACATAGAAATGGTGATGACCAATCGTTATCGGGCCAAGGGGGAACCACATTGACGCCACCCACACGGTCGGCGGCCATCTTGATGTCCGCCATCTTGAATTCAACTTCAGAATTTTAAATGGGAAGGGGGTCGTGCGACATATCAAAATGGGCTAGAATTTCACGAGAAATGCAATGGTGAATATTCTGTTTATGAACTTCCTTATGAACATAAACATAGCCTTGTCACTGTGAAGGACTTTTAATTCAATGGAAGCGTCACACTGTAAATTGTTCGCGACAACCATTCATAATGCACAGCTCTTCATGGATGTATCCGATTAAAATAATGTGCAATGGCATGCGAACGTCTCTCCATAAACGTCACTTTGATCTCGATGCATTACCGAAGCGCTAAACAAATTTTAAGGCATTTTTCTAACACCTCGAAAAGGAGCAAATTGGTACAAGAATTCAGTCATAACTTTTTACTGGTTAAAGATTCGTCGAAAAAACCTTCACCATTGCATTTCTCGTGAAATTCTAGCCCATTTTGATATGTCGCACGACCCCCTTCCCATTTAAAATTCTGAAGTTGAATTCAAGATGGCGGACATCAAGATGGCCGCCGACCGTGTGGGTGGCGTCAATGTGGTTCCCCCTTGGCCTGATAACGATTGGTCATCACCGTTTCCATGTTGTGCGCTGCAGTGGCCTTGTACTGGGGGTGTTAAGTGACTTATTGAGCCACCCTGTATATCTTTTTTTTTCCAATATGCTATAATAGACTGCCGACTAGTTTATACGTGGGTCGTTCAATATATAAGTTTCCGTATGCTGTAAAAATAATTATTTTTAAGATACATTAGAAAACTATACATACATGTGTAGGAGGATCCTTCCTCACTTCTACACACAATTCCCATAGAGATTCAGGCATTTGTCCCACCTTTGCACCAATTTGTCCATACCCTTTGCAAGAAAATCAGGGCTCTGGCTATTGAGCACTATTCTCACATTCCGCTTCACTTCTTCATCTGTTTCGAAACGGTAACCTTGCAATTCAGACTTTAACACCGGAAAAGTATGGAAATCACTCCGCGTTAAATCGGTGCTGTATGGAGGATGGGGCAGCCGTTCCCACCCCAATTCTTCAATTTCGTGTTGTGTTTGCACTGCTGAGTGGGGGCGAGCGTCATCGTCAAGAAGAATGATACCAGCTGACGGGAGACCTGGTCGCTTATGTCGAATTGCGTTTTTCAGTTTATCCAATGTTTGACAATAACGGTCAGCATTAATTGTTCTTCCTCGTTCCAAAATGTCCATAAGCAGAACGCCCTTAGCATCCATGCTTCTGAACTCCTTATGATGCGAGCCCGCGTTTTCCGAACAAGCATTTACTTTTCGCCCTTGAGCGCATGCGCCTTCACGTCTGATAACGAATCGATTGTTGTTCCTTGTAGACGAAGGATGGCGCTTGTCAACCATGTGCTTCTTTTTAATGGCATTGCTTTATACAATATGGTATAGCACAGGGAAACTTATATATTGAACGTCCCTAGTACTAAGCTAAACTTACTGGATTGGACACAATTTTCAAGAACACATGCAATGCGATATTGATTTTCTAAATTTTTGCTTATTACATTCTGCGGCTACACGGTAACCACAGCTCCAACCCATTTTCAATATCTTTTTGTTCCAAGTATTCTTTTTATTTATAATTCTTCTTATTGAATTTCCACATTATTTATTTTCGATACACCACACTTTCCGAGGTTTTTTAGTCACTGTCTTACATATCTGTTCCTCTCCACGTTCTGATTCCCAGTTTCCTATTAGATTTTCCATTTAGATTATTTCTTCTTCCGTTTAGTTTTAGTTCCTTTGTTTTTCAATTTATTCATTCTTCAATTCCGTCCACTTACCTTCTTAAACATATATTTCCCTTTATATCATGTACTTCTTCATGTGTTGTACCCTAATTTGTTGTATCAATTTATTAATTTTCTTCTCTGTTACATCCGATTATTTTTATTCTGTTCTTTATCAACGTTTCCATTAATATTATATTATTATATAATATTCCATTAGCTCCTATCTTCTGCTTATGTTTACTTCTCTCAATTCTTTATTATTTATGTTACGAACAATACTCTTTCATATTCGTTTCTCCTATCACGTCTTCGTTCGTTCGAAATTCCACTAACAAGGGAGGTTATCTAAGTGTCCCCCTCCAATTTCAATTTGTCCTCATCTTGACATTTGAGAGGGGTTTTGCCCCCTAAAACAGTTTTTTTAGCTGAAACAAAAAACACGTATTTCTTCCTTTCAGTCCTTGTATACACCTGCCAAGTTTCATGGAAATCGGTGGGGGACACAGGGGTCAGATCCCCACTTCAATTTGTCCTCATCTTGACATTTGAGAGGGGTTTTGCCCACTAAAACAGTTTTTAGCCGAAACAAAAAACACGTATTTCTTCCTTTCAGTCCTTGTATACACCTGCCAAGTTTCATGGAAATCGGAGGGGGACACTTAGATAACCTCCTTTGTAAGTCACTAAAACTTTTACTTCTTAAAAACACTCGAAAAACCACATCAATACACGATTCTCTGTCGTTCAAATTTTATATGCAGTTGGGAGACTACGTGTTAGACTCAGTTTAAGAAATGTGTTTCGTGACATTCGTTCATAACGACATTCTGAACGTCAGTTCTCGAAGTACATAAAAGTAAATTCAGGTTATTTATTCCGAGACATGAGTCTTATTTAACGTTGACATCTCAAGAGCATGAGACCGTGACCAAGAGATCGCATACGTCAAAAGCACGCTCGATACGTCAGCTTATATTGTACCAAATCGAGAAGTTTCTGCAACCAGGCAACTTCTGTGACGTCAGTTTCAGAAACGAGAACCAACTCAATCATGTAAATAAACGCTAGATTAACAGACGGTTCTGATAATTCTGATGCATTAAACATACTAGAACAATTGAACGTCCTTTGGGATATCTCCGGGATAAGGAATAATAGAAACGACAGCAATATCTGTGGACAAGCATTGTTCAAATTCCACAACAGAGGAAGATTGCATATACGAGGTTAACAGAACACTTTTGTGTACATAATGCAATGCCTTTAGGATACAATAAAGGGTGGTTCAAAAAGGACTTTACAACTTTGAAAGCATATAGAAATTGATTCAGATAACTTACGGAGTCGGTTCAGGTGCCATTGCAAAACAAAACACATCAAGTTTTGATTCACGTAGTCAATTAGTACCGAACTCACCCACCAGTAGCGCTGTCAGCATTGTTCTTGAAAATGACTACTTTTACTGATACGGAACGTGCTCGCTGTGTGTGTTTGGTTTCACGAGACTCAATCAGCAACTGCAGTGCAACGTAAGTTTCGTACTGAGTATCGTAAGGCGCCTCCTAGTAGGCCTACAATTTACTCTTGAAACCAAACCTTCGTTGAGACTGGTTGCATGGCCACCTCGCTCCCCAGATTTGATCCCTCGCTAAATTTTTTCTTGTGGGGTTTCATTAAAGATCGGGTTTTTGTACCACCTTTACCTGCTGAACTTGCTGAGCTGAGACTTCGAATTAACGCCGCCGCTGCAGAAGTGGCGCTTGACCTACTGGTGAAAGTCTGGATTGAAATCGACTTCAGGTTGGGTGTTTGCCGCATTATAAATGGTAGCCACAACGACCCAACATGAATGTTGTATGACAAACTTGTGTTTTGCTTTGCAATGTCACCTCAACCGACCTTGTAAGTTATCTGAATAAATTTCTATATGCTTTCAAAGTTGTAAAGTCCTTTTTGAATCACCCTGTATAATGCAAATTCTTCTATATGGTAGCGACATCATAAAATTATAATAAATTGTTAACAAATGAGATTTTTACGGTACTTAAGTTACAAAATTAGAAGTGAGGAAATCCGGAATAAATGGAAGGTCGCAGCAATGGTTGAAGAAATTATAAAAACATGAGTTAAAGTGAAATCAACATGTTCTGAGGATGCCAGATAGAAGTTTGCCTCGAAAATGTTGGCCAAACCTGCAAGAAAGAGAACAATAATAATGTGGAAATTACACCCCCTACACACACACACCTCGTACTAAATTATTTTCTGCCCCTCTCCTTCTGTGACCCTCCTTCTTGCTTTGACTATCTCTCTTTCTCTCTATCTCCCTCTATTTCTTCTATATCTTTCCGCCGTTCTTTCTCTTTGTCTTTTTCTCTCTCTCTGTGTCTCCTTCACTCTCTATCTTCTACGTCTCTCTCTCTCTTTTTCTGTGTCTCTCCCCTTTCTCTCTCTCCCTCCCCATCTGGTTCTCATTCTCTATCTCCCTTTGTCTCTGTTCCTTCTTCTTACCCGCCTCTCTCCTGTCTTCTTCCTCCCTTAAACTCTCTATGTGTCTCTCTGCCTCTTTCTCTCTCTTCCTCTTCCTTTGCCTCTCCCCTTCATCTTCTTTCTCTCTGCCTCCTTCTCTCTCTTCCTCTTCCTTTGCCTCTTTCCTTCATCTTCTTTCTCTCTGCCTCCTTCTCTCTCTTCCTCTTCCTTTGCCTCTCCCCTTCATCTTCTTTCTCTCTGCCTCCTTCTCTCTCTTCCTCTTCCTTTGCCTCTCCCCTTCATCTTCTTTCTCTCTGCCTCCTTCTCTCTCTTCCTCTTCCTTTGCCTCTTTCCTTCATCTTCTTTCTCTCTGCCTCTTTCTCTCTCTTCCTCTTCCTTTGCCTCTTTCCTTCATCTTCTTTCTCTCTGCCTCCTTCTCTCTCTTCCTCTTCCTTTGCCTCTTTCCTTCATCTTCTTTCTCTCTGCCTCTTTCTCTCTCTTCCTCTTCCTTTGCCTCTTTCCTTCATCTTCTTTCTCTCTGCCTCTTTCTCTCTCTTCCTCTTCCTTTGCCTCTTTCCTTCATCTTCTTTCTCTCTGCCTCTTTCTCTCTCTTCCTCTTCCTTTGCCTCTTTCCTTCATCCTCTTTCTCTCTTCCTCTTCCTTTGTCTCTATCCTTCATCTTTTCTCTCTGCCTCTTTCTCTCTCTTCCCCTTCCTTTGCCTCTCTTCTTCATCTTCTTTCTCTCTTCCTCTCTGTGTCTTTCTCCCTCTTCCCCTCAGTTTCCCCCCTCTTTCTCCCCATCTCTCTTTTTGCCTCTATCTCAATCTCTCTCTGTCTCCATCTGTCTTTCATTCTGTCTTTCTCCTCTCTTTGGTCTATCTTCCTCTCTGTCTCTGTGCTTCTATCTCTCTCTTTCTTTGACCCTCTCTCTACTTTGACTGCCATAAATAACAAAGAGAGAACTTGCAGTGTGGAGAAACGAACGCACGAAATTTGTGAATTGGTAATCGATGATTCAACACAGGTCATCCACAGGGACTGACGCTTCTTTCTTGTTTTATGGCGACCGTTCGCCAGTATCTCTATTGGTTCTTGTGTTTCATTTCTGTCGTGTGACCTCTAAATTAAGAGGGTTTTACAACCAGAATTTTATCGTCGGTTATTCATGATTTACATCACGCACTGTTTCGTGTCATTGACTGTCAGTGTGTGTACATTTCCCAATGCTTTAATTAACCATCGGCGAATATTTCAAAGTCCAGAAACTCGTTAATATGGAAAGAACATGTGAGCGTCCATTCAAAGTAGTCAACATGTCTAAGCTTTCACCAGATGAAAGCACTATGGTAGAAGGTATGAAATTATAAATTATAAACTTTATATTACGTACTTTTATTTACTGCATTAGATTTTTATACACAATTTAATTTAGACGAAAGCATTTTTCCTTAGTTCTAACATTTATGCCATGACTAAAATACTACCGTGTAAAGAATCATTTCTCAAGGATAGAATCTATCCTATTTCCGTAGCATAACCAATCAGAAGCGACCTCTAGGTCACGAGTGCAGATGTAATGGCGGCCGAGTGAGATGTACACAATGTATCACCTCACATTTTTAAAAGCCGATAACTATTCAACCGAGAGGAATAACGTTTCCTATAAAATAGTTTTAGGTACAAATCAATGGCGCTGTTTAAATACGTATATACTTGATAGCGTATAAAGTATGCGTATGGAAGAATATTTTAGTTGTTTCAAATGTAAACGCTGTGCACTAACTTAGATGGTGTAACTCGGTATGCCATCGTGCTGTATATACACTCATTGACAAAAAAATTTTAAGCACCCAGAAGGAAAGGTTCAATTTGACCGTCATTTCGTACACGTGTGTACCTTCGATATGTATGTAAACGATTAGATTTGCAATGATTTGTAACGTCTAAAAAGGCCACCAGAGTGCATTAGTTGTGCCACCGCGTCATAGTGTTATCAGGCCTGATAGCGTTCATAAGGCGTGTGTGGAGCGTCAGTCAGTCAACACCGTGAGAGAAGGTGGTCAACACAGAGAATGTCTCGTAGACGCATCAGACAGAGTTACCAGTACTTGTCGGAGTTCGAAAAGGGCCGTATTGGGAGTCTGCATGAGGCCGATTGGTCGAATCGTGCAATTGCCAGGTATCTCGGGCATTCATATGTTGACACCAATGGATAGGTAAGAGCATCTACAGACGTAGTGAAGGTTTCGGTCGACCAAGACTGGCCACACCAAGGGAGGATCGCAGAATTGCGCACCATGCATTTTGCAACCCCATTACATCTGCGTCTGCAATCTGGACACACGTACAGTCATGGAAAAAAGTTCTTCCCCATAAGGCTTTAATAGGAGCAAGTAATGCAGGAGGGTAGGCAACACATATTGCACCCTTCGATGATCGGGTGATTTTGCCTGTCTTAACACCGAGAAATGTGTTCCACGCGAAGGTCAACATGACAGGAAAGCAAAGAGGGTCACGTGACTATTGGTTACGTGGAGTGTTTTGTTGTTCTCCACGTCCCCAGTTCTTGATCCACATTGCAGAAAAAGTAGAGCTGCATGCAATATATGAAAATAGGTTGTTTTCAACTACACGCTTAATTATGATTTTCCCAATTGTAAATCTATCAGACGTGTCTCCCGATTTAGTCGGGACAGTCTTTTACTTTGAATTCCTGTTTGTCATAGGCGTAAATTGACGGGAGCAGAAAGGGCAATTGTAACCCCCCCCCAAAAAAATCAGGTTTCTTAAAGCTGCTAAAACAGGAATAAATATTATGATTTGACGCGTCCAAAAAAAGTATTATATTGAAAGATTTTTCCCAAATACGTAGATAGCAATTTAATACTTTGAAAGTGTCTCAGATTTGTTTATTGTCACAACTTAGTGTGGCACAGGTCTACTACAAAAGTGGAATTTCGTAACAGAAATATGAACCCACTCCTTTTATTTCGTAGCCGATTTCATCTTGAAACTGAAATTAAGAATATTAGTTAACAATGTCATTGGTAAACAATAAAAAAATGTGTTAGACCCAATTCTTTAATACCTTATCATAATCTTTATCGCAAGTTTAAATTTTGTTGTAAGTCCACTTTATGCAAAAAAAAAAAAAGGTAAAGTTCTCACCTGTGCTTGGCGCTACGCCATGAAGGCGTATAGGGGGTGTGGGGGTAACGCCCCACACTTTCTTGATTCGTTCGTGAGTGGGGGTGATGTGATCAGCATCACGCCGCCCCACACTTTCTTGATTCGTTCGTGAGTGGTGGTGATGTGATCAGCATCACGCCCCTGACCGCCTTTACCCCCAGGGTTTCCCCCAGGTACCCATGTCATTCGACGCTGGGTGGCCGCTGGGGCCACTTCCAACGTTAGAAAAGTTCCCGGGCTTTAACCGGCCGGGAATCGAACCCGGGGCCTATAGCATGGTAGTCAGACGCGTTACCCACTGAGTCACCGGCACAGATAGACTAATCTGAAGTGCATACAGTGTAAAGTGGGATCCGAACCACTATGTGCGATCACCTGGTATCGTACCCCAGACCCTTTGATTACAAGGCCTTACCACTACGCCATCAGTGAGGCGCACACAATCTTTGTATTTCGACCTTTTTAAACCTATATGTATCATATAAGAGGTTGTTTAACGTTGCTATGCCTCTATGGATTATATTTAGCCAGTATTCGAGCACATAGCGTCAAGTTTCATAGAATATAAGCTTCTCTTCCATGTTTATGGTTTCCTGTCTGCAGTAGAAAAACTGGCAGGTTCCCATAGCTTTTCTTTCAATAGTCTTCCAATGGTTGCATATCATATCACTCAAATTTGATTCATTCGTTTCGAACACAATCCCCGATGGCGCAGTGGGATCGTGGGCGCCTTGTAATTAAGGGATCCCGGGTTCGATACTCGGTGGAGGAACATAGTGGTTCGGATCCCCCTTTAAACTATAGGTCCATTCACGATTAGCCTAACAGGACATAAAGTGGACTTAAGACATCAAATCAAGCAACCAACACAATCCCGTTATTGTCCAGATTATCGAATCCAGAACCTTCGTCGCGAATAACATAAGCAGGAAGACAACGTGAAATAATCGAACAGAAACAGAACCTAAAACCTACATCGGATAGATTGAATTAAGTCGACGATACAGCACGGGTTCTGAAATGAAAAATAATACGAAAGTTGAAGGACCTCTATACGCACCCACTTTTCCTCCACTCAATGGGGAAGATATCCTTCTAGCTGAGAATCATTTACGTAGGAGTGCCCTGAGGGAACTTCAAGGCCACGACGATAAAGTGTTCTACGTGCAATGACGGGACCAAAACATACGTCAGATAGCTGTGTTCCTCCTTATTTCGTACGCCATTGATAACAGGAACACGTGACCTCGTCTTTGGTAGAGCAGACGCCTGCTTGCTTGCCACCACCCTTTGGTTCAGTGACCTTCGCCCGTAGTCAGCAAGAGCGAATGACTCACCAGATACTTGTTGTCTGTGAGGCTACACGAGAATAGATATTTCGTTAGTGGCTGTAAGTATTGTTTCATCTGCAGTTATATCAGTTAACATTTCAATAGTTTCCTAATGGTTACGTTAGTGATAAACATGTAAATTACTTCTCGAGAGTGAACGTTTTATCTATTTGAACGGGGGATTTTTATACAGCCTGCATGTATTATTTTTTCCTAAAACAAGAAGAAATTCGAAGACGCAAAAAGAGTTGTATAAGAGTAGTTAACAAAAGGAAAAAAGAAGAAGAAAACGAAAATGTAAATCCTGAAATAAATTATGGTAGAGATCGAGTGAATAACATTTTGTCATGGGGCCTCCTCGATGGCGTAGTGATAACGTCGTCGTCTTGTAATCAGTGGATCCCGGGTTTGATACACGGTGGATGCACATAGTGGTTAGTATCCCATTTTAAACTGAAGGTCGAGTCCAGATTAGCATATCTGTGAACCAAATCAAAACTAAGAAAGAAATTGTCACAGTGTAAGAAAATTTCATGTTCAACCAGATACGAAACAAAAGGGAATAATATATTGCAGGTTGGAGTTCACATCTGTAGCATCTAACCAGCACAATTATGAATCGCAACATATCGTATCAGATCCATTTTTATTATACATGTATGATAATATAAGAGAAGTAGAGGAAAGAGAAAACCAAGCGAAACACGGACGCCTTCTCCAGAATTTCAAATCTCGTTACATAAGGTTCTGGGTTGGAGTCCCGAACAGGCATGACTTTCATGTTCTTGCCCTTTTATCTGCTTCATTTCATCATAATTCATCGTTATGGTTCACCTGCAGGGGAAGAATAATGACAATAATTGCCAATACAAAGCCAATGACAAACAGAACAACTCGATTACGGAGGTGCCAAGGAGAAACGAGACTTGACAGTGTCTCCGTCTCTCGGTTTGTTGAATTGAAAATTGCTCTCCCGTTCTCGGTCTCGATTAGTTAAATAAAGAAATCGAAAATGTATGTGAATGAATATACATGTATTTTATATATTCCGGTTTTGTAGGAGATTTCGTGAGAGATTAAATAAGTACTCTTCCATCGTATTTATTAGGGCCTCCCCGATGGCGCAGTGGTAGCGTCGTCGCCTTGTAATCAAGGGGTCCCGGGTTCGATACCTGGTGGAGGCACAAGTGGTTCGGATCCCACTTGAAACTGTAGGTCCAGTCCCGATTAGCCTTACTGTGCATAAAGTGGACTTAAAAAACAACAACCATCGTATTTATTTTTATAATTTTTATTCCCTGTTCGATGATCGCGACGATAAGGACGAGTGACCATTACATGAAATTGATGACGAAATAGTCAAACACCCCCGACAAGGACGGTACTCAAACCCGGAAACTTTGGCGACGATATCGAATGTCAATCACTTAATGAGCTTGACCACCGAACCTGCTTAATGTTGTTTCTGTCAGGTAATTCGTAATAATATCCCACATTCACTATCATTTGCTTCATAATTTATCTTATTGTTGTGATTAACCTGAATTCAAAGAATTAGTTGAAAGGCAAAAATGCAAGATTGAATGTCTCTGATGTTACTTCGTGCCGAATAATATGACGTGGTATTATGATATGAATTTATTAATCATATAATATGCCTATTCATTCCATTGATTGATCCCAATTGAGCACACAAAATATGGTATAATGTCCACTCCATGGAGGAGTGGTTAGCACAGCGCGCTACGATGGCATAGGTCCCTGGTTAGAATCTAGACTTGGGCGTGGGTGTCCTTGGTAAGTGTCCCTTCATCAATTTCATCATAGCATCACTCATCTTCATCGTCGCTATTTGCCAAAAGTGAAAGAATAGCAAATCTAAATAACAAACATCCAATCAAATCGAACATCTCTACCGATTTAATTCTATACGGTACCGAATTCCCACTTTATTACTGCATCTTAAGTCATTTTACAGCATCTCAATTGTTTTCCGATTCGAAAACATTTGGAATGTTGTTTTGTGCAGTTGATTGTGCATTGTTTCGTTGTTTGGATTGTTTAATTAACGTCGCATTAATTAGTTTTATACCAATCGTGACAGGGGGAAGCAAGAGCACAAAGGAAGCGAAAAAGACAAGGAAGAGACCACGGCTTTCTTTAAAGATAGCATCCCGTGAATACAACTCAAGTGACTGCAGAATATTATGAATAAAATTTATTTCGCTTTTTCCTTTTATTTCTGTTTCAGTTATTTTACTTCGCTTTTCTTCTACCACTCGCGTTAATCGTGTCGGTGAGGAAGAATTATAAACTCGTGAAATGGACGATGGTACAAAAAAATATATGCCTCTCCCACGGTTCGAAACTGTCAGTACAAAATATTGTCTTATTTTTAAAATTTACGGGCAAATATGGTTTGTCACGTAGCAATTTTCGCTTATCTCTTTCTCAAGGGGTTCCATTGCCTCTCTGATGTCGTAGTGGTAACGTCTTCGCCATGTAATGAAAGGCTTCCGAATTCAATACCAAATAGAGAGGCATTTGGTTCGGATCCCATTTTAGTCTGTGATGAGAACCATCATTTCAGCGAACCTTCTTGACAATGACTCTAATATCACTTGAAAGAATAGTATTTCCTTACGAGTAGCTCTTGTCAAGAAACCAGTTCCTGAAATTTTCTTCTGGAGGCATCGTAGCACCCAGCTGTTTGTTGTGGCTAGGGCACGAGTCATGTGACTCATGCTATCAAAGCTCAATCCTTCCCGAGAACTCAGAATCACCAGGCAAACTTAAGCGAATATTTTGTTATTTGGGTTGCATAAACAACAGGCTTTAAGACGTTACGAAAGTCTACGTCCCGTGGCCCAGGTATTTTTTTCTAAGACTGTACAGGACTCTCTACAACACCCTGTGTCATCCCGCACCATTGGTCGTAGACTGGCAGCAGCCGACTACGAGTTCAACGTCCCATACGGAGGCTGCGTTAACACCAGAACACAAACGGTTGCGTTTGGAGCGTTGTCGTAACCGACACTGACAACAGTGACGAGTGGCGTCGCATCATGTTCAGCGATGAATCAGATCTGTATTACCACGGATGACCACCGTGTGTGAGTATGGCGGTGCCGAAGAGAGAGGACAAATCCTGCCAATGTTGTGAAGACACACGCCGGCATCATGGTGTGGGGAGCCATTGGGCATGACTTCAGATCACCTCTGGTACTGGTTCTGGGAGTTCTGACGGCACAGCGCTACGTCACGGACATACTGCGTCCTCATGTGTTGTTCCTCCTGAGACAGCATTCTGGTGCAACAAGACAACGCTCGTCCGCACACGGCACATGTGTTTATGGACTGCCTGCAGCATGTTGAGGTACTTCCGTGGCCAGCAAGATCCCCTGATCTGTTCCCGATAGAACATGTAAGGGACGTCAACTCTGACACAGTGCCGATTTGCAGGATATCGAGGGCCAGTTACTGCTGTGGGCCGACGTGCCTCGGGAGAGGATACAAAGGCCCTACGACTCCATTCCAAATCGAATCGGCGCATGTATGAAGACTCTAAGGGGTGCCACATCCTACTGACATGGGGTCAGCACTACGCCCGTAGTGCATACACTGTTGTTCGTTTGATCTGATTTTGTAATCATTGCAATACAGTGTCATAACCTGTCAACAGGTGCTGTTTCATTTAATTTCCACCACTTCTTCTAGGTGCTTCATTTCTTTTTTGTCAATGAGTGTATTATACATCGCAGTCGCAAAGCTAACCGGAATGTTACATGAAATGCTTCCATGTAAAGTACTGTCTCCTATAATATTATTTGGAAGCATTTACATAGAATTTATGCTAGCAAAAACGTTAAAGTAAATACTTTAAATATTCAAGTGTGAGAAAACTGCTACGGAATGGGTTTCGATAATGGTTAACTTTATCCTCGGTGAGGGGCCTGCGACAGCGGTTGGATGCGAACTTGCAACTCATTGCGCTTTAGAGAAATTGAATTACGGACTCCATGAAGAAGTTTCAAAAGGTTTGATCTCGTTAACCGAGAGCGCAATAACGAAACATAGGCAGGTTACCTCTGAATGACGTAGCACACGTGAAAAGAGAAAGTCGCCGAAAGGAACGAAGTGGAAAGTAGCACTGGCGGTGACAGAATGTGTCCAATAGAGAAACCGGGACATCGCGAAAACTTGAAATCCGTATACTAAAGTCTAAACAGGGGGAGGGGGCCCTGAAAAACTGGGAAATAAGATCTAAAGGAAAACTTGCGAAAAGTAATAAAGTAGACCATAGCAGTGAAGGTACTGTCCTGAAATTAGTATCGAAGTAAGCTAAAAGCAGTAAATGCGAAGACAAATAAACTCTATACAGGCTGCGAGCATAAAATAAGGAATAAACTGGAACCACCTCGCTACACTTTGAAGTATTAACGAAAGACCGCGAAAAGGAATAAAACAAAAGAGGAGAACCTGCAATGGCGAACGAAGCTCCACCCGCAAACATTCGGTGATGTGCGCCTCTGTGCTGGTGCTTTAAATTTAAACAACTTTGGATAATCGCGAAGATGAGGATAAATGGTTAATATTTGTTCACTTTGTTTCTTAAGTACTTATGGCGTAGGGCGTAGGGATGTGACGACCTCATCGCCCAGTGACTTGTTCACTGCAGTTAGTCAACCAACAGAGTGAAATGGTCAACATTTTGCTTTGTTTGGATTTACAGGGCTGTCCTGTCATGGCTCTATGAGCGTCCCCAATTGGCAAAAGTGGGGTATGGTTGGTGGACTACAATGTGATCCTCCCAGCTAGATCCGAGGGATCCGACAGGTGAGGTCCTCCATTCATATTGGGGGTTAGGCGTAGAGCTGACAACTCTGCACTGTAAAAAAGACATGTCAAGAAACAGTAATATGAGGCCATGGATGTTCCCAAGGTAAAATATTCCGGAGGTAAAATAGTCCCCCGTTCGGATCTCCGGGTGGGGACTACTTTGGGAGGTCCCTGGACTAAGGATAATATCTACATTAGGATATTAAATTAGGCACCTGGAATGTTCTGAGCCTTTACCGGCCTGGGGCATTTCAGTGTACAGTTAATGAGATAGTTAAGTATAAATTAGATGTAGTAGCTGTCCAGGAAGTTAGGTGGCCAGGAGAAGGGAATTGTAAAACTAAAATTTATACTTTTCTCTATGGTGGTACAGAAAATCATAAATTTGGAACAAGCTTCTTCATAAATAATAGAATTATCTCGTCTCTTAAAACAGGAGAATTTATTAATGATAGGATATCATATGCAGTTTTACAGGGTAGGTGGTGTAAAATTATTGTAATAAACATACATGAACCAACGGAAGATGAAGATTGTTGTGTATTTGGAACACACGCAGATCTCACACAAGGTGTCGAATACATTATAAATGATATGCACGCATAAATCAACATTATTTAATTAATCACAACTATAATGAACGCCATTTATACCAGACAAAACACAATCTCTTTTTAACAACATCTTGACAACTTCAAAGGTTTTATAAACCATACAGACTATTAACGCAATAAGCGTCACACATACGACATTCCCCCGCGTCGATGAAATTTTGCATTAGCAAAATTTTGGTTTTATTTGTTTTACTTCTTTTAACCATAATCACTCAAATCCAATCTGTCAGGTGGTTTTCTTTGCCTCTGACTTCTCCTTAACACTCTTGACTCTGCTGCTTCACGTCTATCTAAATCTATGTTCCCTCTTGCAGCTTCTTCCACCACTTCATGGTTGTCTCCTCTCTCGTAATCCTTAAACGTATCATTCGCATCTAAATATCTTCCTTCGTGGACTTCTGAAGATGCGTCATTATTCTTATCGCCTGTTTCATCACTAGCATTATGATATCCTCTTTCATTTTCTATTACATTTCTCCATTTTATTTGGTTCCCATGCACTAACTTAACATCTTTACCAACTTTAATATACCAAGTATATGTCCCTGCTCTCCGGACAACTTCACCTTGAACATAGGATGCACCACAGGAATCTCGGTTGGCAAGTTTCACCCAAACTTTGATACATCCTCTGGTATCCTCACGTTTGTTGTTATCAGGAATATTCTGTACTCGATCTATATCATCTTTCGGTCTCTGCTCAAATGCATACATCATTTCAGCAGGAGATTTCAAATTAACGGTGTTTAGGGCCATTCGGATACTACGTAGCACATCTAGCAAAGCATTATTTAAATCAAAATGCTTGTCATCTCTTCTAGTTTCGTACAATTTACATCTCAGAGCACTTTTTATAATTTGTACGTGTCTCTCAGCTTGTCCATTACTAGCCGGATGATAAGCTGGTGAATGCATTAAAGCAATCCCTTGATCTTCACAATATTTCTTGAATTCTGCAGATTGGAAGGGAGGACCATTATCCGTAACTAAGGTGTATGGCTGGTTATACCTTGAACTTAGTCTCGACATAAATCCTTTTACATCCCTGAATGATGTAGAAGATACAACCTCACATTCTGGCCATTTAGTAAATGCGTCAACAACGAGAAGCAACACTTTTCCTTGAAAATAGAAGAAATCCATGTGTGCTCTCTCCCACGGTTTAGTTACTTCCTTCCAATTATAGTATTCTTTCTTTTTGGTGTCGGGTTTTACAGCATTAAAAACGTTACACGATTTTACGTGATCCTCAATACATTTGTCTATGCCAGGCCACCAATATCTTTCACGCAATAGTAACTTCATTTTTACTATGCCATTGTGATTCTCATGAGCTTTCTCCAAAACTTGCTGCCTCATTGAATTAGGTACAATAACTCTAGAACTCCACAGAAATATATCTTCTTCACATTGTAATTCATTTCTTCTTCTTCTCAGCGCTTCGAATTCACTTGCATCTATATTTGGATCCTTAATCTTAGATTCTGACCAACCTTCCATAACGTACCTTTTGACCTGTTTCAACATCACATCTTGTTCTTGCGAAGTTCGGAAGACATCTTTCAGACGATCCGTGAGTTTGATTGCATTTACAAACTGAATTCCGTCGATATCAACTGTTTCCCCTTGCAATGGCAACCTCGACAACAGATCCGCTACTTCAACATTCTTCTTGTACACAATTTCATATTCATAATTAGCCAAGAACAAACACCAACGTTGAATCCTGGATGAAGCCATAATGGGTATAGCCTTTCCACGTTGAAGTAGTTGTTTTGCGGGTAGTGAATCAGTCCATATTTGAAATTGCTTTCCATAAATATATTTTCTAAATCTCTTCACGGCAAATATAATTGAAAGAGCCTCCTTTTCATGATGAGGATAAGCCATTTCATGTTGCGAAAGAGTAGTAGATGCACATTCTATTGTTTTCAATTCCCCATTAATTCTATGGCACATCTGAGCTCCTAGTCCATAGCTCGAAGCGTCACATATGATTACTGTATCCTTGCTATGATCAAACGGAGTTAAAGTTAAGGATGACTTCAGTGCTTCTTTAACCTTTTTGTTTGTACTGACTTTCACCACAGTCATCACTCCAATTCCAATGCACATTCTTCTTTAATAAATTGTACAAGGCTGGAATCAGTATAGCCATATTTGGAATGCACCTTTGAAAAAAATTAATGCCTCCCAAAAACGACTTCAATTCCTTCACGTCATGCGGACGTGGACAATTAAGCAATGCTTCAATCTTGCACTGGCAAGGTTTAATTCCTTCCGCAGAAAGTTCATATCCTAAGTATTGAATGGATGATTTAAAGAACTTGCACTTTTCCAAATTAACTTTCACGTTATATTGTGTTAACCTGTGCATGACCTCAATACATCTGCTAACCGTTTCATTAGTCCAGATCCATAAATTAGAATATCGTCTTGATATGGAATTACATAATGCAGACCTTGCAATATCTGTTCAATTACTCTCTGAAATATTTGAGACGAAATTTTAACTCCAAACGGCAATCTTGTGTGTTGTAATAATCCCCATGGCGTGTTCATTACAAGCAACCTTTTTGCTTTTTCACTTAAAGCTATTTGCCAATAAGCTTTTTGTAAATCCAAACTAACAAATACGGCATTTCCTCTAACTTTCTGGAAAATATCCTCTAACAGTGGTAGGGGATAAGAAGCATTTTCTACATATTTGTTCAACGTACTTTTTAGATCGCACCAAATGCGCAAATCTCCATTTTTCTTTTTAATGACAACCATCGGACTGGCCCATTCACTAGTGTCAACTCTTTCATAAATGCCATTTTCTACCAATTTATCCAATTCTGATTTTACTTTATCTTTAATTCCATAAAATACATTGTAGAATCTCTTAAAAATTGGAATTGCGTCCGGTTTTAATGGAATATCAGCTCTAAAATCCTTTATAGGCAAGCTTAAATCGCCATCAAATGTAGAATGAAATTCTTCCTTTATAATATCAATGATCCCTTGAATATCATTAGTTTTTATACAACTGTCACATTTATTTAATATATGCATGAAATTACGAACATCAGAGTTCATTGCATTATTTCCTGTGACATTGTGTGCAATAATATCAAACTGCGGAGAACAAGTTTCCCTTGCACAAATTTCAGTCAACTCACAATGTAACTTGGGGATCATAATTTGAATCCAACTTCTTCCTAAAAGTGGATATTCTAAATGACAGTTAAGTATGTACAAATCTAGACGATAGAACTGATTTCTCCACGCAACATTCACATTAACCTTTCCCAGTAAAGGTATCACATTATTACCAGCACCTTTCAATGTACAGTTAGGTTCAGACATTTGTACGTTCTGCAGAAACTTTTGATAAAAATCTTTACTAGCAACAGATGCATAGGATCCAGTGTCAATCTCAAACTTGGATTCATGACCATTTACACTAATTTCTACTAAATATGAGCGCTGGTTAATGTTGGAATCTAGTTCCCTTGTACACACTTTTATATCATTTTCCGAATCGTTGATCACATGTTGTGACGATTGAAGTTTGGATGCCTGATCCACGATTTCTTCTTCATCAACTTTACTATTAAAGTTCATTTGTGCATCATTAGAATGCGTAAAAATAGTGGCAACAAACAAATCTTGACTGGCAGCTGTGTTTGTTGGGTTAGCTTCAGATTTAGGTGCGAATTCTAACTCAGTTGTATGAGCAACAAATTTGTTATTGAGTTCATAATTTGTGGATTTTCTTCGTTCAATGTTAATCCTTTTATAACATTTCAAATAATTATGGCCTTGCTTCCCACAGAACGAACAGTAACTTCCTCCATAATGCCCTTGCACTTTGGACTTTGATTCATATGATTTTGAATTATTACCTTGACCATGAAGATTACTTTGCTGATTCCTAAATTTGGAATCATTCTCATTTTTACGTGAAACCTTATTCGCTTCATGAAATCTTCTGTCATTGCCTTTGCACTTAATATTCATTGTGCCTTGTAAGTTCACCTCACGGTAATAATCCTTCATATCACACTCGAGTTTCTCCATTTGTTTAGCTAACTCAAAAGCTTTCTGGAATTCCATGATATTTCCTGCTATTATTTTCTTCCTAATAACGTCAGACTTTAAACCGCTCACGAACGTGTCAAACAATGCAATAGGTAAAAACTCACCATATCCACATGCTTCACTTATCTTTCGGAGCCTTCTTGTAAAATCTTCAACCTTCTCCACATCCAATTGAGTACATTTTCTTAACTTTAGGCGTTGCACTATATAATTAGTACTTGCATTGTAATAAGAAATGAGCCTATCAGAAATTTCCTTGAACGATTTCTTCTCTGGTAATATTGGAGAGAACAACTCGCGTAACACTTCATAAGGTTTGGGGCCAATTACAGATATCAATCTAGGAACTTTGCTTTCCTCAGATATGTTAAAAACTCGGCAATAATTATCATATCTTTCCAAATAAGAGTTAATGGTTCCTTCATCTGGATCATATTTGTCAAATCCTGGCACATACGCCATGATGCCTACCGCAACGATTAAATCCAATTAATCATAGACAAAACTCAACTAAATCTGTACTACGCCGTTAAATATTATCCTCGTCGCCATTTAATACATCTGTTGTGTATTTGGAACACACGCAGATCTCACACAAGGTGTCGAATACATTATAAATGATATGCACGCATAAATCAACATTATTTAATTAATCACAAAATTCCATTCAACAAACTATAATGAACGCCATTTATACCAGACAAAACACAATCTCTTTTTAACAACATCTTGACAACTTCAAATGTTTTATAAACCATACAGACTATTAACGCAATAAGCGTCACACATACGACATTTATTAATGATAGGATATCATATGCGGTTTTACAGGGTAGGTGGTGTAAAATTATTTTAATAAACATACATGAACCAACGGAAGATGAAGATGATAATACTAAAGATGATTTTTATACAGAGTTAGAACAGGTCTTTGATAAATTTTCTCAGTATGATATGAAAATTCTGTTAGGTGATTGTAATGCACAGATTGGAAAAGAAGAGACATTTAAACCCACGATTGGTAAAGAAAGTCTTCATGAATTAAGTAAAAAAAAAGGTAAAGTGCTCCCCTGTGCTTAGCACTACGCCATGAAGGCGTATAGGGGTGTGGGGGTAACGCCCCACACTTTCTTTATCCGGTCGTGAGTGGGGGTGATGTGATCAGCATCACGCCCCTGACCGCCTTTACCCCCCAGGGTTTCCCCCAGGTACCCATGTAATTCGACGCTGGGTGGGCGCCGGAGCCGCTTCCAACGTTAGAAAAGTTCCCGGATTTGAACCGGCCGGGGATCGAACCCGGGACCTTGAGCATGGTAGTCAGACGCGTTACCGACTTTTTTTTATATATAAAGGAAAGCCCCCTAAGCGGAAGCTTCCCCCATCACATTCACTCATATCATTTCATTCACATTTCTATTTCAGGACTTTTTCAGGACAGACAATCACAAATACCCATGCCTTACCCGGGACTCGAACCCGGAACCCCTGGCGTTGTAGCGCGTGTAACGTTTGTCCCTTTTGCGTGGGTCCAAACCTTACGTAATAAAAAATTGCTAGTCCAATTTTTAGCCATCGAGGGCGTTTTGCCTCTCGATTGCTCTCTCTGGTGCTGCCCCTGGCGGTGAATTTTTGCAGCTTATGCCTGCTCGGAAATCCCGCTGCACCAGGCACTTCAGTTCGCCCTCAGCCTTTCTACATAGCACGCCCACTCCGAACGGCTCGCTTCCGTTGCGATCCGCGTCATCTAGTCCACGCCGGCAAGAGTGTACCCGATCCACGACTTGTAAAATTGACGTCTGCCACGCCGACCACTGAATGGGGAGAAGGTGAAGAAACGAGTACATAGACTCTAGTGGAAGGAAGGCCATGCAACTTTACGTGATTTGAACATTCGTGGGGAGGTATGTACAACAATCTCTTGACCGTGAATATGGCAATGTGAACATATATACTTTTTTTATTCATATTAGCATCAGTGATTGGCCCTCGTGTATTTGCCTTTTTTTTGTGAGGTGAACATTTCGTAGCGTTACAACCTAGCGTATATTTTGTTGACGCACGTCGGCAAGGGCAAAACAAGCAAATCGAAGCATAGAATATAAAACTAGTGTGGACTCAGAATAAATTACGCGAACCAGGCCTTTTTGTAAATTGGCGTTCGTAATAATTACAGAAACTGTGCGTGGCCATTGTTTACGAACCTTTTGAGTAAAACGCCTGTTGGGGCAAAAATTGGATTTTGAATTGTGCAACGAACTTATAGTTCCAGGTCAAATTAGACTTTTCTCGTGCGACGTCAAATGTGGGCGCATTCGCGGTTGAACCAAAAATAACGCAAAGGCATAGAATAACTACGATCCCTTCTGTTCCTTTTGTTTGTCTTTTCTCGTATCCCGATAATAGACATATCCGCATTGAGGTAGCACTAACGATGCATTTAAAAAATGGGGACACAAAAGTAAAGTATAACGAGTAAAGTAAAATAAGGGTCGTTTTGGCCTGTGTGTTCGATTGAGTAAAGATAGTCGTACGTTGTTATCCAAGCACGCAATGTGCGTTGTTTAATAGAGGTAAAATCTCTGTACGAAATATTATTATTATAGAGTAGTTGGCAAAAGATATAAGATTGTTTAAGTGGACGTGCACTTTGTAGTTTGCACTTGATTGTTAAAAATTGAATGGGGGAACTATCCGATACGTTAAATGGAGCGCTGGACGCTCGAATTGTTGATGATGAAAGTGTGTTGTTAAATTACTCATAGTAGCTACACTTTGGGTATGTTTGTATTAAATGAATGATGTACTGAATAGCAATCAAGAATACATTTGAGCTTGTTAATTAAAATTGTGTGGAATCTTAATTTCTGTTGCTGCATTCTAAACGGCAAGAATTGCGAAAATAAATAATTGGTTACAAAATAATTCACGATTTAACTAAACGAGAGAATTGGAGATAAGGCTGCAGTCTTTTGGCACGTCTTTTGAATAATAGATATAATAGTAATAATAGAAACGAGAAAGGAAATTACATTGGAAGAATATTACAGCAATTTTACTTTTACAGCGAAGAAGGCAGGTACTGCTATTCGCTGTTGAACCCTTTTGAAACTTATTGTGCATATTGTGCGACGTACGTGAGTTTCTTTGTTTTCAGGGCTCCTTCCCTATTTGTCTCGTGCTTCTTGTACTCGTCGCTCGTAAACTCTTGCGTCATTGTGCCGGAAGTACGACACAAAGAAAGGAAGTATACAACTTGTAACGTGAAGAGCGGATCTAAAACCTTTTTGAAGGTGAGTCGCCGCGTAGCCGCTTCCTGTTAATTACCGCGTGCAGTCTCATCAAATCCTGCTCCCACGTCACAAATTTTGGTACCAGAGCATTGGTTTTTTTCGTTCCGATCAATCAATATTATACCTTTTTGTTATAATTGAAATGAATTTTTTTTTCCCCTCCCATTAATTCCCCCCCTTTTTTTGTTTTGTCCTTTTATACAAACTTTGGTAGCAAAGTTTTGGTTTCTTTTGATCCATCAATTCACTTTATATTTTTTTTAGTAATAATTGACCCGAAATTTTTTTTTACCTCCCATTCTTCACCCCCCTTTTTTTTCTTTCGTGTATTTTTTTCCCCATTTACAGCTTTTGCCATTTCTTTGGTTTTGGTAGCCCCTCAATTAATCCTTGCCCTTTTTTTTTCAATTAGTGTTTGGCTTTTCTTATTTTTCACTTGTACCGGGTGTTTACAAATTTAAGGATTTCCTTGTTCTTTTGTGATAGCAATATGACATTCGATATTCCTCCTCCCTATGCTCCGTCCCCTTTACCTCCACCCTCCCCTTCAACATTGGATTTTGTAAGTGGTCTCCTGTTACCTCAGCCACAAACGCCCGTGCGCGACCTTGTACGCTTCAATGCCTTCAAATTTCTTTTTCAAGATCTGCCAGTGTTACATGGCCTAGATATCCCTCTTTTATTTACCTTTTTTCTCAGACTTCATAAGATAGTTACCTTGGAATTGCTTGACATTGAGTCAGTTTTGCTATGGGCCTTGCAGTACACCTTGACTCCCCTTAAAGAGATTTGGCTGGAAGGCCTTTTACAAAAGTTGCCTTGGAATTTATTCAAGTTAATGATATGGAATCGGTTGATTCCACATTCTTTATTGTTGCCATTTCAGAACGAGGTTTTACATCGGGTGCAGCAACCCGGTGAGAGTTTGTACTCATTCGTTCGCGACATCTATGACGCTTATCAAATTCTCCCGGTAGAATGGTCGGAGTCACAATTATTAGGGACGATTATAGAGGGTATAAATTTTCCAGCGCGTGCATTACTTTTGGGGCATTCCCGTCCACAAACTATTGGGGATTTACTTCTTATGGCCCAAAACATTTGGCAGCCGGAATTGAAGTGGAATCTCCAACGCAAACCGGACAATGTGGACATTTTGGAACATGTGCCTTCGGTAGACGATTCTTCAGTTCCAGATATTTCGCCCCATCAACCAGTTTCTATTCCATCATGCATGCCAGCGGTAGCGTCATCAACTAGGTTGGGGCAGGATTCCAATTTACCTTTGGCTTTCGGTACAACACAGGTGGATACCCCTCCCTTTTCACTGCATGCCGAATATCCCTTTTTGTTTGAAGGTCACCCGACACCCACACTGCGGGTGCTTCTTAATCATTCTCCCGTTTTGGCATTACTTGATACCGCTTCTTCGGTATCTATAATTTCTTCTTCTTTGTTACATACTCTTAAAGGTTCCTTTCCTATTTTTTCTGACCAATCCATCGAATTGCGAGATGTTACTAACCATTCATTTTTGTTATCCTCCTTTTGTTACCTACCTTTGCGACTTGACCGACTTACTTGGAAATGGCGCTTTTGGGTGTCGGAAGCTCTCCCCTTTTCATTAATTTTGGGCACGGATTTTTTGGTCCATACCAAAGCGACCATTTCTTTTGAGACGAAACTTTTATCCTTTCCCTTTCATCAGGAGGGTGTACCTATTGCTTTCCTTGAACCTATCCAGCTACATATCTCTGAGGCCCTCCCTGGTTCCTCCTCGAGTTCGCCAGAAACTTCTCATGTGTCCGTTATTACCGATCCCCTTCCCGTTCACTTGGATAACCAACCCTTACAATCATTGTTACTTCAATTTCAGGATGTGGTTACGGAAAAGGTTGGTACTTGCACTTTGGATCCGGTTTCGATACCTGTTGTGTCAGACATCCCCTTTCGATCAAAACCCTTCCAACTTAATCCTGTTCAAACTGACATAATGAGGAAACAGATTGAAGAGTTGCAGGCTCAGCACATTATAGAGCCCTGTCGGTCAGCTTACTCCAGCCCGGCCTTTCTGGTTCCCAAAAAGAACGGTACACACCGTCTGGTATGCTCATACAAGAACCTTAACCGCCTAATAGCGTATGATCAATTTCCGCAACCGCGCATAGACTTATTGTTTCAACACCTACAATCAGCGGCAGTATTTTCTTGTTTGGATCTATGCCAATCGTTCCATCAGATACGGTTAGATGAGAGGAGTAAAGACTTGACAGCATTCGTCACTTCCTTTGGCCAGTATAGATATACTCGCGTTCCGTTTGGAATCAATCTTGGAACTCAGATATTGTCAAGGGTTCTCGATGAGGTATTGGGAAAGTTTAAATACAAGTTCCTTTTGACCTATGCAGATGATTTATTGATATATTCACCTGATGAGTCGTCCCATATGGAACATCTTAGAGAGGTCCTTCAGGTTTTGCGATCGGCTGGTCTTACTGTCAATCCGGATAAATCTATTTGGATGGCGTCGGAGATTAAGTATCTCGGTTATATCATACGTAAAGGCCAGATGGTTATGGATCCGGATCGGATTTCAGCTATCCAAGATATTCCCGCTCCTAAGAGCCAGAAGGGTGTTTCCCAGGTCATGGGCTTACTCTCGTATTATTCCCGGTTTCTTCCCCAATTCGCTGATCGCACGTCCTTTTTAACAGATAAACGGAAGAAAGACGCTACCTTTGTATGGACTCCCGATGATCAAATTCGGTTTGATAATTTGAAAGCCGCATTCATTGAACATACGGTTCTGGCCTTGCCAGATTTTACAAAGGAGTTTGTACTTCAAACGGATGCCTCAAGTTTAGCACTAGGCGCTACCTTAAACCAACGAGAACTGGATGGCTCATTGCGTCCTATTGCGTTTGCCTCGAGGAAGCGCACACCCTTGGAGCGTAAGCAATCTATATATGAAGCGGAGTGTTGCGCGGTGGTGTTTGGATTCAAGAAATTTGAAACATATTTAACCTCTAAACATTTTGTTCTTCAAACAGATAATCAGGCATTGTCTTGGCTTTTAAAACACCCTGAACAATTTGGTAAGTTTGGTCGATGGCTTTTGTATTTGTCTCGTTTCTCTTACCATGTGGAACACATTGGTTCCGCTAAAAATCCGGTGGCCGACTGTCTTTCCCGCATGCATTCTTCAGACGATTTTGCGGTGACGTCTCCGCCTTGTACCAGTTTGGCTTGTGCGGCTCCAAAATTCAATATCATTCCTTTCAATAAATCAGATATTGCGGTTCTTCAAAGTCAGGATTCAGACTTGTCACCTATTATTACGCATTTGAAGAATAATCAGCAGGTTAAACATTATCATTTACATCAGGATCTGTTGATTTGGCAGCCGCCTCGTTCTACTTCTTCTCTAGTTGTTGTTCCTCAAGTGCTTAGACATTTAATATGTCGTTATTATCACGACACCCCTGTCCGTGGTGCGCATTTGGGCGTCAATAAAACCATCAAGAAAATAGCGACGCTTTTCTGGTGGCCTACTTATCTCTCAGATATCCGGCATTATGTCCGTTCTTGTGACATTTGTCAGAGGGCCAAACTTGCTATCCGTAAGCCTCCTGGCTTATTGTCTTCTGAGGTTATACGACACCCTTGGCGACGTTTATATATCGATTTGGTTGGTCCTCTTGTTCGTTCCACTAAGGGTAATGTGTATATCTTGGTGGTGGTGGATGCCTTTTCCAAGTGGGTGTCCTTGTTTCCGCTTCGGTCGGCTACATCCCATCATATTATTGACAAGCTGCGCACCTTGTTTTTATTGTTTGGTGCTCCATGTGAGTTGGTTTCGGACAATGCCTCTTATTTTCGTTCTAACCTCTTTAATAATTTTCTATTTGAGTCAAATATTCGCCATATTTACACTAGTGCTTATTATCCCAATCCTTCCTTAGCGGAGAGATTCATACGGAACCTTAAGGCTTCGTTAATTTGTTACCATTCTAAGGATAACTCCAAATGGGACACTCATCTGGAAAGCATAGCTTTTGCCTTCAATACCGCCCAGCATGATAGCACTCATACGTCTCCATCTAAAATTATTTTTGGTCGAGACATAGACGGCCCGATGAATTTTTTTTGGGAGTTACAAACTGACTCTGAATTGGCTGCTCCTCCTTCGCCGGAGCGGGCACATCGCTGGGGTGAAGCTTATCAACATCTATTAAAGTCTTGGCGCTCTCGCCAACTTAAATATGACCCCTCCAGATCCCAGGTTTCTCTGAAACCAGGAGATATGGTACTTTACCGTACCTTTCCCCATAGCAATGCCTTGCTCCGTATTTCTTCTAAACTTCAGGAGCGTTGGTCGGGTCCGGCTCAGGTGTTTAAAATGCTGGGTCCGGTTACCGTCATGTTGGTTGACCCAGATACCCAGCAAATGATCCGAAAGGTCCATGTCTCTCACGTCAAGCCATACATCATTCGGGATATGGATGTTGACCCCCAACCGGTTGATTTATCGGATACTGAGGTTGCGGTTACGCTTCAGTCTTCCCCTGAAAACGGCTCATGATTTTTTTGACATTATTAAATGGTAATGCTTATTTCTTCCAGCGTAATTCCTGCTTCTTCTCCTTACTTTGCCAGTGTATATATATTATGTTTTTTTTGTATAGTTGCAAGTGCATTATTTATATTCATGTATTAATATTTTTTTAAAGATCAGTCTTTTTGTAATTATGGGTTGTTTTGTACAAACCCTTGTTGAGTTATTTATTAATATTGCTGATTATGCTTTATTGAAATTTGACACTGTTTATGATATGTATCCCATGGTACTCCCTCATTTTTGGCATCTTTTGTAATAGTGCTACCTTCCTGTTCCTTTTCGTAGTAATTGTCCTCCTCTCCTTTCCTATTTCTTACATCTTCCTTCTCACTTTTCTCGTTTTTGATTCTTTTTTTTTCTTTTTCTATGTTTTTACTTCTGCGAGGATGGAATATGCTACGCATGCGCTTTGGGAATTGACTATGTTTAACAACTTCTATTACACTCAGCGTAGCCTTATGATGCATATACACATCTGGAACGACCATGTGGGTGACATAATTCAGTGGTGTGATTGTTTTTCTTCAACCAGTGTCCACATTGCAAGGAATCTAGGTGTATCGACCGGGAGGCGTACACGATCTCCTCTGAACTATGTGATCAACGACAACAGCAGTGCCTTTTATATAGACACTTAATATGCTCTTTGAAATTTATCAGAGTTAATCTCTGATCTGTGTTTTGATTATGTGTATGTTATTATGGTGTATTGATGAATTTTGGGGGTTTGTGTTTTGGACATGGTAATGTGGTTGACCTATGATGGGCTTATATTGGCGCGTTTATATTCTTGGGAACAGTGCATTGCCTTTTTAGGTTAAGGGGGTTTTGTTTTTCGCTTGTTGGGGGTATTTGTAACGTTTGTCCCTTTTGCGTGGGTCCAAACCTTACGTAATAAAAAATTGCTAGTCCAATTTTTAGCCATCGAGGGCGTTTTGCCTCTCGATTGCTCTCTCTGGTGCTGCCCCTGGCGGTGAATTTTTGCAGCTTATGCCTGCTCGGAAATCCCGCTGCACCAGGCACTTCAGTTCGCCCTCAGCCTTTCTACATAGCACGCCCACTCCGAACGGCTCGCTTCCGTTGCGATCCGCGTCATCTAGTCCACGCCGGCAAGAGTGTACCCGATCCACGACTTGTAAAATTGACGTCTGCCACGCCGACCACTGAATGGGGAGAAGGTGAAGAAACGAGTACATAGACTCTAGTGGAAGGAAGGCCATGCAACTTTACGTGATTTGAACATTCGTGGGGAGGTATGTACAACAATCTCTTGACCGTGAATATGGCAATGTGAACATATATACTTTTTTTATTCATATTAGCATCAGTGATTGGCCCTCGTGTATTTGCCTTTTTTTTGTGAGGTGAACATTTCGTAGCGTTACAACCTAG
Source organism: Lepisma saccharinum (assembly GCF_977018435.1). Lineage (NCBI taxonomy): Eukaryota > Metazoa > Arthropoda > Insecta > Zygentoma > Lepismatidae > Lepisma > Lepisma saccharinum. Next base: position 48,346,691 of record NC_139252.1, read on the forward strand.
CGTATATTTTGTTGACGCACGTCGGCAAGGGCAAAACAAGCAAATCGAAGCATAGAATATAAAACTAGTGTGGACTCAGAATAAATTACGCGAACCAGGCCTTTTTGTAAATTGGCGTTCGTAATAATTACAGAAACTGTGCGTGGCCATTGTTTATGAACCTTTTGAGTAAAACGCCTGTTGGGGCAAAAATTGGATTTTGAATTGTGCAACGAACTTATAGTTCCAGGTCAAATTAGACTTTTCTCGTGCGACGTCAAATGTGGGCGCATTCGCGGTTGAACCAAAAATAACGCAAAGGCATAGAATAACTACGATCCCTTCTGTTCCTTTTGTTTGTCTTTTCTCGTATCCCGATAATAGACATATCCGCATTGAGGTAGCACTAACGATGCATTTAAAAAATGGGGACACAAAAGTAAAGTATAACGAGTAAAGTAAAATAAGGGTCGTTTTGGCCTGTGTGTTCGATTGAGTAAAGATAGTCGTACGTTGTTATCCAAGCACGCAATGTGCGTTGTTTAATAGAGGTAAAATCTCTGTACGAAATATTATTATTATAGAGTAGTTGGCAAAAGATATAAGATTGTTTAAGTGGACGTGCACTTTGTAGTTTGCACTTGATTGTTAAAAATTGAATGGGGGAACTATCCGATACGTTAAATGGAGCGCTGGACGCTCGAATTGTTGATGATGAAAGTGTGTTGTTAAATTACTCATAGTAGCTACACTTTGGGTATGTTTGTATTAAATGAATGATGTACTGAATAGCAATCAAGAATACATTTGAGCTTGTTAATTAAAATTGTGTGGAATCTTAATTTCTGTTGCTGCATTCTAAACGGCAAGAATTGCGAAAATAAATAATTGGTTACAAAATAATTCACGATTTAACTAAACGAGAGAATTGGAGATAAGGCTGCAGTCTTTTGGCACGTCTTTTGAATAATAGATATAATAGTAATAATAGAAACGAGAAAGGAAATTACATTGGAAGAATATTACAGCAATTTTACTTTTACAGCGAAGAAGGCAGGTACTGCTATTCGCTGTTGAACCCTTTTGAAACTTATTGTGCATATTGTGCGACGTACGTGAGTTTCTTTGTTTTCAGGGCTCCTTCCCTATTTGTCTCGTGCTTCTTGTACTCGTCGCTCGTAAACTCTTGCGTCATTGTGCCGGAAGTACGACACAAAGAAAGGAAGTATACAACTTGTAACGTGAAGAGCGGATCTAAAACCTTTTTGAAGGTGAGTCGCCGCGTAGCCGCTTCCTGTTAATTACCGCGTGCAGTCTCATCAAATCCTGCTCCCACGTCACACGCGCTCTGCTAACCACTTCGCCACGGAGGTCGACAACTGAGCCACCGCGGCCACATGAATTAAGTAATGGTAATGGTATAAGATTGATTAATTTTGCAACCTCAAAAGAATATAATTGTGAAAAGTACAACTTTTAAACATAAATATATCATCCATAAATATACCTGGTCTTCTCCAGATGGTAAAACTCATAATCAGATAGATCATATTCTCATTGATAAGAGAAGGCATACTAGCATAATTGACGTTCGTGCACATAGAGGTGCTGACTGTGCCAGTGGCCATTATTTAGTAATTGCTAAATTAAGAGAAAGACTCTCAGTGATAAATCATAAGCAACAAAATCTAAAAGTTATAAAATTTAATACAGGAAAATTTGCTGATGAAAGAATTAAGAAAGATTACCAAATTAAACTGTCAAATAGATTTGATGTTTTGCAGGATTTAAATGATGATGAAAATATAAATGAAACAGACGTAAATAAGAATTGGGAGCACATACGTAATGCAATAGAATCAGCAGCTAAAGAAAGTATAGGATACCATAAACCGAGAAAAAGTAAGCCATGGTTTGATAATGAATGTCATAATCTAATAGAAATAAGAAATCAGGCTAGACGTAGGTGGTTAAATAACTCTGATGATACAAATCTTAACAATTATAATAGAATAAAGCGAGAAGTTAACCGCACGTTTAGAAGTAAAAAAAGAAATTACTTGAAAAGCAAAATTAACGAAATTGAAACAAACAGCAAAAATAAAAATATCAGAGATTTATATAAAGGTGTAAATGAGTTTAGAAAGGGGTGGCAACCTAAAGTAAACTTGATAAAAGATAAAGACGGTGATTTTTTGGCTGACCCAAGTGATATTTTAAATAGATGGAAGAGCTACTTTAATGACCTTTTAAATGTTCATGTAGGAGATAAATCAGAAGTAAATGAAGTACACACAGCAGAACCATTAGTTCCAGAACCGAACTTGACTAAAGTTCAAGATGCTATTAAAAGGCTAAAGAGTAACAAAGCACCTGACATTGATTTAATACCACCTGAGTTAATTAAATATGGTGGAAATTCGTTAATATGTCAAATTCATAAATGAATTTGTTTAATATGGAATAAAGAAGAAATCCCTCAACAGTGGAAAGAATCCATAATTGTTCCTGTGTTTAAAAAAGGTGATAAAATGAACTGCAATAATTACCATGGAATTTCTCTACTCTCAACAACATATAAAATATTATCTAACATTCTTTTAACAAGACTAACCCCATATGCTAATGAAATTATAGGTGATTATCAATGTGGATTTAAACGTAACAGATCAACTACAGATCAGATTTTTCACATCAGACAGACACTTGAAAAAAAGTGGAAATATAATCAAAATGTCCATCAGCTATTCATTGATTTCAAAAAAGCATATGATTCGGTCAAAGGAGATAAATTATATAATATATTAGTAGAGTTTTGGAATACCTAAGAAGCTTGTTAGTATGATAAAAGTATGCACCAGTGAAACAGAAAGTAAAATTCGTGTGGGTATTAATGTGTCTGACAAATTTACAATTCATGATGGGTTAAAACAAGGAGATGCCTTAGAATATGCTGTTAGGAATGTAAAAGAAACTAAAGAAGGACTAAAATTAAATGGTATGACTCAGTTGTTAGCATATGCAGATGATGTAGACTTATTAGGGGATGATATAAATACAATTAAGAATAATGCTAAAATATTTTTCAAAACTGCTAAAGAGATAGGTTTGGAAGTTAGCAAAGAGAAAACTAAATATATGCTTACAGTAGTTTAAAATACTAATTTACTCTAATGTAACATATAACTTGTAATTCCTTACGTCTCTTATTTCCCCTTAAAATATTTATCTAAGGAATGAGACGGGATTAACTTTTGTCTACGCAGTGGAAGGTCTTGATTGTAATAATTTAGATATTTATGCTGGTCAATTTTGAAACATGGTGTATACTCTCTCAAATTTTATAAACAAATTCTTGTTTAACTATAATTTTCAGAAGGTTGAACATCCAAGATCCATTACATACTTAAATAACAAAAGAACTCAATTTTCAGTAACTCAGAAATAACAAGAAGAAATCTCCCCATTCATTCATAAAATTAAATAATCTATAAACAGACATTTAGCTTCGTTGCCCAAAACAAAATTCTTCCACTCTCACAATCAGGATTTCGGCCGGCACACAGGACTGCTACGGCTTTGCTGAAAGTTACAAATGATGTCCTCCAGGCTATGGATAAGAAATTCGTCACTGCATTAATGGACCTGTCCAAAGCATTTGATACGGTACAACATAAATTACTGCTCAGTAAACTGAAATATTACAGTTTTTCACAATCTACCCTTAACTGGTATTTTTCATATCTAAGTAACCGAAATCAACGTGTAAAACTGTCGCCTACTTTATTATCTAATAATTTATATATTTCATCTGGTGTTCCACAAGGATCTATATTAGGTCCCTTATTGTTTACGATTTATATTGCAGACCTACCCTCAGTTGTCAAATACTGTAACGTACATTCATATGCTGATGACACTCAACTAACCAAATCATTCAATCCAACAGAAATTGCCATAAGTATTGAATACATAAGTAATGATTTGGGTGCGATAAAAACATGGTGTGATGCAAATTGCCTTAACGTTAATGCTAATAAGTCATGTTATACATTTATTCGAACTCAAAATGCTATTGGTTCGGTCGAGCACACTAATACAACAATTGAAATAAATGATGATGTCACACCTAGAGCTCAAGTAGTTAAAAGTCTGGGACTAATATTTGACACTCGTCTATCATGGGATGAGCATATTAGCCGCCAAATCAATAAATCATTTGGAACACTTTGATTCTTGTTTAAATTTAACAAACTATTATCTTCAGAAATCAAGCAGCGATTAGTTGAAACACTTATATATCCATTTCTCGACTATTGTGACGTAGTGTACTCTGGTGGAATAAATAAAACTTTACAAGCAAAAATTTAAAAATGCCAAATGCGTGCATGCGGTTCATATTTTGCATTCCGAGGCGTGAACATATTTTACCTTCCATAAATAATAAGAATATCCTCAATATGTACCGTAGGCGACTACTGCATACATATTGCCTTATACATAAAATTATTACATCTGGCAAGCCGTCGTATCTGGCAGACATGTTGATCCCTCGCACCAGTATTCACAGCCACCATACAAGAAATAATTTCAAATTTAACCTTCCACTCTGCAACACACAGGCATATCAGTCGTCGTTTTCATATTTTGCTGCAAAAATATGGAGTGCCCTACCTAAGACCATGTCGAGCATATCTAAAATAGAATCTTTCCGAAATGAAGTAAAGAATTTTCTTTTGGCAGAGCAGAGATTGTGTTCAAATACTATGATGTAACTTGTATGTTTATGTTATGCATTTTGTCTACATCTTTTTTTAAAATTTATTTTTTATTCATTTTATTTTATTTTTATGTTGTTGTCTTTTCAAAATTTTTGTATCATTTTATTCATATATTTATTACAATTACTTTATCAATAGATTTTGCAACTAAATCATACAGTTTATTGTACACTGTATTAATACTGTAATAACATATGTATAAGAAATGTAAATTTAAATGTAATCGATGATACGGGTTAGGTGGCAGAACAGCCTAAGGCTGAACCTCGCCCACGCAAATAAAGAATTTGAATTTGAATATCCATTATTTTAACATGGTATAACACATAACAAAGTCAGTCCTATTAAACTGTCAGTAAGTCCATTTGTCGTTACGTATAAAGGCTATATCGAATGCACTGCAAACCCGCCCAAATCCCCCAAAGCCAACATGACTCGTAGCAATCTACCCTTATTTGGATTTCAAATTTTAATCTAGTAGAATACTATGAAAGGTCTTCACCAGGCCATGCAGGCCAAAAAGGAAATATACGGAGATACAGTATACTCAGCCTAAGTCAGGTATGTTCTTCATGACGTCATAAATGAGTTCCTCCACACTATATGCTTATAAACTAAACACACATGCTGAAATTGAAAACATTTTTTTTACTCGCGAAATTAATGTTACTAATATGCAATGGTGGAGCGCGAATAACAGAAATATAGAGTTTAGACTATGTGAAACATGGGTTGAATTTAAATTGTTAAAACAACATATATTAGTAATTTATATGTTTTTAAGACACAGTAAGTAAATTTTCGAGCCCGACTTCGCGACCTAACAAACCCTCTGGACCCAGCAGTGGGTCGCGCCCCATAGGTTGAGAAACTATGCCCTAAAACGAATAGTCAATTTAGAGGTAAAAGTTTGCTCTTATTTTATTTAATATATTTTCTCTGCCTTGAATTTTAAAATGTTCGGAGCTCTGCAATCTTGAGATACTTTAGAGAGAAGGCCAAAGGTTGCGCTTATGCATCATTCACTCCGTCTGACGCCATATTGGTGGGGAAAACTTTGATGCAAGGTTGTAAACACGATGGGTAAACATTCTAGGCACAATTAGCGTAATTGAAGTGAATATTCCGAAATCCTGCCATACTCAGTTAATTACTCGCCCTGTGTTCTCAACGAAATGTTCAACGGTCCTAGGGAATCAAGTTTACCTGCTCTCTTTGGTTTCCACCGACTTCATCATTTGCTCTCCATGCACTTCTCTCAAAGTTTCATAGACAGTGCCTGTAGCATGTTTCTCCTGATAGACACATGACGCGAGGAATAAGAGTTTGTATTCATAGCATGTTATTGATATGTTGTCATGGTAACAATGTGTTAAAATGTACGTGAATGGCTTCCAGATATTAAACTAATGTTTTCATTTTGAACCTGCATGTGTATCTTGTGCAAGTTTAGATAGAGATTGCAGAAGGCAATATCTTCCTTTCAAGCAAGGAATTTGCCGTCGACGAACGGCTTCCAGCTGTTGTTTTAACGAACCGATAATGAAAACTCACCTCTTCTTGAGTTATTAAGTCCACTTTATGCACAGACAGGCCATAAAATGCGAGGGTCTGCGTATAACATAAACACAAGTGTAAGGTTGGCTGGACAAATGTCATACAGTTCAAGGACTGTCCTCGTTAAGTCTGTCATCTGCTTGCAGGAAGAAAAGTTAACATAACTTGGCCTCTGAACATGTCGATGTGTGCATTGCGTCGTCTCAATAAAACCATCTGTGTGAGAAATACTAGCACAGTGTAGCTCGCTACACTTTTTAACACAAGGTGTAGTGCAGGTGCATCTGAGTGTCATGATGGTGCAAAGAAACCGTGTTCAATCAAGTAGGCGATAAGTGTTGTGAGGATCTCACTTATCACTAGACCTCAGATTTTACGTTTTTAACCTATTTTTTCCTTTGCAGGTAAATAGGAAATAACAAGTTATTTCGGCGTTTCATTAAAAAACGGAACAATAACCTATTTTGCTTGTTAGAACCTATTTTAGGTATATGTGCCTAAAGTAAACCTTTTTTAAGGTCTTTATACATTCGCTACGAGACTCGGCGACAAGCGGCTCGGCATCAGCGCTTGTCTTTCCCGGTGAACGGAGTCCGCGACAGTCGCTAGAGTCGGCTATTAAAATTACAGTTGTCATATTGTGTACTAACCTTGACTACAGAAGGTGTTGAAGATGATGTCCCTCTGCTGCAACACATTCCTGGCATCTCCGAAGGAAATTGGCATTTACACGTGAAAGTTCGTCTACTGTAATTCTCCCGATTTTTCGTACAATACTCTCTTTTAACTCACGGATGATGTGCGGATTGTCTTTGTATACTTGGTTTTTCTTTCCACTTTTATTCAGAACTGACCCTGTTACTCTAAACTTTTTACGATGTTTATTATAGTGGTCCTATGTGGAACGGAAACATCAGGAAATTTCGTTGCAAAACGTCGTCGCACTTCTCCACAATTCTCTGTCCGAAGTAACACTCGACAAGATATCCTTTGTTGTAATGTAAACTTTTGTGGTGCCATATTAAGCCACAATCTTTAACACACGGACACAACACAACACAACTTCCGAGGGAGGATTATAATGGCGTCAGTCTGCAACGTCAACAGAAAGGGAAAGAGAGCGAAAGCAGGGAGGTCGAAAAAACAGATTGTAGCGTGCGACTGTCGCGGACCCGTTCACCGGGACAGACAAGCGCTGACGCCGGGCCGCTTGCCGTCGAGTCTTGTAGCGAATGTCAGGGAATGCTCTGTATATATTTGTAGGTTTTACAGGATTATTATATCTCTCAATTCAATGACTGGCGTGTTTGAATCAAGTTTTCTGTCTATTTCCCTCCCCCTCCAAGTCTATGTTTTTTTCAAAGCTCTAAACAAAAACAAAATGTCTGACACCACTGTTACCTGCACACAGTGCCGGCGATTAGAGGGGGGCAGTTGCCTCCTACTTTTTGCCCCTTAATACTAAGCCTTGTCTACTAAGAGAAAATAAACTTTCCTTGCCCCCCGTCCCCTCCCCTTCCCAGTTTTGGAAGCCAATCGCCTTTACTGCCTTTATAGCCCAAAGTGCAAACTTCTGATCCACGTGGTCTTTCTCACTTTCGCGTCAGTTCAGTCCTTTTGTGGCATTCGCGCCTTGCTAAGTAACGTTCCAGCATTCAGATTTGCACGACCGACTACGTTTCCGTTGAGAGATAATTAAAAGATAAAATAAAACATCTGCTGTTACCTTTTTTTCATGTTTTACCAAAATTCACGTATGATTTCCAGAGCCAGTAATTCTCGCATAGTTCCTGGAATTCAAAGAATTCCAAGTGAGTAGCCACCCTGATATTGTGCAACAAATCTTACATACTAGTTCATTTTTCATGTCAACAAGTAACATTTGCTAATAGAACAAGTATAGTATCGAAATAATTTGTGGATAATTTTGAAAATTATGCATACAAATGAAAATTTGGTTAGATAATGATTATTCGATTATTTACATTACCTAGTAAAATTTCTTACGGTCCTTGTGATTTTTTTAACGATTGTATGTAATCAGTACTTATCAGGAATTTGTACCATTTAAGTTTTGGAACTACGTCATAATTTTTCGAGCCTAATTTAATATTTTCAGACCCTATTTTAGGATTTGTGGGGCGATACCACCCCACCCCCTATACGCCTTCATTGAGTGGTACTAAGCACAGGAGAGCAACTTACCCATGTACTTTTACCTTTATTTTAGGATTTTTAGAACCTATTTTAAGATTTTTAGAACCTATTTTAGGATTTTTAGAACCTATTTTAAGATTTTTAGAACCTATTTTAGGATTTTTAGAACCTATTTTAAGATTTTTAGAACCTATTTTAGGATTTTTAGATCCTATTTTAAGATTTTTAGAACCTATTTTAGGATTTTTAGAACCTATTTTAAGATTTTTAGAACCTATTTTAGGATTTTTAGATCCTATTTTAAGATTTTTAGAACCTATTTTAGGATTTTTAGATCCTATTTTAAGATTTTTAGAACCTATTTTAGGATTTTTAGAACATATTTCAGAATTTTTAGAACCTATTTTAGGATTTTTAGATCCTATTTTAAGATTTTTAGAACCTATTTTAGGATTTTTAGAACCTATTTTAAGATTTTTAGAACCTATTTTAGGATTTTTAGAACTAATTTTAGGATTTTTAGAACCTATTTTAGGATTTTTAGAACATATTTCAGAATTTTTAGAACCTATTTTAGGATTTTTAGATCCTATTTTAAGATTTTTAGAACCTATTTTAGGATTTTTAGATCCTATTTTAAGATTTTTAGAACCTATTTTAGGATTTTTAGAACCTATTTTAAGATTTTTAGAACCTATTTTAGGATTTTTAGAACCTATTTTAAGATTTTTAGAACCTATTTTAGGATTTTTAGATCCTATTTTAAGATTTTTAGAACCTATTTTAGGATTTTTAGAACATATTTCAGAATTTTTAGAACCTATTTTAGGATTTTTAGATCCTATTTTAAGATTTTTAGAACCTATTTTAGGATTTTTAGAACCTATTTTAAGATTTTTAGAACCTATTTTAGGATTTTTAGAACTAATTTTAGGATTTTTAGAACCTATTTTAGGATTTTTAGAACATATTTCAGAATTTTTAGAACCTATTTTAGGATTTTTAGATCCTATTTTAAGATTTTTAGAACCTATTTTAGGATTTTTAGAACCTATTTTAAGATTTTTAGAACCTATTTTAGGATTTTTAGAACTAATTTTAGGATTTTTAGAACCTATTTTAGGATTTTTAGAACATATTTCAGAATTTTCAGAACCTATTTTAGGATCTTTAGAGCCTATTTTAGGATCCTAAAAGCACACTTTTTAGGACCTAAAAATCCGACGTCTACTTATCACACAAGCTTCAAACAACTCCACCGCCCATCGCCTTCTGACGTCAGCCGAAATGCTTTCATTGTTAGGCTAAATGCCCTCGTAGTTCATTTAGGTTTGTTAGAATCATTTCTCTTAGCAAGAGAAATTTTGTCATTTGGTCATGCCCTGAAATATTGTAGTGTGACAAGGGGTCTAAACCTAACACGACTAATCTACGCGCAACAACGAAGGCCCTGACGTCAGAATGCGAAGGGCGGGGAAGTTGCTTGAGGCTTGTTCGATAAGTGAGACCCTTCTACCGCTGTCATATTTCATTTAATTAGTTAGCATGTACCACGTGACTTGTAAAGTTCAAGTCCTGACTCGAACGCTACTTCGGTATCTTTGACATAGCTCGAGAGGAAGCCTACCGACAAGTATCTGGTATCGAGCCAGCACTTGTTTCTCCGAGATGCGCTGTTGCCACATTTACATGTAGTGTTTAGACATCCAACACCAACTGCGACGACGTCACACACCCAAAGTCTCCACATTGTGAAAAAGAAACAGCACAACACTGGTACTCTCAGTTCCTACAACGGACGCTATTGGTGGGAAAGGTTTAAGGGGAGGATATACTGGGCTCCACGTGAACTTGACATATGGTTGCCATGGGGAAACTAATCTTTCGGAACTTTCTATGAAATAAGGTGGCGTCCGAATCAGGACTTCAACTTTACACCACTTCAGAACATAGTGCAAATGGTGCAGACACCAAAGCAACGAAATATACGACTCGGTGTTGCAATTTGTATCCAAGTAGACGCGTGAGTGCAAAGAAAGTCAAGAAGTGCCGCGAACTAGACACGCCTACTAAGTGCAGTTGAGTAACGTCCTCGAATTGTCAGTAAAAATCAGGCGTCCTCGCTTTGTAGGGTTGACAGACAGGAGTGGTGTGTATCTGTGTGTGTGTTGTCTGGAAGCTTGCAGCTGAACTCAGGACTAAAAAATTCCATTTCCGCAATCCGTTACGTCATTTCCAATAAAACTGTCAGGATATATCCAGGCATCTCGACTTCTCCCGCCTCCTCCCCTTCCACGCCCTTCGTCCACCTGAAAGGAAGGGAGGGGAGAGGAGAGGAAAGAAACAAGCCGAGAAAGCGGAATGCGAACTGTCATCCTTCAGTATATAAATTATATATACATAGGAAGGTAAATTGTGATATATTATGTTTCCTGACTTCATTTTGACGTCCCTTTTCCTATCTCACCGTCTCGACTTTTATTCTAGAATATACGGCCTGTTCGAACGATTGTTGTAGTTCTCCCTGTTTCAATTGAGAAGACAATGTTGCCAACTGTAAAATCCTAACCGTGCATGAATGGAAACACTAGTCACAAAATTTACTTTTTCGCGTTAAATTGAACTGACCGGGTGCTTCTTATGCATTTTTGCCCTGATTTGGGATATGTTTGCCAAATTTATGAGGAGTGAAGAGTTTTTCAGTAGTTTGTTATTGGGCCATTCCAGCGTTACGTGTGTGACATTTTACACACAAAATTTAAGATTCTAGACATGAGATTGGATTAAAATATTCATAATGAACTGATTTCATGTAATTTTGAAATACTTTGTGGTGTCTGCTAACAAATGGGGAAAACTTGAACCTTATAAGTTGAATGCACGAAAAGCATTAACAAAAGTGTGTCCCTTTAAAAAATGTAGCAAAGTTTGGCTTCATTTGTCTGTGAAGCACACAGGCTGCAGATGCTAGTAATTTCTATTAGCCAAATGTGTCAATTATATACATTCACTAACATCTAAACCTTAATTCAATTAAAAACAATAATAATTTCCAGATTAATTCATCTTGTTCTTTACATGGAGTAGAATCACTTTTCATGGAATTCCCCATTGATATTACTGTTGCTATTTTAGAAAAACTGACTCTTTCACATGTCGTTACACGAATGTGCAAATCTTGAACTTTTAACCTAGTGCAGTTTCTCACGTTTTTGTTGTTAGATTCCTATGCTAACATATATGGCCTATTAAATAGCCATAAGTAGGTATATGTTTTAGTGGTGACAATATTTATCCAAATATATAACCTCTTTTTTCCGGAATATTGAATGTTAAAGTGCTTTTATCTCAAAAGTAAGGTTTAGCACATTCGTTGCTTGGCATTGGTGTAGCGATGTATAATTCACTATATGAGACTTTAACATGTATTTTTATTAGATTTTCTTCACTGCTCGAACATTCATTTCTTTAGAGTTGAACATTAGTGGCTTGCCCAAAGGGGGTGAGTAGAAGTTTTACCTCCCCTTTGGATCACGTTAAGATTTTCAAAGTAAGGGGAATTATAGAACCAGAAAGTTTAGAAAAAGAGTCATTAAGGCCACGCACCCCTTCTCAAATCACTGAGCAGGCTATGAGAGGTGAATTACCATTTTAGTGTTTCATTCTTCACTTACTCGTGGAAGGGACACTTCTGATGTATTCACTACGACCTGCTCACTCTAAGCTTCCTGACAAATGTTTGGAGGCTCACTTGGATGTTTGAAAAGAGTTACAGATCAAACTTCAAACCACTGGCGATTCCTCCATGTAGGAAGTGAGGAACTTCATACAGTTTCATTTATGCTTATTTCCAGTTTTCTACTTTTTAGGAGTTTAATGCGTGTTATGAAATGATGAGCGCAATGTACGTAGAATTGCCTAGGTTAGATACTGTCAAGAGTTGACTGCTCTCGGTAGCAGACGATGGACTGCCGCTCGCTGAGGAACATTGGCGGTCATCCTACAGACAGATGGGTGGGGGGGGTGGAAGGGGCAGTGCAAGGGATTGGGGAAAGGTTACGAAGATCGGCGAGGGTCAAGGAACCAGCAAGACTTTCCTCAATCAGTGATGCCAACCCCAACAAAATGTTACTAAACCAAGCACAATTTGATATTTGTTGGCACTAGCGCCGATTCTAGCATGATCTGCAAACGCCAATCCCTGGGAGAGGGAAATAGAATTCAAAGGAATATGTTTTCAGGAAATAAAAATAAAATTATGTCCAAATCTTATTTCTACTTCACCAGCGGACATGTTTCAAACGAAAGGGAGTATGCCGATCCAGCGGAAAGCTTTTATACAACCATGCCACGATCCATCCTCTGTCTCTTCTTCATCCTGCCCGATTTAGTTCGTCAGGAGATTTTATGGTAGGAAATCGGTAGAAAGTTAGGGGTAAACAATTTTCTCAAACTTTTTTATGTTCGATGTTGAACCCATATTGTTTGTTGCACCATTTTAAACAATGTTGGGGTAAAAAAATTACACTATTATATAACTGTTAAAAATAAGTAACGCAAGTTCAAAACTCTAGAAAAGCAGATGCAGAATGAAAAAAATCAGAAAAAAAATAAATAATTAATAAATCCAACCACAATTTAGAAGCATTTAGCATAATTTCGAAGTTTAGGCAACACTTTTTATTACCGTCAATCCACACGACAGGGAGGAGGAAGAAAATATATATTCTTGCAAAATCTGAAATATCGTCTGTTATTTTCGTCGATTTTCATAGGTTCACATTTAAATATTTCGTAGTTCAAAGTGAGGAGCAAGGGCCCCTTGCCACACCTTGAGCATGGGCCTGCAGCTAACATTCTAAATGCAATGGGTAGTACAAGCAAGACGTGTGAATGTAATTGAACCCATTTTTCAAACCTTCCTTGGTTACCGTAACTTCTTCCTACACTCCGAAAAAGCCAAGAGTCGCCACTGCTCCAAACAGTGAGAGAAACTTAATTTACACACCTATGGAATGACTAACGACTATTTTTATAAAGCAGTGATTCTTAAATAATAACATGGATCAACTTCTGTCTAATGCTGTATGCTTTCCTCGGTCAAATTTCAACCACAACCCTATCCTCCACCTAAAAAAATGCTGGACGCAACCTGCGCCCACAAAAGTCCTTTAGTACAGTCAAATTAAGCATATTTAGAGGTAAACCTGGACATTAAAAAATATAAATTAAAAGAAACTTGCTGGGATATGTAGTACTACTTGGATTGTATTCGTCACGAAAAGTCCCAAAGAATCCCGTTGCGGATTTCGGAGAAATGGCGTCATCAATATGGCCGCCGTAAAAATTCGTAGTGCAATCTTTAAACGCGTATAACTTCTCACAGAATAGTGACAGAACCATTTCCTTTGCACCAAATTGAAATAAATCAATTGGATAATTTACAAAATAAAGTATGTTACATGCTCTCCACACGTTTTCTGAAATATATTAACAAAACTTGAGAAAATTAGATTTGTCGTTACCTGTTTTAACGTTTTAGTGTAAATTACTTAATAATTATAAAGTCCTGTTAAACATTTTGGCTTTATAATTATGGAGTGTTTTAAGAACTTTACGAGGGTACCAGGATCTTATCTCTACCGTTAATAATAAGGGAGTTATTTGATTTGATGTAGTGGTTGTTGGCTAGTTGATATACAGCCCTATTGAAACGTAAGGAAAAGTGGTAGAATAATTTACTTCTTGCGAAGAACATGTCCTTTGGGAAAGGCATAGTACTTTCATATCTCAATGTAAAACCCACTTGTTTTTAAGCACTTGTTCGTTGGCAATGACGTCATCAAAATGTGAACATTTTTTCCGCATAGTTGCATACGGAAAAGGATAAAATTTGTATTTTCAAAGGCTGGTAGGGTACAAACAAAGTCTCGTCGAAAAGTTATTCGCTTTGATGTCTAAATGCTGTAAAAGTTTGCCTGTGCTGTGCCGTATGAGAGACACAAGAGTACATGAGTGTAAAGAAGTTGTTCTCAACCTTCGTGAAACCACGGTTCGATAAATTCTATCTTTAAAATTCGATGTCTCGGTCCCAAAACCTCTATTCGTAAATACCTTTCTAGTTTCTAAACTCCACATATAAATTAAGAGGTACCCTTGAAATTAAATATTAATAAATAAATTACAGTAAAACCGCGTTAATCCGAACCCCGATAAGCCGGACTTTGCTTAATCCGGACAGGTAAAAGGCAAAAAAAGCAGAATGCAAGGTTTTAAATGTGGCTAGAAGTCAACAAGAGAACTTCCCAAAGAAAAGGCAGTCAACCACTGATGAAATTCTGTTTCCCGCAGACTTTGTACTGTACTTTATAGTGTATTTAGGCCTATGGCCTTTAAATACACCATAATAAAGGTGTTTTGTTGCTATAAATAGAGTTTTACTGCATTTTCTACTGTTCTTTTAGGTTATTTCAGTTAATCCGCACTTTCGTTAAACCGTTCAACTTATCCCCCAATTAGTCCGGATTAACGAGGTATTACTGTATGTCATATTCCAAAAGAGCAATAGTTTGATTATGTCTGAGCTTGTTGACAAGCATAAAATTAATAAATTAGTTGTCAATCAATGGATATAATCAGTGCTGTAGTTCCAACATTTTCAGAGGATTTAAGTTTTGTGGATTATGTTTGCATTAAATATATAATTGAAAGAATTTAACTTGTGAAAAAATGCCACTGATGGGAAAATACTGATAATGATGTCCATACACCCATAATGGACATAAACTAGATATAATACAATAGTGAGAGAATCTTTAAAACATGAAACGTGTGTTTTAATAATTGCATTCAAACGTAAAGGTGACAGTAGTATTTTATGAGCTATAGTTCAGCATTTTATTGTATTTTAATTTCTTGATGATATTTTGTTTCATTATAATGTTAACAACACTAGAATTGAAAAACTTGTAATAATACTTTGAATTCATGTACTTACATAGATCAATAAAGTTTTGCGAGCTATTTCTACTTGCCTACTTCAGTGTTTCGTTACCACACTTGTCACACAAACTCTTAAGTTAGCGTAATTTGCAGCAAATTTGAAGCTTAAACTGGTCAATGCGTGGGCGTATGTTTCCGATCACGTGAAACCAGAAGTTTTTGACAGTAATAACATCAATGGAGAAATATCCAAATGAAATAAATAAATAAATAAATATAAACGAAAGGAAAGTAAATACGCATTGAAGCAGAAGGCATACTCTAACGAGTAAGGTTAATCAGAGGGTATATGGCATATACAGCCAAATACACTCAACACAGCCCTGGATGTAATGAAATCATGTAGTTTGCTCAGGCAAACATCATTAAATTAATTTTGAAGGAACTGATGTTGCATTTTCAACACCGAAAAATTTCAATTAATACTAATTTGAAAATCAACTATATTATGTTTTTATACTCAGAAAACTGATAATTGTATTACTAATTTGAATCAAATGATATTTGTTGGAGAAAAACTGTTTCAGTAGAACCGGTATAATTGATGCCAGGGCTCGATTGTTGAGAAACACTGGTGTACAGTATTGGCGTGCTAAGATTGGCAACACTGTTAGTAGGAGCCTTCACTGATGTTTACTCTCTGCTTTCTTTTAAAGGACACAAGTTGTTTTGTTCACGTTTCTGCGCGGGAGTCACAAAGAGTTCGTTTTATTTTCAGAGCAAATGAACATCATTGCATGACAACAAACTTCAATCATTTCCACCCCTTCGTTTTTGTTTCTTTTGTTTCGAGATTTGACGTCAGGCTTCTATAATAATGTGGTATGAATAGTCTGTGATTTCGAGATTGTTCAATCTGACATTGTTCTTTTTATTTTCATCTTTAAATATTCAAAAGAGAATCGTTGATCTTTAAACAACTAGGTAGGGAACAATATCATTCGCATGGCTGAAATTGCTGAAAATCGCAATAAAATTGGGCCAAAATCATAGTTGTTTACAACTATCGAACAAACAATAATTAACCAATCAACACCGCACGATTTCAACTCTAAAGCGAAATACTTACTTCTACTTAAAGTAGTACGAGTCTAAAAAAAGACAAATGAATCAATGTTAAAAATATTAATGAATTCTAGTTATTGAATTAAATCGTGACTATTCATTGCTTTAACTATGATTTTTTACTTTCACTATTCATGTTTTTTACAAAAAGCATTAACAATCTTATCTGGAAAAGGGACCACCTATGACGATTATCTTAAATTCATCTGAACATTGAAATCCGGCCATAAAAAAGGCACCATAAATCTATCGTATCTGAGTTCCGTCACAAATGAGTGGGCGGAGACGAATAGGCTACACGCAATGTATTGTGACTTCCGCACGTTCTTAGTCATTATGATAATTCTTGTTTCTAGCATAACTGAACTGTACTTTTATGAGTTAATATGAAATTGTAAATATATATATATATATATATATATATATATATATATATATATATTACAGGGTGTCCATAAAGTCTCACCCCACCCTGGGTATAAATAGGAAGAAATGGCGAAACACGTATTCCATGATGTTCAGGGGGAAACGTTTTGAGGCCAACCATTCCCTGCCCCCCCCCCACAAGGGGTAGGCTGGGGTCGACTCAATTTCTTCAAATAGCAAGAAGGGTCGAAGAATATGTCGTTTGAAAGGTCCTATTATAACAACAATAATAAAGCAAATCCGGGATCTCTACGTAGCTCCAATTGACAATGGCGTGAAATCAAATGTGGAACATGACCAGCATTCGACAGGACTCCAACTCCAACAGTAGTAATCCTAGACAACAGTGGGAGCTGGAAAAATGTTCCTACACTGTAGCATGAATCGGATATATCCTAGCAGTGTCTACAAATACGTACACCGCCCCCCTCCCCAAGAGATGGCAAACGATCGTACACAAAACCGCATATTATCGCGCCCCCTGAGATTGCTACCAGGAGGACACGGACCAACATGCACAATCGCAACTCAAGGCAAATGGTGAAGGAGGCACGTAGTTACATGTACAATGCCAACTGAAGGCAAAAAGGGGGGTTACAAGATGTTACAACACGTACACCACTAAAAGTCAAATTGAGCTTACCTACTATTTACAGAAGATGTTCGATATGAGCCCCATTCACTTCTTCGCAGTAGAACAGACGAGTATGAAATGCACGTCGCACTTTGCTGAACGTGTCTGCTGAAATGTCTCTACAGGCTGCGTTATTCTTTGTTGCAGATCAGCAAGAATACTAGGTTCTGTTTTGTACACAACAAATTAGAAAGGCAAAAATCGTTCGGAAACAAATCAGGCGATCTCGCAGGCCATTCGATGGTACCACGACGGCCTATCCACATATTGGGATAATGTTCGTTCAAGTACTCACGTACGTCTTGGCTGTAGTGTGCAGGACATCCATCTTGCTGAAAAACGATATTGTCCGCATCAAATTCAGGCACACCGTTGACATCGACCAAGTTTTCTACAAGGTCCGTTATCAAGGGATCCACTGTGTCACGACGTAGAATTTGCAGGTACAGTTTACCGTTTAAATTGCCATTAAGAAATAGGGGTCCAATTATGTGGTTTCCTAAAATCCCCACCCACACATTAACGTTCTCACGTCTTCGCGTATGGCCTTTCCTAACAACATGGGGATTAACATCTGCCCATACTCGAACATTAGAAAAAAGGAACTTTCGTCACTGAAACAAATGTTGTGTAAGAAGTTCTCGTTGTTAGCAATCCTGTCGCACATAATTTCGCAAAACTCAATTCGTCTACCGAAATCATCATCTCCTAGTTCTTGCTTTATCTGCATTTTGTAAG
Organism: Lepisma saccharinum; assembly: GCF_977018435.1. Taxonomy (NCBI): domain Eukaryota; kingdom Metazoa; phylum Arthropoda; class Insecta; order Zygentoma; family Lepismatidae; genus Lepisma; species Lepisma saccharinum. The sequence continues at coordinate 48,365,030 of NC_139252.1, forward strand.
GATGAAATTTGTGTAATTTAAACACCTTACTGATAGAACTCTATGTAATGTCATTTGCTTCTTCTATTTGTCTGAGAGACGTTTCAGGGTTTTACAGTCATGCGTCCTATAACTTCCAACACTGTTGCCTCATCGATGTGAGGTCGTCCTGGATTTCGTCTGCCATTGACGCTTTGCGTTTCACAAGGTCGGAAACATACTTATGGTCAATACTAGGGCGTTGGGGATACAATTCGTTAAATCGTCTAGCAGTGGAACGGTAGTTTCTGCCACATTCACCGAAAAGAAAGATAATTTCCACTTTGTCTGCGCCAGAACGCGCCCTTCCGGCACTATTCATTTTTCTCGTCGTTCCAAACACTTTAACCACCAATACACACACACAAACAGAACCACGGTAACGGAAGATACAGGAAACATGTTAGTAGAACACAGTGTGTAGGAGAATGCAGACGGAATATCGAACCAGACCAAGTAATCAGTGTTACTACCGCGATGAAGATTCAATAGGACCATTCTGCTTGTGTTCTCGTAAGCAGACATTAAAATAATCTGGTCCCATGAACATTATTGATATATTTTACTCGACTCGCTTAAATGCATTAATATTTTATTAACTTTCTTCTATACAGAACTAAAATATTTTGATTTCTTAAAATATAGTTAGTTCATTCTGACGTTTGGGACAATATTTTCCGTTTTGGAATGCAACAAATCAACTACTGTTGGAGGGAACATTTTAATATAATCAAGAACAAATTAACATGAATAACGTTAATAAAAATTAATATGATTACCACAAAAATGAATGACTGAAATTATGAAATGAAGTGTCTAAATTAAAGAATATACATTAATTTTTTGATTCACGGGCAAATTAGCATTCACCTATCTGTCTAGATTCATTCTGACACATTACTTTCTCTTAATGCATTAATAATAATGCATGAGATCAGAATTCTTGATCAAATACGAACCAATTACACGCATGTTGGACCTAATTATGTATGTGAAGCTTGATTTATTCATTGATTGATTTGTTGTTTTAATTCCATATTATGCACATGAAGGCTAATCGGGACTGGACCTACAATTTAAAGTGGGATCTGAACCACCATGTGGCTCCACCGGTATCGAACGAGAAACCCCTTGATAACAAGACCAGGATGTTATCACTATGCTATCGGGGAGGTCAAAAATATGGGTGTGTATTCGGGCGAGGTGCTTCGTTTTACGATACGAAGTTTAGATATTGGAACTGAGATGGACTGGTAAATTGGATACTTTAAAATGCTGTTTTCTAAATACACTGTTTAAGGGAGAGAGAGAGGTGCATCGGCCTTCCTTCACAAATACAGAACGACTACAAAGGTTACCGACAACAAAGCTGCTTCTTCGATCGTTTCATCGTCCCAATTTTGCTGTCCAATTTATCAAATCACCCATAATTCCCACCTCAATGCCTAGGAAGCTGGACGTAAGTTTTCACAAGACAAATTAATGATAGATGTCAAAAGCAAGTCTAAAAATAGCACGTCAATAATAAAAACTAAAATACAAAGAGCATTGGATGTATGGGAAGGAAGTTAATGTGAATTGTTCGCTTGTGTGGGAATAAAGGTATGCCTAATGCATTATAAGAGGGTGAGAAATGTTAAGATATCAAAGAGACAGGGAGATGCGTTAACTACATAAAGAAAAAAATACTTGCTATGTTATACTTATTATCTTGCAAAGACTCTTGCACATAGTAACTAATGCCACAACTTTTTCTATAATTCTACCAGCAAAGACTCACATGCGAATTGTAACCTGATGGAGGTATCTAGTATCCTATTGCCATGTTACTTATATTCCGTCATTACAAAATAGAATAAAGTGAATTTACTTGCAGCCTTTCTGACATGCGAGTTATTTAATTTTCACTTGTTTCTTTTCCATTGTACTTGTAGTCAGTATGGTATTTAAGAAATTTCCAATTTGGGGGAAAATTCTACTGACTGTCTAGTGACACGATGAAATAATGCTTTTATATATACATACATATATATTTTGTGGCCACCAGAAGATGGGTATCTCGTCAATTTTAAATGCTAAACAGGGTCACTCCACACTTCATATTATGTCACTCAATTTTTTAAAAAAGCTTTGAACAAAACATATTTTTAATAATTTCCGATTTAAATTTGTGTCTTGACAAAGAAAATGTGCACTATACGAGCAGAACAACTAATTGGGAATGGGCCTACAGTTTTTAAAATAAGATTTTGACACCCACCCCGAGAATTCTAGTCTGGAACATAACTTTCGGGATCTGAATCGAACTTGGGCATATTTTTTTTTGGGGGGGGGGCTGAATCCAAAATTTTCTACCCCATAAATAGAGCGCCCAATACTAATGCTGAATTACTGTACATTTGCGAAATCATAAAAATTACTCATAACTTTCTTCTCAGGCCCCAGGAGCTTAATACAAGTTCCATTAAGTTGTTAATTCTGAAAATTGTTAGGCCGGCAAGTGTCCCCGCCCCACCAAGTTATTCCTAATTAATCTGGAACTCCTTGAATGCACGATAATAGTGATTACCACTACTAGTATAAATCTAACGCCCATTATTGTGTTCTTAATTTCATGATCAATTGTTGTTACAGAACTGATCAAGGGAATGAAATCAATATCGATTCTATTTTTAGTCATGATATTTTATAAATGTTTCTTTTGCTGCCAACTTGACAACGCATGCTGAAACCAAAAAAATATTTCCACCTTCCAACTTGCCCATGTGTTTTAACTCAGTGATGCTGAAAGATTATGTATGTGTAACGTCATCACAAGATACGTCAAGCCATGACCGTGTAATTTTCCATTTGTTAAATTGTTCACGGGCAACCAACAACCAAAGGGATTGAATTGATTGCTTGTTTTAAGTCCACTTTATGCACAAAAAAGCTCATCGGGACTAGACCTACAGTTTAAAGTGGAATTCGAACCACTATGTGCCTCTACCGGTTATCGAACCCGGAACCCCTTGATTACAAGGCACTAACAATCAAAAGGAACTCGTTCCTTTACTACTACTGCCATCTTGTGTAGATACAGTTGCAAATTTTCAGAACCGATCCTTTGATCAAAACTCTCTACCGCCACTAGGTCAGTTCCAGGCCACATCTGCGTTCTCCAAATGGAGCTTCCAGTTGTCTGACAGAAAAGTGTTGCTATTGAATTGCGAAGTGGGAGAAAGTAACTGAATTGCGAATTATTAGTTGTTTCCCACCAAATATCATTCCCCCCTAGGGACAAAATTTATCAAGCAGAGAGGGAGATACAAGTATCCAGAAGGGGGGGATTCCCCCTCATCGCCCCCTACAAATACCACCCTGCTTGTACCGTGCGTCCATTTCGATCTGCAGCCGAGAGATCGGGAGAAGCGTGGCGGGCGGCGCTGACGGAGAAGCCGACATTTGCGGCCTGTAATGCCCGCTTATTTTTATAGACATATGCAGACATTTATATAAATATTGCAAAATGATCACTAACCTGTGTTATAACACGCAAAAGTTCTTCTGTAATTCATCCAAGTTCTGCTCTTATATACACAAATAAATACGCTATAGAAACGATGTTAAGAGCCACAGATAAAAAAGCATTTTAATCATGGTTTTGATCAGTAACGTCCTGCTTAAGTTTATATCCTTGAAAGAGTTTTGTGGCGATGGGAATCGTTTGGAGGTTTCGAATGTGCAACACTGTATCAGGATTACACTGCAGACGAAACCGATAAAAGTGAATGGTTTTCGTGAGCTTCCTCGCAATCCGAAATATCCGAGCTCGAGTTTTTTGTTCCTTCGCGACTAGATGAAGACAGAGTTGTAAATATAGTGGCGAGCAATGTAAACCAAGAGCGTTTTAATTTCGTACTGTGCGCAAGAGTGTTATTCTTGGTTACTTGCAGTTACTTGCAGTTACTTGTTTGTGTTATTGTAGTGTGTATGTGTGACGTGTCAGTGAGACGATTGGAATGCCAGCCGCAAGATTCACGTTAGAACAAAGATTTTTTATGTATGACACGTACCTACGTGAAAACAAACTCGTGTAGAGACGTGTGTAGGTAATTTGTACAGAAATTCCCATGCGTTTCAACTCCACACAGAGATACGGTTAGATATCTTGTCCTTAAATTACGAGAAACTGTATCGTTAAATTTTAAAACACCTAAGCAAAAACGACGGATTCTAACCGAAGAAAAACTCGATGATATTGGTGCAGCGTTAGAACGTTCTCCAAACAAACCTCTACGCCGTGTTTCACAAGAGGTGGGCGTGTCAAAATCATCGGCACATACAGTCACTAAGCTACTAAAATTAAAACCATACTCTTATAACACAGGTTAGTGCTCGTTTTGCAATATTTATATAAATGTCTGCATATGTCCATAAAAATAAGCGGGCATTTCAGGCCGCAAATGTCGGCATCTCCGTCAGTGCCGCCCGCCACGCTTCTCCCGATCTCTCGGCTGCAGATCGAAATGGACGCACGGTAGTTCATAGTGTTTGAAAGTGTATCGTTGAAAGTTTAAGACATGTTTTAGTATTTTAGTACATAAGGACTCTCTTTCTGATAACCACGTAGGCAACGGGAGAAGAAAAAGAGTTCAACTGGATCTTTCAATTAAATCCTGATTCTGGTTTCAAATGTGGTTGTACAGTCAACGGCAAATATAACAGTAGGCAATTTGTCTATCAATATTTTCATTCATCTTTATTTTTCATCCAGGGTTGTTACAAGGAATGGAATTCTGTTGATGCCATGCAGATGTAGTCCCCTTCTTGTTGACTTTTTATTTCAATTCATGATCATCACAATGAGAAAAACACACTAATTGAAAATGGTGATGGGCAATTCGCCTACTTTCCTTTGCTGTTGGGTGTACATGGTAGTGGTTCGGTCTCCATTTTTAAGTGTAAACTCAATTCCCATATAACTGCTAGTAGCCATGGTGACCGAGTTGATATTTTCTGTCCCCTTTATGCACAGTAAGGCTAATCGGAACTAGACCTTCAGTTTCACGTGGGATCTAAAGCACTATGTGCCTCCACCGGGTACCGAACCTGGACGCTACCACTCCGCCATCGGAGACTAGGTCATGGTAACGAGACGAGGAATATAGGGACAAGATCAAAAAGACAATTTTAAATCCGAGATGATATGAATGAAGCCTTACTACCCGAGATTCTTATTGTCTAATTTAATAACTTTAAAAGCATTTTTGTGTCTACTATTTCGAGACTTGAGAAACGATTGTGACATGATTGGGACTTTTCCTTCAAGCTCGAGACGAGAACACGACAGGCATCGTCTGTGACAAGAAAGACGAGACTGTCCAAAGCTCGTCACATCTGGATACCATTTCTACTGTTTGACAAATCTCAACACCAAAGCGGGGGAAAATAAACTTTGCTTTTACAAGAACCTGATCTAGATTTTACCAGCTTAAGACAGGAATAGATCAAATGCTCTCATTGCTATGGCGATGGAACTTCGGTTCCATGGGTGACTTGATTAAGAGATCTTCACTCGCCTCGCTCTAAAGAGAAAACTTCAAAAGGGGGAGGCACTGTAACGTTTCGAGAAGCATAAAAGGGAGGGTAAGTTAATTGATACCATCTTTAGAGTCATCTTGCAGGTGAACGATACGATCTCTTCCTCGTCGAGGAATAATGATCTGCTGCGGATTTTCTGAGGAAGCAGCACGGATGGTATGGAAGCTGGAATTGAGAACGAAGACGAATTGAAGATGTTGAATCGAGAAGCAAATATAAGATAATACCTCTGATCTCTGAACGGCATCAAAGAGCTTTTGCGAAAAAGGCAAAAAGCCTTATGTGTGGGTTTCGTGTTCAATGTAAACAAGGGTCCTCAACGATGGATGGAATCATCGGAGATCAGTCCGCGCTTAACCCTTTTCCCCATGATACTGAGTTGAAGTTATTTTGTTTTCAAGTCCACTTTATGCCCAGAAAGGCTAATCTGGACTGGTCCTACAGTTTAAAGAGGCATCTGAAGCACTATGTGCCTCCACCGGACTACAGGGCGTATTGTATAACCACGCTCTGTTTACAAGTTTCGTTTCAGCGACTCATTCGTTCAAGCAGAAAAGCATTGCGAGAACGTATTGACTGTATTCGCGGATAAAAACATATTCCATATTGCGAATCTCCCCGAAGGCGAAGTAGTGATATCGTCGCCTTGTAATGAAGGGGTCACGGGTTCGATACTCGGTGGAATCGTGGCTCGAATCCTACTTTCAACTGTAGGTTCAGTCCCAATTAGCCAATCTGTGCATAAAATGGGCTTAAAACGAAAACTCAAACTTTAATATTCCATATTGTAAGTGTGAAGGCAAAATTAACAAAAAAAATAGATGTATATGTACATAAAGAATGGATGGAATTGGACTATCTCAAAGAGTCCATTTAATAGCTATTGTTGTTACTATTGCAAGTATTAAAGGGATTATTTCTCAGATTCATGAATCTAAATATTGGATTGATTTATATTAATTGTAATGTCCAACAAAAGAGTGATTTAATTTGATAAAGGGATAGTAAAAAAAAAACATGCCCAGTCCGGGATTCGAACCCAGAACACCTAGCGTCTTAGTTCGCTGTGATAACTGAAGGGTCGTGTTGTTCCGTGTTTGTCCTTGTGCTGAGTGCCCCTTTACAGCCTCAGCTTTTAACCTAAGTATGGAGATTTTATCCTCGGAAACTGTTGTTAAAGTTGTTGGTAAGGAGACTAAGTTTTACAAATTAAGTGAGAAAATCTTTGAACAGCAATTTAATTTCATTGTTAAAGTCTTGTCTTCAGTTCTTTTCAGTTAAGGAGCTTCATATCTCCATATTGTACTGGGTGGCCAGAATTAAAGTTACCCAACTCAGAGCCCTCTGTAGCCTGTTTGAGGCATCGTAGAACTCTAGAATTTGGTGAATCCACTATGCAGACCATGGGGAAGAGGATGACGATAAAATAGTTCAATTTTCCGCCACCAGGTTGAAATGTGGCACTGTACTTTCATGATGGGTTGTACAAATAATCACGTTAAGTGATTTAGCTGAGTTATTAATTAGAAAGACATTTGTTAGTGGCTGGTAGTTGCAAGAAAATAATATCTCGTTTATTGCAAGATTGCAAGGTAAAGGCAAATCCATAACCAATTGGAGCAGCTTACGTCATTATTACAACACATTATGGAAGTACAGCGCCATATTTCAACCTGGTGGCGGAAAATTGATTTTTTTTACTTTTATCGCCATCCTCTTCCCCATGGTCTGCATAGTGGATTCACCAAATTTCAGAGATCTACGATGCCTCAAACAGGCTACAGAGGGCTCTGAGTTGGGTAACTTTAATTTTGGCCACCCAGTATGACGGGCACAAATAGCCTATGTGCTGACGTCCACATATATTAAAAGTCAATCAATCAACTGTACTTGTTTTCATTCTTCTCCAGTTTAAAAGTACTCAATTAAATATTATCTTAAGTGAAATATTAAACTCCTGCTTACGAACGTAATTTTCTAAATTCCAGTGATTTGGAAATAGTACTTTTTCTTATATTATGCCGATGCATCTTTAGGTTAATGATGACTATGAGGATGAAGCATGATTAGATGAAATTGTTGAAGAGACTCTGACAAAAGTGACGAGATCGTGAATCGACCACTCGATCTTCTCGGACACTGAGGCAGTGGTGTTGATATCTATGCATGAAAAGGGATTTTCTGGATGACGTCACGACCGGACAAGCAATAAACAGCCTCGTTTCTTGGACATTTCTCGGCGTCCTACATCTCGCTCCTCCACAGGGAAATCTTCCCAGAATCGTGGACGGAAACAAAAGCGGAATGGAAGGGGGGAGGGTTGGGTTTTGTGGTCTAGCGTCGAAATCTGATCGTAAGGTGAACTTATTCACTAACACCGATATGCAAATCGGTTGGCAGTGTTGTACTATGCCTATATTAAGAATGTCACAGCTAATATGAATTCCAGTACAGAAATGAACATTTGTTGATATCAATTACGGTCGTCGTAAATAATGAACTCGAGTCGATCACTGGGGGTGTATTTTCCAAAGACACCCAACTGTCAATATCTCTTGCACGTAGTGCACCCTGGACTGCATTTTGCAGACTAACAAGGCTCTGGCGTCTGAACTCACGGGCTCTATGGGGCCCGTGTCTTGTTTGAGATTGTCTCTTCATCTATTTCATCTTATCATCATTCATCCTCATCTTCCCGATTAGCCAAAAGTGGCAGATAATGGAGGTAAAATAAAGGATATCAATCGACCAAACACTGATCTCGTCTATACGCTGTGAAAGGTTGTGTGATGACACGTTGAATATGTTGTTGATGCTGTATACAATATCTCGTCCGGTCGCGATACTATCCCCAAGTAGAATAATCCAAATGCACAAATCCCATAAGTGAACCATTTGGCAACACTGTTGATTATATATTTTCCAGAATCGCCGCCTACAGCTACGATAGGACCTCGTTTCTTTTTCATGTACGAGGGTTGGAAAGAAAGTGTCGTCACGTCGCGTATGATACAGATAGGGCGTTGCTGTTCCCAGTACGTCTAGAGGGAAGGCACGGATGTTCAACGCACTCATTGTCGTTAGTGCAGAGCGGGTAGATGGACGATTACAAAGCTGTAAAGTGGTGTTGTGAAATTGGACCGTTCTAAAGGCGGTGTTTTCAAAGAGCGAGCAGCGTGCATGGATTGAGATGACGTGTTGCAGAATCGCGACGGCATGTCATGCGAGACCATTTGGCGCGTTACAACGTGGAAGGTGCGTTTCTTTACAGAATGATCCACATGGACGAGACTGCGCTCTATCCTACATAGTCTTCCTGGTCCAGAAAATCTTCGCCAAGAACCGGTAATGGAAAAGTGATGTTGAGAGTGACGTATGATGTGGAAGGAGTAACACGCCATCACGTGGTTCCTCCGGACCAGACTGCCGAGTACTACCAGAGGTTCGTCCTGCTCTGCGGGGGAAACGGCGGCATTTCCAAACACTTCCGCCCATTGACCTTCATGTGTCCTCTGTCACAATGCTGCTGTGTAAGGGAATTACTCACATGATGGGGGCGTGAGGTACTCACATTCTCCTTATTCCTCCGACATGTGGCCCTGCGATTTCAATCTTTTTCCAAAAGTCAAGGGACCACTCAAAGGACATTTCCCAACCAGGTACCCCGTCCTGAAAGCAATAGGATGCTCCCTCACGGACATGAATAAAAACGTCACAGCTCGTCTTTCAGCAAAGGGTTACAAATATAGCTAGGGATTACATTGAGGAAACGGTTCTGCAATAAATTGTTTGTCATGTATGGATACGTTGCCACTACTTTCTTTGCAACCCTTGTATTAAGAGATTTAACTTCTAAATATGTCAACACTATCATCTCACTATCCGTTGATAAGTTTACGGACGCATTTTGCGCCCAGGTTACGTCATGCGCAAAATGCAACAAAATTATCACGTCTGCGCTTTGTATGGCCGGGCCTCTTGAGGGAAAAATGACCTCCTAACGACACGAGCGAAATTAAAAACAGCACCTTCTTATAACATTAAAATTATATCACAATGGGAATTACAAGTTTAAAAACAAGACGCTGAAATCCATTGTTTGCGCACCTCACATCACATTTCCCCACTCCATTGTCTGCGGCGACGTTGGTTCGCAGTGTTGCAACCTGGAGGGAGCGGAATCGTCTGAGAATTTTCAACGAAATTTGAATGTGAAAGGCATGAATTAATATCCCCTCACCTACGCTACCTATTGATTACGCTAAATTCTAAATACATTTTGATATTTTCCCTTTAAACCTTAAATGAATTAAGTTATATTTATGATATTTCTTACCAGCATAAGAAATGTATGAAATAAAACGATAAAAAAATGAAAAATATATAAACGATAGAACTGAGCTCACCTTCTAAATGTTTTCCAGTTCTCATTCTTCAGTTTCACTCTCCCACTCATCCGAGTCTGTGTTTACCGATGAATCTGTGTCCGTGTCTGAATCGGCTTCACCAAGTCTAATTATCAGTTCATCTACACGCTCGTCCATAAGTCCATCTCTTTCAAAGTAAGAATCTTGCAGCCAAGAGTAAAGAGCATGAACATTTCAATGCTATAAAAAAAGAACACAGGCAAGCGTGTTATCAGATTGCCTTCTCGTAGTGATTGTTGTACGATAAACAAACGAACCACCACCCCACTCGGTTAAAAAAAAAAAGGCTACTGCTCGATGTCTAATTCAGAAAATGAAGTCATTCGCCCTGTAGTTTCTCTTCGTTATAAACCTTAACGCACGTGCGTAATACTATAGTTTACGATCGGCGCACCGCACGCATTTTCAAAGGCCGGATTAAATGAAATGAACCACTGATATAATAGGAGCCTGCATGCACCGTCACGCTAAACAGTGAAAATCGTTTGTCATATTTGTTTTAACTTAATTTTGCTGAGTTGGCACCACTGGTACTCTCAACGCCAGACCAGTGAGTAGAAGAGTGGTGGGGAGGATGACGTAATAGGAAGTGCTCCGCAGCGATCTGCGCATATCGGGACTTAACTTGTCAGGCTATAGACTCCTTGCCCCGCCCTAGAAAAGGAAGCTCCGCAGTTACCGAACGAAGGCCCCTCTGACGTCATCCTCTCATTACGATCCGGCATAAGGAAGCCAAGCTAAAAGGATATACGATGAGATGAACAAACATTCCATAGTAACGGCCTAACGATATCTTTATTCGCCGAGTACATCGTTGTGGGTGTTTTCACATGGCTAGACATCCGAAAACAGGGTAGCCACCCTAGAACCATGATAAAATTCAAGTATAATTTCCGGTTTTCAAGAGAATTTTCAACTTTCCAAAAATTCAAGGTAAAAGCTTATGCTTTCGCTATTCCAATCTTACGTATTACCGCCTCTCACCACCCACACACATACACACACAAATATATTAACAATATAAACAGTCTATCAGATTCCAATGCATCCAAAAATCCTAATTCAATTAACGTCGTCGCTTTGTAGTAAAGGGGTCCTGGGTACGATACCCAGTGGAGGCACAAGTTGTTCGGATTCTACTTTAAATTGTAAGTCCAGTCCCGATTAGCCTTACTGTTCATAAATTGGACTTAAAACACCAAATCAACCAATCTAATTCAATTAAATTAAACTAGAGTGTCCCAAAAGTAACGCAGGATTTAAATTGCGCGCCATTTTCTTCCCGTTGGGTTGGCAACGCTGTCTGAAGCACATGTAGTAAGCACATTCCGGTTAGTAGTGAGTTAGTGGTGATGGAGAAATACGCAATGCAGGAGTGCATAACTATCGTAAAAAGATATTACAAATACGAAGAGTGTTGTGCTGAAACCGCGCAAATTACGAGGTATGTTTGGGCGGGAAAGCGCGCCAAACGGAACGACTGTGAAAAGAGTGGTTCAAAAGTTTGAACAAACAGGTTTGGTGATGGACGACAAAAGAAGTGGCCGTCTTCGTACCGTACGCTCGGCCGATAACATTGCCGCTGGTGTCGGTGAGTGTTCGACAACGTCAATTCGCCGCAGGTCTCTTGAGTTAGACATTTCGAAGCGCACCATGCAGCGGATTATGGCAAAAGATCTGCGTATGCACCCATACAAGATTTAGATGACTCAACAGCTTAAGCCGCAAGACCACGTGCAGCGATGGGCATTCGTTGATTGGGTCCTGGACAATCTGCAAGTGGATGGTGATTTAGCTAAGAAAATCATCTTCAGTGAAGAGGCGCATTTTCATCTGGATGGGTATGTAAACAAGCAGAACTGTCACATTTGGGGCACGGAAAACCCTCGTGTTATTGAAGATAAGCAGATTCATTCCCAACGAGTGTCTGCGTGGTGTGCACTTTGGTGTGGTTGAATTATTGGGCCGCGCTTCTTCGAAAACGAGTCCGGAAGCGCAGTAACTGTCAATGGTGTACGTTATCGCGAGATGATATCGGCATTTTTGTGGCCTCAGGTGGAAGCCATGCACTTTGGCTTTGATGTTGATGAGATGTTCTTCCAGCAGGATGGTGCCACGTGTCATGCGGCACGCGAAACCGTTGAGTTGTTACAGCAAAAATTTCATGGGCGGCTGATTCCGTGCAACAGTGATCACTAGGAAAAATCCTTTTTTTCCCTAGTGTCCGAAGACGAGGCCCAACATAATATATGTTCATTTTGGGTCATTGGAGGCCAGAAAATGGAGGGTTTTATTTGTCCTTTTTTTACCTTTTCTGCGTTTTTTGGCTTATTGGTCCTTTTTTAGCCTTTTTTAGGTCTTAACGGCTTTATTTGCAACTTCACCTTCTTTCGACTACGTTCTTACTGCCCATTCTCAATTCGAATCATCATCAGTTCATCACCTCTTAAACACCCTTTCTGTAGTAAAGAAATAAAAATAAATAAATATATTTGAACCATCCTTGAAACAAGATAAAAACATTTATTGGACTGAAAGAAGATGCATTTCATTCATATAGTTTTTCGCACTGTGTGTTCCATACCACCAGAATTTTGTACTTTTTTATACATTAAATGTGTAATTAAAACTGAATTTATTAATTAATTTGGATCACATTTATACGTCCTTTATTACCTTTTCAGGTCCGTTTTTTATATTTTTAGGTTTTTTTATAGGTCTTTTTTGGCAATTTATAGGTCTTCAACTTCCGAGCCCTAGTGATCACAATTGGCCACCAAGGTCATGCGATCTTACACCGTGTCACTTTTATCTCTGGGGATTTGTACAAAAGTCCAAGGTTTACAGCAAACGTATACCAACCATTCACAAACTTAAGGAAGAAATCCGACGTGTTATCGCAACAATTGAACCACAAGTTTGCGCACATTTGCCGGATATTATTTTCCATATTTAATCGGAGCGTTTACTCTTTCAAAGTATGTCACAACTTTGCCAATTCATGTATAAATACAGGTTCATTTTGTAAATTTAAATCCTGCGTTACTTTTGGGACACCCTTATATACGTATAATATGATATTTAATTCCAGTCGCGGATTTTGACTTAACTTGACTTAATTCCTGTTGTTCCCTGTGGAACATAGGGCATCAACAAAGCATCTCCACCTGGTCCTACTGACGGCAATTCTCTTCACTGCATTCCAGCTCTTTCCTTCCTCCAAGGCCTCAGCGTGAACAGATCTTCGCCACGTCTGTCTAGGCCTCCCTCTTTTCCTTCTTCCCTGCGGGTTCCAGTCTAGTGCCTCTCTCTCGACAGCCTCATTTTCCTTCCTCAACGTATGCCCTATCCAATTACATTTCCGCCGTTTTCTTTGTATGGACACCTCGGTTTCTCCAAAGTTCTTGGTTTTGAATCACTTCTGGCCAAAAGATATTCAAAATTTTTCTCAGGCAGCGATTGATGAAGGTCTGTAATTTAGAGGTAATCGTTTTTGTTACTTTCCATGTCTCAGACCCATACAACAGTACAGACTTAACATTACTTCGAAAAATACGAAGTTTGGTCTTCATAGATATCTTCTTGTTTTTCCATACTGGATAGAGCCTCACAAAGGTGCCATTTGCTTTTTGGATTCGTTGAGAAACATCCTGTGCAGCCCCTCCGTCTTTTGCCACCACACTACCCAGGTAAGTAAAGCTATCCACATTTTCAATAATCTCTTCACCAATATTAAACGGGTCTGTTTTTGTGGAGTTAATCCTCAGTGCCTTGGTCTTCTTGGAGTTAATCACAAGTCCTGCTTTTTTTGCACTTTCTATCAGATCTGCTAGTTTTGTTTGCATATTACCATGTGCTTCAGATAAGAAGCACAAATCGTCTGCAAAATCAAGGTCTTCTAGTCTCTTATTCAATCCCCATTGGATACCACGTCTTTTCCCTCCTATTACATTTCGCATCACTGCATCGATCACGATCAGGAACATTGTAGGTGATAATATACAACCTTGCCTCACTCCAGACTGCACATCTATTGGTTCAGATACACGGCCTTCATGTATAACTCTACATGTATAATCACGATAAGTTTCTCGGATAAGATCAAGAATTTTTGTGGGCACTCCATATCGTTTCACTTCCTTCCACATTGCATTTCTGTTGACCGAGTCAAATGCTTTCTCGAAGTCAACGAAAACTGTATAGAGACGAGATGACCATTCTATACATTGTTCCAAAATTATCCGCAAGGTGTTAATTTGATCGCGGATTTTACACTTGCCATATCAGACTCAGACACAAGTCACAAATGTTACGGAATATACTCATCTACAAAATATTTTTAATTGTATAAGAATTTAAACTTAAATTTAAGTAATCAACTTCAAGATATCTTATCTTGCAATAATCTTCCGTCTGTCAGGTAGATTGTTCTGCAAAGAACATTAACGAAGTAAACGAATTGAGAGAATATAACGGTACCATAAAGAGTACCATTATAAAAATAAAAATAAAATGATGCAATCAGTTGAAATCTACGATTTGAGTTCGTATTTGGAGGTTTATATTTGCCCAAAATTAAATTTACATCACTTTGGCTTTGTTTTAATTGAAGTACATATCTAAACTTCAAGCATTTAAAAATAATTTAATAACTCAGCGATGTAATTTGGTTTATGATGGATCAGGAATGTACTTACCGTAGATTCCCAATTAATGCAAAAACGCACATAAGTTTGATTTCACTAGGTTTTACTTGATCATTCATAAGTATATGGGTACGAACATGCATTCCATACGGATTACGAACACATACAAACCAATTGGAATATGTTTTGGGTGGAATTTCGACTATAAAATTAAGATTTGTTACAATAAGCGTCTTGAACAGTAATCCTCAAGTTATAAAGTTGTTAAACATTGCCAACTCTCATAGAGGGAAAAATCTAAGATGTGCATAAAAAACGTTTTTCCCACAAAAATTATAAAACCTATATTTACCTTTAATAATTAAAAGGTAATACAAAAACACGTAATAGAGTATTGTAATATCTGTTTTATTGTACCAACTTTATTTTACAATAATTTTCATGTATTAACACTGTACAATTGTATAATTATTACTTAAAAAATATTAACAAGTTGATATTCTGTGCATATAGTTGTAACAGTGTGAGTTTTGATACACTGCATGATCTAAAAGATCGCGGACTCAGAGGATAGAGTCGTTAATTTTTACAGAGACTTAAATGGGTCTATTTTTCTTACAAGAACAAGATGTATCAGTAAAACGTGATAGTCCTGTGAAAAGAAGCATCGTATTTGTGTTTCGATCTTAAAAAGGCCATGATGAGCCGTTAAAGTCCAAAGGACATAAAAATAGTGGCGTGTCAGAAAGACGAACACGGTCAGAGGCCTGCACAAGACCCGGAGAAAACCCGTCTGCGAGGAGGCGCGCCTACAATAATATGCAACTCGCACATCAAGCCCAGGTGTTCGACATCGCGCAAGCGAGCTTCACGTCACAGTTTTGCACAGGCATCGATGCCTGCCAGGTTTTTCTATTACCCGGGTCTTAAGAAGACCCGTGAGACTCGATGTAGTTCTTGCAGGTAGAAGGCGAGCACTACTGTCAGTGTTGCCAACGGCCATTATTTTTCACTACGCATGGAAATATTTGAATTTCTGCTAGGCGCAGGTGCCTTGAGGTTGTATAATCATTGGCGTAGCAAGGGGTGAGCGAAGTGGGTGACCACCCTGGGCCTCGCGCATATAGGGGCCTCGCGTCCTATGAGGTTGATACGAAAAACGTAATAAATGGAAGTGAGAAAGATAGAAAAGGCTAATTTTTGTGGGCAATAAAATTTAGAACTTTTTATCTGGCTTTATATTCTAGTTTAACGTTATAATTTGAATGAATACGTCAAATCAGAGGCGGGCGGGAGCTCTAAGCCTAAGGGGCCCCGAAAAAGTCAAAATAATTCTCATTTCTCATGTGAAACATCAACGCAAAAATTGCTTGGACAATTTTATCCATTTTTCTTCTGTGTCGTGACCTTGCATAGCCTACCCGATTTTAATATGTTAACGGTAAAGCACCTCAAACTGCCACGGAGCAAAGTATGGGGCATTTAAATGCTTCTGGTGTTTTAAACTGAAGAAGGGTATGGATAATATTAGCAGTTCTTCCTTCGTTCCTACAACTTCAGACGCAGCTATTGCCCTCTGTAACGGGCACGAAGATGATTTATCTTCCGATCAAGTTCTACGTTTCAGGAATGTGCTTAAATCTGAAATCAAGTGCTTTAGGAAAGTTTCTTCTCCTTGATACCTCTACACTAGCTTCCAGTGTTCTCTGTATCCTGTACCACCTTCTGTTTGGGGGAAGGGATAAGTAAAAAAAAAAAAAAGGTAAAGTGCTCCCCTGTGTATAGCACCACGCCATGAAGGCGTATAGGGGGTGTGGGGGTAACGCCCCACACTTTCTTGATCCGGTCGTGAGTGGGGGTGATGTGATCAGCATCACGACCCTGACCGCCTTTACCCCCCAGGGTTTCCCCCAGGTACCCATGTTATTCGACGCTGGGTGGGCGCCGGGGCCGCTTCCATCGTTAGAAAAGTTCCCGGATTTGAACCGCCCGGGGAAGGGATAAGTAAGTATTTGTATTTTCTTCTTTTGAATACATAAATGTCAAAGAAAGATATGTTGTAATATGTGAAAATTCAGAGTTAGAGCATCGATTTGTATAGTTATTAATGTAAGTGCAGCCACAACCAGCCATTCTAAGTAATTACGTAAACTTCCTGGAAGAAGCTGACTGTACTTGAGGGACCCAAGTTTATTTCTTGCGGACGCATACTTTACGATTTTGTTACGCCACTGCGTCAAATATTTAATATTACAAGAACATTAAGACGTAACAACAAAATGAGATTCACAGTTATTATTATCATCTAAGTCCTAAAATTCAAAGTTAACTGGTACAATTTATATGCAACAAAGTCAAAATTGCTAATGAAAAAAGTCAAAATTGCTAATTTTAAAAAAAAAGTCAAATTAGCTGTATCAGTTGATTACACCAAACATTTCACATTTATTGTGCAAATGACTATCGTTTTAAGATTTGCTGATATTGAAACCGATTGTGCAGAAGAGCTTGTAGGTAGATACATTGGGCCCCTAGACAGGATTGTGGTTTAGCGCACTCCCTTCCCCCCGCTCTATCAAGCACTGACATTTTATGTGCGTCCTTCCATATTTTCTACTTAAGCCATGGTTTGTGACATTTACATCCTACAAACTTCGTATGAGGAAACAAAGAACGACTCATTAAATAATATATAGGTTATATTTCAAGATTCTTACTTTGTATTTCTGATTTTTTTAAAAAAAAATTAGCACATTTAAGGATATTTCAGTTATCTTACTGCCTAAAGAACATCTTAAAAAACGTACTATTACTACTACTTTGGTTAATGAAAATTCCAGCAGCGTGTTACTGAAGCTCTGCCAAGTGTAAATTTCTCTGTCGTGTACTATTAAATATAATTTTCGTCAGAAATTAATTATTATTGTAGGCTATTATATAAATATGATAATTTGCTGACGTTTCCTTGATGACTGTGTATCGATTTACATTGATATTTCAAACTTAAAGAACGATGGGGCCTTGCATTCAAATCTCGCCCAGGACCTCGCGATATGTTGCTAAGCTACTGCACGTAAGATTTTGAAAATTCTCAAATTAGTGTCATTATTATGTCAAATCAACTACCACATATTTTCTAAATTTGTTTCGATGGTCTTTAAATAGGTTTGTGTGTCTTGTTCATTTTATGTCACCTTTCTGGTCTTGAAATCGTAAATCTTCTCTCGGTTTCATTTTTACGTTGTTTGTTTGTTGAAATGTGTAAATAGCATTGCCTGTTATTTGCACCCGTGTGAAAATACAAGCTAACAATTATATTTTGTATCGTATTACTATCAATGCGGTCTGAGAACAAGATAACTAGCAACAACATGAACGAACGACGATTTGTTGAAAGAGATGACAATATTCAAAAACCTTTTATAATGCAAATTCTGATTTCATGTTCCATTTTATGGACCATCGTGCCTTAGTGTTCAGGGAGGGGGGGGGGGGGATCTTGAGCAACTAATTCGGATATTGAATTGGCAAAATTACACCAGAGAGAAAATCTGTTTGATTAATTGATTCATTTATTTGGTCAATTTATGCACAATAAGGCTAATCGGGACTGGACCTTTAGTTTAAAGTGGGATCCGAACCATCATGTGCTTCCACCGGGGATCGAACCTGGTACCCTTTGATTACAAGGCGACGACACTACCACTGCGCCATAGGGCAGCACCCCCAAAAAAGTATAATGTAGAACAACCACCAGTCACACAAAGTTCCAAAGTATTTACGATGGCACTTTTTGCGAAACTTGGTTCGTACTCCTGTACAGGTGTCAGCAGTGGCAGCAATTAGGGGCGGGGCCGAGAGAGTGCAGTTGCCCCGCACTTTTTGCTACTTTTGCACCACGCTAACCTCATGTACCAAGGGAAATTAAATTATCCTTGCCCCCCCCCCCCCCCGTACATTTGCACTTTGGCCCTCTAGTTTTGGAACCCAATCGCCGCCACTGGGTGTGAGTGATACAAATGTTTTTTAGCAAGGAAAAAATGTCTGCAATTTCAAATTGATAAAAGTGATGAACATTTTAAGTGCTCCTAGAACAGTTTAGAATCTAAAAGTTGGCAACGGTGACTGCGTGACTCATGTATCTGGAGACGGTGCAAAACCTGAATGAGCGTTCGCTGAAGATAAGCAAGCTTCGTCTTGCAAGGCCTTCCAGTTACCTGTGGGCTTTCGATGCTTGACGGGTCAAAACCCAGGTATATAGTTTTACTCGCCCGCCCGACCAGCCAGGCGGTCCTAGTAAGCGATTCTGGCCGTTGTGCAGCCCTCTAAACACGGTCCGCCATCTTATCTTCATAAGGAACATTCAGATAAGTATTCTTGAATTGCCAAAAATATGCAAGATATAAGTCAATAAAGTGGACTATAATCTTTTATTTTAAATTTGACGAATCCACAGAACTTTGATACGAGTATTACAAGTGGTAATTTTGTTCGTCGACAAAATCGAATGATTGATACTGGATATCTCGATCAAATGTTCGCAAACTGAATGATTTTACATGTGAACACAAAGAGACATGGTATCTCATTTAATTAGAAAAGAACATGAAAAAATGTAAAAGGGTGAAATCTAAAATGCAAAATCTTAATTTATGATATTAATTTATGGAAAAGTATGTAATACACAAGCTTGAATGTAATGCTAATGTAATTCTAATTTTTTTAATACATTGGTCATTTGTTTTGATTCATAGTATTTTATTTTATTACACTTAAAGTGAATATAATAATTGAGTTGATAACAAGGTAAAGCTAAAATTTTGACTTGCAATTCAGATATGATTTAATTTTGCATAAAATAAAATTCTTAATTTGTAATTCTTTTCAAATATAACTTGCGATTTGTTACCTGTCTACTTAGTGACACGTCATAAGAATTCTATTTATTTTCCAGGCAGCTTAATTTTCCTTCCTCTATCAAAATGAAAGCTAAACTGTGAACAACGTGCCTGAGGGCATTTACAAATATGTATAAATTCAATGGGATTTGGACTAATAAAAGTTGCATTTTTTCACGTCTACGGCGAAACCTTATCGCGAAATTCACACAGAATTCCCGGTAAGCAGCCACCGTGCAGAAGCTTTAGAAATGTGGTTAAGGCGAAGAATGGGGCATTTGAAATTGACAAAGTAAGAAACAAAACTCTGTTGAAAATGATTTGTTAAAGAAATGTTGGAAGTGATGAAGAAAAGAGAAGAAAAGAGAAAAGAAATCAGGTGGGACACTGGCTACATAGAAAGTGCGTGCTAAAAGACTTACTGGATGGAATGGATAAGGGTAACAGGAAGATTAAGATATCAGATAGATTGTAACGCGCAAGATCGGAAAGCCTGGAGGTTGTAGTGAAAACCTTGAATATTAAGGCAGAGAACGATGAGTGAAAAATGAATACAAGCTAAAAATAACTAAAAAATATTGCAACAAAGGCAAATATCAATCTCGGCGATAGTGTAGATTAGAGTGCATTGAGAGGATTTCGCTGCGTTCGCACGGACGACGCTAGTGTACGGAATTCAGACCTTCTTCGCTCGAGCGAATAACGCTCGAACAGGCAAACCAAGCGGTGTACGCTCGAAGCCAAGTAGTACGCGAATTACCGTAATTAGACTGTTGTAGTAGGCCCTCAATTATGAATCGTTAAGTGAAAGACGCAGTGAAATTGAAAGTTAAGTGAACATAGTCATCATCTCCATGTTAAAATGTAGTTTATTTATTTATTTATTTATTTATTTACTCAGAGTTTCAGATACAGTCTTATTTGGCCATTTTACACTGAAACAACATATAGTAGAAACAAAAAATAACAAAAGATAAAAACAATAACAAGATGGGATAGATTTACATGTTCTTTGTCAGTAATATACAAAAATTAAGTTCTGGAAGGAAAATATCCACATTCAGGGGAAGTTTGTTGTAGATTTCTGGGAGCCTGTAAAACAAGGATCGTTGTAGAAGGGATAGCCTAGTGGTGGGTTGTGGAAGAGTAGTAGGTTGCGCGTTTGCTTTTGGGGTACCCTAAGTGTGAATTCACTGATTAGGAGATCTGTTCTGATTTTGCCATTTATTATCTTGTATAAAAATTTCATGTCAGCTAGATCACGACGAAACGATGGAAAGTGAATATTCAGAGCAGCCATGGTGTCTGATTTGGATACATGTCGAAAGGAAGGTATTCTATGGCGAACAATTGCAAGAAAGAAACTGAGAACAGAATCTATTCTGGTGAGATTGGTTTTTGAGGCCATTGCCCAAATTGGGGAACAGTATTTAAGGATGGGCGAGATGAAAGATTTAAAGAATAAAGCAAGAGATGATGGGTTTTGAATTTCGCTAATATCCATCTTACCAATACACAGTGATATAGGAAAATGAAATAGATTATTGTGGGCTGAAACTGCGAAGACAAATATTTTACATTTATGTGTGTACGATTATTGTCACATAAAGATGATATTCCACTGTATACGCTCGAGGGTGGGCGAAAGGGGTTCATACAGTACTCTAGAGCAGTTTACGCGAATCGAACCCGGATCTCCCACAAAGGAAGAATTTTAATTCCTACATTGCTCAGAACGTTTAAAAAAGCTGTCATGAAGGATGGAATAGTTGTTCCACGAAAGTTTCCTAGCTTAAAGGATTTGAAAAGAAAAAAAATCTTTCTGGTGACGTCACGGACATACTTAAAGAGCTTTCACGTCGCCGAGTCAAATTGTGCAGAACCACATGAATGAATGTCGCCGTGTCATTGCAAATGCCAAGGCCTCCTGAGGACTCCCCACCCCTTCCTCATCACTCCTACTCCCCATTAGAACCAGGCGGAGGGTGAGATTGCTCTTTTGTTCGCAAGGGGGGGGAGGGTGCGAAACGTTCGTACCTCCTCCCCCAACCCCCAACGCAAGTTAAATTACAGAAAGAGCAAGTCTCACGAAAAATGTCTGCAGAAACGAATGAGAAGACCCGGTGAAAAGGAACTGATTCGTTTCGATTCCAGGAGATTGCTTGGATCGGTGTTTACGGCACCAGGTAAGTAACATGAAACACTCGCTGCCTCTTCTTTTCTAATTGGTACATGGTCATGAAAAGATGTATAAGACGTAGTCACAGAGCAGCCCTCGTACATTCAACATCAAAAGTTAACTTCAGCGCAAAAAATTATATCGGATACATACGTATATTGTTGCATGCTGTACGTTCAGGTTTATTTCAAGTATACTTTAGTTGTCCGCAACATATTACTTTCACCATCACAAAGACTTTGATTCCGACTGTACCTACATGACATCGAAATTCACAAAAGTTGTTCTAACATAATAGCCTATTATGTATTAAGTCATTTTAAACAAACCAACGATGCCTCATTTTCTTTTGTTAAATTTAAGAAAATTCAGTTAAATTTTCTTTCTGGCACACATTGAGTATAAAATATAGGATGCAAGAAGATGCGATAGGACAGAAATACAAGAAATCAGAGGCGGAAATGAAGGAAGAAAAGGAAAATGCATTAAGAGTTAAAGATAAAAATGAAACAGAGGCAAAAGATACGATAGGAAAAATATAGGAAACGAGAGGGTAAGAGAAAAAGAAACTTTAAACATAAAGTTCGTTTGTTTGTTGATTTAATTTTAAATCAACTTCTATGCACATATAGGCTAATCGGGAGTGGACATACAGTTTAAATTGGGATCCGAACAACTGGCTATCGAACCTGGGACTCGTTGATTACAAGGGAATGACGTTACCATTACGCCATCTGGAAAGCCATTGAAAAGAATGTAAGGTGTACGAAAAAGACACTGAAGAGAAAGCAGGAAAAGTAGAGGGGAGAAAGTTGTGAGAAAAAATAAGAAAGGAGAGAAAAGTGACGGAAAAATGAAAGTGCTTATCGTTAAAGGGGGGGTTCTGATTCTGTTTACTCTATTTTCGACCTTTTTTTTCTTCAGCGAATGGTTGGAGAAGGTACGAAATGAACTCACCATCCATGTGGACGATAAATCAACGCTAACAACAGAATTACAATTGTTTACATTGAGCATTAAAATCCGATGGCTTTGGAGAATGGTTCCCGGGGGATATGGGTAAAAAATAGACCACAGGCAGTGTTTCCAACCCTTCGCAGAGAAAAACTTCTTAAACCTCCAAATAAAAGAAAATCTTTAAACCACGTGAACATTTGGACAGTTTAGAACAAAGTTTATTTTTGGTTAGAAAAAAACAACATGGGAGTCTACATTCTTCTGAAACCACATCATTTGGATTTGGATTTTGTCTTCTGTCACTTTTGTCTGAATTGCCATATTATGATTAGACGAAAGTCATGGCAAAAGAACTACCATGCCGAGGTCAGGGCTTCAGTGGCGTGCCCAAGAGGAGTTGGTAAAAGCCATACCATACACCCCTTCCTTTGGCCCAGTTTTTGAAAACAATAAAACGTCAAAGGAAGGAAAATATGCCGAAATGAGAAGTGGCTACCTAAAATATTATACGTAACTTCCCTTTCGAAAGACCCGGGCAACGGCACTACAGGGCTCTAACCCAGAACCCTTTGGTAATGATATCGACACTTGACAATTTAAGCACTGAGTTGCCTTCAAATAAAATGCAGATAGAAGCAAATGGATTCAAGATAAAGCTTAATTGATTCTATCGTTAATATGAATTTGTTCTTCACGTACCATTATAATATGATGTAACATTCTAAGAATGTGTTTTGATTAGATTTTTCTTGTTTAGAGTCATTCTCTTTCCACTTGTGTCTAGCCCGACCCTGTGGCCGAGTGGTTAGCACATCGCGCTGCGACGCCAAGGGTCCCGGGTTCGAATCCCGGTCGGGCTTGGTTGTTTGTGAATGTCCATTCATCAATTTCATCATTTCATCACTCATCCCCATCTTCGCAAATTAGCCAAGAGGCACAAAACGCGAAGTAAAATAAACTAAATCAATCAATCAATCAATCAATCCACTTGTGTCTAATCGCGACGGCAAGAATGAATCATATTATGAAATTGACGAAGGGATACTTACAAAGGAATCTAGGGTAATTGCGGTGGCGGATAATTGCGATGATTTTGTCGGTGAAGGTTATCTTACAAATTAATGGTAGGACGATTGCCACTATCCTAACCTAACCTAACCAAAGGCGCCACAGAACTAATAATGCTGCAGAAGGTTGGAACAACAAAATAAATAGGTGGCTTCATGATGCCTCAAGAGCCAATCAGAAGACACCAACATTAAGTACACACAGATGGAACTTAATCTAGAAGGTAAGAAAAGGAAGAAACGTGACGAGAGAAAGAGTTGGAAAGTGTATTCGCACATATAAGGAAACGGGACACTTCAAAAGGTGTCTGCTGGCTCTAGCCAGTAGTTGTATTTACGGTACTATAAACCCGAGAAAGTATGAACCCCTCCTCAAGCAGATTTGCTATACTTAAAACAAGCTTAACATGAGCATATGAGCTTTTTGTTCAAGTGTGGAATCTTGTCTAATCTAAGATTTTTGTGAAAATGCCCTCGGGAATTTCCTCAGAAAGTATGACCCTCTCAGATTGATTTGTTTATACTTACAAAAGGCACTTCTGTGAGATTGTTATCCATAAATTTGTTAAAAATATGCCCCTCTTGTGGCCACACTTAAAACTGGCCATCCACACACATACACACACACACACATATATACACACACACACATACACACATACATATTTATTTCTGGTTTAAGTTCTTGGATACCAGGTTCAATTTACATATCTAATATTAAAACAATGTAATTCTTCTAGAATTGCTCCGTGACTCTCTCATTTCTTACATCATAAACATATGATTTTTCACCTATGAGAATGACACTACAAATGGTGTCATCGGGTAATGCCTCGTGGAATTCACAGATAATTTTAATGTTTGTCCTGTCGTTCACTACAACTTGTTTTCTTTTTGAAGTGTTGATTACAAACATGGGTCTCCGTGTTTTGAATTCATCTGGTGAGTAATACATATCAGTACTGCCAGTAGTGACCCTTTTGAAAGCCGAAAAAGCCTCATATAATTTGAGGAAATCATCCTTGGACATGTCTAAATTGTAATTTTCTCTAGGAAAGACCTCATTTCTGCCATTTTTAAGATAAATGTTCTTGATGTTGCAGTTATCAAATCTACTTGAATTTTTTTCCTGATTGTTGTGTCTCCCAGTCTGAAACAGTACCACCACAAAATCAGGCATGTCAAATTGAATACTGGAGAATGAATTTGTGGCATCAAACTCATAATAAGTACCAGAGGCAGGCTTCTGTACGCATTGATATGTATAAAATTGCAGAGGAACCTGTGGATTTTTTAGGATATCTGCTTTGTATTTAAGAGCGTAACTGGCCTCATATTCAACAACGGGGATTCTTAGCTCCATAGTCTGAATAATGCATTTGCCTGCATCAGGTAGAGTATTAGGCATAGCTTCCCCCGTAGGGTTTAATGTGCTGTACCTCATCAAAGCATTATTATCATTTGCAGCTCTTCTAAATGTAATTCTTAACCCACCCTTCCACATAATTTCTTTGTAATCCGAGAAGAATCCTGGCAACAGGCGCATCGGGAACAGCACAGTGTGGTTCTTAGATAATATTTTATCACCAGCCTCAAATCCACCTATTTTGTAGTAAGAAGCTTCGGTTTTGGATAATTTTAGTGTGGCCAAAGCCGTGGAGGTAATGCCGGGATAATCTATTCTGTTTATAACAACGCCATGCTTTCTGATCTCAATTTCAGAGAACAGATGCGGCACAAAATTGTCCACCAGTCTTATGTTTGAATTTGCAGGGTAATCTGTACCATCGAGCTTTACAACATCAAATTTGATGTATAGATCTGCTCTGTGGGGGTGTATAAATCCATCCCCTACATCAAGATCAACCTCAATCTCTGTGTTGGGTTGATTTAAATTTGCAAATGTCCTCCTGTTTGGAGGGAATGATTGTAGCTCATAACTCTCAATATTTTCCATTGTATGTATTTTTATTTAAATGTTAATCTCTATGATTGCAGTTGTTGTGGCTCCAGCAAAATCAACTAATTCTTCTTTTTCATTAGTGACCATCAATTCAATATTATCTATTCTATTATGGCACACAGGAAAATATAATGTTGGGGATGGATTGTAGATGATTGGCTCCATGAATTCGGAATTAGGTTTGAATGTTGCAATGATGCCGGTTTGTTTGTGAGTGCCTATGCCATTTGATTTGGTGATCATACCCTCGGCCACATTACAGTGAATATTCAGAGTCTCTATGGCTAAGAATTTAGGTATATTCATAGCAGTGTGTTTGATGCTTGCTTCAAGTTTTGTGTTGTTCTCAAATCCTAACAGCTCTCCTATAGTACCCAGATGTACTGTCTCCGTAGCAGATACAATCTCTACTCTGTGAGTGACAGAATTTTGACTTAACACTACACCTCTGGGTAATTGAGCATTTAGAGTGGACAGATTATATTGCCCTGGAGTGATGACAATTTTTTGATCCCCTACTGCAATTGTATTGTTGTGGTGCGTAATATTAGGGATCAGGTACATGCCGTAAAATGCTCTGAGAGCTATTGTTTTGGGATATACAATGTCATCATGCAATTTGAGTTTCAATATTGAATTTTGGCTGGTGAGGTGAAATACCCCCATGATGTTTCAGATACCACAAGGCTTTTTGAAAATCTTCAATTGATGGTTTATTTATTTGAGACATATATCTAAGAACTGATAAACACAAATGTCCACAATTAACATCTTTGAAGTTTTGAACACGGGCATTATTGTAATAAAGATTAGGTGAATTTAGATATTTTACTAAATTTTCAGGTGGAACACCTCCAAATGAATCAAACACAAATGCCTCGTTTTTTAAATATTTAAGATAACAGATCCAGTGAGTGCCCTGATTTTTGTACTCATCCAAATTAACAATGCCACACTCTTTGTTGAGTGGTTGTTCCGGTAAAGAATCAGACATGTACACACCTCTAAAATGTTTGATGCCCAATGGCTTGATTAAAGCTTCAATATCTTGGTTTGTAAGCGGCTCTTGTTTTTTTTAAACTTATTCATGGCTCTCTTAAGACCTTTGCCCTTTTTCTCCATGGCCAGGTTATGGCGCCTCTGCTCATCTAATTCTGCCCTATTTTTCTTGGCATCTATTACCGTTTTTGCTATGGCGGCTGAACCCCCAGCCAAGCTCCCCACAGCCCCGAGAGCAGCTAAGATGGCAGGGATAGTAAATATGAAACCCCCCACATGTGATTTTTTCCTGGATTGCTGTAATTTTTTTAATTGGGGGGTGCTAAGCAACAATTTCATACCATGTCCCTTTGCAAGACAAGAGCTTTTTTTCTTGCGCTGCTTTTTGGTCAAGAGACTGTCAATAGTTTTAAGAGATTTGAGACCTGCATAAGGTATTTGATACATAACACCCTTGGCCTTCATTGTAGGTTTATTATATACATGTTCACAAACCCCACCCCAGTTTTTGTTTGGTGCTCATAGCTATGGTGGTTCCCAATGCTGCTATTTTTTCACTCAAAGAAGCATCTTTGCTTACAAATCTGCCAAATGCAGCCTCTTCTAATTTCTTGTCTGCAACATGTCTCTTGTCAAGATCAGAATGTGTGTTGTATGCAATATCATGGTCTCTACAAGCAGCATCTAGGGGATTTACACCAGGATCACCTCTGTTTAATCTATGCTCCAATTTTGTGCCTGGACCACAATACTGATAGCCTGGAATATGTAGTTCAAATGGCAGCTTGTTTATAATGTCATTAACCAGGCCCCGACCCTCAGAAATATTCCAAAATTTAGGTGGTAGAGTATTAATAATTTTTATGAGATATCCAATCCCCTTAGGGTCATTCACTATAAAATTAGACAATTTTGTGCTTATCATGTCCATAATTCCAACCTTTTCATTGTAAAAATTATGGTTGCCAGCATTTTCCTCCCCAGCTATCACCAATAACCTATCTACAAGTTTCCTGACATCATCAACCCACACAAATTCTTTAGGCAGGGTGTTGTATTGTTTGATTCCACTACCTGTCTTGATCTGTGACCATATGGGCTTGATTAAATTATTGTATTTTGCTCCACTGCTAGACTTGACTCTTTTTTGTGTGGGATCATTGTTCTGGTATAGAGCATCTGATTTTATTAATATTTCTTTGTAGTGCTCATAGTCTTGATCTGTATAGCTGCCAGGCCTTTTCCGAGTCATCAGTTCCCACAATCCAGGTGTGCCGGTGTACTTAACAAAACCACCTTTTTCTCCGAGACGAGATTCTGAATATACAATTATATCATCTCCCATAAATGTTACCCTGAAATTGCCGATTCTATGTATGATGCTCCCATCAAGCTCTGTGTCAGCATATAAGCCAAACACCTCATCTTTGTTGTCTTTAGGTGTGGTTAAATATTTTTGAGCAAGAAGACCCAATTCAATAGGATCCTGACTAGCTTCAATTCTTCGAGGAGCAACAGGACTAGGTGTATGAATACTGGAAAGTGGGGTGAATGGATAATCTAATATGTTCCTTGCAGCTACAGGTACAAGCTCTGTGATCAAATCTTGATTTTGCTCTGTAACAGTTTTGATATTCTTACCTAAATTATTAATAGCATCAATTACAGGCTGTTCTGTTTGTTTGTGTTTTTCATAAATTCCTCGGTTCTCTGATTTCCATCCCTTAAATCTTTTTACAAGATAATCTCTTAACTTAAGATCATCAATGATTGGTCGTTTCATGGTTGTTTATTTATGTCTCAACGTTTAGAAAATCGTTGATTTTATTTCTGTATTTGCCACTATTGGGTTTTCTTGTCATATCAATTGTGACAAACCCATAACTGTCCTGGTTCCAGCACCTGCTGCAAAACTTGGAAAAATCATTGTAGCTCAAGTCCCCACCTACATATTCATCATGTATGTGTTTGAGGTTGGTATGATCTTGATGAAACACACATATAAAATTGCTGTTGTCTCGGATCAGCTGCTTCGGTATTTTTGAAAAAGTCTGTGCCAAGTAGAAGCAATCAATGTTTTTGTGCCGGCCCTGTGTAAAGAAATTCCTAACCTTGTTTTGATTATCCAGTATAATATCATCAAACACAACAACAGAATTATCGAGACATTCATGGAGTGGCTTAACATCTGGTTCAAAAGTGGCAATATCCAATCCATCATATAGCTTCATCAGCTGCTGATATTTTAATTGTTCCAAGCTCTTAGAGAAGATATACAAGTGCCTGTTTTTCCAATCTAACCAGTTGGGTGCCAATAAAAAATTATCAACCATTAGTGTAGTTTTACCACAAGCAGATGGCCCAACAATAAGACACCTAATATTATCAGGCAGCAGCACTCCATTTATCTTATTCTGCTGTTCAGGTTCTGGCAGCCTTTTTATAACATCCCAGGTGCTCATATTATCACTTTGTCTGCATCGATCCAGCTGTTTTCCGGATGACCTAGCCATTTGACAAGTAACTTGTTGCCTTTTCTGCGGATGATTTTTTCTATGAGATATGTGTCAGGCTGTTTAGTTTTGCTGAGCTCTTGTTCATAAAACCTGCCTTTGAGAATTTCTCCTCGGTGATCCTTTATTATATATGTGTTAAGGGTCCCGGGTTTAACTTGAACTACTGTAAATAATTCGGTGCTCCAGTTTCTCGTAAAGCCTCTCTTGAATAAGTGCTTATATTTGCTGATTCTTACTTGATCGCCTACCCTGTATTTGGCCCTTCTTGTTGTTGGCTGGTATCTAGGATAATAAACAGTCCTGATCAATTTTTGCTCATCAGATGAAGTTACTTCAGAGGGTTTCATGTTGATTGTGGAATGGACCGAGTTGTTATATTTATGTAGAAGTTCTGGTAGGATTGTAAGCCATTTATAATTACCTTGAAGTGTAAATTGTTTATACATAAGATTTTTTAAGGTTCTGTTGAATCTCTCTACAATTGAGGCTTTGAGATCACTGTAACTCGAATAATGTTTTATTGCCTGGCTTTTAATAAATTGTTGAAACACTGAATTATAAAATTCTTTGCCATTATCTGTTTGCAAATAGCGCGGTGATCTTCCTGAATGATTGATGATTGTCCTGAAGGCTTCTGTAACACATTTTCCAGTCTTGGATTTGAGTGGCACAGCCCAGGCAAATTTTGAAAATGTATCTATTACAGTGAGTAGATACTTGTAGCCCTTGTTGATTTTGTCTAAGTTTTTCAACTGTCCAGTTGCCATTTCAATCAAGTCGCTCTGCCATAAATCATCTATGCCCTTTGTGACTACTGGGAGTCTCTTATAATTATGTCTGGCTTGTCTGTGTAATTCATCAACAATAATTTGTCTAGACATGATATGTAAACAAGAATATTGCAACTATAGGGTGTTCAGCAGCTGATACTGCAGGATTTTCTAAATATAATTTGTCCCCTATTTGTATTTTAAATTCCAAAGAGCCATCATCTTCAGTATAGGCTGTTTCTAATGTATTAGGATCTGTAAAATCCTCTAACTCTACATTGGTGATTTTTGGTTTGTTGTCAGCATTTGTTATTGATAAGGTGGGGTAGTGGTGTGCCTGTGGCTGATGCCAATATTTGATCTTGATTGGTCTCAATGTGCCTCCAACAAAAAACTGGTAATAAAATTGTGCAGGGGACAGCATATATATTTTGCTACCTGGTGTAAATGGTGAATCATATTCTTTATTGGGGATGCTGTACAATTCAAGAATTACTGAATGTTTTGGATTCTCGATTATGCCTGTTATTTCCTTTTCTGCTGTGAGCAATCTGCTTGTTACAGATTCAAGATGCTCATTGATGGTCCTAACAACATCATCATGGCCTGGCTTGATCTTTACGTCCACAACAAGTTTCTTGTATTGTTGCACTATTTCTTGGAGCTGGGTGGCAAAAACAGACAAAGCACTTGCTTGATTGGATTCCATGGTTCCTAGCTGTTGCTTGATATTAGCTACAATTTGTTGCAAATTTTCAACAACTGCCAATTTTGAATTTTGAGCAGTAAGATCATGGACCTGTCTTCTGATATCCTCAAACAGGGCATGCAGTTCATTAATATGTTGATTGGTTGGTAGAGTGGCAACTGTCTGAGTGAGATGTTTGATCTCTGCCTGGATATTCTTGATATCTTCTGATTTCAATATGCGATTCACTGCCCTCTTAATATTTTTAAGTTCCTGTGATGTAGGCAGATTTGATACAGTATTTTGCAAAGATTCAAGTGCCAATTTCACATTGTTTAATTCAGAAGCATCAGCCACATTTTGCATAGCATTTTGGAGCAGGGCTATATCTGCCTGAGAGGGTGTTGATTGTTGTAAAATTTCAAGTTTTGTTTGGATATCATCTATCAAGTGATGAAAATGAGATAGTTCAGATTCAGTGTTGAGGTTTTCAAGCTTTGTGATCTGTTGCTGGACACTAACAAGTGTATCTACAATCCCGGGCAGGCGAGATTCTAGTACATTTGCCAAATCACTTTGCACTGCTGCTATTGTACCTTCAAGATGGGTTATGGAACTTTGAATTTTTCCAAAATCTTCATATGTTTCAAGTTGCAGCTTGATGTTGGCAACACTCCGAGTTATTGCATTCAAAGCATCAGAAGATGGCAAATTGTTCATAAAATTTTCAAGTGTCTCAATTTTTCCTTTAACCTCGGCTATGGCATTGTTCAGAGGGTCCAGATTAGGTATCTCGAGTGACTGAATCTGTTCTTTTAGAGTGGAAATCACTAGATCAAAATCTTCTTGTGATTTTATGCTTTTGACAATTGTTTGGAGCTGTGCCTGGACATTATTTATCTGCTCTTCTAATTGCTGTTTCAATTGCTCAGAGTTGGTAGCCTGGGTCTTAAATTTGGCTTGAAGAGCTGCTACAGCTTCTTCCAAACTTTGAAAATTATCCAATGTAGCCAGATCAGTATATTTCTGAAGCAACACTTTGAGTTCGGAATCAATTTTGAGAAGAGGGTCCATGCATTGTGATTGTAAATTTGTAATTTCTAATTGAAGACTGGCATTGAGTGTGGTTTGTAAAGCTTGTAAATCACTTCTTAATTTCTTGACTCTGACATCAAGCATCAGAATCTCATCACTGTGATCTTCATGCCTTGTATGGCCAAATATATCATTAGGCATTTTGTTTTACTGGTTATTTATTATAGAGTATCTGATTCTTAATTCTATAAAAAAGGGTATAAGCTTGTCATAGGATCCAGGGACCTCAATATATAAGCAGTCACCAGCAGAAACAGTATATACAGTGCCAGAAACCATGTTTGAGTGCTTAATTCTGTAAATATTTCTCCCTACTGAAATCTTGACATCACCCTCGGGGGTTGTAATAAATTGCAATTGCCCACCTACAGGTAATTGGTAGTGATTTAAATTATTGTTAAATATGTACAATGTTTTGCCTGTTTCTTCATCATTATCTGTAAGTATGCTGTTCAGATGAATAATTAACAAGCCACTCAGTTTAGACATTACAGATTGTAAATCAGGAGAGGGTAGTGGTGTCGGCAGGTCCATAATAGCCTGTTTTTTGAACCCAAATAAGTTCATAGGCATGTTTATTTATTTCAAATCATGCTCTGGAATTGGGCATTGATTTCCATTTTTCAAATCACAATGCCCCCAAGGTAAAGTATGTGTGCCACATGACAAAATGCATCTCTTATCATCATGTGGGTCCAGGGCCACTTTTCTTACAACATTTGAAGTCAACAAGTGATCCTCACTCTGAATTCTATTTTCTGATGTTCTGATTGAACTCTGTGATTTGATGCAATTTTTGTAATCTTCAAATACAAGCTCTTTTTCAACAGTTACTCTGCCAATGCCCTTGGCCTTTTTGGCAACAGCACCACTACATGTTTCAAAACTGTACATCTTGGCTCTTAACCCAGCAAATTCCACAATAACATCACCAAGTGTCTCATCTTTTAACTTGCCAGGCACCTTTTTGTTGTGGTGTTGTTGAATTCTTGTATGTTCACTGGTATCAAAGTATTGAAACAATTCAGGCTGTGACATATCTTGATAAACATCTTCTGTTTGAATTTCAAGAATAAAACTATCCGTGTCCATGTACAATAATTTTACACGATCACCGTAAAAAGGTTTCAGCACATCATAATACAATATTAACATATGTAATTTGGACAATTCCAATATCACAGCCCCTACATAAATAGGTTTATCAAACTTGATCTTTGTTTTCATCATGTTGAAAAGTGCCATGTACTCATCATAAATTCTTCTGTAATTGAAGTTGGGCTTTGCAACCAATTTTTTGCTCCGGCTGGGGTCAGTAATTATTTTAACATCGGTATGTTTCCTGACATTTTCAATTGTTTTGCCATACACTGAATTCACCATCAATTTAAACAAGCCCTTATCAAATTCGCTCTTTGCAGATGTTCGAAGCTCCGTATTTGTATCAATGTATGGTTTCAACCATCTTGAGTGCCTGAACCTCAAGACTTTGCCAACTTTGGTCACTTGGACACCATGTTTCATCAGGAATTGGAGGTTTTTATAATATATGACATAACCCTGTTTCGGCTCCAGTGTCGTCATGAGCTTCTTCTGTTTAGAGCCAGGTGAGCACTGAACCTCGGGAATTGGGGGCAGATCAGAAAATTTGTTGTGTAAATCATCAGGAATTGTCAGATCAGTCTCTAAGAAGAGGCCATACTCACTGTCATCAAAATCCTTAAGATCTTCAATATTGAAATCTTCGACCCACTCAAGCTCTGCATATGGCAATTTATCCATCATAGCGTGACCATAGAGGTTGTTTGCATCTCCATACAGTATATAATTTGATGGCCGTGTTGGATCATAATCAGGCATGTATTTGTTATTTGCTCTGGCATATCTCTGGGAACATTGCACCATCCCCCCTCTTATACATTCCTCCATAAACAGATACTTTTCTTGATCGTGGATCAGATCCAATGGCTTTTTGGTGTTGAAAAACATTGCAGCCCATGCTAGGCCCGGGGCACTGTAAAAATACACTGGGTCCAGTCCATAATTTTGCATGGAAGATTTTCTGAATATCTGTATTATATCAGCTAAGAGGGTAACATCAAGTTTCAAATAAGCCATGTGATAATCACCAAATGTCTGGCAATTTAAATTGTCCCACATCAACTGGGCATGGTGATAATCTTCATCACTGATTCCAGATCCTCTGATTTTGCTGTAAAATGCTTCTTGTGGTGGCAGGGAACACTCATCAAATTTAGAAGAATCTGTGACATAGTCATATGGATATACACCCTTCCGCCTAATTAATTTCAGGTCCTGATTTGGAAACAATGCACGTGTGATTTTCAAGTCATCATCAGATAATTGAGAGGCCAGTGTATCCAGGCTAGCAGGTAAAAATCTGTAAGAATCAAGAAATCTTAATTGAATAGGAACACCATCAACTTTAATTATCTTGCTAATAGATATATATTTTTCATCATTTTCAGCTAAAATATTTAAATTCTGCTTCTCAAACCCCTCGTACTTGATCAGATGATGGAAATCATAATTGGATGCTCCATGGCAAAATATGGGGATAAATCTTGGTCTCTTGATCTGAATATTACAGCTATTACACAGGGCCATTAAGAATTTACCATCTGTATGAGAATGGTGTTTCACCTTGATATTTGTATCTGAAAATTCAGAATCACATACCGGGCATTTTTCTGCATTGTTGAAATCCTCAATCTGTTCCTCTGTTAAAGGCAACATAGGCTTTGATTTTAATAAGATGTTAGATGCTATGTCACGACACATATTTTCCATTCTATGTGCAAATTCTTTGATGGCATCTTCTCCCATGTATGAATCTATTTTAATAACAACACCGTCCCGTATAACCACATAACAAAAGCTGGATGGTTCATGTTGCTGGTATGGTGTACTTGATGATTCTTCTGGATCTGGGCTACAGAATGCAATAGGTTTGAGGCTCGATTCGAAATCACAGACAATATATACTGGGTGTTCCAACAGGGCTTCATACTTTTTGAATTTGCAATTTTCACCTGGATTGGGCATCACCATATGAACAGGTTTATGGTTGCCACAGTATTTCAGATGCTCTTTTAACTTGTTTTTTGCAATTTCTGCATTCTCTTCCCGAACCCCCTTCACCATTTTTTGACCATCAAATACAGTCAAACATCTTCTGCACAACTTGAATATTGTATGAGTTTTGTCTAGTTGTTTTCTGACTAAAGCTTCAAGACTGTGTATCAGAGTGTAATGATATGTGCCACCCCCTTCAATTAAGAGCAGATCAATCGGAATTGCAGATTCATCATCAAGTGTACTGATTCTGAGAGGTTCTATCAAAGAATTGCCACGTCCAGTAGAACAAATAAAAACATTAATAGATAATTGTTTGCCATTGATGTGCCTGGCCCTTTTTTCAAATTTATCAATATTCTGAACTGACATTGGATATTCTAAACCCTTCATTGCATCGTCAAAAATATGTTCATGCTGTTTGTAATAACTTATTCTCTCAGGATGCCTTGAAACTAGAAACAAAGCAGCTAATATACACCACAGAAAACATTTCTGGTCGGTATTTTCTATATTAACCACGGCTCTTCTGTTTTTAATATTGGCAGGTAAAGGCAGATAAGTGGATCCTTGTAATGGAGTGAATTCAGAAATATTAACATATAACTTGTGTGATGAACCGCATAGGCTCCATCCGGACTCTTTTGCCGCAAATTCAGAGTGTTTGATATTTAATTGATCAATCAACCTGCTTATTATTTTGTCTGAATTTGCATTTGAATATACCGGTACAGTTTCTGTTATGTGGGGCTGTGTAAATTTTGTGCCATTTGGTTTCTTATATTGTACAAACAATTTGAGGGATAGCTTATAAGAGCCATTTTGTGCATTAAGAATTGCCTGCAGATCAGAATTTATACTGTTCAAGAAATTCTCAATGCCGCATCTTAGCTCTGATACAAACTGGTAATCCTTAAGTTGGGCATTAAAACTGCTACGGGTAGGTTCATGGCGTGGCTGTTTTGCTGCTCTGGCATTAACAGGTGCTTCGTGCCTTCTTTTCAGACCAGATGTAGATGGTTGAGAGGGCAATGCAGAGCAAGTATCTTTATGTTTATATGTGAAATATTCCATGTTGTATTTTCTATTGCATTTGGGGCAAATTTTTGTGGGAGTTTTGTATTTGTCTGGATTACAAATTTTTTGATGCTTGGCCCAATTGGGGCTGGATATATTTTTATTGCATTGATTACAATATTTTTGATTCGGCATTTTTGTTGTTGTTTATTATATACAATTTCCTGGGTTTCAATTCAAAACTTTATACTGAATAAAAATATCAGTTGGGGTTCAGCACTGTACTTTGTGTGTGTGTATGTATATATGCGTGTATACACTTAATATTTTTTGGCTTTGGTATTTATATACAATTTCTTGGGATTCAATTCAAAACTTTATGCTGGATCAGTTGGGGTTCAGCACTGTGCTTTGTGTGTGTGTGTATGTGTGTACGTGTATTAATAGTTTTGGCTTTGGTATTTATATACAATTTCTTGGGGTTTAAATTCAAAACTCTATGCTGGATCAGTTGAGTTCAGCACTGTGCTTTGTATGTATATGTATATATGACCTTACTTGGATTATTCCGCCAAATTATATGCTTCAAGTCTCCTATACTTTGGTGGAGCAGTGGGTTCCACTGCCAATCCAGCAATGGTGAAGAATCTGCACTGTACCCTGGCTTTTATAGTTTTACAGAGCCAATAGAAACACTGTAGGGGTATATTCAGAAACATGAGCTATTCTCTAACATTTTTGCCGAAGTACTTTCTTCTGAGTGTATCCCGTTTTTCTGCTGAGCGTACATGCAATCCCGACCGCAGCGCCTCCACGCTTAGGGGAGCGGAATTGTCTGGAACTAATTTGTAAAGGATCGCTGCTCCAAATATTGATCGACACGCCGGTGCTGGGCTCGAAATGAACTGATCGCTGTGCAGAAAGTATCGATCCCACCGCTTTGGGGCCGTCATGCGCACATATTGTTCAAGTATTGATCTTATATTTTCTCGGGGCTTGATTTTATATATGAACAGATTACAACAAATAAATTGAATATAACAAATGCAAAATATCCTAGTTTCTATTCAATCCTTTTATGTGAATTGAAGAAACCAACAATTCACATATCCCCATACCGCCATATGCTTGTCCTATTATTTCACTAATAGGCAATGTTCTCGAAGAGTCCTAATAGGCAATGTTCTCGAAGAGGCCTAATAGAACAAGATACAGCGGTATGAGAAATATGTGAATTGAAAATATTTTAGTAATATACGACGTCTAAGAAAAGGAATATTCAGCTCCAAAGTACTTTGTCTAATGCTTGCTACCATTTCCCTATTACTGGCAAAAGAAGTTAAAAATGTTGACATAATGAAAAAAATGGACTTGTTCCCAAGTATTCACCGAGTTCAGGCATTTGCACATAGATGGGTCTGTTGTCACGGAGCAATTCTAGAAGAATTACATTGTTTTAATATTAGATATGTAAATTGAACCTGGTATCCAAGAACTTAAACCAGAAATAAATATGTATGTGTGTATGTGTGTGTGTGTATATATGTGTGTGTGTGTGTATGT
Source organism: Lepisma saccharinum (assembly GCF_977018435.1). Lineage (NCBI taxonomy): Eukaryota > Metazoa > Arthropoda > Insecta > Zygentoma > Lepismatidae > Lepisma > Lepisma saccharinum. The sequence goes on from NC_139252.1 coordinate 48,402,512, forward strand.
GTGTGGATGGCCAGTTTTAAGTGTGGCCACAAGAGGGGCATATTTTTAACAAATTTATGGATAACAATCTCACAGAAGTGCCTTTTGTAAGTATAAACAAATCAATCTGAGAGGGTCATACTTTCTGAGGAAATTCCCGAGGGCATTTTCACAAAAATCTTAGATTAGACAAGATTCCACACTTGAACAAAAAGCTCATATGCTCATGTTAAGCTTGTTTTAAGTATAGCAAATCTGCTTGAGGAGGGGTTCATACTTTCTCGGGTTTATAGTACCGTAAATACAACTACTCTAGCCCATGTTCCAAAACTTGATTGAACCAAATTCCCAGCCAAAAATATCAATATTTCACATAATTCTCTTGTAAGAGGTATTGTACGGGGTGTTAAGTCATCCTTCAAGTTGATAGAAGATTTCAATTCTCATCGCAATTGCCCAACAGGCTTTTCACTTCTGTGTTCATCGCAATTGTCCGTTATCGCAATTGTCCGGTTACCCTTACAAAGAACACACATACCTAGGCCGGGATTCGAACCCGGGATACCTGGCGTCGTAGGGCGCTGTGCTAACCACTCCTCCACGAAGGTCGGCTTTCAAATATGTGTGTCTGTTTCATATGTCCCGGTATAATTATGTGTGTCCGAGAAACGTTATCAAAAATGTTATTAATATTGTTATACCATGTAAATACAAGAGTCGAAATCAAAAACCGTACAATAATGGAAAACGTTATATTTACATTATACTCTAATGGTTAAAGAATGTACATGTAATGTAATGTCACTCACGAGGTTCATGTCCTCTTTTCTCTATCCCAGATCACATATCACATAATGTATTGTATACACCAATTATGTTATGTATACAGGTAAAAAAAGGTAAAGTGCTCCCCTGTGCATAGCACCACGCCATGAAGGCGTATAGGGGGTGTGGGGGTAACGCCCCACACTTCCTTGATCCGGTCGTGAGTGGGGGTGATGTGATCAGCATCACGCCCCTGACCGCCTTTACCCCCCAGAGTTTCCCCCAGGTACCCATGTTATTCGACGCTGGGTGGGCGCCGGGGCCGCTTCCATCGTTAGAAAAGTTCCCGGATTTGAACCGGTCGGGGATCGAACCCGGGACCTTTAGCATGGTAGTCAGACGCGTTACCGACTGAGCCACCGCGGCCCTTGTTATGTATACAGGGTGATTCGGAATTCCTATTACACACTTCTAGGTGTTGTAGAGGGGACTTAGTAGATCAAGATTTGATGAACCCATGTCCGGAAACGTACCGTCTTAGATAGAGTACGGAATTGAGGACTTCATCGCTCGAGCGAATAACGCTCGCGCAGACAAAATAAGCGATATGCATGCGAAGCTCATTTGTACATGTATAACCTTCATTTGTCTGTGGTTGTGGGCCCTCAAATATGCGGTGAAAGACGTAATGAAATTGTAAGTTAAGTGAACATAGTCATTATCTATATGTTAAAATGCAGTTTAGTCTATCTTACCTATCAACAGTGACATATAAAAATTAAATATATGATTGTGGGCTGAAACTACCAAAGTCGATATTTTTCATATGTTTACGATTATTGTCACACTAGCTGATTGGCCGGCGTTGCCCGGGTATTTATTTATTCCAATCTTCTATTAGACAGGAAAATAATGAATTCTAACTATAGCGTAAAATGAACTTGGAGTTGAACGGCATTGGGAGTGTCACTATTCATCTTAGCGGCCACGAAAACTATCGGTCGTTTTCGATTATTTTTACATTTCACCCCTTCCCACTCCAACCCCTAGGGGTGCCTGGGGTGTCTTACCCTCACAGTATTTCTTTCCAGATTGTAAGTCATATGTGTACCAAGTTTGGTCATCGTGAATGTCACCAATTAGCTTAGCGACTCCGAAAACTATGGATTCGACACTAATCTAGGTCATTTTTGACATTTTAATTTTCACCCCCTCTCACCCCCCATACCGATAGGTGATGAACGTGGAGTTGAACGGCATTGGGGGTGTCACTATACATCTTAGCGACCCCGAAAACTATGGATTCCACACTAATATCGGTCGTTTTCGATTATTTATACATGTCACCCCTTCCCACTCCCACCCCTAGGGGTGCCAGGGGTGTCTTACCCCCACAGCATTTCTTTCGAGATTGCAAGTGATATGTGTACCAAGTTTGGTTGAAATCGCTCCAGGCGTTCGAGAGTTATGACGGAACAAACACACACACACACACACACACACAAACACATGCATCAATTTTTATATTATCCCATTAAAATGATATTCCATTGTATACGCTCGATCGTGCTACACGAGTTTCTCGTACGGTCGTTACCAGACTTAGAAACTTGTCGCAACGGTTGGCAACTCTGAGGTGAGAGGATGCAGTTCGC